>NC_082683.1:3747093-4379593 GCF_949987515.2 Delphinus delphis
CCTCAAGCATCTGTCATGTCCACTCCACTCCTGGCATCAATTTACGCATCAGAGTTCTTAGTTGCAAGCAAAGAAATGATGCCAGATAAAGTTGGTACATGCAAACATACATACACACACACACACACGAAAGGTATCAAGTCTTCTCAAAGTCCATAGGGGGAAATAAAGGACCAAGCTTTAAATAAGGAAGAAACAAAAGGACTTATAGAAGGCCAGGCAGGAAAAGTTATGAAGGAAAGCTTCCTGATCCACATGCCTACCACTGCCACTGCTGAGAAGACTAACACCCGAATTCTCCCCATGAGTGAGAAGCACTCAATGTAGATTCAACAGTCTGTGATTGAGCAACTGATTGGCTGAGAGTAGGTCATGTGTGCACCAACTGGCATCTGGTTGGCTGAAAATAGGTCATGAATACACCAGCTGCCATCTGATTGGCTGAGAGTAGGTCAAGAGTGCACCAGCCGGCATCTGATTGGCTGAGAGTAGGTCATGAATACACCAGCTGCCATCTGGTTGGCTGAGAGTAGGCCAAGAGCGCACCAGCGGGCTGTGTGGGAGCAGGGAGAGCACTGCCTCCCATCAGGTCCACACTCAGTGTGTGATTCTCTAAAAAGGAAAATCAAGATCCTACAAGGAAGCCGACGTCTATCATGAAACAGTTTAAAGTACCCATTTCAGCACCCAGAACCTCGTTCCACACATGAGAATCTCGGTAACTTTGGGAGCCAGAATGCCTTTGCTTTAGGAAAATAGGAAATATTGAAACCTCACAAATTTTGACCCCACACATTAAAAAATTCAAAACAAGAAAGGCTTGGGGGTCTCAGCAAAGCAGCCATTCTGATGGGGGGGCCTGCTGCCAGAAGAGAGCCTCTGGCTCGTTTCCCAAGAACTTCCTGAGGAAACCTTCATTGCTTTAGAAAATGTTCCAGAACCATGGTCTCGCCCTCAGTCTGCAAGCTAAGAAACCAAGAGCATGCCCAAGTTGCAATGTGTATCCTAGTGAACACAGTTGATAGGTTGTTTGTTTCTGACCTAAACACCAGTGTAATCGTTTACAGGGGTAAGTAATGCAGATACAGGAAGCAGAATACTCTCACGTCTGCAGGACCAGCCCATTCTCTCCCTGGAGGAAGACTGACCAGGAAAGCCAATCATAACCAGAACGTTGTTTGCTGAGCATGGAGTCAGAGCAAGGACAAATATGTAGCTTGCGAGAGCCCGAGGCTTCCATCTCATTGTAGAGATGGACTCTCCAAGGCCCCAGAACACCCCAAGTCCACCTGGACAGCACATAACAATTCAATCATTTGGAAAATATTTCTTGAGGGCATATCATGTGCTACAATCTGTCAGCCTTGGTGATAAAATCGCATGTTCAGGGGACAGAAAGAAGTCCATATGGCTGGGACACACTGAGATGTGAAAAGAGGGGTGGGGGAGGCAGGTGGAGGGAGGGCGTGCATGACTCTTAGGCCCAAGGAACTGGGTTTGAAATTTATCCTAAGGAAAAGGGAAGCCCACTGAACTTGATTTGTATTTCAATAAATGGAAGGGAAAGCAGGAAGTTCCACTGCGAAACTATTAAAACAATTAAAAAAAAACACTGGTTCAGCCTGGGGAGGAAGCCGTGGACAGGTTTGAGATCGATCTGGGGGAAGAGCTGGCATGACTCACTGAGAGACTGGGTGTGGGCTGAAGAGCAGAGAGAGAAGGAAGGAAGGACTTGGGTCTCCGACTTGAACCATAGGTACAAGGTGGTGCTGTTGCTCAAGATGAGAAATGTGGGGTCTCCAGGGCACCTCCCTGACCTGCGTTCTCAACTTACTGAGAAATAAAAATAAGAAGTGGCCGATGGAGGTCAAACATGTCACTTTGATGGGGGACAATCAGAGAACTCTGCACCCCGGGGTAGAGTGCTCCTGAGAGAAGGAGGAGGATGGGTACCATTCTGAATTCCTCCCAGACAAGGGAGCCGCCCCCCTGGAGGTGCCTGAGAACTGGAGCTCCCCCACCTATAGAGGGAGGCTCTGGAAGTGGGGAGGAAGTGCCCACCCCACCCGCTACCAACAAGGAAGATGGAGTGAAACTGGGTAGGGCGGTGAGTCTGAGAGGCCGGCCAGACATCCAAACAGAGCCCCCCCACGAGGACACAGTTAAGTTTGGGCTGGAGGAGGCGTCTGGGAAAGACGGGCACATCTGGACTCGTGCACACACGATGCTGTTCCAAGCTGTGACATCAAGTGAGATCCCCGGGGTAGAAGCACAGGGGGCAGCAGAAGTGACCAGGCTGTTGGAGGAGGCCTGGAGACGGGGAGATGGGGGCTCCCCATCTTCTGTTCCCTTCCAAGCAAAGGAGCCTCATTGGCATGCTCCCCCTGGCTTTTCTCTGCCCCTCCCTCATTCCTCCCCAGGGCACAAAGTACCTCATTTGTGGGTTTGGGAGGAGGAATGATGTATATTTACAGCTGTGGCCGTCCCAGAAAGCATGCATTCTGCTCTGCTCCCCAGGCGGCCAGTCTCACCAGGGCACTGCCCTGCAAGGGACGCCTCCAGCACCTAACACAGCCAAGGGGCTCCGGGGAGAGGAATCTGCCTAATTCTGGGGCTCACACCCAGGAAGCCACCAGCCACATGCTCCAGTGTCCAGCGGGTCACGTCTCTAACAAAGACAGTGGCCTCATTCATTCCTGTCTAATTTCTCAGTATTCACAGCTCAGGCACGGAGGGCTTTGTTATTTATTGGGCCAATGTGAACCCCAACCTAAGCCCTGGTGAAAAGCCACACTGACGGGCCCAGAGACAATCTTATGTCCGTGTCTCTGTGGGGACACCTGCCCATGCCTTGAAGCACCAGCTGTCATGCTCAGCTGGAATTTGGGGTGATTATTAAGGGGACCAGGCAGACATTTCTTCAGGAAGTGTCTTCAGAAACTCACAACAAAGGAATACTGTCAACAGGCTTCTAAGTGGATTGGGACAGTACTTAAGAAAGGTCTTCAGACGTTCCAGAAGGGAATGCAGCCTTCCACTGGAAGTGCTGGTTACAAATAATTGTTATACTCAGTAGCCTCGTTGGAATTACCCTACATACCTGGAAATAATAAAAACTTTGCTTCATCTTAAAGAAAAGCACATTCCACACTAAAATTTTATGAACGCCCCTATCCCTGCCCTCCATTAAGTAGCTCAAGTTGGTGATGTTGACTATGTACCCAATTTTTATTATAACATAAATACATATGGGTGCACAGGCAAATCATTCTCTGCTTCATGAAGCAATCCACCTTGGGACAAACCTGGTGTGATCCCAGCTCGTTTACACCCTGATTCTTTTTGATCAGAATTTCATGCAGTGAAGCCATCACCAGCAATCCCTTTCCCGGAAATAAGCATCCGATGGACTAACCCTTCAGTTCCCTCATTCTAGAACATTCTCTCACCTTCTCGTGGGCTGGCCTTTCCTCCTCAGCTCCCTCATGAGCAACTTCTCAGAAGTTTTGCCTTTTACTTCTCCTGCATTTCCAGCAACACCTGAAGTTGTTTGATAGATGGTTGGTACCCAGCCTTGATTTTTATTAGTATTATCTCTGGATGAGTCTAGAAGGAAGCAGTTTAGAGCCTGGACTCTGCAGCCAGACCCTGGGGTCAGAACGCTTGGTCTCACACCTGCCAGCTGGATGTCCTCCAGAAAGTTGATCAAATTCTCTGTGCCACAGTTTCCCCTTTTATAACAGAGCAAGAGTAATAGTACCTATCATCACAGAATGTATTATTGGAAACCTAAGAAGATAGATAGATCTCCATATAGCTATACATGCACATATGTGTGTGTCAGAATACTGACCCCGTCCTAATCCTTGCAGCCCGTGGATGTGTGACCTCACAGGGCAAGAAGGGACTTTGCAGATATGAAGCTAAGGATCCTGAGACAAGAGACTGTCCCCAGTTATCCAGGTGGCCCAATGTCATCACAAGGATGGAGGGGGCAGGAGCAGTCAGAGAAGGAGATGTGACGATAGACGCAGATCAGAGACAGAGAGTGAGAGAGAGAGATTTGAGGATGCTGTGCTCTGACTTGGACGACCAAGGAAGGGGCCACGAGCCAAGGAAGTCAGGCAACCTCTAAAAACTGGGAAAGCCAAGGAAACGTTTTTTCTCTTCAAGCCTGCAGAAGCAGTCCTGCCGCTAGGACATCTGACCTCTAGAACTATAAGATAATTTGTACTGTTTGAAGCATATATCAGTACACACACACACAGAACCTGGCGCGGAGCCTGGATGCACCAAGCAGCCAACACAAAGGTCGTGGAGACACCTGAGCACGAAGCGGGCATGTGACTCCCGGGACAGCAAGCACCACCGCTGCCTGGATCGGCTGGACAGAGCAGCTGATAGGGATCCAGAGGGGCTGAGCTCCCCGAGAAGACTAACTTCACAGCCAGCGGTGTGAGTAGGCACATGCCGACTGAACAGTCTCCAAACCCCCTTCCCACAGGTCACCTAAGGAGGGCTCTCACCTGTGCGGCTGAGGCAACAGTTCAAGTTCAGTTCTGGGGTCTGGGTTGTCCTCCGTGAGCACCACACAGGGCATGTTTTCCACCCATTTGGGGAAGGGGGGGGCTTCCTCTCTCAGTGCAGAGGTCTGAGTTTGCTGCATTAGTACTTGCTGGGGGTTCAGTCTGTAAATAGGAATTCCCTCTCTCTCTCTCCCTCCCTCTCCCTCCGTCTCTCCCTCCCTCCCTCTCTCTCTCTCTCTGTCTCCCCCCTTACACCCAGTTCTCTTCCTCCCCTCCCACCTCATCCCACTGCAAAGACCCCTCCCCTTGTGCCGTGTATGCTCCTCTGTAGCCATCTCCATGCTCATCTACTCATAAACAGGAGCATCACAGGCATGTAAACATTCACTTATAAATTTTAGCCAGTTTCACTAAAATGGGATCATATTTGTGCATTTCTCTTTGGCCGACAGAATATCTAGGGCTGTTATACGTGAGGGGCAGGGAAGACCACTGTGGTTCTGGGGGAAAAGGAGAGGAGGCTGGTGACTGGCCCCGTGAGGGTAACCATGACAGTGGGGTGACAGTGCTGAATGTGACGGCATCCCCAAAGGGGTGGCGTGGAAGGGACATTTAGAAGATCCTGGTTTGGTGTAAGAAGAAGGAAGAAAAAGGAGGAGGGGGGAAGAAAAATAGAAACTAAGCCAAAATCCCCCAACACCGTTATGAATCGGTGCCGTTTGCAGTGGCAGAGACAGAAGTGTCCACGGCTCCTGAAGTGAAAAAGGGGTGAACAGCCACAAAATTCACTCCAACAGGATGGACCCAACCCTACAAAGCCCAGCCCAGAGCCCCTCTGAAATCACCGTCAGGGAGTCGCATGCCCAGAAAGGACGGGTTTCACTGTCACATCCTCGTGTTCCATTTCACATCCTCCCTCTGTAAGCACGACTTTCACACAGTGTTGGGAAGTCAGATAGAGAAAGACAAATACCATATGATATCACTTTTATGTGGAATCTAAAAAAATGATACAAATGAACTTATTTACAAAACAGAAATAGACTCAGACACAGAAAACTAACTATGGGTACAAAAAGGGAAAGATGGGGGACACCCCACTGCACCTCGCTGAGCCCAGGGGCCTGCGTCAGTCAGGTCAGGCTGCCAAAACCAAGCACCACAGGCCGGGGCCCGGAAAAAACAGAAATCTATTTTCTCCTAGTTCTGGAGGCTGCAAGTCCAAGATCAAGGCGTTGGCAGGGTTGGTGTCCTCTGAGGGCTCCCTCCTTGGTGTATATAGGTAGTGCTCTTCTCACTGTGTTCTTACATGGCCTTTCGCCTGTTCCAGCATCCCTGGTGTCCCTCTTATAAGGACACTAGTCAGATTGGATTGGGGGCCAATGGATTCATTTTACTGGGTCGGCCAAAAAGTTCTTTTGGATTTTTCTGTAAGATGTTACGAACTTTTTGGCCAACCCAATAACTTAATCGCCTCTTTAAGGACTCCATCTCCAAATACAGTCACATTCTGAGGTCCTAGGGTTTGGGACTTCAACGTATATATTTAGGGAATAGGATTCAGCCCATGACAGGCCCCACCAGCATGGTCCAGCTCTGCGCCCTGCATGGGAACCCATCAGCTTCCTTCCTCTCACAACCCATCAGTAGCTACTGCTGGACATGTTTTCTCTCCCCTTTGTTATCTTTCAGAAGAAGAAAATAGGAACAGACAGGAAAATTTAGTGAAGATTCCATCACCTAGGAGCCAGCCAGCAACATTCTTGAGTTGCCTGGGACTGGTTTACCCCATCCTGCTTTGGGGAAGAGAGAGGCAGCAGAGAAGAAAAGCCAACTCCAGCCAGAGGGCTTGTTTGAAAAGGGAAATTGCTCAGAAGTTGTGTCCTGGGGCCAGAAGAGAAGCAGCCTGAATCCCCAAGACCTTCCACAGGACCCCTCAGGAAGAAGATGCCGTGTCCAGAATGAGGACCTGACCACTGCCTCCACCCCAGACTCCATCGCCATCCTACAGTGGGTCTTCCCTCTCAAGGCAAGGAGGGGAAACCGTGACTCAGTGATTTTCCACCATGAAACTGTATTGAGGAGGTGTGCCTGCCCCCAGTGAACCCCGAGGTGACCAGAAAATTAATGGGGCAGAATCCCCAGGTCCCTGGAATTCCAGGGACCAGAGGCCAAACTCCATGTGATGAGGGATAATCAGAGGCCCAGGGATTAGCTGTGGGTATTGATTCAGCTCCCAGGAGAACCTTTGATTTTGTGCTTGCGTTCTCCTCCTGACTCGGGCCCTAGCCTTTGTCTAACTAACTCGCTGAGTCTCTCCCAGAGTGAAGCCAAGGATTAGTTAATATTTGCAGATAGAAAGGACTCCCTCCAGAATAAACATGAACACCACTTCGCCTGGGTCTCCAGCCAGCCTGAGATCCAATTGCAAATACTGCTCACCCTTTTGGACGGGCGTGGAATAAAGAGAAGGCAACATCACTTGGGGACTCCGGCTCCACCTCTGAAGCCAGGGCTCAGAGCTTCCTCCACCCAGAGGGAGAATGCACATCTGTTCTGGAGTCGGCCCTCCGGTGAATGAGGGACACACAAGCCGGGCAAACTTGCTTCAAAGCTCCACCTGGCAAAGGTGAGACCACCAGGGAAAATGTCACCATGAGTGTAGTTCTGTCAGGACGGGGACCCTCGTGGGCAACCCAGAGAGGAAGGGGAGACCTCGGGGCTCGGGGCAGGAAATCTCCTGTTTGATGCACTGATGCTCAGACTTGTGTTGCCAGCCCCGAGCCATGGAGCCCAAGGAAAAGCAGAGAATGCACTGTGAGCAAGTGGGTTTCATTCCTTCGTTCACCCTGCAAACATGAGGCCCATGCCTAACATCGGCGGGCCCGGGGCAAGAGAACCAACGAAGGCCCAGACATAAATCAGACTAGCCAGCGTGAAGGAAGCGGGGTCTGACCTCCTACCTTAACTTCCCGATGGCCCCGAAGGCCAGGCTCCAATTGAGACCCCCCACTCCTTGGGGTTAAGCATCAGAGCACACAGGGAGACACAGGAGAGCGGGTCCTGCCCTGGCTCAGGGCTTTAGAGCCAGAAATTCTGGGGACCCGGGGACCAGAGGGTGAGCTAAACTGGGGAGAGGGCGGGGAGGACACACAGACTCCTCACTCTGCTGGAAGAGGTCAGGAGGTCAGAAGGGCCTCCCCAGTCTGTGGCTGGATACGGCACTGGGCCCGGCAGGCACGCGGGTATCCCTGAGCTGCCTCTGCTGATGGCCTCCTAGCCAAGACGTGGCAGAGGGAAGTAGAAGCAGCTGTCTCAACTCCCCACAGCAAACCCTTTGGGTACAAAGTGAGATGTAAACAAATTAATAATGAGAACAATGAAAATAACACCACCACGTTTCCTTGATTCTAAGACATTTTTCCACCTCTCTTTTTAGCCTGTCTGGAGTTGGGATACGTTTTATAATCAGGATGAATGACGAACGTAATGGGGTTTCACGCCCTCTCCCAGGATGCTGTTGTTAATTCAGTGGAGCCCCCTACAGTCAGGGACATCTTAGAATCAGGGCTTTCAGGGATCATGACGGAGCCCTTTTCTGGCCCTGGCTCTGTAGGGTGGAGACCCTCCCTGGGAATGTGAGGGCCAGAGGTGTCAGGTGGGGGCCACTTCGGGGCTGTAAAGGGCCTGAGGAGCTGGGGGTGAGGGGAGCGGACTGGAGGGGCAGGCTAGTGTCCCCCTCCTCATCTGGGTCCAGAAGACGTCTTACCTGAAGCAGCAGCACCTGCAAGAGATGGGGAACCTGGGTACCTGGGTTTCCATGACAACCTTACCTTCCACTGGGCGTGTGATGGAGCCACCCAGGTTCCCAAGGCTGTGAGTTTGGTCCTATTTCACCTACATAAATACCATGGATGTGGGGTAGTGGGGAGTGGGGCCTGGGCTCAGTTCACTCAGCATCTTTTCTCCCCTGGAGCTGACAAGCTGTCTCACTCAGGTAAGCGAGTTCTGCTTCCCTCTGACCAGTAAATATTCCAGAAAGAGAAGGAGTTCATTTCCTCAGAAGCAGGTGGGAGCCATGGCTCACCTTCCAAATAAGTAACTGATTATCTTGCTTGCAAATTCAATTTACTGCCTGAAACCAGCCTTTCCTGATGAGTCCTGACAAGTCCGATTGTCTCGGGAGAATCTGTCAAAAGGAAAGTCCTCCCAGGGCTGGTGGGTTCCAGGCGGACCCAGGTGTGGGGGGAACAGGGGAGAGTGGCCACCTGCTCCACACCCTTCTGGGACCCGCCAACCATGAACCCCCGACCCAGGGATGCCCCATCTCAGAAAAGGAGTGGATCCCCCAAATGCCTTCATCTATGTTCAGCCTTCTGCTCAAAGGCCTAGGCTGCAGGGGGCCCCACAAGTGAGGGATGGACCAGGGAACTTCTGACTCAGCTTGTCTCCTCCAAGCCAGCGGGCAGCAAAGGGTGCAGTCTGGGCTGAGGTTTGGAAATGATGGGTCACTCTGGGTGGTCTTCTAAAGCCAAGGATCAGGAGACGTGGGTAACAGGGCCAGCTTCATCCCCTAACAGTGATGGGTGTTGTGAGGCTGTCAGGAAGCAAGGACTCTCTCCATTCATAAACTCACCCACTGATTCACGACCATCTCCCAGGTCCTATGCCAAGTCCCCTGGACACCGAAAGAATGACCATTCCTTGTCCTTGAGGGGGGTCATACATTCATTCATTTATTTACTTCCCAGATATTTATTTTAAGCCTGTAACCATGACTCTGGAACTTTGTTCAGCTCTAGTTTGGGGTGAGGACTCAGTCCCCACCTCTTGAAAAACTCATAATTCAAAACCACCTGTAAAAAAACAAAAACTAAAAGAAAAAAAAATAATTACCTAAGCCCCTCCATCATTGATAATTCCTGTTAAGTGTGTGTGTTTTGAGGCTTTGGAAACCCTAAAGAACTTTAGCTTCCTGTAACAGCATGACATGAATGGGCCTTGCCTTAGTTACATGAAAAATTAGACATGTATATGGTTCTCAAATTTAAAGGCAGGATTTCCTTCTATTAAATTAACCAGAGACTCAGAGAACTATTTGGTTACATGTTAAAAAAGAGAATTCTGATTTTCAAACACGTTCCAATTAAGAAACTTTGAGCAATCGAGGTTTTTATCATTTTTACATGTTTCCAGAAAGGGACAATATTTGTCACGTGTCCTTGGAATGAAGAAAACAGACTGAAATGTTCGTTGTTTTTCTGACTACAAAATAAAAAAGAAGTCACACAAACACACACACAAAAGCCACAATCCAAGGCAGAGTGAGAGGAGGGTCCCAAACGGGCTATAAAAGGTGAGTTTTCAAACCACATAGCCCAGGACCCCTCAGAATTTGCTCAAGGATTCCAAAAGTGATTTTACAAAATTTCACTGTAATTATATTTGAACTATTTTTAGATGTAATAAAAAATCAGCACATTCACCAAGGTGTTAAATGGAAAGTTTCACACCTCAGGGACCAGCAGCCCATTTCCCGGCTGACAGGTTACCTCCTTCCTGGCAAGGACTTGGAGCAAAGTCTCGACCGCCCTCTGTGGCTGCATCATTGATTAGGTGTGTCATTGACTAGGGAGGCTGCAGGTGTGATGTATTTGGGAAATTACTCCACATCGGCAGCACCCACATGTGGCGTTCGGTTGATGCCGGGTGGGGGTCAGGCTCAGGATGCAGGGCTCATTCTCATTACAGATAATAACCAGGGGCATGGGATGCAGGAGTTGCTGCCTCTCTGGAGATGGTTAAGTTCTTCCTTAAAACCTGAAGCCTTCCTCTCCAACTTTGGTCTTGAAAATAACTGTAAATCTGTCTTTCAAGACTCAGTGCCAGTTTAATTGAAGAGAATCTTGAGACTTCAAGGTGGACTTGAAAAATTGTTCTTTTTTATAACTACATTCCTGGGAGAATCAAGACTTTCCTGTCAAGGTCCAGCTGAGAAGCCTCTGAAATAAGTTGGATGCTGGACTACCTTCCATAACCCCCAATTTCACATGTCCCAGGCATCAATATAGCTTCATTGTTCAGATTTGATAAGTAAATGTGATGAATTGGAACTATTAAGGTCAATTGGTACCAAGAAAAAACTGATTTCATCTTTTATTTACTTTTTATTTTTGTTATGAAAACTTTCAAATACACAGCAAAGTACAAGGAAGAGTATAGGTAGTATACTGTCCATTAACAGATGAATGGATAAAGAAGATGTGGCACATATATACAATGGAATATTACTCAGCCATAAAAAGAAATGAAATTGAGTTATTTGTAGTGAGGGGATGGACATAGAGACTGTCATACAGAGTGAAGTAAGTCAGAAAGAGAAAAATAAATACCGTATATTAACACATATATATGGAATCTAAAAAAAAAAAAAAGGTTCTGAAGAACCTAAGGGCAGGACAGGAATAAAGTTGCAGACATAGAGAATGGACTTGAGGACATGGGGAAGGGGAAGTGTAACCTGGGACTAAGTGAGAGAGTGGCATGGGCATATATACACTACCAAATATAAAATAGATAGCTAGTGGGAAGCAGCTGCATAGCCCAGGGAGATCAGCTCGGTGCTAGAGGGGTGGGATAGGGAGGATGGGAGGGAGACGCAAGAGGGAAGAGATATGGGGATATATGTATATGTATGGCTGATTCACTCTGTTATAAAGCAGAAACTAACATACCATTGTAAAGCAATTATACTCCATAAAGATATTAAAAATAAATAAAATAACCTACTTTTGGCTTTATTGGTTTTCTCTATTGTATATTTGCTTTGTATTACATTTATGCTTTTATCTTTCTATTTCTTCTCTTCTACTTACTTTGGCTTGATTTTCTTTTTCTTGCTTCTTGAAATGAAAGCTTAAGCTATTGATTTTTCAGCACATATATAATCTACAAGTATAATGATATATCTTCATTATCATTCAGTTTAAAATATTTCCAAATTTCCACATTTCCATTGTGATTTCTTTCTTGAACCGTGGGTCACTTAAGTGTGTGGCTTAATTACTAAGCAGTTGGAGATTTTCTAATTACCTTTTTGTTATTGATTTCCAGCTTAATTGCACTGTGGTCAGGGAACGTACCCGGGATTTTTTCAATTCTTTGAAAATTGTTAAGGCTGGCTGTATGAGCTCCTGTATGGTTGGCTTTGGAAATGCCCCATGTTCATTTATTCAAATGAGAAGAATGCACGTTCTGTCTTTTTTGGGTGCAGTGCTTTATAAATGTCAATTAGGTCAGCTTGATTAATTATGTTGTTAACATCTTCTATATCCTGACAGATTATTTTGTCTGCTTGTCATATCAGCTCCTGAGAAATACATCTTAATGTCTCTCACTAGGATGGACATGCCTTTGTAACTTTTCCATTTTTATATTTTTCTCAGTTATGGGTCTGCCCTTGAAGTAGAAATTTACAGAGTCATCCTGACCAGGAATCCACTCTTATCTGCTTTATATACTGGAGTTCATGAAATATTCCATTTGAAAAAAAGTTCCACAGCTGATAAAGAAAAGTGTTTGAAACTTGGCAGAGAGGGTTTCAAGAGAGGAAACATTGATAATGGAGTCTCTCCAGCCTAATAACCGAGAATAACATAAAGCACTTCGTGTCCCCAACTACCTCTCCACTGCTGCCTAAAATGCCATCTCTGGGGAAACATTCCTTTAGAAAGCCTAGGATTTTGAGCTAGAATGCTTCCTCTAGCTTCTGGGAGTGGAAATTAAAATGCAAATGAGTCACGCACTAAGTCTATCTTCTCTCTTTGTCAACTGAAATTGAGAGAGAGAGATGTAAGTTGTCTGGAAAGAGATGAAAATTTCCGAGGATCCAGAGCAGGGAAGGAAAAGCTGGCAAAGGCAAAGGAACATGACAAAATTACTCCATGACCACAGACTTTCAAAGAGTTGGCCATGCAGGGAGGAGGATCAAGGGTTCGCCTATATTTGGAATAATCTCGCCTATATTTGGAATAAGCTCAGGCCCTAGGATATGCATCTATGGCTCTTCATGCAGTTAAGATCTCTCTCCAAAAGAAAGGGACTTCTCTGAGCAACAGTGACCCTGACTTGGTGACTAGGGGCAGGTGACACCATGGTTCAGTGACAGAAAAGCAGGCCAAATGAATGCTCTCTTGTGTAGAGCTGTTCCCCTGGGACAGGGGTGGGAGCCAGGTTTGTCTTCTCATCACTATGTCAGCGAGTCTAATTATTAATGATGTGCAGAACACCAATCACATACCCAGGGGCTACTGGGGAGGGACCTCACAGCTCTTGCTCTGGAAGAACATGCAATCCAGTTGGGAAGGCAATGGACTCATGAACAACCAGAGAATAAGGCAAGGTAACCCAGGGAAACTCAACAGTCAAAGCACGTGCTACAGAAACTCAGGGATGATGGGCTTAGGGAAGACCAAAGTCATCAGGAAAAGCTTCACAAAATGCGTATGCTTCACCGGACCCTTGGAGGATGGTCAGGACAGAGAAAGAACAAGAAGACATCATCCCAAGAAGTGGGAACAATGTGATCAGGGCAGCAGGGGAAGCTGAAACAGACTTTGTGGTCACTGGTCAAAGCAGTAAGCAGGAAAGTCTGCCAGACAGAAATCTGCAAAGAAAACCTTCTGTTCTTGGATGTTCAAGGATCTCTTTTTGAGCTTTATTGAGTTATAACTCATATGAGATACAATTTACCATTTAAATTGTACATCTCAATGGTTTTTAGTTCACTGAGTTGAGTGACCATCATCACAATTTATTTTAGAAAATTTTCATCACCCCAAAAAGAAACCCTGTAACCATGTTAGGAGTCACTCCCCATTTCCCACCAACCTCCTCAGCCCCAGGTTAACACTGCTTGCTCTCTCTTTGGAATTGCATATTCTGAACATTTCATATAAGTGGAATCTCTTATGGGATGAATTGTATCCTCCCCCCCAAATCCATATGTTGAAGTCCTAACCCCCAGTACCTCTGAATGTGATCTTACTTGGAAATAGCTCCATTGCACATGTAATTAGTTAAGATGAGGTCATATTGGGTAGGGCAGGTGCCTGATCCAATATGACTTCTATCCTTATGAAAAGAGGAAATTTATACACAGAAACAGACATGCACAGAGGGAAGATAACATGAAGACACAGAGAGAACACCATCAACAAGCCAAGGAATGCCAAAGATTGCCAGAAAACCCGCAGAAGGTAGAGGAGAAGCATGGAACAGAGGGAACCAGCCCTGCTGACACCTTGATTTCAGACTTCTGGCTTCCAAAACTGTGAGAGATTAAATTTCTGTTGTTTAAGCCCCCTTACTTTGTGATGCTTTGTTATGGCAGCCCCAAGCAACTAATTTAATATCTGGTCTTCTGTGACCCTCTTCTTTCATTCAGCATAATGTTCCCAAGGTTCATCCATGTGGTAGCAGTTGTCAGCACTTCATTCCTTTTTATGGCTGAATAATATTCCATCGAATGGATATACCATTTTTGTTTATCATTCACGGGTGATGGATATTTGAGTTGTTTCTACTTTGGGACAATGGGAATAATGCTCCACATATGAGTTTTTGTATGGACAGCTGCTTTTATTTCTCTCGGGTGCATATGTAGAAGTAGAATTGCTGGGTCATATTGCTATATGACCCAACAATTCGGTAACCTTTTGAGGAACTGCCAGACTCTTTTCCAAAGTGGCTGCTCCATCTTACATTCCCACCAGCAAAAAATGAGGATCCCAATACCTCCACTTCCTCACCAACACTTGTTATTATCTGTCTTTTATATTGTGGCCATTCTTGTGGGTGTGAGATGCTCTTTAAGAATCTGTCCTTTGTTTTTTTCACAGCCAGGCTGCACACAGAAGGCCATGATTTTAAGATATATCATGCTATTGACAATCCCAAGACCTGTGTCCTTTCTGACCAAATACTACTTTTACCAAACTCTAAAATCCCCTCCATTCCACCTGAAAATCAACCAAGAGGATGCAGCACCAAGCGACCTTGTCAGCCCCGTGGTCCCCATGCCTGACCCTTGCAATTACGGGGTGGGTGCGGGGAGCAGCAGAGACACCACCAGCTGCGTCTCACATCCTTCCTTGCAGTTACTATAGAAACTGTCATAGCCACAAGCTCTCCCTCGCCTTCTAGATGTTAATAAACAGCCTCATTATTTTGCAGAAAGCACTTTGGAAAATCAGCAGCCCCAACGTTTCATCCTGGTCCAAGTTAATGAGGAAAGATTGTGGGGCTTTTTTGTTTTTTTATCGACCATGAAAAGTGGAAGAGTTATGGCCATTTGTGGACTTTGGCTGTATTTATATTTTATGTATTAGAAAGTGATTTCCACCTCCATTACACATCGCTAATGCCCTCGTTACATTAAAGGTATGGATCAGGAATATTTTTTGCCCATCAAACCACCAAATAAATTGTGGTGAAAGATATGAGGAAGGATAATGTTCAATGGTCAGCTTGGCTGTGATGCTGGGGGAAAGAGATATATGTTTCTCAGCCAAATGTCACTAAGAAGAGGAGCTCTAGCAGTTTCTCTGTAAGGAGGGAGTTGGTTAAGGATGGGGAGCCTTACAGGTGGAGCTTTCAGTCTGGGCCAACCCGGACTTTGCCATGAGTGAGCCAGGAATCATGGTAGAAGTGAATCTGCCCTAAATATCAGAGAGTCCCTCTATACACAGAGCAAATGAAAGACAGAGAGGAGGCCCTGCTCTGGAGTCTTGCACTCAGCTGCCCCTCCTCAGGGTCACTGTGGGGACTAACTAGCACACACGTGAAGCTCCTGGTGCGTAGCAGGTGCCGAGCAAACCGTCAGTCCCCTGCGGCCGGCAGGATGTCACAGGCCCAGAGAGTGGTCCCAGGGAGAAAAGTTACAGGCAGAAGCTTACAAGCTCTTACCACAAGACGTGAAAGAGGAAGAAAGGATAGGAGAGCAAAGAACTGGCACGATGTGAAACCATCAGTGGAAACACAGCGTGGCCAAGGTCAGGGGCACAAGCTCTGGGACCCAGACCACCTGGTTCTAATCACAGCTCCACCATGTGCTGTGCTTCCTCTTTGGCCCCTAACCTGGCTTGTCTCCATGTCAGCATTTAAAAAGCATCTTAAAAAACTAAAAATAGAGCTACCATATGATCCTTCGATCCCACTCCTGGGCATATATCTGGAGAAAAGCATGGACCAAAAGGATACATGCACGCCAATGTTCATTGCGGCACTGTTTACAATAGCCAAGACAAGGAAGCAACCTAAATGTCCATTGACAGAAGAATGGATAAAGAAGATGTGGTACATATGTACAATGGAATATTACTAAGCCATAAAAAGAACAAAATAATGCCATTTGCAGCAACACGGATAGACCTAGAGATTGTCATACTGAGTGAAGAAAGTCAGACAGAGAAAGAGAAATATCATATGATATTGCTTATATGCAGAATCTATAAAGAAATGATACAAATGAATTTATTGACAAAACAGAAACAGACTCACCCACTTAGAGAATGAACATCCGGTTACCAGGGAGGAAGGGTGGGGGGAAGGGATAGTTAGGGAGTCAGGGACTGACATGTACACACTGCTATATTTAAAATGGATAACCAACAAGAACCTACTGTACAGCACAGGGAACTCTGCTCAATATTATGCAGCAACCTAAAGGGGAGAATAGTTTGCAAAAGAATAGACACAGGTATATGTATAACTGAATCACTTTGCTGCACATCTGAAACAAACACAACCTTGTTAATCAACTATATTCCAATATAAAATAAAAAGTTTAAAAAAGTGAAGGTTATTGTGAGGACTGAAAGAAAAGGTGTATGTGCAGGGCTGGCGCATAATAAATGCTTAGACGTTTAATAAATGTTAAGTGACAGTGTTCACGGTAACAGCAGCAGCTGTGGGACAAAGGTGGTTTTCAAGGCCAGAGAAAAATGGGCCAGGAACCAACAGCCCTCCGCAGCCTCTGGAAGGCTGCCATGAAAATGTCACTGATGGCTTTTCTGCGGCCCTGGGGACGCTGGGCATGGCGGCAGGCTGTGTTCCTTCTGTGGGCATCGGTTCCAGAGCTGAAAGTATCCTGTGTGAGAAAGCCTTCCTTTGCTTTATCTCCAGCTTACCTGTCACAAGCTCTCATGTTCCTAAGCCTGGATCCTAAGATTTGGAGGACAAATTACTTTCCTGCCCTGCCAGCCTGGTGTGTGCCTTGCCTGAAAATTCTCCCATGTTTTCATGGAATGTTAACCAACTGCTTCCCCGTATATTCCCTCTCGGAGTCTCACAGACGTGGATGGGTTTGCACAGGTAGAGTCTGGGAGACCAGCTCAGGGACACGTTCTGGAGAAAAGAGTGACCGCAGGGAATCAAAGAAAGGAGAGGGTGACGGAAGGAGGAAGCTGATTCCAGAGGAAACAAAGGCTGGAAGAGCCAGGACTTGGGACACCATGAGACTTAGCAGGGAGCAAAAGAGAAGATTCCAGAAAGGTTCCAAATTCCAGCCTGGGGTCCATTCACAGAGACAGGGGAGGGGTTGGGGGACAGAAGGGCTCTAGGCAGACAGAGATGGAGGTGTTGGCAGGAAAGCGCAGGAGTGAGGACAGATGCTGTGGCATCAGCTCTCAGGACAGGACGGGCCACCAGGATGCTTTGGGGTCACTGTTGGAGGGGTAGGGGCTAGCCCTGCATGCTTAAGGTGAGGAGCCCGTGGAGGAGAGGGTTGGCATCACAGGTCGGAAGAGTCAAGCTTTGTAGGCGGCGGTGATCCCGGATCACCAAATACGAGGGGAAGGAGCGTTTTTCCACTGGATTTTGGAGCAACAGAGGGTAATTTGTGTCTCCACCTAAGAGTGAATGGGGGCTGAGGATGTGAGCAGTCTGACCACATGGTGGGTGGAGCGTGCTGGTGGCGTAGCCAGAAGTCAAGGGCAGGCAGCCAAGACTCTACTGGATGGTGTTGATCTGTTGAAGAGAAAGAACCTAGAGCCTGGGGGACTAAAGATGCCAGAGGAAGAGCTGTGATGTGTAGGGAGGCCCAGGCCAAGACCCCCTGCCCGGCTCCGGCCACCAGTCAGACCTCCAGGGAGGGGACCTTGGAGGCGCGCCACTGAGGGCATGATGGGAGTCCCAAGGTCCATGGTCCACATCCTCATCGGCTCTGGCCTGACTCAGGTCTGGGAAAGGGCACCAGGATGGGAACTGAGGCCGTGCACGTAGCCCCACTGCTCTGACTCCCAAGACAGACGTCCTCCCTGTGGAAACAACAAGGCCATAGCTCAGACGGCACAACCACAGAGCAACTAATACAAGAGAGGGAACAAATGGTGACAGGACACAGCCAGAGGCTCCCAGCCCCTCCCTGTAGCCACGCAGTGAAACGGCCAGTTAAGACTCCAGCAGAAGGAGGGCCAGCAGCCTGGCACCCACAAGCTGGAAAACCACCTGGCAGCAACAAACTCTCCTTCTCCAAGAATCTGAAAACTGGTCCATGGCTGAGGGCTTTCCCCCTTTTTTCCTTTTCTGGGCATTTCCTTACCCCAGAGCCTGCAGACCCCACAGCTCTGTGGGCAGGATTGGCAGGTGCTAGCGTGATGCTGGGCTGGTCCCTGTGCAGGGGTGGTGGGGCGGAGAGGAGAGAGGCCCCAGCAGGAGCAGAGACTGAAAACCTGCTCATTCAGGAAAGAGCTACTAACACATTTGGGCATAAACATCTGTGGGGACAGCTGCCCTGGTGCCACAGAAGCAGAAAGAATGAGGCTGAGAGGAGATGTATTAAAATGGACAGATCATGACTCAGAACAGAACAAACCTCAGGCCCCAGGAAACGCTCAACTGCCTGATTTCTCCCTGGGTCAATATTTCCATCTTTTCATCTATGCACCATGTGCGTACAGACGCTAATGTAACGCACTTATAATCTCACTCCACGTATAAACTATGTATATACAAAATGCAGACAATCGGCATACGCGTCACTACTGCTCCCAAAATACTTGTCATCACTGCTTTGGGATGCTGCCCACCCACCCCCAGGCAGGAACTGTGACCTCATCGGGTGGGCAGAGCTGGACTCAGATTGCACGTGGGGTTGACATCGCTCTTGGGACCTGTCATGGGCTCAGGGGCACGTGGGGCAGGGCCGTTCAGTGCAGGTAGGAGAGGGTCTTCCTTTCGTTTGCTCATCAGGTTCCTGGTGAGACCCTGTCATCCCCCTGGTGATTCTACTCCAGTGGGGAGAGACAGTCAAGAGAAATACGTCATATTCTAGATGCTTTGGGGAAAATAGATGATGGTAGGGAAGCTCAGGGGTGCCTGGGCAGAGGGAGGGACATTTTAAAAAGGGAGGGCGGGGCAGGGCTCCCTGTAAAGTCACCTCTTGGGCAGACACCTGGGTAATGGGCTTGCAGGCAGCCCACCTGTGGCACAAAGGCCCTGCCACGCGAGGGTGGCTGGAGGGCTTGAGGTACAAAGGTTGGGACAGTGGGGCGACAGCAGGGAAGGCTGGGGGGAGAAGAATGACGAGATTCTGGGAGCTACCCGGGGCTGCTGCTTGGGGTCTAGAGGCCACCTGGAAGATTTGGCTTTTCTGTAAGTCCACTGGAGACTGTATTTATTTCCTGTGGTTGCTGTAGCTCATCGTCACAAATTAGGTGGCTTAAAATAACAGAAATGTTTTCTCTCATAGTTCTGGAGGCCAGAATTCCAAAATCAAGGTGTTGGCAGGGCCCTGCTCCCTCCGGAGGCTCTAGGGAAAATCCGTCCTTGCCTCTCCCAGCTCCTGGGGACTGCAGGCAATCCTCGGTGTGGCAGACACACGTCTCTCCGATCTCCACTTCGTCTTCAGGGGGTGGTCGCACCCCCCCCACCCACACCCCATGTGACTCCATCTTCTCCTCCCCTCGTAAGGACCAGTCGTTGGACTTAGGGCCCATCCTGATCCAGTATGACTGCACCTTGATCCTGAACTAATGACACCGGCAAAGACCCTAATTCCAGCTAAGGCCACATTCTGAGGTTACAGGTGAACATGGATTTTTGGACAGTATTCAACCCACTACAGGAAACCCCTGGAGGGTTTTGGGAAGAGGCATGATGTGACCTGATTTGGGTTTTTTAAGTGTCCTTTTGGCTATGTGGAGAACAGGCTGTAGCAGCAGAGTTGGAAAGAGGGAGTCAAATTTGGACGTTTGCTGCAATCATCCAGACAGGTGATGGGGTGGCCTGGTGTGGTGACAGCTGTGGAATTGAGGGAAGTGGTTGAATTCTGGGTCAGTCTTGAAGGCAGAATCGAGAAGGCTTGCTGATAGATTGGATTCCTTTGCCTGCTAGCCCAGGCTCCCCACCAACTAATTTCTGTGCTCTGGACTCAAGTCACTCCCTCCCGCTACTCGGCACTCCTCAAGGCTGCATATCACATGCCATTGGCTCTCCATCCATCCGCAGGCTGCTGCAGTGGCTCGCTGCACCCCAGGGGCCTGTTCTCTTCCATCATGGCCATTGGTCCACATGGCTTAGTCCCCTTGCCCTCTCCGTGGTGGGAGCCGGCAGCCTGTGTTGCCTTGGCCAAGGCGAGAATGGCAGATGTGCCTTGGGGCCCGAATTGAGGTGCTGGTCCCACAGTCCAGCCCAGCTGTTGCTTTTATGTGGCAGGGCACATTGTAACCCCCAGTGGGGGACAGTGGTCCCTCAGCGTCCTCAAGGCCCCCAGGGTAGCTGAAGTCCTGATACTTCATGCCCACTAGAGGGTCATGCTTCATGGGGTGAGAAATATTAAAACACCTGCCATGAAGCTCCTTTGAATACCTGGCACCTAAATCTCGTGTATCCGGGGGCTCCGTGGAAGACATTTTGACCACGGACCACTGAGGAGCCCTGATACATTGAAAATGGTTGTCCCCACCAGGTGTAGAAGTTTTGATAAGAAGCTACATCCAGCAAGGAGCGGATGTTGCCTTGAGAAAAACACTGGTCTTCTTCCAAGGGAAAGAAACTGTACAGCAGTCATAGAGGCTGTGGGTGTTCTAGAAGCGGGTATAGAGGGATTGGAGGAAACACAAGGGGCAGCAACCCATCAGTAAGTCAATGTCCTAAACAAGTAACCCCGAGTTCCGCTGAGGTTCAAGGAGAGTCCGTTTCATTACTGCCCCGGTGCAGGCCTCTTGGGGAGCCCATCAGGAGCCCCCGGTCAGCTCTAAAGCCATGTTAATTATGTCTGAGGCCCATGTCACAGTCAGGGCACAGAGGCTTAGGAGCTGCACTCCCTGCCAGGCCACTAGGGGATTTAGAAAGGGCCCTCCCACCCCCACCCTCATCCCCCCCACAAATAAAAACTCCTGGGCGATTTTCAAGACTCTCAGTTAGGACTGTATTTTCCACTTCTGCCAGAGAGCTGAGTTCCCCAGATGTCCAAGAAGCGGGTGTTCAAGCATCGTCACCCACAGGCAGAGCAGGCGGCAGCTCCAGTGACTCAAGGAGCAGCCATGGGCGAGGACCCTGCTCCCTGCAGCTCTGCGGGGGTGGGGCTACACCTGCCTTCAAGCAGGTCAGCCGAGAATCTGATGCCGAGGGCTAACCCCCCAGGCGTCAGGCATGTTCAGCCAGGCATGTTCAGCCGCCTCTCTCTGCTGGAGCCTCCATGGGCATCGCCGGGCAGGCTGAGGAAGGCCGGGCAAGCTCTCAGGGACCTCCTATGCGCACAGAGTCTGCTCACTGCAGGGTCCCAGAGCAGAGATGTTTTGTTCTGTCTTCGGGCAGACAATGGGTTTCCAAGCCTGTCTGCTGTACAGACCCCTGAAGGAGGCACAGGACCTCAAAATCATCTCATTGCTGTGGAAGAAAAGACCTCACCAAAATGAATGATGTTGCCTTTTCCCAGATGCTACTCAGTAAAGAAGAGAACAGGCCCTTTTCTAGCTAGTATTTTTCCAGATGTGTGTAACTACAGAAATATTTGCACAGTTTGCCTTAAATTCTTTTTGGAACAGCTTCAGGGTTAAATAAATAACAAAATAATAATATATTCATATAGTTAGAACCATAGGTTACCTGTGTTTTAATCCTACCTTTCCACCTCAGGTTAAGGCAACAGAGCTTCCCCCATATTATTATGGATTCATAAGTCTAATTTTTATGTTTCTTCAAGCACTATAATTAACCGAAGGCTTTTTTTTGCAGTTGGTCTTTTATTTCCAGGGTTCTTATGTTGTAAATGTTTCAGTAAACATGTGGAATAAGTTATTAATTATAAAGGCATCCACGTTTCCTCTTTGCCAGGTCTTGTGCAACTGGGCTCCAGGATGAGTTTGCAATTTATGGAGGGGAGGGTGGAGGCAGAGCGGGAGGAATAAATGTCCAGCAATGAAGGAAGAGCGTAAAAGCACATATAAACGGGAGGGAAAGTGGCGGTGCAAAAAATACATGAATAAAAATATTTAAAAGGTAGCGCCCACCATAAATAAAGGTGGGTGTGGGTATGGGAGTGTGGGCACCACACACTAACTCCCGAGAAATCTAACTCCCCAGAAAGACTGACAGATGTCAGCCTGTTGTAAACATCAGTCACCACAGAGCCACTGAGAAGACGCTCCGGCCATACTTTGTGTGTTGCAGGAGAATGCTATCCAGCCTGCATCTTTTGTACTGAGATTCCTAGAAGCCAGTGATGCCTGGAAGGGATGAGAACACTGGATAGACCAAGGCTTTCACTGCACCTGTGTCTGATGTCTCTGAAGCCACCTGGCCCAGGGAGGAAGGTGGAGGTGGTTATCAGCAGATAATGGCTCGTTCCCCACGTGGCCCCGACACTGCAGGATCAAGGGCGTACCTGGCAGCCTGTGTTCCCCTGGTGCTGAGCGCGTTGATGTTCACTGTGCCGGGCAGGTTGCCCCGCTGGCTGTTAAGGTTCACAGCTGTATACGGAACACAACAGACTGTGAGATGTAATAAATCTGGAGTTGCCTCTCAATTTCACCAATAATAATTAGAAAATTAAAATGGAAATGTCACCACAAACCCATAAAAACTCTTAAGTACAGGATGGAAAGCTCTCTCAGGAACAGGAATGGCTTTTGTCTGTGCAACACCCAGGGTGGACGTGCCGTCAGATGTTACTCGGGACACTCACTGCGTCCTGATAGCCCAGCTCGGACCTGATTAATCCCAGGGCCAGCTGTCTTTACATGTCAACAAGCTAACACAGCTGTGTAATCTAGCCTGCTTTATGGAGCCTGTAATATGTGGATGGGGGCTGAAGCCATTGCTCTAATAAGGCAGAGGGGAGCAGAAAGCATGCCAGCCACACCTCGGCTTCTCCTTGCCCAGTGCCCTGGCCACCAGGCATCCATTTGGCCAAACAAGGGGAAGACTGGGAAATTATGAACAAATTGTGTACCACCTGGCTTGCATTTTAGAGAGCTGGAACCAGAGGATGTGCACCACTCAGGGCAGAGTTCCACCGTGGGAGTCCTCTCTGGCCGGCTCTGACCCTCTGCCCTTGAGTGCCGGCCTTGTTCCCTCATGGTGGCCATGAGTTCCCTCACAAGGTAACTTACCTGAAAACAAACCCAAACTTACCCCAAATCAGCAAAAAATGGGGAAACTATCCACATCATTGCGAAATGATTATGTGTCAATAAATAACGATATTTAGCACTTTTGACCAAAATGGAGTAACAGAGACCAGATTTACCTTCCTGCCTGAAACAAACAAAAAGTTCTATGAGTCAGGGTTCTCCAAAGAAACAGAACCAATGGGATGTGTATATAAATATATACGTATATAGAAAAAGAGTTAATATAAGGCTTTGGCCCATGTGATTGAAGAGGCTGACCAGTCTCAAGATCTGGAGGCTGAATCGACAGATGGCGACCCAGGAGAGCCGATGTGTAGTTCAAATTTTAAAATGATCAAAAATATTCAGGACTTGGACATCAGCAATGACGCAATCCCTGAGAGATGGGAAAGAGGCAAACCCTACAATTGCCCCCGCTGACTGCCTCGTGTTTCCAGGCCGTGGCACAGACAGAGCGTGGTGGGTGCCCATCTTCTCCCTGAGTGGAGAAAGCTTAGCTGAGGGTCTCAGGAGACCAAGGCAGCAGTTTTCAGGTCAGAGCACCAGAGAAGAGAGAGTTGTACAGAGATGGAGAACTCTGGAGACCCACAGATTGTCCCTGAGTTTTCAGCTGAGTACTGGTCAGCACACATGTGTGAGGAGATTAATCAAGTCCACAGAAAGACCCATGCAAGGATTAGAGGGAACAGAATTCTGTGCTCACACAAGGCAGGGCTGCTGCCAATACCCCAGCTGGACCAGAAAACTTCATAATTCACAGGACCTTGGGTAGAATACACAGAACACACAGAGGGGTCTTGCCTCAGTCATGGAGAATAATTATCCCTAGACTGAGCACAAATCAGTGACCTCAGCTTCCGCTTCAAGAAACTAGAAAAAGAAGGAGAAATTAAATCCAAAGTAAGTAGAAGAAATGAAATAATAATCAAAGCAAAAGCCAGTGATACAGAAGAACAGTGGAGAAAAATCAATGAAAGAAAAAGTTGGCCTTTGAGGAAACCAATAACACTGGTCAACCTCTAACCAGACTGATTAGAACAAAAAAAGAGAGAAGACACAAGTTACCAATATCAGGAATGACAGAAGTGGCATCACAACAGATTCTACAGATGAAGAAGTGAGTTTAGCAAGGTTGCAGGACACAAGATCTGCATACAAAAGCTAATTGTACTTCCATATACTGGCAATAAACAGCCAGAAGTTGAAATTTAAAATAATAATATTAACATAACTTCAAAAATGAAATACTTAGGGATAAATCTGGTAAAAATGTGAAAAGTCTGTACACTGAAAGCTATAACACATTGCCATGATAAATTAAAGAAGATCTAAATAAATGGAAAGTTATATGGTGTTCATGTGTCATAATATTCACTATAGTTAAGATGACAATTTTTTCCTATTGGATCTAAAGGTCTAATGTGACCCCATTCTAAATGACAAGCTTTTTGTTCGAAATTGATGAACTGAATTTAAAATTCATATGAAAATGCATACAAAGGACCCACAATAGCCAAAACAATTTTGAAAAATAATTAGTTGATTTCAAGATTTATGATAAAGCTACAGCAATCAAGACAGTGTAATGTTGGCATCAACATCGACAAAAAGGTCGATGGAACAAAATAGAGAGCCCAGAAATTAACCCACAAATATGTGGATAACTGGTATTTTCACAAAGGTTCAAAGGCATTTGAATGGAGAGAGGAAAATCTTTTCAATAAATGGTGCTGTAACAGTTACTCATATGCAAAAAAAAAAAAAAAAGAGCATTGATTCACACCTGCACAATATATAAAAATCAACTCAAAATGGATCAGCATTCTAATTAAAACACTTAAAAAATATAAAACTACAAAACTTCTAGCATAAAATCTTTGTGACCTTGGAGTAGACAGTTATTTTTTACATGAAACCAAAAGCATGATCCAATGAATAGTAAATTAATAAATTGGACCTCATAAAAATGTACAGCTTCTGCTCATTGAAAGATACTGTTAATGAAATGAAGAGACAGCTACAGACTGAGAAAACAGTAGTTGTTTTCTACTGATAAAGACCTTGAATCCAGAATATATAAAGGACATATTTTTTAAATGACCCAATTTTTTAAATGGCGAAGTAGGTATCTATTTGAATAGATTCTTCACCAAAGAAGATGTCCAGATGGCAAACATCTTTATGTTGAGTACATAAAGATGTTCAACATTATAAGTCATTAGGGAAATGCAGATTAAAATCACAAGGAGATCCAACTACACATCTATTAGAATGTTTAAAATCAAAAATCCTTACCACAGCAAGTATTCATGAGTGTGTAGAGGAAATGGACCTCTCATGCACTGCTAATGGGAAGGTAAATGGTACAACTATTTTGGAAAGCAGTTTGAAGTTTCTTTAAAAAGTTAAGCCATATGATTTAGCCATTCCACACCTAGGAATTTACATTTATGCAAGAAGAAAGGAAGCATATGTTCATGCAAAGAGTTGTTTGCAGATATCCCTGGGAGCTTTATTTGTAACAGTCAAAAAACTGGCAACAACCCAACAGTCCAACAACAGGTGAATGGATAAATGTTTCATGGAATACTACTTAGTAATTTTAAAAAGGAATGAACTATGGATACATGCTACAACATGAATGAATCTCAAAATAATTATGCTGAATAAAAGAATCCAGACCACCACTGCCCCCCCAAAAAATGATAGTACATACACTATGATTCCATTTCTATAAAATTCTAGAAAATGCAAACTAATCTATAATAACAGAAAACAGACCAGTGGTGACTAGGAAAATATGGGAGGGGGACACAGGAGTGGCAAAAGGAAAGGATTTTAAAGCACTGTGAGGAAATGTTTAGAGTAGCAGATATGTTCATTATCTTTATTGTTTTGATGGTATATTAGTTTGCTAAGGTTGCCTTAATAAAGTACCACAGGCTGAGTGGCTTAAAAAACAGATAATTATTTTCTCTGGGGGCTGGAAGTCTGAGATCAAGGTGTCAGTAGGGTTGGTTTCTCCCGAGGCATCTCTCCTTGCCTTATAGATGCCGTCTTCTCTCTGTGTCCTCACATGCTCTTCCCTCTTCCTGCGTCTGTGTCCTAATTTCTTCTTCTTATGAGGACAAGAGTTATATTGAATAAGGGCCCACATTAATGACCTCATTTTAACTTAAATGCCTCTTAAAGGCTCTGTCTCCAAATGCAGCCACTATCTTTGTTTCTGGGGGTTAGGACTTAAACATGTGAATTGGCGGTGGGGGGGGGGGGGGCACAACTTTCAGTCCATAAGAGATGGCTTCACAGGTGTACAACTATGACAGATGGTTCACCTTAAAAGTGTGTGATTTATTGTATGTTAATTATATGTCAGTAAAGCTGATTTTTCAAAAATACATTACTCTCAGGTTTTGTTTCTGTTTGTTTAATAAAGAACTCTTCCATTGCATAGGATTTAACTCATCAAAGTATGGTTTGAGCACAATTTTTAGGAATAAAATAGCTTCATATATTAAGGCCTGCCTGTGTGTTTCCTTTCCCCATTTCTTGTAACTTCTCATGCTTTGCTGTCCTAGCTTCGCCCTGGAGACCGACGACCCTGTAGTCCACATGAAGGACAAGCAGGAGATGCAACGCTCTCCGTGGTCCTGAAAAAGACCGATTGAGGGATGAAAGCAGCCATTTCCAGGCTCAGCTTGGGCGGGCAGGGCTCTCTCTTGTTAACCTCTCACCTTTATTTCTCAGAAGTTCTGGTAGCTAAACAGTCTCCCTGAGAGTCTGCCTGGACCCAAATGAAGGACGTATTGCTTCCCCGTAAGCAACTGGCAATTCCTGGAGAGAAGAGCTAAGCTTGCCATCACCCTCAGTCTGTCCACACATGTCCACATGGGCATGACGTCACAATCATTTTCAAGAAAAGACTGGTGCTTTACAGATTTCTCTTCTTCTATCCATCCTTCCCAGAAGATGTCTCTTCTCCCTAATTTGTCTCGGGGCATTCGTCTGCCCAGGAATTGCTGGACAGAAGCTCCTGGAGGGCCTCTTTTCAGGTAGTTCTTGAGCTTGCTTTAGTTCAAATGACACCATGGCTTAGAAAAACAAGTAAGCCTGGGAGGGAAGGGCCACATCCAATTCAAATATGTAAGTCATGGAGGACAGGTCTTCCTAAAGCAGCCTCTACCCTCTTCTCTATCTCATTAGTCTGTTTATTTCCTGCATAGCATTTAACACAAAATGCCACTGTCACTCACTAGGATCCAAGCCCTATGAAGCATGGGGCTTGTTTTTCTCATCTGTTGCAGTATCCCAAATATCTAACAAAACCTGACCTATGGTGGATGCTCAATAAATGTTTGTTAAATGAATAAATTGGGGTATAAACTCTTATGGGAAGTCCTGAGCTACTAGAAGGCTCCTGCCTGCAGCAAACCCCTTGCACGGCTTCCCCTGTATTTACAATAGTGGGCTAATATTTTGTTTAGGAGCTGCCTTGGATGCCTGCTCAAGCGTGGGTACCTGTACCTTTCCCTTACCTCAATCAGAGCTATTCGTTTTTGCCATTTTAATATGTTGTGATTCCATGAAAAATTTTGTCTAGAAATCAAAGGATATCATTATTTTTAAGTGTCTACAAATCACTGATCTAGACTTACACTGAGAAAGAAATCATGCCATTTTAATTAGATGTTTTTGCAAAGCCAAAGCAATGACACCCTTCAAGAGGATATTCCCTTTAAGATCTCACAAGTAGAGTCTGCAAATATTTTCAATATCACTGCATGTTAAGAAAGTTTTACAGACCACAAATTTGTTGATTCCAAAGTCTGAGGTTGGACCAGAGAATGTCTATCTTGTTAAATTGGCACATATGTCTCCTTCTCTGCTTTCATCAGAAGCTGTGTGAGGCAGGCATAATGCTGCCCAGACAGAAAGCAAAAGAAACTGAAGGAGCAAAAGAGGTGGGAGAGGCGGCTGAGAGGAAACTTGGCTGCCTGAAGGGTGGGCTGGAAGGTGGCAGTGATGACAAAGTATGTGCAGGGTGCCAGGGAGCCGGGAATCAGGCTCTGATGCTGAGAATGGAGAGAAGAGAACTGGAGGCTTCCTTCCAGTATGAATGCTCCTGGTTTTCCATCCTCTAACTCTCAATCAAGAGCAATTTGAACCTTTCCAAAGGGATCATTCCACCCCGTAACAGCTCAGATCAGGTTCACTTTCTGGATGATGAGACCTACAGCTACAATGGGACGTGGCGTCTTGCACAGGACACGCTACTGACTCACCATCTGGGTGATGATGGGGTGCACCTAGACCATGACTCTTTCTCTCTCATCCCATCCTCCTGGTGGACAGTGGCATTTACGCATAGGACAAAATGCCCCAAGCACGAGATACAGGAAAGATTCTAAGATTGATTCCAAGAAAACATTACAAAGTGGTGAATTCAGTGCTGAAAACGGAGTATGAGCAGCCCTTCTGAGATGTCCTTCCCCTCACAACGAATGCAGGGGTTGTAGCGTCCAGATGGGGGCTTGGTTCTGCAAAGGTCAGAGCCTAGTCTTCTGGTGGAGAGTGTCTGGCTCTCTGCCGAGTTTTATCACCACATGAGCATCATCCTTTGCAGCCCCAGTAAAAATTACTGTCTCAGGACAGTAATGATCACTGGGTAGAGAAGCATGTACTAGAGCCACACACTGGATTCCTATTGGGAGAATGCTGGAAACCTACCCTTTAAAACTCTCAGAAGAGAATTTCCTGTGCCAATGATCCTAGACCTCAGAGCTTTCTATGTAACCTGGGTAACATTTAATCCATTTGCCATGGCCCATTCAAGCATTCACCTGCACGAGTCTTACCTACCTCAACCCAGCCTCTACTGGGACAGCCCTAGGGGCAATGCTGTTCATTGCCTGACTGGGTGGCCCATGTCAAGTTTGAACAGCTCAGACTTTGAGAAGCTCCTTTCTTTCATCGGATGAAAACCTATTTCTCTGAAACCTCAATTCCGTCCTCTGAGGTCACACAGAGAAATGAGTTATTTCCCATCTACAGAAATACCTATCCAACATTCAAAGGCAGCCACCATGACAAACACCCAACCTTTCTATTCCAGGATAAACATGACTTGCTGCCTCAACCCCCTTCAGAATCTGTTTAGATTTATAAATAGTGCCATCATACACTAAAGGCATCACAGGTAGGTCTAGCCAATATGGAATAGAGTGAGACCATGACCTCTCAGGTTCTGGACACGGATTCAAATGCTTTCTGGCCTGTAGAGTTTCTAGAATCTGCCATTATTTTCATTTTGAAATTGGAACATTCTCTTATCTCTAATTTTCTGGAAGCTCTCCCATTCTCCATGATTGCCAAGTGCTGTCTATAATTAAGCCTCCAGCCTCCGTGCTAGGATGGAATTGAATAAGTGCCGGAGACATGAATCTGCTCAAGCAAAGCACTGTATGCTTCTTTTTCCTGCTTGATTCAAAGCGTCATGCACAAGTTCACTTTTCTTCCAGATCAACTCCATCATGGCAAATGCTCTCTCCCATTTTACTGATAATAAAAGCAAGACATGGAGTCATAAGTGATACCCCAGGACCCAAAGCCAGTTGGTGGTGAATCCTTGATGCTACCCCAAACCTTCAAGCTCCCAGCTCTGAGCCTCATTACTAGCAAGAGTGATTCTTCACTGTTCTGGAATGCCCTGCCCATGGGGACAGCTGCAGAGACCCCAAAGGCTGCTGTCAATCATGATTTCCATCCTTTGATGGGGCCAGTGAAAGATGTGGTATCACCAAGGGGACATTTGAAGGTTGCAGATAAGGACTGAGCCTGAGGGTTGTGGACTGGCTTCTGCTCTCTGAATTCTTCCATGCCTCACTGCCCCTGTACCTCTCACCGAGAGCCAAGAAATTTCACTCCTCACAACACACGGAAAATATTTACTTTCTCTTGGTAATGGAATCCTAATGGCTGTCCCAGCCTGTCTCGCCCTGTGCTGGCACAGAGGCAGGAGGTCTGATGACAAATGCACCCTGCTGTAGACTCTGAAATGGGGCCCGAAGGGTGGCAGAAACTGGGACCCTCCAGTGACTTTTATGTTCCATTCAGAATGGCTGTAAAGAAAACAAGACATAAAATGCCTCCCCCGTATAATTTGCTGGTTTATAGGTGGTTTCATCACTTTTTCAAAATGGCTATCCAACGTGATCTTTATGTTTCCCTTATGGCTGGGACCAAAAGCTCTGAAAAAGCCAAGAGAGCCAAGCAAATAAGGACACCTTGGAGAGTGGTGGCCACTCCCCTCCCCGTGGCCAGGATGCTGGGGGTGGGGTGAGGGCAGTGGACCGCGCTCAGGACACACAGCTCTGCCTGCTCAGAACCTTCCCACAGGCACATTAACGGGCCTGAGGCTTGATGGTGCTTCCATCCCACAACACCCAAAAGAGGAGGCCAGTGGGGCTCCTTGGATTTGAATTTAGAGCCGAAAAGACTGTATACACCTACGACTACAGCAACACAAATAAGGTGAAGGTGGCGGTGGGATTATCCTGCCTCACCTTGACCACCTGGTAATAGAACAGCTTTCTCTCACCCCATCCTTTATCATCTATCCCAGAACTATGAGCTGCTTCTTAGCACTTATGGGAAGTTGCCAACAGTTTGTTGATTTTGTGTTTCCGCAGTTATTCTTTTTATATAATTAGGGACGGAAATCATCTAAAAACTTTACCAGTACATGATTTAAATATTTAAACTACCTGCAAGCATTTGTTTATTGCTATTTGTATTAATTTATTATTATATTAAATTTATTTTTCATATTAATTAAATTGAATTAAAACAAATTTACTAAATGTTCAGAAATGTATTAAATGTTAAACTATTAAATTATATTTACACTTGACATAATTATAGGCTCACAGGAAGTTGTAAAAATAGTACGGAGAGGCTCCAATGTGCACTGGCCCCAGCTTCCCCCCACTGCCCCAGGATAACATCTTACATAATTGGAATAGAAAGCCATGCAGGAAATGAACACTGTATACTCTACAGTCATCATGAAGACTTCACCAGCTTCTCCAGACAGTTGTGTTGATGTCTGCATGTGTACGTGCATGTGTGCGTGTCTGTGTGTGTATGTCTGCATGCATGTGTGCTGTGTGTCTGGCCGTATGTGTCCGCCTGTATCTCTGAGCGTGTGCATGCACATGTGTATGTGTATATGGGCATGTGTGTGGCTCTACACAGTTCTATCACGGGTCAACTCTTATAGCCACCACAGTGCCAATGCAGAACAGTCCCATCTTCACAAAGACCTCCACCCGTGACACCTGGTTACACTTCGCGTATTTGTTTACTCCAAGACTGAGAGGACCACTACCCTGCCCATCCAGCATGGCACCCCACAGGACACCTCCACCAGGCAGGCTCCCCCTGTGTTCTGAATGAGTGCTTCACTACACCAGGAATTCCTCACCAACCTCGGGCGTGGAAGACTCCGAAGGTAACACAGGGATGGAGAACCTTGTTCTTAGTGCGAGGAGGTGAGGGTGATGCAGGCTGCAGGCTGCCTTCTGGAGCTGACTCACTCTGGACTCCCCTGACCCCACAGTTGTCCCCAGAGCAGTCCCTGGAGGCCACCCACTCCACCTGCCCCTCCAGTGATATAGGATGAGAGGGATGCTTCATGACTGGAGAAGGCTTTCCCAGGTCCAACTCTCAAGTACAGAAGATTATGAGGACCACGAAGTGACCCATCCCTATGTGGGCCTCTAGCCTTTTGACGAGTGACCGGGAAGAAGGAAGGCAGAGACTAAGGAAGCGGCAACAATGCCGACAGCATTCCCTGCTTCCCTGTGAATCCTCCGCTGCCAGCGTGAAGTGGCTGGAGGGCCCTTCCCCACCTCCACACTCTGCAGTCAGGCAGCCCTGGGGGAGCCACCTCCTCTCTTTCCTTCAGAGGTGCTCTGGGAGTTCACACCAAAGCAACGCCACCTGGAATATAGATTAGAGAGTCCCCTAAGCATTTACAGGGCATGGCAACAACATAGCCCATTCTCTGTGGGCCCGGACCAGAGCCCAGGGCTCCTGCCTCCAGGCCTAGAGATGGCCCCAACTCCCTTGATTCCTTTTGCCACCTTCTTGAACCCGCCCAGGACCCCAGCTCACATCCACCCTCTCCCAGGCTCCCCTGTGAGCGCGGAGGTCACAGCTTCTGTCTGCGGCTTGTAGACGAGTGGATGGCTCTCAGGTCCCCATGGCCATCCGTGCCCATGGCAACAGCAGCTCTCAGCCCTCCCCACCTCAGCAGTCCTTTCTCATCCCAGGTTCCAAAAGGAACAAGGCCCACTAGCCTCCCCTGAGATCACAGCTCAGTGAGGGAAGAAGAAGCTACTGGCAGAGCAGCCAACAAGGCTCAGAAAGCTGCCAGCTGGATGTCAGGTCTCAGAGGCAGAAAGGAATCTGAGCTCCAAGTGGGAACAGGGGACGGAACACGTGTGGGGTTTTAGGACACGGTTAAAGCAATGCAGCAAGGGCTCCATCCTTGGGTGGGGTGGCCATTTGGGACCTTGCCATCCCAGGCAGGATGAACAGGTCTGGGCTCTGATGGCCATTTCTAGAAGGATCTTTCACTCCATCTGCAGGAGCTTAGATAGGGCAAGACCAACAGAGCCTAAAGCATCACTAGCAGGGTGGCAGGGGTGGGGGTGCTTACTGTAGCAGTGATGGTGACCTTATCCATGAGAGTTACTGCATCTGTGAGAGTTATGAGAAGCTGGGCCTCTAGACAAGGTCATGGTCAGAGGTACCCTGATCGGCAGCCCCCAGGTCCCCATCCCACCCCAGTCATGGCACCTATGATTCCAGAAGCTTCTTGAGAGCCGAGACCATGTTTTGTTTTTCTAACCACTGGCCCTCATCACCATGCCCCATGTTTGACATACAGAAAGCTGTAGTCAACAGTACTGTATTGTGTGCTTTAAAACACATTAAGAGGATAAAACTCCTGTTGTGTTCTTATCAAAACCACACACACACACACACACACACACAACATAAGAACATTTTTGAAGGTGATGGACATGGTTACTACCTTGATGGTATCACGAGTGTTTGCATATGTCCAAACTCATCAGAATGTATACACTAAAAGTGTGCAAATTTTTTGTATATCAATCACTTCAATAAAGCTAAAAAATGTTCTGAAAATGTACTTGTTGAATGAATGAAAGAATTAGTGAGTCAATCAATTAGTGGACTCAGTTGCTGAATGTTGGGACAAAAATAAGCCCTCATGGATATTTATTGGATGTTTGGGTGCTTGTTTGCCCCACACACACCTGGTAACATTCACAATAATGTCCAGGAATTGGTCTCTGTGAGGTGGGAATCTCCAGTCTCTGCAGGAGGCAAGCCCTGCTTTTCCAGGACACCCAGTGCATACATTGAGACTCAAAGCCGCTAAGGTTCATGGGAGACATAACTGTGTCATTTGATTCGTTCACCAAAGAGCAGGTCAGATGGGAAGGTTACCGTCCTCTTAAAAATATTCTGACAACATTTTTAAAAATTTTAGTGTTATCATTTTTCCTTTTCAGAGAAAGTGTTTCTATTTATTGGCGATGAGTAAATGCTCCTGAAATCGGGGATTGCAGACTCTGACCTTTTTATCAGCAGGTAATAAAATGAATGGGCAGGTGACAGAAATGTAATTTGAGGATTACAAAATTTACGAGGAGGCAGCACACTGAGGAGGAAAGTGATGACAACGTGAGTAAGAGAGAGAGAAGGGGGTGGAGGAATGGAAACCTAACAAAAATGGCTTCCCCTGGACTCTCAGCTTTGGAAATGAAGACGTCGACCTCCACGTCCTGTCCACTGCCCGGCACAGGGCAAGAAACACTAAATGTTTTTTGAATCAGGAAGTCGATAGGTGAAAGGTTCCACTGTGGGGCAATCATGGGAATTAAATGAGAGGATACCCAGAAAACGTTTAGTTCAGTGCCTGACATGGGGCCGTCCCTCAGTAAATATTATATATTTTTATTTTATCATCATCATCGTCATCATTTCACCATCACTGTCAGTCTCATCACGTAATGACATCGTGTATGAGGACAGAAAGCCCTGTATAAGCCGTATATGTTGCTCACCGTTAAGTCTTTCCTTTCAAGGTACCGCAGATGCCTGGTTACAAAGCGAAGCCTCTCTCTTGTTACCATTTCTGCATCCATCAGTGTTGTGGGTTGACTTGTGTTCCCAGAAGGATTTGTTCAAGTTCTAACCCCTGGGACCTGTATACTGGCTTTACTTAGATGTAGGGTCTTTGCAGATGTAATCACGTTAAGATGAGGTCATCCTAGCTTAGGTTGGGACCTAATGCAACGACTTGACTCCTTAAAAGAAGAAGGAAGTTTGGTTGCAGGCACAGAGATGCACCCAGAGGGAAGAGGCCACGTGAAGATAGAGCAGAGATTGGAGTCATGCCTCTACAAGCCAAGGAACACCAAGGATGCCGGCAGACAACAGAAGCTGGAAGAGGCAAGGAAGAGTCCTTCCCCAGCGCCTTCATACAGAGAATGGCCTGCCAGTACCTTGATCTCAGACTTTTGGCCTCCAGATCTGCGAGAGAATACATTTTTGTCGTTTTAAGCAACCGGCTCATAGTTATTTGTTATGACAGGTGTAGGAAAGGAATACAATAGGTGATTCAGCTGATATGTTGGCATCTACTGTGGGCCTGGCACTCTGCAGGGCATCAGGATGGAGCAGGAGAGAAGACACAGTGGTCTCTGCCGCCACACCTGTGTGCTGTGTGCCAGGTGCACTGGGTATCAGGAACAGAGACAAGGTCTCAGCCATCGTGGACCACACAACAGGGGCAGAAAACAAATACATAAATTTATCCATGTGACTTGGGATCAGTCCTCTGATAGAAGCACAGGTGAGAAGAAGTGTTGGGAGAGGAAAAGCCACATTCCAATTGGTGGGGCAGCTGTCACTCACTGTGTGCTGGGCTGTGGTCCTCAGGGCTTCTCTGGAGGCGCAGTTGCCCCCGGTTTCTCTAACGACAAAGGACAGCAGTCACCACGGGGCCTTGTTGGGTTTCAGGGGTCTCGGGTAGGATCATGCTTCGTTACATTGAAAGCCTGCTTCCATGCAGGTTAAACCCCTTCCTTTGTGGACAATCTTTCTCAAAGTTCTTTAAACCCAGGACAGTCTTGGCAAACATAAACATGTCACGGTGTGCTCCACTCCCCAGCTGGGGTCAGGACCCTGGCAGTTCACCCCCCTCACTTCCGTGTTCTTTTGCATCTAAGAGGACTTTGCTGAGTAATTTTCACAGGCTTGGTCACTTCACATGAGCAGCTCTTCCAGAACCCAAAAGCAAATGTGCCTCGTCAGGGCTGTCCCCATCTAGCTGGGCAGACTCTGCTCCACCAGCCCCTGTCTGCTACCTGAGCAGGCTTCCTGTGTCACTGTTGTAACAGGATTAATGAAGCAAATAGCTCCAAGGTTTCCAGTATAGAATACAATCCTTCAAGGCTCACTTTAATATTTCAAATCAAAACAGGGAATCTGCTGTTGGATTTCAACCCCCAGATCCTTATGGAAACATGCACGGGCTTGTGGCCCTGCGCTTATGTGGTTATATTGAGATGTGTCCCTTATTCACAGCCAGGACCTCAGATGATGTCTCATCGGTCCAGGTAGCCCTGCCCCAAAGGCTCAGACAAGGTCTCAGGTAATGGGGGGAAGTGTTTAACCCTCAACCAGAATTGGGGGTTGGGGTAACACACACTGCTGGGGGAGTACATGATGGATTCAACAAGTACTCATTGAGCGCCATGCTTCTGGGGGCTGCAGGCAGAGCAGTAAGCCGGGCAAATGAAGTCCCCGTGCTCACGAAGCTTACACTGGAACGTCAGTACCCTTGGGAAGGGAAAGACAGAGCCCCACACTCCATATGGAAACCCTTAAAAGTAAATATAAAGGAAAGAAATCCAGCTATTTGCATATTGCAAACCACAGGGGAAAACTTGTGTGACATCTTCTTGGCTGCTGAGACTAACGAGGAAGAGAAATCTTGCACCTGTAAGGCATGGCAGGGTATCTGGAGTGCGGGAGTGGTAATCAGATCCTTCTGCTTGTTATCAGTTTTAAACAGGTGCTATATGCACAAGGGAAAGTGTTCCAACAGAACCAAAATGTAGACGCAAGGGGGAAGTTTCTTGTGTATTACTCTAGATGAGCTGTCTTATATCCATAAGCATATATGCACGCACATGTGTCTTTTTGTAACATGAGAGCAGCATGCCATGATGTCTCTGTTTTACCCACAAAGGGCTGTATCCTGAAGATTGTCCAGACCTGGATATCCAGCTCTGCCTCTTTCTCTGAAGGGTTAAGGTCAGGGTTAGGTTTAGGGTTAGGGTTCAGATGGTTCCATTGTAAGGATGGACCACAATGCATGGACCCAGCCCCAGCTGGTGGACACACGTACCTTTCCATTTTTTCTCCGGTGTTTATTCTTATGCATACAACTTTGTGCACCTGTGCAAATATACCTGTAAGACCAAACCCTACCCAGACTTGCTGAAACAAAGGGGGTGTGTATCTTAAATCTTGACAGAGGTCTGCAAATCGCCCTCCCCTCAAAAAAAGTTACTTCAATTGACCTTCCCACCACAAGAACAATTGTTTCCTTACCAATGTTGTCAATCCAATAGATTTAAAAATACCATTTCAGGGAGGTTTCAATACTAAGAGTGAAGTTTCTCATTTTTTATATACCTAACAGCCACGCTCTTTCCTTTTTTGTGAAATGTGTCCTTGGATGATGGCTTGAGGAATTGAGAGCCCTGGTCCATCTGCCTTCCCTCTGCCATGACCACACTTCTCACTGCAGACCCAGGTTTGTCACCACCTGCCCTCCTGCATCCAGAACTTGTAGGGCACCTTTTGAAAGTAAATCATAACCAGCTCTGTTGTGATGATTTTGCACCTTCCTCAAGACAGCTGACAGCCCGCTGGCATTTTTCAAGGCGAGGATTTGGGCCAAAAGGTCTGGAGATGTCACAGGAGCTAGCTGGGAGAGGAGGGGCAGAAGGCCAGCAGAGGGCAAGGAGAGAGGGCGCTGAGCCCAGACAGTGTGTCTCCGAGGGCTGCGCTGTAACGACAGCCTCTTCCCAGCCTGCTGCCCGCCCAGCTCGCGGCTGGGTCCCGGGCTGCGTGCCCTGGGACCCACCGCTGCACCCCTCTGGCAGAACACCGAGCCATCTGCCATTCAGGTAGACGAGCAGTTGAACCACAGGCAGCATGCTGATGTCTGCGGGCTGCCATGTACCACTGCAGAGCCCAGACTGCTGGCTGGGGATGCTTCCTGAGCGGATGCCGGCCCAGAGGGTGGCAAGTCTTCTGTGCCTTACCTGGTGGCAGACGGCTCTGGACCCTACTTGTGGGTGGACACAGAAAAGCATTTCTGGATACCTGGCCTGGATGGCTGGGTGGGCAATACCCACCCCCTGCCTGCTGTCCATGGTTCTGAATTTGTGATTCAGCGGCCAGGCCTGACCTGCTCTCAGGATGAGGACAAAAATGACTCGGCAAACCCCAACACGAAGACTGAACCTAATGTGAACTCTAGGTTTAGGCTTTGGTTATAAAAGTGCATCATATTGATTTGTCAGCTGTAACGATGTCCCACACCAGAGCAAGGTGTTACTAAGAGAGGGAACTGTAGCGGAGCAGAGGAAGGATACATGAGAACTGTCTGTACTTTCTGTGTAATTGTCCTATAAACCTAAAACTGCCCTAAAGAAATAAAGTCTAAAAAAAGACTCAGAAAAAGTTTTTATCTAAGATGGGCTTTCATCTCCTCTTTGGTGTTCCTGACATTGTGTTGGGGTACTTGTGTCCCCCCTTGGGGCAATCAGAGCAGGTTTCCCTGGGGATGGGGCCGAGGGTAGGATACTGAACACCTAAACTCTAAGGCCCATACAGCCAGCAGGAACAGCAATGAGAGGTCAAGGTCAAACAAGAGCAGAAACGAGGGGGTGAGAACAGACAGCCGATGACACCAGACTGAGCTCAGAAGTGATGGGGGTGATGCAGGCAGAGATGTGCTCTGGGTGGCAGGGGAGCTCTGAGACGTGATACCCAGGTGCCTGGAGCCCCCTCTCCACATCTGCTCAGTCACCCTAAGAAGGACAAAGGGCAGCTCCCCGTCCAGACTGCCTCCTATCCTCCCCATCCAATCACCCTGCCTGGCGCTTGGCCCCTGGACCTCACCATGCACGGGGAAGAAAAGAGCTGTGGAGGCCGTGCCTGTTGCATCACCAGGCGCTGACATCCCCCCTTCCCTTCGTCCACTAGCAACAATTGTCATGTGCCTAGGATGCGCCCAGCCCAGGGATGGGTCCCCAACCCTGTGGCTCTCAGAGCCCGTGGCTTTGAGTAAAGGACTTGTCAAGATAACTCAATCTGATGGTGAAGGTGGGTGGGAAGGCTGTTCAGGCCAAGCACCTCAGGAGCCTCCTGGAGATTCACACTGGACAGGCCAAAATCAGATCCAGTGCCTGGCCCCCAAGAGACCTGAGGACACCGCCTTCAGGGAGCCTGCCAGGTGGTCAGGAAAGGAGCTGTTGAGACTTGAGTGAGAGGAGAGTGAAGCAGCCTCATGACCTCACCCCGAGGACATGAACCCAGGGGTGGAGAGGGACACAAGGAGAAAGGGCTTTGCACCCAGGTGGTATTTGCTAGCACCCTGTTGGCATTAAGGTTTCTTTAGGCCTAAAGGTAGGGAGTGGAGCTGTCTCCCCATTCAAGAATGTCACAATCCAGCTTTCTAGTTGCCATAGAAAATGCCCCTTTTCCAAACCCACACGTCCCTCACTCTGCCTGGCCCCAAGTTTTTGGGGGAAACAGTCAACAAGATCAGTGGCCAACACCGAGAGCTGCACAGACAAGCCTCCCAGGCAGCCACCTTTTGCAGGAGCACCACTGAGCTCCAGCCACACTGTGTGGGAGGACGGAGGGAGCAGGCTGTGACTGGGGAGGAGGTGATGTGCGCCAAACGGGGAGTGCGCGGGGTGGGGATGGAGACCCGGCCCGCACTCATCACAGCCGTGCGATCCCTGCAGGTCACTCGTTGTCAGCCACAAGGACACTGCCTTCTGCCGCCTCCTGGCACTGGTCCACTTCGGGACTCCTTCCCCCAGGGAGTCAAGCACCTGCCCCTCCCGCGGCTCATCCAGCACTTACGGAGCTCCCTTGCTCTCCAGGAACTCCTCCAGCTGCCCCCCCCACCCGCCCACCAAAACTTCAGTGAGCTCCCTGCCCTCCTGGGACTTACCAGCCTGCAGAAAGATGTGTTCCCTGGAGGACTCACCACGCACGCGCAGCTGGGATCCTCTGCAAATGCACAATGGGCTGCAGACCTGGATAGGAGAGTCTGAAGGGAAGGAAGGGGCAGCTTGGCTCGGGGGCAGGGGCATGAAGGAAGGCGGGGCCAGCTGGGGAAGACGGTGAACGCAGTCCAGGGAGGCTGGCCAGGGCCCCACAGCCCACGGGGAGGGCCGCTGTGCAACGGCATGACCCGAGAGGTTATAGGACGGACACGGGGAGGGGCGGCAGGCTTGTGGGTATCAGAATCCCACCAGGGGGAGACGGAGGCTCTGCAGAGGAGGGAGAACTCGAGGGTGGGGCTGGACCAGGGGGCAGATGCCCGCGGAGTGAACAAGGGTGGCAGTGGCGAGTGGGAGGGCTGGAGCCCAAAGGTGTGAAGCGTGTGCACCAAGAATTTTTTTTAGTTGTCATTGGAGTAGAGTTGATTTACGACGCTGTGTTAGTTTCAGGTGTACAGCAAAGTGAATCAGTTATACATATGCACATAGCCACGCGTTTTCAGATTCTTTTCCCATATAGGCCTTTACGGAGTATTGAGTAGAGTTCCCTGGGCTATACAGTATGTCCTCATTAGTCATCTATTTTATAGATAGTAGTGCACTAAGAATTTAAACAGCCCAGAGACAGGTCTGACCTTTGCCCTTGTCTCCTGGGAGATGGTCCCTAAGATGAGAGCATCCTTGTGTACCTGGGGGGCTAAGCTACCAGACAGTCAACAATGTGACTGGGGAGGGGGGCTTTGCATCACGAGGTCTCAGCCTGACCTCAGCAGGGGCTGGACCCTGCGGTCAGTCACATGGGTGACCAGCCAGCTCTATGTGACTGGACGGGCCCCCAGTAAAGACTCTCGATGCTGAGGTTTGGGGGGCTCCCCTGGTTGGCAGTGCCCTGTGTGTTACTGTCACACGTCATGTCATCGCTGGGAGGAGTTAGCACTGTCCACGCCTCCGGTAGAAGCTTCTGGAACTTTCCTGGCCACGACCCTGTGTGTCTCTTCCTTCAGCTGATTTTAACCTGCATCCTTTCACTGTGGTAAACCATACCCAAGACTGTAGCAGTTCCCAGGGAATTCTGCAAGTCCCAGTGAGTTCTCAGATTTGATGGTGGTCCTGGGGAACCCCGAAATTGCATTGAGCACCAGACGTGAGAGTGGTCTTAGGGACTGCTCCCTGCCATTGCAGCATGAAGACCAAAACGGCGTCTGGTGTGGAAAGCTGGAGGGTGCTCACGAGCACAGAGCGCCCGTGTGGTAGCATGTCCGTTGATACCCAGTGAGTTTGAGATGCCTGGGGGGAGTCCTAGGAGAGACCCTGGGAGGGAGCAAGGAGCAAGTGGGGCTGTTCAGTCACTCTCCATCCATCAGCGGTCAAAGACAGGATGCATGGCCAGGACCCACGCTGCACACAGGGGTCGCCATGGGAATGAAACACACATGGACAGACAAGCAAAAACCACATCCCACAGAAGTATGCTCAGAAACGGCGTTAACGGAGGGGAGGGGATGGGGTTCGGTAAGCAAGAATGTTCGCGAGGGCTGGTGGGTACAAACGGTGTCTTGGAAGAAGAGGCCATTTGACTGAGAGTCAGAGTAGCCAGGTGAGGAGTGGGGTCAGAATTCCAGGCCTCTGAGAAAAGATTCCAGGAAGGTTGTAGCACTGGGACAGCTTGGGACACTCAAGGAGCCAAAAGGGCCATGTTCACAGGGCCATGGAAAGCCCCAAGGCTTTGCAGGGCATGTGGTCTCTGTTGCAATTAATCAGCTCTGCCTCGGCAGCGTAGAAGCAGGCAGAGGGGACACGCACACGAGTGGGCGTGGCTGCCTGCCCATCAAACTGTATTCACGAAAGCCCGCCGGGGTCAGATCTGACTAAGTAGATCTAAGGTTAAGGTCTAAGGTTCCGAACCTCGTGAGAAGCCTGGCTGGGGCTCCCCGTGAGTTTTATCCAGCAGTCCTGACACTGCTTCTTCCCCGGATCCTCTCCACCAGGCTGCAATCCTCTGGACATACAGGTGTTTATCTCTGTTATTTATCTCCCTTCCTCTGGACCCTGTTCTACAAACTCGACCTAAAACTGCATTGTCCTCTGCACGGGCCCCACGGGTTAGCAGCCCCCAGGGCCCCGTGCATTCACACCCAGGCTCTGTCTGGCCCACGGCGCTGAGAAGCCACAGCACCTCCATCTCACAAGCACCCCGTGCACTCGGGGACCCAGGCTCAAGACCTTACATTTTCCCTGTTACATTTCGTCCTGTTAGAACTGATCCTATCCCTGAGACTGTCAGAGTTGTTTAAAATCCTGGTCTGTCACCTGAAATTCCGCCCCTGCTTTGAGCTGTCACAGGAGACCACGTGGAAGGAGGCAAGGAGTGTGGGCTCAGGCCAGACCACCTGAGTTAGACTCCTGACATGTGCATGGGGAGATCTGTGGCCCCAAGCCAGTCACTCAGCTTTTCTGTGCTCCAGTTTCCCAAGCTGTGGTGGGGGATGGTAACCCTGCCTCATAGGGTTATGTGAGCGCTGGAGAGAAAGCTCGTGGAGGGCTTACTAGACGTGAAGGGTTTGAACGAGGCTTGGCTCTAAGAAACAACTGCCTAAGCGTGAGCACTGATATTGGTATCAAAAAGCCCAAGTCTATGCCTGCAACCAAGTCGCCAAAGAAAAACTGTTCCCAGTACAGGGCTGAGGTTAGAGCCCTGCGGCACCTCACTAGAGACCTCCCCCCAAACAATCAACCTGAACTCCCCAGGCACCATCAGTCAGCCAGTACTGATTGCATATGACTAAGGCCCTAGCAAAGAGAGCAAGAAGGGCAGCAGACAAATAGAGGATGGAACTTACCAGAGGCTCCTCAACAAAGGACTTCACCTAAAACCATGACCCTGACAATGCCTGGAGTCCTGGCTTCATTGGGTAAGGCCTGGCCTCTCCCCCCGGCTTCTTTAAAATGTAAACACACAGTGAGCCTGGAGGATCTTAAGTGGACCAGCAGTAGCTCACACCCACTGTGCACTCACGACACGCCAGGCACAGGCCAACGCTTGGGTCTTGCAAACTCAATCCACCAACATCCAGAAGGTGAGTACTGACGTCACCCTTCTGAGCTCAGGGGTCCTCTCAGAACTTCAGTTTCTTCATCTGTAAGGTGGGAATGATGGCGCTTCCTCCCCCATGAGGGGCTTATAAGGATTAACTGAATACGTACATAAAGTACCCGGAGGAGTGATAGCCCACAGCATCCATGCCATCAGTTACTCCACATCACGGCAGGGAAGCCACGCCCCCTCTGAGAGGGGAGGGCAACTTCCAGGCTTTCTCCACTGGTGAGGGGCAGAGCTGGGATGTGACCCCAGAGCCCAACCCCAGTCCCTGCGTGTCACCTGCCTCTTGTAGGCAAGAAGGTGCGTCAGAAGACCCCCTCCTGGATGCTCTGAGGTCAATTTATTTCCGATGGCTGCAGGGCTGGGACGAGAAGGAATACCCAGAAGCCGAAATTTGCCACCACCTTCCTCACTGTGCCCCAGGCTGGAGCATCTTCACTCCAAACGAATCAGATAATCAATAAACTCTCTAGAGCACCCAGGCAGTAAAAAGCAGAAAAATATCTTCATGCCCGGAGAACTCAGTAATTAACCAGAGCGTGGAAACCAGGGTTTATTTGGCCGGATGTAATTGGCTTTTGGAAGGAAGGGTAGCAGCACTGATGAACGACCCCAATCTCAGCCCCAGCTGGGGAGGCACTTGAGTGGGACCCCAAGAATCAGGGGGTCCCCGTTCTCTGCTGGAGTGGAGGCTCTGGGCTCCCAGAGCCGGGAGAGGGAAATTTGTCTCTGACAGAGGCAGAAACTGGCTGTGCTGGGTGAGTGATGCGCGTCTCTTGCACTGCACGTACACCATTAATCTAGCAGTCGGCTTGGGCCTAGGGGATGATGGGAAGTTTCAGGACAGCTCGGGGTCACCTTTCCCATCACAGAGTCCTCAGCCACCCTGGGGCAGACGCCACACATGCCAGTCCGCCTCTGGCTGAAGGCCAAAGAGAGCACAATAGCCAGGATGGCTGGGGAGGCTCAGGGGTGCAAAGAGGGAATGAGCTGGGTGTAGGAGGGAGAAGAAGAGGGGATGATTGGGGTCAAAGACTCAGACCTCCTCCCCCCACATGCCAGGTCTCAGTGGAGGACACCACGCAGGGCCACCTTCATGGCCCCCAGTTGACTCTCAGAGGATGCAAGGCAGGGTGGTGAGGTCAGGACACCAGGGTTACCAGGCAGGCCCCTGGAGTCTCATTACAAGCATCACAACCTTGGCATCCAAACATACAGGAATGCGAATTCAAGCTCTGATACTTGCTGGTGGGACAAAGAGATAGTCCCGTGACCATGTAATGGGGCAGAGCTGTGAAAACATGATAGAGCCTGAAACGCTCTTAGCACAGCCCCTGTCCAGGCTGCGGGGAAGGGGAGTAGTTGGGGTGGGGGAGAACCTGACCCAGCAGTGAAGGCTTTCCTGGCAGAGTGAGACATGGGCTGGACCTCACAGGGAAACCTGGACCAGAGGGCGTTTCCAGCCGGACACATCGCCCATAGGGGTGGGCAGAGGTATGAATGAGTTAAATTGGCCTAGAAATGGGCAAGACTAGCCCAGGGCTCTGCCCGCTGGACAGTTGAGGAGCCAGAGTTGGAGGAAGGAGCTGCTCTACAAACCAGAGTGACCCCACAGTTAGGCAGTCCCTTGTGGACAGGAGACTCAATTTCTCCAGTGGTCCCCTGAGGAAAGGATTTAGGCATCAAATACATGCAAGGGGGCAGCTCCAGATGCTGGGAAATGTTGGTGGGAATCAGGACTATGATTCAGAAGTGGGGGCTTTGAGTGTTAGCCCCAACCTGGGAGCCATCTCTGCAGAGGAGATCCGTTCTGGGTGGAGGCCGGGACGAGGACACCTTCACAAGGGCAGCTAGCTGCCTTTTTCTGAGTGTTCTCTGCGTGTCAGGCCCCAGGCTCGGCACTTCCTGACCTTGACAACGACCCAGCAAGCAGACACCATCACCATCACTTTGCCTGAAAGGAAACTGAAGTTCACGGTAGTGAGGTACCCGTCCCAGGTCACTCAGCTGGTAAGTGGCGAGGCAGAATCTGAACACGGGTCAGTCTCACAGACTGTTGGCGGACATGCACGCTCTTCTCTTCCCAGGGAGGTCCCGACCTTCCCTAAGGCGCCAAGGGTAACTAGGTTGCAGCATCACCTTATACTTCAGACCAATAAGAACAGCAACTAATGGCTAATGTGAACGGGGGCTCATCAAGTGCTGGGGACCAGTCTAAGCACCTCTCCCTTATTGCATCACAGAATCCTCATAACAACCCTCAGAGACAGGTAAGCATCTCCATTTTGCAGATGAGGAAACTGAGGCAGAGCTGTCAGATCTGTGCCCAAGGACACCCAGCTCGTCAGTGCTCGAGCTACTGATCACGTGCCCCTGCCCGGAGTGGAGGCCACTGGAGCACAGGGACAGCTGAGGACCACTCCCAGGCATCCACACATCCAAGTCCAGCCTTTGAAAAGGTATGAACCGGAATGAGCTGACGTATCAATGGGGCCCTGAGAAAATGATTAATGTGACCCAGGCTGGGGACATCAGGGGAATAATGCACTGTCTGAATGCACTGATCCCTGCTGGCTGTGGGGTACAGATGACGCAGGTGCATCCAGACCATAGGATACAGGAGACACACCCCCACTCCTCCCATACAGTTGGGCTAGGGTCTGGACAACACTCACTCCACTTCCACCAAGATAATCACTGCAAGACTTGCTCCAGAAACACCACACGAGTTCACTGTGGAGGGAGGCTGCTGGGAAGTGTTGCTAGGAGACAGGAGGAGGGGCCAGAGGGCATCAGGACCAGGGGCTCCACGGCACATCAGCAGGCATTGCAGCTGGGTCCAAGAAGCAGGAGCATAAGTAATGGACATCAGTCTAGGCATTTTGATGGGCTGAATCCTACCTGACAATGACGAGGGCTCAAAGGAAAATTTGAAATCTAATTGCTGGGTGTTTTGATTTGGTATTAGAGCCGTTCCACTGGTAAGTATCAAGGAGCTGGATGCTTTCTCTGAGCCTCTGGGCAAAGTTTAGTGGCACTGCCCTGGCAGTGAACAAGGACATGCAAAAGCCAGAGACAGAGAGAAAGAGGATGAGAGAGAAAGAAAGAGGGAGTGGAGAGAGAAAGACAGAGAGAGGGAGGGGGAGAGAGAGAGAGTGAGAGAGAGAGGGATAAAAGAGGGAGAGAGAGAGAGTGGTCCCAGGAAGCGGGGTGGTGAAGGACCCGCCAAGCCAAGCCCCTCCAAGACATGTCTCCCCACGTAGTCATAGCCTATGTCCTGTACGGGAAGCAAACATTCCAAGGGCCTCGTTTCATGGTGGATCTCTGTTTCTGCCTTGCTCACTGCCCACCCCAGCCCTGCAACTTAGCACTCACCCCCCTAGATGAAAAGATGGGGAGAGACCCTGATGGAAGCAAATGTGCTACTTCTTGGGCAGCAGGAGTGTGAGGGGGCAGCCAGAGCCTGGGGAACAGGGCTGGGAGTTAGCTTTATGCCCTGCCCGGGGAGGAGGGGAGAGGGGATTTGTACAAAATGTCCCTGGTAGGAAATAGCTCTATCAGATTTGCATCTTAGATAGATCACCCAGGAGTCATCTGAAAAAAAGAAATAAGAAAGTTGGATCCTTACCTTATACCTTATGCCAGAGGAAATAACAGATGAGTTAGAGTTATAGGAAGGAAGGAAGGACAGAAAGAAGGGAGGGAAGAGTGAGAGGGAAAGAGAAAGAGAGAAAGAAAGAAAGAAAGAAAGAAAGAAAGAAAGAAAGAAAGAAAGAAAGAAAGAAAGAAAGAAAGAAAGAAAGAAAGAAAGAAGGAAAGAAGGAAAGAAGGAAGGAAGGAAGAAAGAAAGAAAGAAGAAACAAAGAAACAAAGAAAGAAAGAAGGAAGGAAGGAAAGAAGAAAGAAAAAGAAAGGAAGGAAGGAAGAAAGAAAGAAAGGAGGGAGGGAGGAAGGGACGGACGGAAGAAAGAAAGACCATTAAAGTATTTGAAAAAACCATGTGTTTTCTTTTTTTTTTCAAAAAAGAAATAATCCCAGGATGGCAAAAGGCACTTCTAGCAAAGATACAAAATCTAGGAGCCCCAAAAGATAAATGTTAAGACAAGCACATAAAGATGAAACTGTCCTGCTAGATAAAAGCTACCATAAAGAGAGTTTTGTTTTGTCTTGTTCCCTAAGGATAAACCATAAAAATTTGTATAAACAGACTTAATTTTTTTTATTACATAAAGAGTTCCCATAAAAGTAAATAAGAAAGAGTCCGGAAGCCCAATAGAAAATGATAGCTCACAGAAAAGGAACTATAAATGGCTCTTATATATATGAACATATGACCCACCACACTCAGAATAAGATAAAAGCAAATAAAACCACAGCAAGGTAACATTATTCGTTCATCAGCTTGGCAAAGATCAAGAGTTTGATAAATCATTGTATCAGTTGGGGGGATATAGAAGTGCTCATCTATTGCTGCTGGGACTATAAATTGGAACAGATTTTATCGATTGTGATTGAATGATAGCTACCAAAATTCCAAATGGACGTACTCTCTGGTTCAGCAATTTCAGGCTTCCCTGGTGGCGCAGTGGTTGAGAGTCCGCCTGCCGATGCAGGGGACGCGGGTTGGTGCCCCGGTCCGGGAAGATCCCACATGCCACGGAGCGGCTGGGCCCGTGAGCCATGGCCGCTGAGCCTGCACGTCCGGAGCCTGTGCTCCGCAAAGGGAGAGGCCACAACAGTGAGAGGCCCGCGTACCGAAAAAAAAAAAAAAATTGAAAAAAGAAGGAATGAATAAAGAAAGGACACTCCAAAACAATGTCCAAGACATGTTGTAAAGAAAAATTACCACGTGCAGAACTCTGGGTAAGATACTCCTCCATTCCTGGAAGATAGGGGTGTATAAATGCATGGAGAATCTCCGTGAACTGATAACTCGTAATAAATTAAAAACTCTATACAGGCAGTACTTCTATTTCTTAACAATAAAAACCCAAGGAATCTCACAACATCCAAGGATGTCCCAACACATGTGCCAATCTACCTTTGAGCTTACAGATTCCTGGAAACATAGTTCATGAAAAGTTAAGTATTCACATTCCCAGCCACGCTTATCTGGCGTATGGTTAGAATGACCTGTTCTTTTAAAGTTTGTGAAACTTGTCCATACACCCGTCTGGGCCTGGTGCTTTCTTTGTGGGAGATTGTCTACTCCTCATCTTATTTTCTAAATGTCATAAAATCCCTCAGGGTTGCTATTTCTTCTAGATTCTTGAGTCAGTGTGGGTACCACTTAGAACCACACAGGGTGTTTGGGACAAGGACACAGTCAGAGAGACCACTGTCAAGAGAGAAAGCCACAAGCTTCTTGTCTACTGCTTCCTCGGCCCCGGTGGTCCTGCCTTGTAGGTTTCCTCTTCCTGCCATGAGTCACACTGTCCAACGTTCACTTCTCAGAGCGCTCAGAGACCTACGTGTGGCCTGTCCATTGAAACGCCAATCCAAGGATGGACCGTGACTTCAACTTCTGGAACACAAGTCTCGGCCAAAGTATTCATGGCTGTTCCCTCCCAGATACGCCATCAACCCCCATCACATGGAGCGTGCTGGTCCCCGTTGCCAAGTCCATTCACCTGGGGTCCATAGTTTCATATGACGCCGCTATGAGGGTCGGCCCCCATTTTCCTGCTCTACCAGAGGTCTCAGAGGGTGAAATAGAGCCCCAATATTTTGTATTTGCCCTCATTGCCCGTGTTTCCATACCCACCTACTGTATCACAGCAGGTTAATTCACTCATTTATGTGAGCATCTGGATCCTGGAAGGATATGCACTTGAGACCCTGGGCAAGGTTACAAGCCAAGGATGGAAGACTGACTTAAGACGGGAAATGGGATGACTCTTCCATTGTCTCTTGCTTCAGGATTTATCTTCAGTCTTGGGCTGTGGAGCAGGGACTCTGTGGCCCTCGATTTCATCCAGCTGGTTTTCCACACGTCAGTGTCTCTAGTTTACGAAACCATCATCATCCTTTCTCAACGCCCCTCATGGGACGTTGAGGAGTTGGCAGTGGTTTAGCAGAGAGAGTGACAGTCAATTCCTAAGTGGCATTTCAGAGACTCTGCAGGTGGGACTGAGCCACCTGGGGACCCAGAAAAGAGGAGACACTGGCAGAGGCAAGAACAGGGCTGGAAGATGAGTCAGAGGCAATGCCGCAGAGACCAGGTGGCCACTGCATCTGTGGGGAAGTCGTGGCTGGGGTTTTCGATGCTCAGACCGTGATGGCTGAATAGATGGCTCTGGGACCAGCCCACCTGGGTTCAGCGCTGGCTCGGCCACCGCCTGGCCGGGTAATCTTGGGCAACACACCTACCTTCTCTCTCTGAGCCTCGTTCTGCTCATCTGAAAAGTGGGGTCACCATGCTCTGTACCAGGACTGTTCTAAGCATGTCACATGCATGAATTCACCAAATCCTCTCAGCACCCCGGTGAGGTGGGCACCTTTCGTCACCATCGTCAGGTGAGGAAAGAGAAACTGAGGGACCTTCCACGGCCACAGATCCCAGAAGAGACTGGGTGGTGGTTCAAACCCAGCAGTCTGGCCCCAGGGTTTCTCTGTCCTTCCACTGGCTACTTTCCTTCAGTGCAGGGTTGAACAAAATAAACCTTATCATGGGGCATGGCACACACAGAGTCCCCAATGAAGGGTGAAGGTTATCACCCTTTCTAATGGTGGAGTCCTTCCTCTCCACCTCTTGGGGAACTCCCTTCTCTCTGAGCTCCAGGCTCCTCCTGGCCAGGCCCCCCCCCTCCTCCCCGCGCACAGCCGATACCCACGGGACTGACCGTCAACTCTAGGACTGCAGAGGCCCCCCCAGCCCTGCAGAGCAACCGCGGCCCTGCTCACATGCCACTCCTTCTCTCTAAGATGCTCTTCCTGCAGGTCTTCTCCCAGCTGCCCACCCTGGCCGGTCCGGGTTCACACACGTGGACCTTCCTCCTGACCTCACAGATTCCAGGACTCGGCTGTGTGTTCCCCTGAGCACATGTCACTTGCTGCAATTGTCTCAACGTTTTCATGATCTTCTTCTCCCACTAGAGAGGAAACTCCCAAGGCCGGGGTCTCATCTGTCCTAATCCCACTGTATAGCCAGCACCCCGAACAGTGCCTGGCATAGAGCAGGTGCTCAGTGAAGGCTGGCTAAGTACATGAATGAATGATCAGACATGTCCATGGCCCAGAGGCCAATTGCACCTGATATCCCATCCCCCATACAGGGCCCAGGAGGCCCACTCTCCTGGTGAGTCTGTCCTGCGGTTCTAAGGATTTAGCCGAAACTTTTTTTTCTTAATTCTTAATTGGACTATAGTTGATTTCCAATGTTGTATCAGTTTCAGGTGTACAGAAACATGATTCAGGTATACACATACATATATCATTCTTTCTCAGATTCTTCTCTCGTGTAGGTTATCACAGAATATTGAGTAGAGTTCCCTGTGCTATATACTAGGTCCTCTTGATCGTCTATCTTATATATAGTATTGTGTGTATGTTCATCCTAAGTTCCTGGTTTATCACTCCCCCCACCATGTTTCCCCCATCAAAAAATGGGCAGAAGATCTAAATAGACTTTTCTCCAAAGAAGACATACAGATGGCCAAAAAGCATATGAAAAGATGCTCAACATCACTAATCATTAGAGAAATGCAAATCAAAACTACGATGAAGTATCACCTCACACCAGCCAGAACAGCCATCATCAAAAAATCTGCAAACAGTAAATGCTGGGGAAGGTGTGGAGAAAAGGCAATCCTCCTGCACTGTTGGTGGGAATGGAAATTGGTACAACCACTATGGAGGATAGTATGGAAGTTCCTTAAAAATCTAAAAATAGCAGAAAATCTTGATGTGGACAGGAGAAGCAAGAGGCCTGCTTACTGGGAGTTGCATGCGGCTCTCTTCTGGCCAGAAAATTACCCGAGGAGGTAGCATTGATTAACACATTAATAAATAATGTGGCTATTAAAAGACAGCCTCCATTGCTGGGGGATAACTGCCTTGGGCAGGGATGGCCTCTGTCAGCTCAGCCTCCTTCCTGCTGCCTTCCGTCGCAGTAAATCTCCCTGTGCAGCCCTGGCTGCCCCAGGGAGGCAGGAGGCCTAAGCTGGGCCAGTAACAAGGACAGAAGGACCAAGGGGGATGGAATCTGGACCATCTCCTGGCATCCTGAACCCAAACCTCCTGTGGAGGGGCCTGGGCCTTCCCTTATTCTGCTCTCGCCCGGCCAAGCCACAGTAGCAGTGCCAAACTGAGTGACTTAAAACACCAGAAACGTATTGTCTCCCAGGCTGGAGGGCAGAAGTCCAAGATCAAGGTGTCCCCTCTGGAGGCTCCAAGGGGGAGTCTGTTCCAGGGCTCTACCCAGCTTCCAGGAGCTGGCTGGTGAAACTTGACGTTCCTTGCCTTATAGATGTCTCACCCAGGTCCCTACTCCATGTTCACATGGCGTCCTTGCTGTGTGCGTGTCTCTGTCCAGATTTCTCCCTTTTACAAGGACACCAGTCGTATTGGATATGGGCCACCCAACTCCAGTAAGACCTCATCTTAACTAATTACATCTGCAATGACCCTATTTCTAAATAAGGTCACGTCTGAAGTGCTGAGAGTTGGAACTTAAATGTATGAATTTGGGGGAAGACACAATTCAACCTATAACAGACAATAGCTCCGGCCTTGTCCTCAAACTCACCTGGAGGCTAAACTGCTGACCTGTTGCCTTGACCCCTCGGCCCTGCGCCACCTGCCCCACCCCCACAAGGCCTCCAGCACCTGGCCCTCGGCTCTGAACGCCAGCCCTGCAGTTGGACCCTCTTGTCTCAGGTGGCCTCCTGTTATCTGCTGTGGCCAGATCTGTTTCTGGGAGAGGCAAGTGACATGGTGTAAGAAGCTCAGGTAGACACCGGTGGAAATCTCACCTCCTCCACATCGTGGGGTGTGATTTTATGTGAAACATCCCACTTCCTCTGATACCAACCAGGGTTCCTGGCTTCCTTAATCAATAGAAATTGATCAGAGGCCAGACAAGCAATTCAGGCAAGGCTTTACTGGGGCCCCTGATGCAGCAGGGGAAAGCAAAAACAAGCAACAGGTTCCCTTGTTCGCTCGCTCCCCAAGTGGCAGGGAGCTGCTTCCTTATATGGGGTGAGGGTAGGGGGGGGTCCAGGGGTCAGGCGGTTGCGGGACGGTGGGGGGGCTTAGGTGGTCTGCCCACCCCTTTGGTGGTGTTGTATGCAGGGGAAATGCACAGTACCCTGCTTTTGCTCCCAGCTCTTCAGAAGTGGCAGTCGGGGTTTTTTTGTTGTTGTTGTTGTTGTTGTTGTTGTTTTTGGTCTTTTTGTCCACAATTTGTCCATAATTGTCCATAATTTTTCTTTCTTTTTTTTTTAGAGGGGTGCTGCATTGGGTCTTCGTTGCTGTGCGCAGGCTTTCTCTAGCTGTGGCGAACAGGGGCTGCTCTTCGTTGCAGAGCACGGGCTCTAGGCGCACGGGCTTCAGTAATTTTGGCATGTGGGCTCAGTAGTTGTGGCTCACGGGCTCTAGAGCGCAGGCTCAGTAGTTGTGGCGCACGGGCTTTGTTGCTCTGCAGCATGTGGGATCTTCCTGGACCAGGGCTCGAACCCGTGTCCCCTGCATTGGCAGGTGAATTCTTAACCCCTGTGCCAGCAGGGAACTGGGCATGCACACAGTTATTTTTAGTCCCTTACATTTTCTTTTTATTTTGTTGCTGGCAGAGACATTTGTCCAGGTACAAGCATTGCAGCACTGCAGCAAAGGGCCCCAGGCCTCAGCCTGTCTCACTGTGAGCTTCAGAACCCCCAGTGGACCGTGAGGGCCCCTCATCCTCAGCCTGACGCCCAGGACCTGTTGCTCAGCTTCGTCTGGGCTGGACGGCCTCTAACCACCCCTCCAAACACACGGGTCGGTATATCCCCCTTTATAGAGCAAACACACACATTGGTGCATCCCTCGGGGAACATTCTGGGCTCCTGCTATGTGCTTGGCAGAGCCCAGAGCCAACTCCTGCTCCCCGCCACGTCTGTACCAGCGGTCAGAGCCTCATGGTGTTGGGGGAAGTGGGGAGTCTTTCCCGAGAATTTCCCATGCATAGCTGTGTGCAGTGGGAGCCCATACAAGCGCTTCTCTCCCTCTCTCTCTGTCCCTCTGTTCCCTCTCTCTCTCTCTCTCTCTGTCTCTGTCTGTCTCTGTCTCTCTGTCTCTCTCTGTCTCTGTCTGTCTCTGTCTGTCTCTGTCTCTCTCTCTCTCTGTCCCTCTGTTCCCTCTCTCTCTCTCTCTGTCTCTCTCTCTCTCTCTCCCTCTCTCTCTCTCTGTCTCTCTCTCTCTCTCTCCCTCTCTCTCTCTCTGTCTCTCTCTCTCTCTCTGTCTCTCTCTCTCTCTCTGTCTCTCTGTCTCTGCCTCTGTCTCTCTCTGTCTGTCTCTCTCTCCCTCTCTCTCTCTCTCTCTCTCTCTGATAAGCCTGCCTCCTCTACATCCAGGGAAATTTAGTCAGCTCCCCACCCCCATGCCACCACATGTATAACAGTCTAGTTCCTGCCAGAAGCCACCTCCCACTGGGCACCCAGCACTGCCTGAGCACCCTGTGACTTGTCGTGTGCACACACGCATTGAACGCAAATGAGGCTCCATGATTATTGTCATCACCGTAATTACTAAGGGAACTGGTGATCACAGTCTGCCCGGAGCCCCAAGTGCAGCCGGGCCTCAGCCCCGCCAGGCGCCCTCCCCACCCGGACAAAAGAGCCAGCCAGGTCCCTGGGCTCCAGCCCCATGCTGCCCCCGTCCTCTAGCCCTGACCTGCAGCAAAAATCAGGCAGGAGGACGACCGAGGAGGAAGTCCTGGCTTCTGTGTGACAAGCGCGTGAAACCAGCCTAGCGAGGTGAGGAGAGCCATGACCTCCGTCTCCGGATGGGACCACCCACCCTCTGAGAGGGTGGGCAGCTCACGCTCAGACGGGACCCAGCAGCCTGACTCCAAAACCCTGTTCTCACCTAGGACCCTTGCCTGCCTGGTTGTCAGGACAGCCCTTCAGGGCAGATGGTCTCCCGCTTCGGAGAGCCTAGAGCGGGGGACTATGGCCAAGGCTGGGTGATGAACCAGCCCAGAGCAAATGATTCCAGACGCCAAGACTAGGACCCGGGGCCTCTCTCTAAAGTCTGGGCCTTTCCACGCACCCGTTTCCTGAGATGATAAAATGAATGTCCCCCTGGGCGATGATGTCCAGTGCCGTCACCCCCCCACCCAATGTCTCATAAGGGCTGCTTGGCGGGTCCCATTCACACAGCCCAACCTCCCGAGGCCCCAAATAATTCAATTACAAACACCTCTCAGATGCTTATAACCACATATTAGGGGCACTTCATCCTGGTCCAGCCCCTGAGGGGACATCAAAGTTCCTTTCCAGTGGCCGTTGACAAGGCCCAGCTCCTGCCACTCACGTGGGCTTCGCGGGCTGGAGCACAGCCATTTACACTCCAGGATGGGAAGGCCCAGGTGTGGGATTTTAATCACTCGCTCACTGTTATTCACAGGCTTGACAGGTGCCATTATGCCAGCTAAGGACAGGCATCTGGCCAGATCTCATCCCAGCCCTTCTCAGAGGCTCCTTGGGCTGGCCTGGCAGCGGGAACTCAGAGAAGGGCTGCGAGGCACGTGGAGCGCCTGTCGAGGCAGGGAGGTCAGGCTGGCAGACCCCAGGCCTCGCCCACCCAGGGCCGGCTGGCTCGGACCTTCCCGGGGGCCCAGCTGTGTGTCCTGTTTGGTTGCTTTCACTTGTTTGTTTCCAGAATCTTTGGCTCCTGCTGGAGGACGCTGCGTCCAGGGAATCTAACCTCATCATCAGTTTGCAGAGCTGTGGCCTCCGTCCCCTGTAGCCCTGTGATCACGTGGGCGTGGGCAGAGAGTCTCTGTGTGGAGAGCGAGGCCCGCCCTCCCTGCCCTGCCCCACCCCCAACGCACACACCCCCTCCCCGCTCACCCTCCCCTGGGGAGAAGTAGCACAGCCCTGACCACTGGGCAGACACTCCGGCCCAGCCCCTTCCTCCCTCTCTCCCACCACTGCAGAGGAATAAGTGGGGAGGGGGCAGCTGTGAACAGAGGGGCTGCAATCCTCCCGTAGGTCTATCCAGGAGACCCCAACTATCCCCATCTTCCAGGCGAGCAAACTGCACACACAGACTAACTCTCTCCCCCAGGGTCGCACAGCCAGAGTGGGGCAGAGCGCACTGTGGGCTCCAGATCTGTGTCTCACCCAAGAAACCCAACGTCCAGGGCACGGAGGCATCACTGGGTGCTGGTTAGACTTTCCTCCCCTGAGAGCATGTGCTGAGGGCAGGCCTGCTTCCACCCTACCTCCCGCAGCACTCCTGCCGGACCCTGAGGCTGTGTGTACAGATGAGTGCGCCTGAGCAGGGGCTGAGAGGCCTCCGCCCTGGGCAGGGAGTGTTCCGGTGTCCCTGCTCAGGACAAGCTGCAGCTCAGAGGACCCCACCTTCTGGACTGGGCGTGAACCAGCCAGCGGGCACTGCGCTCACAGGGGTATCCGAATCAGCAAGATTCAGCTCGAATGTACAAACTCGCAGAGGCCAGCCCGACACAGCCACCCGCACAGCTCCCCTTGGGCCTCACAACCTGGGGTTTTATAGCTGGATTAAAACTGCCTATAAAATATGAATGAAAGGTTCAATAAAGCCTGTGCTTGAGCAAAACGTGTTTGTCTACCTCATGGTGGTGGAAACAGAGGCAGGAAGCAGATGCATCATGGCCCAGAGGAAAAAATACCCGCAAGGACCAGTTCCCCTTCCCCCAACCATGCCATGAGCAGGGCTGCACGTCTGTGTGTGCATGTGTGGCAGGGAAACACAGGCTAAAGTGCGCACGTGTGTGTGTGTGTGTGTGTGTGTGCACGCCTGTGTGCGCGCATGTACGTGCATGCATCTCCGTTCACACACGGTGAGGGGTGGGTACATGTATCTATCGTGCGCCTCCTTCTTTTCCCTCCCAGGGATCTGCTGAGCCCCCAGCCCAGGGAAGCAGTGTTAAACCCCTGCTCCTGAGCTGTGTGCTCGTGCAGGAGCGCGTCCTGGAATCACTAGTGATGATCCCTGGTTAACTTTTCAAGTACCTTTTCATGCATCGTCACATTCAAAACTTCCGGTCCAAAGGAATAATTCAGTATATGCATTTATGGTCCTTCTCCTATCTCTGAACGAGAAACATTTCCACCACGTCCATTGAGTCACACATGGGTTCCCAGGAAGGCAGAAAGCAACAGTGATGATTTATTTGAATCCCACTGCAGCATCTGGGGTTAAACAGACTTGAATCCAGATCCCGGCCCCACCCCCCGCCGTGAGAGCCCAGCACAGTCGCTGACCTCGCTGAGGTTCATTTTCTTCGTTTGTGGAATAAGGGAAAGACCATTCGTCCCACAGGCTATGCTGAGGATTAAACGAGATCTCACGTCAGTCAGGCTCAGCCGTTTATGCCGCTGTAACAAGAACATCTCAGCTGCTCGGCCACCAAAGCCGCCTCCCACTCTGGTCTCATGTCCATCACAGGTGGAGAAGGGGAGACAGGTGGGCTCATTGTCATCACTCAGGGGCTCAGAGAGATGGACACCCCTCCCAAAGGTGCTTCCACAGTTCCAGAGGCTGAGAAAAGAAAACATGATACTCCGCGTGCCCCTTCCTAAACCTGCCCAGAAGGGATACCCGTTCCTTCTGCTCACAAGCTGTGGCTCAAATGAGCCACAGGCTACGCCCAACTTAAGAGACGCCACATGGATAATAGTTCCGTAGGCAGGGGCCGCAAAGAATTGAAACAAAGATTCAGATCATTTGTGTCAAATACCAGGTGGTTCCTTCTGGCTTCCTCCCAGCCCCTCCTCACTCCTTGGAGTAAACATTTTCTACAGTCATTATCAGTTTACTGCCTCCCATCCCCAACTGCACCTTTCAGCATAAGCAGCGTGGTCAACAACCAGATTCCTTTCAATACTTCTCCTTCGAAATGAGCACAGTTGGCGGCTTTCTTAGTAAAGGAGGCTGGAGAGACTTGGCTGGGCAGAGGGGTGGGATGCTGGGAGATCCCCAGCCACAGACCCGAACGTGATCACTCTGCAGCCTCGTGGCCTCCGCCAGGCGATCACCATTTTGCAGCCTCTTGACACAGAAACCACAGGCCCGTGTGATCTGAAGGTCCCTGCAAGGGCACCCAGACTCTCTCTGCAAGGCCTCTGCCACTGTCACATAGCCACCTGTGTCCTGAGGGTCCACACTGAGCCATTCCTTCTGCAGGACCCCACAGGGCTCGTGTGCTTTGCAACCTTGTGCCCTGTCTGGCCACTCCGTCACCCTCCAGAGGGTGGCCTGCAGCTCGCCCAGCAGCTCCAGGCCAGCTCCAGCCTGGCCAAATCCACAAAATTCTCTTATCCAAGGGCTGAACCACGGGGCTGTCTCCAGTGACGTCTGGACGCCATTCAAGTTTGTGCTCCTCAATGCCCTCTTGCAGCCCTGAGAACCACGTAGGGTTTCCTTGTACCTTGTAGCTACTTTTTTTTATCCATTAATAATTCTTTATGTTAAACATCCCTGTTTAACCTACAGTGTGGTTTCTATCTCCTGCTTGGACCCAGACTCCTACACATCCGAACCCTTGCAGACCCACACGGCAGCTTTTCCCTATCATTGGTCCAAGGGACTGCTTCCCCACCCCTCTCTGTCCCCCGACTTCCTTCCTTTAAATGAGGCCCCGTAAATATCTGTGCCCTAAGCTTCTTTCTCTGTATTCTTGCCCAGACACGAAAGCCTTAGACTGTGGCAGGCATGGGACTGGGTGGGGGGGGGGGGGGTGTCAGTTTAGGGGGCAGCAGGAGAATTGATCCATCCCCTTTACTTATGCACTGAAGTTAGCATTACTAGATTGTTCAAAGAACTAAAACACTGAGGTATAGAGGGTTTTGGTGATTGGCCCAAGTTCCCATGGAAAAATGATGGCAGAATCAGGACCAAAGCTCAGGTCTCCCAAGTGTCTATCCAGTCCCGATGCCTCCAGGACACGGCCTCCTTGGGAGAGAAGATGGGAGGACCCGCTCTTGGTGACCACGCAGGGGGACACGGAGGCTAAGGTGGGCACGTGGAAGGCTGAACTGTACCAAAATAAAGCCAGACATTGTAAAAAATACATTAATTAAAAGGATTCCCTCACATAATAGATGTGAAAGAGGGAACCATGCCAGAGAAGTAAGAAGCTGATGCCTGGGCAGCCTGAGGAGAAAGAAGGGGAGGATCTGGACAAAACCTCAGCCCCACGTGAGGACCAGGGACATGGCCTTGGTCGTCAAGTGGTGGAAGTGTGGACAGTCCATGGCAAAGCCTGGAATCTCAAGGTCTCCTCTGGTCTTTGTACATCAGAATAAATCTGCCCTCTGGCTCAGGGAATCAGGAGAAAATGTGTCTTCTGAGGTTTGGGGAGGTGAGGATACAATCATTCAACCTCAAGAAATGGAGAACCCACCAAAAACCGAAGGCAACCACAGCATATGGACATGGGGTCCACCCTTGAACTTTCTTCCTGCGCTTTGACCTCTGGTGTGGCCATGTGACCCGCTTCGGACAATGGGATGGGGTGGGAGTGCCAGCGTGCGGGTTCTGAGCCCAGAACTTAAGAGGCCTCCATGCCTCCCTTTGCCCTCCCTGCTTCTGCCCTTGCCAGGAGAAGAATGTGCCCAGGCTGGCCCTGCCCCCAGGAAGGGGATGAGAGATGCTTGTGATACCGACCAGGGTTCTCAGCCTTCCCCAATCAACAGAAATTGATCAGAGGCCGGATGAGAAACTCAGGCCCCTGATGGAACAGAGGGGAGTGAGAACAAGTAACAGGTTTCCTTGTTGGCTCCCCGAGGAGGGGGGAGCTGGTTCCTTATATGGGGTGAGGGTAGGAGTGTCCAGGGGTCAGGGTAGGAGTGTCCAGGGGTCAGGCCAGGAGGGTGGCTTAGGAATTTTGCCCACCCCTTTGGTGGTGGTGGTGTGTGCAGCGGGCATGTGCAGTGCCCTGCTTTTGCTCCTGACGCCCTGCTTTTACTTCCGGGTCTTCAGAAGTGGCAGTTGGATTTTTGGTCTTTTTGTATCTTGTTGTGCGTAATTTGCCCCAGCTGAGCATGCATGCAGTTATTTTTAGTCCCTTATAGAGACTTTGTATTTTGTGCTGGAGGAGACGTTTGTCCAGGTGCAGGCACTGCAGCACAGGGTCCCAGGTCCCAGGTCCCAGCCCGTCTCACTTGGAGCAGAGGACCCTGGCTGCTGCAGTCTGAGCCCGGCTGCCTGGTCAGCCCACAGACTCAGGAGTGAGAAATGCTTGCCTATGATGGTACGTCTCTGAGATTTGGGGTCATTTGGTATGTGGCACGAGTTATGAAATACAGATCCCTATTCCACGTTTCCTATAGAACAAATAACTAAAGGATTAAAAAATACAACAGAAAAGACAAATTTTTAGAAGAAAATTAGGGACAATGTTTTTATGACAACAGGGTAAAGAGGCTGTTTTACAATGAGACACAGAAAAGCCAGCACCATACAGAAAAATACTCACAAATGTGGCTACATTAAAAGTGGAAAATTTGATCTGACAAAAGAGGCCATGAATAAAGTGAAAAGACAAAGATGATGCAGAGGTAGGAAAAACATATCTGTCATGTATTTAGCCACAAAAACACTGATGTCCAGATCACAAAAAAAAAAAAAAAAACACTTAGAAGTCAGCAGGACAAACCAGAGACACAGAGACAAAGAAGCAATTCACAGGCGAGGAAACCCAAAGGGCCAACGAACACAAGGCAGGAAGGTATCAGGGAACCTCAAATGAAAACAAGGAAATATTATTTCACACCCATGAGCTCGGCAGGATGTCGGAAGTTGAAGATGAGCAAAGAGGAAATTGCTCACTGCTGATGAAGCTGCAAAGTGAAGCCTCCATCCTGAACATCAGCGGGCTGTGTTTCATCAGCAGAACTTAAGATGGGCAGATCCTGAGACCCCACACTTCACTGGGAGGACCAGAACTCCAGCATCACCTGGGGGAGGGGAGAGGATCACCTGTTTATCAGACATGCAGAATTCTAGACTCATCCGGAAAATGTTGGTGAAGGGAAAAAGCAACTTGCAGAAGAATTTGTATGGACCATTTGTATAAAATTTCACACACAAAAAAAGCCTACACATTCTTTATGGACAGACATACTCAGTATTAAAATGTGGCTGGGAGGGATACACATTGACTTCAGAATAGTGGGGAGGTGGGGGAGGGTAGCAGACTAGATAAAGGACGTCGTATAACTCAAGTATCAGTTGAATCTGTCATATTTTATTCCCTTAAAAACAAACCCTGAATCAAATGTGTCATAAAGCTACGACATATTAAGTGTAACTGGTAGCTCCATGAAAGTTGGGTACCATTATTCTGTACCCTGTTCTGTGTGCTTGCAAGACTGTGTAATAGTTTTAAAGAGATAATGTGCATGAAAGGAAGCATGCCTGAGTGATGACAATGGTTATCTTTAGGTGGTAGGCTTATAGGTAGGTTCTTTTTCCTTTTTTTCCGCTCTTATATTATCTTTTTTTCCTTTTGCGAGGATTTACTACTGTTATGATAGAAAAGCATGTGTATTAACCCGCTGTGTCATGAGCACGGCATGCCCTGGGTTGAGGGGATGGTGGGGCAGGAACACAGCTGTTCACCTGGCCAGTCCCCGGGGCAACTCTGCAGAGAAAGATATGGGCACTCCTCCCCTGCCGCCAAAGTGTTAAGAAGGTCAATGTGAAAAGAATCATTCCAGGACACCTACATCCCTGCCTTATCTAATTTTGTATCCTGAGGCTGATTAATTTAAACTCCAAAGTAAAATAAACATCAGTAAGTAAGGATTAAATACTCAGCAGGGTCCTTAGTCAAAGTGACATTGTACATTTTATGGCATGTATTGAGGGGGCCGGGGGTGGGGATGGGGGAGCAGAGCAAATACCCTGAGCTAAGGAGAGAAAATGGCCAGTGCTTTGGGATTCTGGAGTGTGTTTACCTATGGTCTCTTGTCTGGACACCGGCAGAAAATGAAAGAGCCACAGAATGACAGATCTTCACATAGAAGAGGCCTCGCGCTCTGTGTGCCCAGCTATCTCCTGTCCCCAAGGGTGAGGGGGGGTAATCAGGGGAGTTAGGCGCAGAGACTGGAAGAAGCACCGGTGCTCTTAGAAAACAACAGAAAAGAGATTCTCCCACCTGGGCATTGCTACCAAACAGCTGCGAAGAGCATGAACTAACAGCAAACATCCCTGGCTCTCTAATTGCAAGAGGGTACCAAGAAAGGTAGGGCAGGTAAAGGATGGGGTGGTCTGGGGGGACCCACACACCTGAGTCAAAGAGGAGGTAAGGCAGCTGATGGATGCTTCCAGGCCTACAGCACAAAGCTGGGCCATTTTCCCAAGAATGAGCTCCATCTGCAGAGGGCTCCCCTGTCCCCACCCCTACAGTGGTGGCATCACAGAGCAGAGGCAGACCACTATGAGAGGCCACGTGCAGCATGAATACAGCACCGTAGCAGAGCCCAGAAGGCCTGGACCCAGGCCCTACTGAGCCTTGACCGGTTGTGTGGCCTGAGCATCTCACTCAGCCACTGGTCTCCCTACAGGTGCTGTGATGATGAAATCCCTCCACAGATGTGTATTGAGCAGCTTCTTGGTGTGCTATTGGCTGGGGCATAAAACAAGCCACAGCCCCTTAAAGGTAGGCATTGCCATAGCTGAACAGCAAACTCAAGTTGCTACAGCCAACCCAGGAGGGGACAGGTGTTGGGTAGAGAAGCCAGAAGCATGGCTGAGTCCACCTCGGGCCAACAATTTATGGACTGTTTATGTCCCCAGTCATCTTCTCTTCTCCCTCCCAAAATTCATAGCCGTCCCTATAAAGCCTCCCCAGAGATGCAGGGAAGCTGAGAAATATACCATCAGAAGAGAGGAGAGAACAGAGAGAGCAACTTCTTGGCATTCCCAGCCACAGGCTTTCTGCAGGAAAGCAAGCAACCCTCCTGGATCCACGGGACGTGGTTAAATGTCCAGGAAGACTTTTGTGGAATCTTCAGTTCATGGACCTGGAACACGTGCAGACTAAGAGGCTGAGAATCTTCCCCAGCCCAGAAGGCTTGGGTGTGGAAGTACAGAAAGGGACCCAAGTAGGAGGGATGGGGAGACAGGACCAAAAAGGAACCTCTCGACGTGACCAACACAGACATGCTCTCTGCCAACAGCAGTAATCACAAGTAGTAATGAGAGCCTACTGGGGTGTAGACAGCATGTGTGTTGGCAAGCCTGTGTGCAAGGACTGTTGTTGACTGGGACGCAGAGCTGTTAAATAATCATGCACAACTGGTAGAACATTGGAGAGTTGGATTTAAATTTGTCATCTCAATATTTGCTTTCTATTTGCCCCATCTGTTGTTTATTCCTTTTCCTCTTTTTTGTTTTGTTTTGTTTTGTTTTGTTTTTTTGGTCTCCTTTTGGGTTGAGTATTTTTTATTCCTTTTTTGGCATTAGGTATAACTACTTTGTTTGGTTTGGCTTTGATTTTCAGTAGTTGCTTTACAGTTGATAGTGTACATTTCAGCTTATCATAGGCTACTGTCAAATGATATGCTGCTTCACATATAGGACAAGAACCTTAAAATAATACTTTCGTCTCCTCCTTTTGGCTCTTGCATTATTGTTTTCATGCATTTTGCTTCCACATATGCTATAAACCCACACTCCATTGTTGTTGTTTTTTAAACAGTCGATTATCTTTAAAAGATATTTTTTTAATGTTTCACTTTTACCCACATATTTGCCATTTGGGGTACATTTTATTCCTTTGTGTAAATCCAGATTTCCAACTGGTATAATTTTCCTTCTGCCTGAAGAATTTCCTTTATCATTTCTTACAGTGGTAATCAGTTAGTAATGAATTCTTTAAGCTTTTTATGTCTGAAAGTCTTTACTTTACTGTCATATTTGAAAGATATTTTTGCTGGGTATAGAATTCTAGATTGACAACTGTTTTATCCTTACATACTTTATGGATGTTACCCCACTATCCTTTGGGTGACATTGTTACTGACTAGAAGTCTGCCATCACTTTTATGTTTGTTCTTCTCTAAGTAATGTATCTTTTTTCCTCTAGCTTCTTCTAAGATTTTCTCTTTATGATTGGTTTTGAGCAATTTGATTATTACGTGTCTTGAGGTAGTTTTCTTTGTGTGTCTTATGCTTGGGATTCTTGGATCTCTGGGTTTATAGTTGTCATCAAATTTGAAATTTTTTGCCATAAGTTCTTCAAATATTTTTTCTTCTTCCATTCTCACCACTTTGGAGGACTCAAATATATTAGGTCTGTTGAAGCTGATTCTCTGTTTATTTTTTTCAATCTTTTCTTATGTGTTTCATTTTTGATAGTTTCTATTGCTTATGTCTTCAGGTTTACAAATCTTTTATTCTACAATGTATAATCTGTTGTTAATCATCCCATCCAGTATATTTTTTATCTCAAGCATTATATTTTTCATCTCTAGAAGTTCAATGTTGGTCTTCCATGTCTGCACTTAACATGCTCAAGCTTTCCTTTACCTTCTTGATGTGGAAAATCTAGTTATAAGAAGAGTTTTAATATCCTTTTCTACGAATTCTATCATATGTGCCATTTCTGTGTCTGTATCTTCTGATTGACTTTTCTTCTCATTACGGATTGTAGTTTCCTATTTCTTTGCATGCCTGGTAATTTTTATTGGATGGCAGACAATGTAAATTTTAACTTACTGTGTACTGGATATTATTGTGTTTCTATAAATATTCTTGAGTTTTGTTCTAGGATGCAGTTAAATTAACTGGAAAGATGTTGGTCCTTTGAAGACTTTCTTTTGAGCCTTTTTAAGTGGGACTAGAGCAGCTTTGTCCTAGGGCTAATTTTCCACACAACTGAGGCAATTTTTTTGAGTACTCTACCCAATGTCCTGGGAAGAATAAGGTTTTTCAACTGTTACTGGTGAGAGTACCAAGTGTGTCTGGTTCTGTGTGAGGTTCAAGCACTGTTCCTTCTGTTCCTGTTGTCGAGTTAGGATTTGAGCCCAAATGGTCTGACACCAGAGGCCATGCTCTTAACGACTGGGCCACACTTGTCCCTCAGTTCCACCCTGAGGGTTTCACCAGCTTCCTAGAGAGGAGTAGTTGGGAGCTGTCATCAGCACTATTCTATGCGTTATTAGCAGACGTTGGATGTCCTTATGTTACTACTTAGTAAATTGCCTATCACTCACTCCATGGCATGTGTCCCATCATTATTAACTACTCTTAGCCCTTTATATCACCATTCCAAATGTGCTGAGCTAGATCCACTCAGGTCATTAGCAGTCAAGATCTTGATGTTTAACAATTACGTTAAGAGCTGGTGCTCACAGTCAGCACATCAGGATGGCAGCCCTATGAGAAGAAGAGTCTTAAAAGGACCACTCTCAGCAAGCGCTCCACATGCTGCAGGTCTAGTCTTGAGAGTCTTAGAGTACTGAATCAGGGAATTGAATGTGATGGTTTCTCAGACTTTCTCCCTCAACAGCTATGAGTTTATAATTATCTACATCCCCTCGGGGAAATAAAAACCATGATCCCTGGTTCACCAGTGAATTTAGGAAAAGAATATAGAAAAGAGTGGAGCAGACCTATTCCTGGACTATGCTAGACAGTTTCTGGAGATTAAAATAATGACCGCTAATGGATATACATGTTTAATGTTTCAGTTACTGGTAAAATTAATACCCTGTTTAATATTAATAGAAGCAATGGACCTCTCTGGAGCTGTTAATCTGCTACCGTTCCACTACGTGAAGTGTAAAAATAGCACCCTGTGATTAGCCAGGTGGGCACAGATGGGCGGAGGGTGGGGAGGAAGGAGAGAGGAGCTGGGGAGTAATAATGGGATGATGACAACAGCATGCATTTTAAATGCATTATGGCTCATCAGGATTCTAAGGTAGAACATTTTCTTCCAAGTACAGATACTTTTTCAAACTTCATTCCTGGATTCTTTCTTATTCACCCGATATTTATTGAACGCTTTCCAGATGCCAGACACCGTGCTAAGCTCTTTCCCGTTGTACCTTATTTAATCCTCACAGCAACCTTTTGATGGAGGTGCTGTTACTCCCACTTTAGGGATGAGAACCCTGAGGCTCAAGGTCCTACAGGCAGGAAGGATGCAGAGGCAGAACTGGAGCCTAGGTCTCTCTGGATCCAGAGCCAGAACTTCTAACTCCAAGCTTTCAAGGTCTTATTTTTCTAAAGCATCTTTAAATCTAGGACCACATAAACACTGCAGGAAATAAATAGGATGGTGGGACGGAAGGTGAGAGAGCTGAGGTCCAGAAGGGCAAGTACTCAGGTCCTGACGCCACAAATGAGAAGAAGACTTGGAAACTTTACTTCCTTAACAGGAACTTCAAAATTTCATCGTAATCAGGCAAATGTGTGTTGAGTGCCTACGATGTGCCTGGCACTGTGCAAGACACTGAGAAAACTATGAGCAAGACAGGCACAGCCCCTGCCTTCAGGAAGCTTGTAATTTATATTCTACTGGGAGAGAAAACAAACACATGCACAGCCATCACTAACAGAAACCAAACAAGTACATAGACATAAAATAAAATAAACACAAGTTGTGTTATCGTTATTAAGGAAACAAGGAGGACACTGAGGAGGGGAAGGCGGCTGACTTAAAAAAGAAAGTCGGGCTTCCCTGGTGGTGCAGTGGTTGAGAGTCTGCCTGCCGATGCAGGGGACACGGGTTCGTGCCCCGGTCTGGGAAGATCCCACACGCCACGGAGCGGCTGGGCCCGTGAGCCACGGCCGCTGAGTCTGCGCGTCTGGAGCCTGTGCTCCGCAACGTGAGAGCCCACAACAGTGAGAGGCCCGCGTACCTCAAAAAAAGAAAGTCATCCCAGTCCTCTCTGAAGAGGTCTGTCTGTTAGGAGCCTTTGGACAAGCAAGAAAGACCACTTCCATATCCCTCAGAGTAAAGGGATGTTGTAGGGGCCAGAGTTCAGAGGAGATCAGGAATGGGGTCCTCCAAGGGTCTGGCAGCAGAAACCGCTCCTGGTGGAGCTGCTGGAATGAAGGGCTTACAACCATTTGTTCCCCCTTCCTTTCCTCCCTCTACTCAAGACAGAACCCCTGGGAAGTCCAGTGAAGAAGGGGAGAGTCCAGTTGGCCTGGCTTGCATCATGCGCCTGACCCTTGGATGGGTGTCAAGAGGACATCTTAATATTTGCTGCCCCATCAAGGCTATTCATAATAAGGAGAGGTGGTTCTTTAAAAAAAAAAATCAGGTGCTGTTAGGCGTGGAGAATAGATGCTGCAGCACCAGAAATGCCGACCACAGGAGGAGACACTGCCTAGAAATGAGACTGAAGAATAAAGAAGAACAAACATTTGAAAGTGGAGGGAAATGTAGTCCAGGGAGTGGGGACAGAATGTGCAAAGGCTCCGGGGTGAGAGCTTATGTCAGGTAATAAGAAGTGAATGCCATTATCTAAAGGAAAGGGAACTGATCTGTGCATAAAGATACACAGAGTAAATACATGTGTGTGGATAGTTGATGATGATGAAGAATAAGAAGAAGGGGGAGGAGGAGAGGAGGGAAGAAGGAAGAAAGAGAAGGAGAAGAAAGAAAGAGAGAAAGACAGGTAGATGATAGATAGGTCGATGATAGATAGATAGATAATAGATTAGATGCTAGATAGATAATGAAAGGATTCGTTGAAAATATAAACTCACTGAAGCTGATAGGTGGAGGGATGGAGGGATGGATAGCTTGTTGGACAGATGGGTGGATGGTGGATGGATCTTCCTGAGATGAACTTGTCCCCAAGCCTTCAATCCTTCAGCATCACCTTCCATGGTCCTAAGACATGATCGAGTGTCAGGGCTGAGACAAGGTGAACTGTAGGGAGAAGCTCACTCTCAGAGCCAGGCAAGTACCCTTCAAGTGGACAGCTCCTTGAATGTGTGGCCTGGAACCTCACTCACCTCACCCTAGTCCTGACCGAATTGAGCATTACCCACACACTTCTTCTGTAAAGAAAATGGACCCTCCATCAGATGGCTCTGTCAGTGTGACTTGGTGCAAAAGCTCAGGGTGTCCCAATAGTCTATTCCACCTCCTGTCCTTTGGTCCTTTGCTGAGACTAGGTGATGTAACAGAACAACCGTTTGCATGGTTCTAGACCCAGATCCGTGCCATCAGCCTGCTTTGCCTCTCTGGGCTTCAGTCTCCTCTGTAAAACAAGGGAGGTCGGGTTCACCTCAGGTTCCAAATGAGGGTGGAAAAGACAAGAGAGAGACCTGCAAAAACCTTTAGGGCAACCCTCCTTAGATGGCTTGCACTGTCCCTTACCCACATCCCCAGTATTCTCTTCATTTGATTTTATAAATATTCTATGTGTCCAGGACTGGACTGGACACTAGGGTATAACAATGAACCACACACTGTCCCTGCCCTCCTGGAGCTTAAGGTCCAGAAGACAAGTCAGATGGTAAGTCAAGAACGTTGGCTATCACAGTTGTAATAGTTGCTCTGAGAGCAAAATCCAGTGAGCAACAAAACCCTGGACAGGGAACCTGACCCAGACTGCAGTCAGGGAGGCTTCCTGGAGGAGATGACTGTCACAGATGAACAGGAAGAGATTAGGCAGATGATGGGAAAGAGATGACACATGCCCGGGGGTCTCACTCTGAGGTCTGGGGAGGTGGGCCGGACCCTAACTCTGTGGATCCTTCATCAGGCCCCAGGGGAATTGCTCAGCTGTGAGAGCCAAGCTGCCTCCAACTTAGATCACATCATCTCAGAGTCCTTATGAGCTCTTTCCTCTGCCTCTCGAGGCTGGATCTCACTGAGCACACGGAGGTGTTTTTCAGCTGTGACTTGGAGCGGAAGCAGCAGAGGGTGTCATTCTTAACCCACATGCCCTGTGGCAGCCTGGCGTGAGGTCTTAGAAAGATGATTAGGGTGTTTGTTCATAGGACATGATTGCTATGTTTTCTCTTCCACTTGTTTATGACTCCCTTTCTATCTTCTGGCTGCTCCTACACCAGGCAGAGCTCACTCTCCAAACCTCATCTCATTATCCATTTTCCCCTCAATTGCATACTTTAGGGGCTGGTAATAGGGCTGCCTACAGTGCTGTGTGTTACAGCCGAAGGATCTGCAAGACTCCAACACCCACACCCCACTGCCATGTGAAAGAGACAAAATATTTTCATTTCTAAGCCTCTACGCCTAGAGGGAGAAAAGTTATGCAACCGTGAGACTGCTGTGGCTTCTTAAGAAACTTTGGTGGCTGGAGAAGGAATCCAGTCTTAGCTGGCTTTTCCTAAGTGACAGGTGTCTGGGCCACCTGACGCTGCCAAAGGAGTGAGGTGACCTAAACGCACCTGCCTTCAAGTTCACCTGTCTGTCCGTAGGCACCCAGTCCTTGCTCAAGACAGGTGGCTTCTGGGATGAAGATGAGGGCGGAGCCATTCTAATTAAGTACCTGCTATGCAAAGGTGCTGTGCCTTCTAGTGTCTAGTTTGCATTAATTTGCATGTGTATTCATTATCTGTGCTGTGTAACAAATTACCACCAACTCAGCAGGTTTACAACAACACCCATTTGTTATTATCTCACAGTTTCCAGTGGTCAGGAGTCTAGGTACAGGTTAGCTGGATCCCCTGCTCTGGGTCTCATCAGGCTGAAATCAAGGTGACAGCCAGGGCTGGGATCTCATGTGAGAAGCTTGGGGTTCTCTTCCAAACTCACTGTTTGTTGGATGAATTCAGCTCCTTGCGGTTGTAGGACTGAGGCCCTCAACACCTCAAAGTCAATCACCATTCTCTTCCACGGGGCCCCCTCCACAGCATGGAAGCTTCTTCAAGGTCAACAGAAGGGTATCTGCTGCTTCAGCTCTTTCTGACTTCTTCCTTCTTTGGTTTCTGGGCTCTCTTTTAAAGGGCTCCCCTGATTGGGTCAGGCTCACCCAGGAAAATCCCCCTTTTCGTGACCTTAAAGTCAACTGATTAAGGACCTTTATCACATCTGTATTCACCTTGTCATATAATATAGCCTAATCAGGCCAATGACTTCCCATTGTATTCACAGTCCCTCCCACACCCAAGGAGAGGGAACTATACAAGGGTGTGCCCACCGCAGCTTACATTATCTTTTGTACACGCACCTCCTGGCCTCGGTGGCACGGCAACTCAGGCTGCCTGGATTGAATCTCTGCTCTGACTCCCACTAGCTGTGTGACCTTGAGCAAGCCCCCTAACCTCTCTGTGCCTCTGTTTTCTCATCTGTAAATTGGGTTCAATAATAGTACCCACCTGCTAGGTTGTTTTGAAGTTTAAATGACATAAGCATGTGGCCCACTTTGCACAAAGCCGGGGGGACACGGAGCGCTCGCTAGATGCCTGACTTGGCCTGATTCCATCCTTCTTCCCCAGGGCAGTGTCAGCACCGAGATCCTCTTTCCCCCAAAGCACCACCCTCCCCTCTCCACACCTTCAGCATCCTCTTCCATCCCAGGAGCAGACAGAGATGGAGCAATTAGCCTTTGGTCATAAAAGTACACAGAGCTGTCGGCTGGGCTGCCAGAGGGATTTATGAACACCATGGAAGCTTGTACGGCTGCAAGAGAAGTTGTCAGGGGATCACTTCTGAGGTAAAAAAAAACACCTCATCCGCCCCTGCCAGTTCCTCCCAGTGACAAGATATTAAAACGTGGCTGTCCCTTTCCGAACGTTCCAAGCCTTCTACAGTGAGTCTGAGTTATTTTGATAATCAGACAAGAAAAGGCAATAAACCTGACTTTTCATTGAAAAGCTTGGTGGTCAGAAACGCCAACTCCTGCCAGGTTGTATCTGCAGGAAGAGCCGCCAGGATGGCTGAGAGCTTGCGTTTTGTTCTCTTCTTTTTTTAAAACAAAGATCCATTATGCAAATCGCTCGTAAAAATTTTAAAGCATCTTGTCCTGTCTCAATTAATTACAGCCTTCGTGGGCCCAGCTTCAGCAGCAGAGAAATCCTCCTGGTGCAGGGATGCTGCCCTGAGAGACAAAGCACTGCCCTTGTCCTGCCCTGGGGACTCTCTCGTCCCTTCAGCCCATGCCTGCCTGTCTTCCTGGCCATGTCGACCTACTCATTTCACTAGCCAGCTGGCCACCACGCCCCACCACCACCATCCTACACACCTAAACACACACACACACACACGCGCACACACAACCCCTGGCAGTAGCTGCTGCTCCGGCTTCCAAGAGGGTCCTTCTCCAACTAGAGTGAAACTAACGGTCTGTAATTTATTGCTCAGCCCCTATGCTGCTGGCTAAATGAAAGCAGCCACTTGTCTTAGTTCCACCTGGAGAGGAGAAGGGAATCCAGGCGCCAGAAACAGTAGCAGTGACCACCTCTGTCCTCAAGTCTTCCCTCTGTCCCCTCCCCAGAAAGGAGCACAGCCAGGCCCCTCCACAAGCTGCTTCTCCGTCTGACAGCAGTGAGGGCACCTGAGCAACTCCAGCAGCCGCAGCCGGCCCTGCCGTCCCCAAGTCTGATGGCCGAGTTTTCTCTGACAACTAGCCTCTCTTTCCTGCACATCCCCTCCCACTCACCCACCTACCCATTCACCCTGCATCCTGTCTTCTGCCTGCCTCCAGGACCATTTCTGCATCATTCTGTAGAACCTCACTCTCAAGACGGGATCTGGAAACTCATTCTCACCGTGGCCTAAGTGGCCAATAACCACTGAAGATATTAGCTGAGGATCCTCACCCCATTCTATTCACATTTTAAGAGGAATAAAAGGATGAATTCTTTGTACCAGTTTAATAAAAGACTCAACATGTCAGGGCATAAACATGAAGTGTTTTATTTCCCTCCTGATAGCTGCCCCCAGTGGTACTCTGTTAATCTCCTCCACTCTTCCTACTGAGTACCAGGGCCATTGTCAATATCTGGGGATGCGTCGCGACTTCCCTGTTTCACTGATTAGCGCAGACTCATGTTAGTATTGGGGGAAGGGGAGGTGGTGTTTGGACCAGTGCAGCAGTACAGCTGCTCTTACAAAGCATTCAGGCCATAGAGGCTTAAAACAAAAGAGGATATATTTCAAGTGGGTGGGAGAGAGTGCCCAGGGCTTCCGGAAGACGCATCGGGCGCCCACCCGTGCCTCCCCCTCTGGCCCGGTAAGTGCATCCAGGACCAACCCAGCCTTGCAAACCCACCGACCCATCCCCCACCCGTGAGCCCCAGGACGGCAGTTCTGGAGAGGGAGACCTCAGATGTAGCAGGAAGCAAATTGCCCTCCCTTCTCACCCGTCTTTCTTTTCTTTCCTTCCCCCCGCCCTCCATCTGCAGTGAATGACGTCAACATCAATTTTACCACAGCTGCTCCACCCTGTAACACCTGTTGTCTGTTCACCTGGCTCGAGTCCCAGCCCTTACTAACTTGTCTGCATAGCCTGTGTCATCTTCTACCTGTCACGCTGTGTTACAATTAGCTTCATGAAAAGCTTTGGCACTGAGAACCTTGTGTTGAGTCAAAACCAGTGAAAGCAGTCGTATGGATTCAGAAGTCACCGAAGAGCCCTGGCTTCAGGCTGCCTGCACCTCCACAGCCTCGCTGAGTCACCGGCGTGATCAGTGCGCGGAGTGTTCACCGCAGGCCACACGCTGCCGTGAGCACTCTCCCACAACGTCCCCCGTTCACATTCACAGCAACCGCATTTGATGTCCTCGTTCTGCAGAATTGGAAACTGAGGATCAGGCTAACTAAGGAACTGGCCCCAACGTACAGAGCTTGTAAGCTACGCAGCCAGGGTTTGAACCACGTGGGCTCTGGAGCCTGGGACCTTAACCAGATGATTTCCTGGTTCCTGGTGGGAAAGTATAATGAACTCTTGAGAGGATGGAGCAGCAATTGGGAGAAAAGGAGCAGAAAGGAGAGAGAAAGAGCAGCCAGGAGCGCCTTCTGCTGAAACATTTCCAGGCCTGACTCTGTACCCAGTGCTCAAAGGTGTGCATTTTCTACTCTTATTGTCTGGTTTTAAGCTCTTGGTGTAAACGCCGTCCAACCCTCCAGCCCAGGACAGCAGCGCTCACCAGGGAATCCATCCGGACCAAGAAGCTCCTTTGCAAAGATGTCGAGGGGAAGGAGAGAGAGTGACCCTGCCCCTGGCAGAAGGAGCCACGCGGGAACAGAACGCTGAGAAGTTGAGCCCAGGGTCCTGGTTGAAATGGTAACAGTTGTCCGTGGCTCAGTGCCCCTGGCTCCGCCCAGATATCATCCTCCAAGCAGAAGGCGCCACTGAGGGCCACACAAAGGCAGTTAGGAAGGGCGCTGAAATTAAGGTGGCTGTGCTGTGGCCTGTTGCTTCCCTCTGGCTGTCCTGAGCCCCCAGCCCCGACCCAACAGGACTGCCACCGAGAGGCACCGTCGAGAGCTCTGGAACCCCACACTAGGAGGGAGTGGCCAGTGCATCGTGAGCTGCTCTGTGAAAAGCAAGAGATAACTGGGATGGGTTATCACTGTGCATCCGTCACGTTTTAATCTGGGCCCATCTGTCAGGCTTGTGGAGGCTGGGAGGACATGTCACCTCGAAGCTTCCCCTCACACTGCAACGGAAGGCTCACAAGTCCTGCAGGAGTCGCATTCTCCCGGTTAGCGATCCCAGGCGGGACCTCCTGTTGCCACAAGACTTTCAGGCCACGCACCAGCTCAGCGTCCACCAACTCACACAGTGCCAGTCACCCCCCATGTCCCCCTGGTCATCCCTTACCTGGAACCCCAGCGGGAAGCCAAGTATTGGGGACCACCCCACCCCTCACGAGCATGCGTTTACTAAGGCATAAAGCAACAGCAAGTGTGTTCCGTGCCTAGATAGAAGAATCAGAGCCCGGACAGGACACTAGCACAACCATCTCAGATGGATGGCATTGCCACTCCTCACTTTGATCAGGTCCCAGACCAGGACCTGCCAAAGGCCCTTGGGGGATTGAGATGAAGCAGGGAGCAGCGGCTGGTGGCAAGATGCCACTTTAGGCCCAAAGACTGGAGGCCCCAGCACACACTTCCTCACTAGGGAAACTCCCACCCAGCTCGGGCCATGTTGGCAGGGCACCTCCGGCAGTGTCCAACCTGGACAACCAGACATAGCAACCTTGCCCACTGTCATGGGACCCCAGTGCCAGCCAGCAGGCAAAGAAGTTTTAAATGCATAGACAAAGAAGACATTTAAATTCCAAAAGCAGGAATTGAGCAGTCCCTACATCTCAGGCACAGAGATTCAAAGTTCAGTGAATAAGACCTGGGAGAACCCAGAGAAGGCAGGTGGATCCAGTCACCCTCGGGTGTCAGGAAGACAAGGTCGTGACCCACCCCAGCTCGGCATGTGCTAAAGGAGGAAAGAGAGCACACCTGATGAGCCATAAGCAATGGGATGAGGGCTCAGGTAGGCACCTGAGGAGAACGTTCCAGTAACCCAGAGAAGAAACTGGCACTCTTCGGGGCATATAAAGCCCTGAATATGGGACCCTGCCTCTCTTCCCCTGCCCCCCATCCACACTCTGCTACACCCATAAGGACCTTCGATGCTCTGGATCCTTCTCACTGCCACACCGCAACTTTCCGCCTGTCTTCATCTTCACGGTCCTCAGCCCAGCAGCATCAGTCGCCCCTGGGAGCTTGCTGGGAATTCAGAATCTCAGGCCCCACCCCGGATCTGCTGGGGCAAAACCTGCCCTTTACCAGACGCCCGCGGATTGATGCACAGGCGTCAGAGAAGCTTCAGCACGGCCTGCACAGGGCCCTGTGTCTGATCCAGCCTCTCCTGGGACTTCCCAGCGTTTCAGCTCCTCCGTGACGCCTTCCCTGCCCTCTTGGATGCAGAATGGCTGACGGCTCCCTCCTTCGCAACGCACCGGGCCCCACACAGAGCCTGCCAGTGTCTGCCCACCTCTCCCTGCCAGCAGACCATGTGCCCCCGGAAGGCAGGGACCCAGGCTTATGCCTCTATGCATCCCCGAAGTTAGCCCACTGCCAGGCACGTGTGATGTAGGGTGTTCAGTCAAAATACAGATTTGCTGAATGAATTAATGAACTGTGCCTGCGCTGTTTTATCGCATCACACACCCTTAGGACATTGGCCAGAAGAGACATGAGGACAGCGGGTATAACTATTTTAAAATCGTGTGATTTGCTCACTGCCTTTTAAAATGTTCGAAGAGAAGGCTGTGACCTTTTGGAAAGAGAGCCGATTAGTGTCAGGGCCTGGGGCCAGTGGCACAGGCTGAGGCCAGGAGGGAGCCTGGCAAAGCAGCCCTGCAGACAGAGGTCGGTCAAACAAGGGATTCTATTTGTCATTTTGTTCCTCTGTCAGGTGATTCAAAGTTCCTCTGAGGTGGCTGTTCCAGGAGCCACGTGTGGCTGGGTTGATGGGTGATGGGAATATTCGGCAGGCAGCCCCCCACCCCAGTTCTTCCCGGGAAGCAGACAGCAGCCATCTGAACAGGAAATATCATCCTGCTTTTCAAAGAAGTAAATTAAATTCCAAAAGCAGGAATTGAGCAATTGCTACATCTCAGGCACAGAGATACAAAGATCTCAAAGTCCCAGAGACAAATTCTCAGAGAGTTTGGTTTGTGCGTTTTTTGCCTACACCTCCTTGAAGCTTTGGAAGCTGACCTGAGGGACCCCAGGCTGTAAGGAAGAGTCCAGCAGGTCTGGGAAGCACAGCACGAGTAGAATTATGCACCAGAGAGGGGAGGACATACTGCAGGGGGGTGGCAGGAAGTGGGGGTGGGCTGCAGTTACTAAATCATTTGGATGAAATCTTTAAATTATAATTAAGGAAGAATCTCTCCAACTCTGGAGCACACCGAACAATAAACAGCTGTCTGCTTTGATTAACAGCCAGACCATCGCTGAGCCTGTGCCCGGCCGCCAGAGCCTGCAGCAGTGTGCTGACTCGGGAAGGCTCTCTCCACCAGGATGGGCGAGCCTCTGGTCCTGCGACAGCAGTACTTCCAGGCTGCCCTGGATGGGGGCGAGAGAGGGTCGTCTCATCAAATAGGTTGGGAAAACACCAAGTTGAAGAAAATCACAAAATCCAAATGCAAGAGGTATCTCGACTATGGAGCTTCTCAGAGACCCAGGCCACGCTGCCCATGTTGCTGTGACACTGTAAGAGAGGAAGAGAGGGGGCAGTGATTCATCCCAGAGCCCCTCCTGGGTGGGGATGTGGGAGTTTGAGGTTAAATCTATGAAAACAGCCTAGAAGAAAGCACCCGCTCCCTTGAGGACACAGCACTCCTGGCTCCTCCCTCTTCTGCACTGGCCACCCTGCCACCTGAACCATTATGTGGACACAGGTCACATCCAGCCTTGTTCTTGGCTCTTCCCATAGTGCCAGGTTTCAGATCTGAGGGTTGCGTTATATGAGAATAACAGCTTCTAAGCAGCAGGGTGAGGAACTGGAGGCATCCAGAGAAGGCTTTTGGGGAAAAGCTGGGTGTGGAATATTGTATGAGAAACTGTAGAAGGAACTGAGTCTTTATTTGGCAGGAGGAAAGACCAAAGAAACCATTATTATTGTTTAAATCCTGCAACCTTCTCTAGAGCTGCTCCCAACATCCAGGTTCTCTCCTTCTCAGCAGAGAATCTGTTTCCCCTACCCTTCCTGGAGTTAGGTATGGTCATGTGACTTGATTTGGCCAGTGAAATGAGAACAGAAGTTAGCTATAATTATGTGACCTGCTTCACCAATGGAATTGGAGCAGAAGTTGTATGGTCATGTGACATATTTGGGCCAATGGAATGGGAGCAGAAGTTAGGTATGGTCATGTGACTTGCTCTGGCCAATGGAATGAGAATAGACGTATGATTATGAGAAGTAGAATAGAAGAATGAGAATAGAAGTTAGGTATGGTCATGTGACTTGCTTTGGCCAATGGAATTGGAGGAGAAGTTGTATGGTCATGTGACTTATTTGGGCCAATGGAATGGGAGCAGAAGTTAGGTTTGATCATGTGACATGCTTTGACCAATGGCAGGAGAGTAGAAGTCTGTAAGCCACCATGCTGCCTTCACCTGGCCATTGGTGCCCAGTAATACTGCAGATGGTTAAGTCTCTGCACCCTGCTTCCCAGCATGGACGGCATGCATCAGGGCCCCCAGCCAACCCAACATGGACATGGAGCAGAGTGAGAAATAAGCCTCTGTTGCTTGAGCCACTGAGATCTTGGGGCTAGTTGCCACTTCATCAAAATCAAGCCCATTTTAACGAATACAGAAGTTGACCCTAGAAGTAAGATGCTGCTGTAACAAAAATCCAAACTGCAGCTTGGGCTTTGAGATCAGGCAACGAGTTTAGGAAACTGATACTGAAGGCCGGGAAGATGGTGGCCCCTGTTATGTGGTGGTGAGACATTTGGGAACCCTGTCACCTTTGGTGACCTGAAGAGTAAATCATGTACCCAGCGCAGCTGTTGCCCTGGGGGAGGGGCTGGAAAGGGGACTGAAGAGCGTGCTCTGGTTGCTGTCAGAATTTGGCAAAGCGTTGCAAGAAAGAGGTGAGATCAGAAAGGAAATGGCTGGTTTGCAGACACAAATGAAAGGGAGCCCAGGGAATTCCCAAATTCAGGAATTCGTAGGTCTGGAATAGCCAAGTTCTTCCCAAACACAAGTGATAAATGTAAACACTTTGAGAAAAGACTGAAACTGAGCCATGTGGTGAAGGACCAAATCAAGGGAGTGGTGTCCCCTCCAGGGATAAATGAAAGGATTCAGTGGCTCAGGATAATAGTCCAACCAGGAGTGTTGTACCCAGTACATCCTTCCAGCTGGACAGAGTAGCCCATGGAAAAAAGTCCATATGTGTGGCTCTTCCAACCAAGCCTGGTATGACAAGAAAGTGTGATTATGTCTTAGGAGGAGAGACCAGAGGGAAGCAAGGGGGTGAGAAGGGAAAGAAATAGAGAGAATGTGAGAATCATGCCTCCAGAGGAAGTGTGACTTTGGCTATTGGAATACAGAGCTTACTGGGCTGGAGAAGGGGAAGTCACCACATGTTTGAGGTGACTGTATGTCTACAAGGACAGTCGGCACTGGGGAGCAGAGCACTGTGGCATCTGAAGCAAGAAGAGCCCTGCTCTTCTCCAGGCAGGGAGATACCTGGGAAAGCTGCTCACCCTCCAGGCAGAGCACAGTCCCCGAGGCCTGCTTCAGATGCAGCTGAGGAGGGCACCCGGAAAGCCAAATCCCCAGTGGCTGGAGCCAGAGGCTGCAGGGGTCCAAGGGAGCTGCCCCCTGGGAGCAGAATTGGGGCCTAATCAAAAAACATTCCCCACCCACAGCAGGGTTGACACCTCGAAACATTTGCCCAGTGGGGTTTCAGGACTGCCGCAAACAGGTGTGCTCTCTGGTCCCCACTCTGCCCCCTTCAGGATGAGATCATTTATTAGGGAGACCCTGTCCGTGTTCCGCTCTCCTGTCTGGGGCAGGGGGTGCAGGCAACTTGTCTTTTTAGCTCATAGACACCTGAGCCAGAGGGGCCGTGGGCAGACCTGGGGTCGAGGCCCCCGTGCCTCACCCAAAACCCTGGCCGAGCCCTGCTGGCAAGACCAAGGCTCCAGGGCTCCCCTCCCAAGCGGGCTGAGGGCTGGCAGAGCCCCTTTATATTTATATTTGGAAATATAGCATTTGCTGATTAAAAATAGAACTAATGATATCTCTGTTCAATGGAAGACGACAATTGTTTAGAGGAATTATAGTTTCCCTCCCTTCAAATTTTCTGCAATCTATGGCATTTCTAAGCATATAGAATTTTTCAGACTAGTTCTAAGAATAGCTTCTCCCAGGATCCATAGAGAGGGCAAGAAATTTACCCTTTTCAGTAGAAGGGAAACTGTTCGCAAACCCTTGAAAGAGTCTCCCTGTGTCTGAAGCCACATGAAGTCACCAGAAAAATAGTTCCTGGGAAGTGTTTTTTTATCACGCCAGTGTTGAAAGATCACCTTATTTTGCGTACAAACCCGCCGAGGAGCCGTAATCACCACTGCCCTGCCCCCGCCCCCGTCATTCCTACCACCCCCTCTTCTCCACAGATGCCTGTCCCCTGGGCCAGCCATGGCTGGGACCCTCCGAGGGGACCTTCAGGCTCCAGCAGCCAAGACCACCCAGTGGAGCTCCGTACACCTGTGTGAGTCAGCATGTTCCTCTGAAAACGATTTGCAGTCACCGGTAACAGAAACACATCTAGAAGGAGGCAGTGAAGAATAAGGAGGAAAGGAGGCAGCTGTACAGTGAAAGCACACAAAACTAGAACAAAAAAGAGAAACAACGGACCGGGGGAAATAAGAGCATCAAACAGGACAGAGTCGATATCCCAGCGAGATAAAGACCTTGTACGGCCCCAGTGTCCATTTGGAGACAATGATAAATGTGGAGAGAGCCAGACGAAGCAAAGCATAAGTGTGAGTGAGTGTGTGTGTGTGTGTACGAGCGTGTACGTGTAAATGTGCAAGTCTTTATGTATGTATGAGTGTGCATGTGTGTAAAGTGTGGGTCCACGTGGGTGTGTGAACTTGTGTGTGTGATCAAAGGTGACCACACTGGCAGCTGAACCCAGGACAGGAGGCCGATGCAGTCCCCGAAGGACGCCCTGGCTGGGAGGAGGGGCGCGGCAGGAGGGGCAGAGTTCAGACCCCGGCTCTGATGCTGTTCGCGGCCAGACCTTAGGTGCAATTACTTAGCATCTCCAGCTTTGTTTCCTCATCTGTAAAATGGAAATAATCACACCACTGTGCAGATAAAGGTGAAGGTGCTTTGGTGCCCGGCATGCCAACTTTTCCCATCCACGTTGGAGAACCTCCCTTCTGCAGTCTGATGCCCAGGCTGACCAGGTGTCCCTCTGGAGAACTTAGGCTGCTCGTCTTCCGTGATGACAGAGACACATGGGCTCCAACCTGGGTTATAAGCAGAGAGTAGAACCAGATAAGACCTGGGCCTGAGTAGGCAGGACCTCCACAAGCAGTGGGACCCTCAGAAAACAGAAGGTGTCCCAGGAGCCCACAGGGAGGCAGGAGGGCACAGGGGCGTGGACCTGGGGCTTGGGGTCTGACAATGGAGTTCAGACCCCAGCTCAGCCAGCTCCCAGGATGACGTGGGCAAATCACTGGAGTTCTTCCCCCGGCAGCGAGGACCGAATGAGACAAACCATGGGTCTGAGGCCCCCTTGCTCCTCACGTGGAGCGGGAACAGCTGGGCAGAGCGCATGGTTGGAGCCACACCAAGGGCCGGGTCAGGGTGGGTGAATTCCCAGGGCTGGTTTTTTGGGGGGGGTTTGGTTGGTTTTTTTTTGCGGTACGCAGGCCTCTCACTGTTGTGGCCTCTCCCGTTGCGGAGCACAGGCTCCGGACGCGCAGGCTCAGCGGCCATGGCTCACGGGCCCAGCCGCTCCATGGCATGTGGGATCTTCCCGGACCGGGGCACGAACCCGTGTCCCCTGCATTGGCACGCAGACTCCCAACCACTGCGCCACCAAGGAAGCCCCCAGGGCTGGTTTTAAATGGCATCTACTCTCTTTTGGAAGAAATCCCTCCTGCTTCACAGTGAACTCCTGCGGGGCTACAGGAACATCCCCAAGACCCAGTGAATGAAGGGAGGAGGACAAAGTCAGGCTGGCTCCATTCAAGCGCGACAGCAAAACAGGAGAGACGTGACCCTCCTTGAATAAAGAAATGCAAAGTATAATACTGATGAAGTGCCTCTTTCAATTTGCAGACAAACACTTTTGTGATATGAGGTTGGGGGAAGCTGACATTTTAACATACAGAGCAAGTTTTTACAATAATTCAAACATCCAACCTGGAGAGAGCAGTTAAGTACCCATTCGAAGGAATTCCATGTTGCCATTTACATGACTATGGGTGATTTTTGTCTTATAATTTATGCTTTTCCAGACTTTCTGAATCATCTATGTCCTATAATCAGTATGCATGACTTTACTGAGACCAAATAAATTATTTTTTTAATTTATGCCTGGGGCTAAGAGTTAGGCATTTGAAAACAGTTGCGCAAAGTTATGGGGGCTCAGCGTGAAGTCGGTCCTTTGTCAAATTTCCTCTAACACATCAAGGCTGTACTTTTAACAACAAAGAGAAATGAAGCTAAAACCTACCCGAGGTAGTTTCTCAAGACTCTAAAGCAGACCTCATGGGACCCAATTAACCCAGACCCTACCCGCAAGGACTCTAACCCCAGGCCCCTCCCAGGCCATCTGCCCACCCCTCCACTGCCACCATCTCCTGTCCCAGCCACTTCCCTTCACACCTGATCTTGACAACATAACCCATCTCCCTGCCTCTCACACCTCCTGCCCCAAAAGAAGATATGTTGGGGTCCTCACCCCCAGGACCTCAGAATGTGACTTTATTTGGAGAGAGGGTCTCTATGGAGGTGATCAAGTTAAAGCCAGGTCATCAGGGTAGACCCTCATCCAGTATGAAGGTGTTCTTATTAAAAGGGGAAATTTGGACCCAGAGAGAGACGCAAACAACGGAAAGATGATGTGAGGACACAAGGAGAAGGCGGCTGTCTACAAACCAAGGAGAGAGGCCTCAGGAGGAACCAACCCAGCCCACACCTTGATCTCAGACGTCTGGCCTCCAGACTGAGAGAGAATGGACTTAGGTTGTCTAAGGCCCCCTGTCTGTGGTCATTTGTGATGGCAGCCACAGGAAACGAAATATAAGGAGTCTCTACAAGGCAGTCAGGGTTTTTTTTAAACCTGAGCCTGTCATAATAGTGCTTAAACAATCTAGAAGAAGAGACTGGAATCTCAGCAGAGACCGCAGGCCCTCCTGATGGGTTTTCCCATCCACTCCAACTCCAGGATGTGCCAGGTCACCATGAGATGCTCCTCTCATCCCCTCCCTCCCTCCCTTCCCAAAAAGCAAACACACATGCACACACACACACAAACACACGCACACGCCTCCCCCTGCTAATTTACCCTACTTGCTTGCAGGATGTCAGTTTAACAAGACACATCAGCAGGCCCTTCCCGAAGCCCATCTTTCTTCCAGGAGCTCCGTCACACAGGGGCTGGGTCAGTCTCTGTTTGAGGAGCTGCCCTGGGAACTGCAAAGCCCTTAGCAGTGTCCCGGCTTCCACTCACTGGATGCCAGTAGAGTCCCTCCCCGCTCACAGTTACGACAACCAAAAATGATCCAGACTTGGCCAAGCATCCCCTGGGGACAGAACCACCCATGACTGAGGGCCTCTGCTCTCAAAACCTTCAACCCCGCAAAGGCGTGGGTGGCATCTGCGTTCCTTACTGCCGTCTCCAGCACCGAGCGCAGCCCCTGGCATCCGAGCTGTCCACGTGCACGTGACAGGAGGGCTGGTGAACGAGGAACCAGCCAACACAGGTCAGTGTCTGGTGGATCAGCTGTAGCCTGACCTCACTGTCGCTCCTGGTGTTGGAGTGACCCCTGCAGGACCCCCAGACAACCTGGGGTTGCCCACATGAAACCCCCGTGGGGTTGTCTCCTGGTTCCTGTGTCTCTCCATCCACTGGGACTTTGTATAAACTTGTTACCCATCAAGATGAAAGCCAGATAAATAAAAATGAAGTGACAGACGTGTGGGTACCATCTGATCCCTCCCAGGCAGGGAGATAATATGCTGACACTTTGATGGTTGTATTAACAATTTAATAGAAACCCAAGCGCCCAGGGCCAGGCAGATCTTGCCAGCACGAGCAGGGGCATTCTGCTGACTTCTACCCGCCCCCACAGGAGACGGGCCTGGGCGAGGATTACTGGGTGCCCAGGAACCGTTCAGCCTGGAAGTCTGGGGGTCTGACACCTTGGCATCCTCCACCTGAACAGGGGGAGCCCCTGATGCCCGTAAACTGTGAACTCTGCCCACTTGCCCCATTATGGCAGCAGTCCCTGGGAGAAGGGCTGGAAGCAGGGCCCATTCCTCGAGCCTGGGGTTTCTTCATCTCAGCACTGTCCACAATGACTTTGACCGAGCAAAGACCAAGGGCCCTGAGGGCTGGGACCACACACAACCTCTTCCCCTTTTTAAGCGTCTGTTCAGCGCAGAACTTAGCATACAGTCAGTGCCCAATAAATGTTTGTTGAGTGGAGACCAATAAAGGGGGCAGGAGAGGAAAGAGATCTTACGCCTGTGGGCAGAGAAGCAGGTGATAGCTTCAGGCAGCATGCTCAGAGCCAACCCCCGCCCACCCACCTGGTGCTCCCTTCTCAAACCAGTTCAGAAAGTCTGAGGACCAAGGGCGCGGCTCAGGGGATCCTTGGAAGCTGCAGCAGCCTTGGGAACATGGCTGGGGCCCCTGAAGGAGTGGGGAATGCCAGATGGAGGCAGTAGGGAATGCCGGATGGAGGCAGTGGGGAATGCCAGATGGAGGCAGTAGGGAATGCCGGATGGAGGCAGTGGGGAATGCCGGATGGAGGCAGTGGGGAATGCCGGATGGAGGCAGTGGGGAATGCCGGTTGGAGGCAGTAGGGAATGCCGGATGGAGGCAGTAGGGAATGCCGGATGGAGGCAGCGGGGTCAGCCAGGATGCTCTGCGGCAGATGGTTCCCCGGGACACCTGGACCACCCCCACCCCCCGAGCAAGTTCCAGGAGAATAGGGGCTTTGCCTTGTTGATTGTCAGCACTGAGCAGGGCCTGTCCCACAGGAAGCACTCAGTAAACATTGTTTGAATGGCTGGATGGACACTGTGATGGGGGGAGTCCCCAAAGCCCTCACTTGAAGAATTTACTAATGCATGTTTCTACCTTGTATTGGAAACACCTCGCAATGTATGGATCACTTAGCAGCCAAAGAGCACAAGCTATTATCAGCCACCTTCTTAGGCATACAGGCCAAGTCGGAGAACCCAGCTGCCACTTCCCAGCTACATGATCTTGGCAAGCCAGGACCTCACTGGGCCTCACTCCTGCCAAGGAGTTCCAGGTGCTTCCTCTTTGTTATCCCTACTATGTGAGCTCCAGGTTCCTAGCAGGCAATTTGCCACAAGTCCAGCCTCTCCTGCAAGGAAGGAGGGCCTGAGCAGGGTCTTCCAGGGCCTCTGATGCTCCCCGGGGTCCTTTGTAACCAGCCCAGCTGCCTTCCCTGTTCCTGCCCAAGCCTACTTCCTGAGCACAAAGACTTGCTTTGAATGGCCAGCTGTTTTCTTGATCTGTCTCATCCCACAAGGGGCGTGTCTTTGAATGGAGCCCTGGTTACTTTTCTGTAAATATCCAGGTCTGGGCTCAACACGCTCCAAAATCTTCTCCAAAGTTATCAAAACATGTGGCCACGTGCACACACACATCCAGGGTATTTGGATCATTTTAATAGGATTCTGCTCTGCTGAGAAATACTGCAAGAAAAGTTGAAAGCCTCATATCTCCAAAATCAAATCAACAGGCACTTTTGAAAAACTGACACAAACAAATAGGAAGAAAAGGGAAAAGAAACAGAAAGAAAAAGCTTCATTCAGATGCCTCACCCGGAGCCCACTTGTGTTTCCGTTCAACTTCCTTCAAGTCAGAGCTGCCTCTCATTCTGCTGCCTTCGCCTCCTAGTTGGAAACCACAGTCCATATTTTTAAAATAAAGGAAGAAAGTCTGCCTGTAATTTAGTGGTGATTATTTATCACCCACTCCTGAAAACAGATGCCCATTGCAGTGAAGATCGACCAATTTATCATATCGGGAGGGGAAGATCTCTATTTCCTGCACTAGAGTCACATTACCAGCTTGGGTAACTACTGCATAAACAATAAATTACTCATGGATTAATTGTGCTTCTAGGTTTTTCAGAGTGCTTTTCATGCAGACAGTTGCATATACACTAACAGTGAATTGAAAAAGGCAAAGGCCTGGGGACCCACCCCGAACAGGAGGGAACAAAGACCATTAATAGGATTGCAGAACTCTCCATGTATTTCACAAAGGTTCACCTGACCATGAGGGATTGCTGAGCACACTGGACACACAAATAGTCTCCACCTATAAAGGGTGGACTTAAAACTACACTTCCACGAGATACCAATTCACATCTATTGGAATGACTAAAATCCAGAACCCTGACAACACCAAATGCTGTTGAGAGTGTGGAGCAACGGGAACCCCTACCCACTGCTAGTGGCAAGGCAACATGGTACAGCCACTTTGGGAGACAGCTGGGCAGTTTCTTACAAGGATAAACACACTCTTACCATGTGATCCAACAATCACACTCCTTGGTATTTACCCAAGCGTGTTGAAAACTTGTCCACACAAAAACCCGTACAAGAATGTTCATAGCAGCTTCATTAATAATTGCCCAAAACTAAAAGCAACCAAGATGTCCTTCAGTAGGTGAATGGATAAACAAACTGTGAGAGGTCCAGACAATGGGGCATTATGCAGCATTCAGTGCTAAAAAGAAATGAGCTACCAAGCCACAAAGAGATATGGAAGAACCTTAAATGCATATTACTAAGTGAAATAAATCAGTTTTAAAAGGCCATCTACTTTATGATTTCAATTATATGGCACTCAGGAAAAGGCAAAAGTATAGAGATGGAAAACAGATCAGTGGTTGCCAGAGGTTTAGGGATGGAAGAGGTCGAGTTGGTGAAGCACAGGGAATATTTTAGGACAGTGCACTCATTCTGTATGATACTGGTAGTTACATGACACCATGCATTTGTCAAAACCCATAGACTTTTACATCACAAAGAGTAAACCTTAATGCATGTAAATTTTTAAAAAATCAATTAGGAAGTCAGGGGATTCCAAGGTGGCATGGAGACTGTGACAAAAGACTGGCTGTAATACAAGCCCCTGACATAACCTCACTGAAGGGGTGGGGGAGGTGCTGATCTAAGGTGCATTTGGAAATGTGTGGAGTCTGTTGGACTAAAGATGAAAGAAATTTCACATAGGCATTGTACTCTAGTTGGTAAAGTTGCTTCCTTCATTAACAATTCTGAAACCACTATACATATACACTAGGACTGAAAAAACAAGTAAATGGTTGGAAGAGAGTGGTATCCGGGTTTCCCAATTTTGAAGTGAAGGTTACAGAAAAGCAGGGGGAGGAGGCTAGAATGATCCATATGGTAGTGGATTAGAGCTGGAGACATGAGTATGAACTCATGTTTAACTTAATATGGATATAGATGGAGAGATAAGAGATAGATGATTCATAATGTGCGTAGACACGTGGGTTAGTGTGATATTGTGATGAAAAGAAATATGTATTTGGTCTTCATCTCCATTTCTGACACAGAGCTCCTAAAAACCTTGGAATTTCTTAATGATGAGAGCAGCAAAGGCATATCTTATGTTAATGAGGTGACTTTGGCTACGTACTGTATGATTCTATCTATATGTCAATCTACAAATAGTGAAATTATAAGGACAGAAATCAGAGCTGTGTGTTGGGGGAGAGGGTAGATTGCATAAGTGCCCAAGGAAATTTTGGGGGTGATGGAAATTTTCTGTATCTTGATTATGATGATTACACTTACTGTATATATTTATTAAAACTCATCAAACTGTACATTGAAAAGGGTAATTTTCTATATGTAAATTATGTCTTAATAAACCCGACTTTTAAAAACAGATGAACAAAAAAAATAGGTGACTTTGGGACTACTCCTAAGGATGGGGACTGGTGCTCAAGAAAACCAACCATGTGATTAGAGGGTGGGAACTTTCAGCCCCACCCCTCTGAACTCTGGGGAACGCGCTGGAAACTGAATCGATCTCCAGTGGCCAGTGATTTAAACATTCATGCCTATGGAATAAAGCTTCCTTAAAAACCCGAAAGGAGAGGGTTCAGAGAGCTTCTGGGTGGTACATGTGCAGATTCAGGGAGAGTGGCATGCCTGGAGAGTGCATGGAAGCTCCATGCCCCATACCTTCCCTTGTGTATCTCTTCTATCTGGATGTTCTAAGTTACATCCTTTTATAGTAAACCAGTAATCTAATAAATAAAATTTCTCTGAGTTCTGTGAGCTGCTCTAGTAAATTAATCAAACCCAAGGAGGGTGTCACTGGAACCTCTGATTCATAGCTGATTTGTCAGAAGAACAGATAACAACCTGGATTTGCAATTCATTCTGAAATGGGGAGAAGGCAGTCTTTGGGGACTGAACCATTAACCTGTGGGACCTGACACTATCTCCAGGTAGATAGCATCCTAATTGAGTTGAATTGCAGGACACCCAGATGGTATCTGAAGAATTCCTTGCATGTGTGGGGAAACCACACACACACACACACACACACACACACACACACACATTGGAAATCGGTCTCAAAAAACCTGTTAGTTAGTAAACATACCTTTATTTCCTTGCTCTGTCTACCGAGGGCCTAGAAGCTATGATATCCCAGTAGCAATGAGCACACCCAGAAGCCAGATCTTGGTTTCTAGATACCATTCTCCAATAAAAGGAACCAGAGCTCCTTAGAGAAACTGCTGATTCTAGGGCTGGAGCAGGACATGTACAAGTTGCCAGAAAATAAGAAAGTGCTCAAAAAATCAAAACGATGGGGATATATCAAAGGAACACAGGAGCCAACCGAAAGAGTGCTCAATGGTCAAAGCCAGATCAGTTTAAGCAACAAAATAAATACAACCCAAAGTATAAAGAGAAAATCCATGATTTTGTACTAATATAAATAAATGATGGAATAAATAAATAAATGGGTAAGAATAGATAGATCTCCCTTACAGAGGAATTCCTAATAATTTACGTAGCTACTTCCCCTCAAGGAGGTGGAGCATAGCTCCCCTCCCCTTAAGTGTGTGCTGGGCATGGCGAGTTCATTCCAAAGAGGACAGATTGGAAAGGGAAAAACGGAGTAAATTTCCAGGAGAGAAAAGTGACTGACTCAGCCAGGTGACCAAGGTCAGCGTCAGCAGCGGTGGGTCGTGGTGACAGCAGGTACCCCTGATACCACGTGATAGGAGTACTGCACCTCTGTGGTTCCTCCTGAGATCCCATCACCCAGTCTAACCACGAGAGAAACACAAGACAAATCCCAACAGAGGGACAGTCTGCAGACTACCTGACCAGTTCTCCTCAAAACTGTCAAGGTCATCAAAACAAAACAAGTCTGAGCAATTGTCACAGCCCAGAGGCACCCGAGGAGACGTGAAAACTAAATATGATGTGGTGTCCTGTTCTGGAAGAGAAAAAGGATATTAGGGGAAAACTAGTGAAATCTGAATAATGAGTGTTTAGTCAATAATAATATATCAACATTGGTTTATTAATTGTAACAAATGTACTATAAAAATGGGGGGAACTGAGTTTGAGATTTATGGAAACTGCGCTATCTTTGCAACTTTTCTGTAACTCTCAAGCTACTCTTTTAGAAATTACATATATAGGGCTTCCCTGGTGGCGCAGTGGTTGAGAGTCCGCCTGCCGATGCAAGGACACGGGTTCGTGCCCCAGTCCAGGAGGATCCCACATGCCATGGAGCGGCTGGGCCCGTGAGCCATGGCCGCTGAGCCTGTGCGTCCAGAGCCTGTGCTCCGCAACGGGAGAGGCCACAACAGTGAGAGGCCCGTGTACCGAAAAAAAAAAAAAAAAGTACATACATATATGTAGATATACGGTTTTATGATGGTGTCCGCCTGTCAATATTGCTGCTCTCAGCTAGGAATGCTTGGGGACACTAACCTGCAGCGGCCCCCTCCCCACTGACATTTCCCCACTTGGAGCCAGTGTTGTGGCTGGACCAGCCCTTGTGGTTCTGATTATGATTGCACGATGCACCTCAACAGCAGCATCAGGGAACTTTGAAAACTCAAGGTGTGTTACCCACAGATTCCACAGGGTACACGGTGGGCATGCCCAGGGCCACACAATGAGGTCTTGGGGTCAAGCGAGAGCAGCTCTGGGGCTCTGCCTTTATTGGGGTTGAGGGCTGGTTTCACAGGTTCACTCTTTATTGGTGACTATAAGAGCAAGAATTAAAGTGCAGAAAGGGAGAAGCAGGGTCACTCCAAGACCCATTATCTGGTCACCTAGGGCTTTCTAAAAGAGGGCCGTCAGGGCGGGACAGCTGGGTTCTTTACCTAGTTGTGTGGCTGGCAATGAGTTTATTGGAGATGGATGTCTTTGAAGTGGATGTCTCAGCCATCCAAAGCTTAATGTCAGGCACTTTGTACACACACACACACACACACACACACATATTTCCACAAATAACCTTGGGTATCAATACAGAACACTCCCCCCACCATCCCCCAACATGTTCATAGGGCAGAATTCTGACAGCCAAACAGAACAGGCACACGGGCATTTCATTCCCCCAGACTCTTCTGAGCAGAGGGAACTGCACACACCCCAAGAGGGACCTCGTGTGAGGCAACAGGGAAGGTCAGAGAAGGGCAGACGCCCAACAGCCTGGGTGTCCAGGCCTTGGCCTCCTCATTACCCCAGCCCACCCTCAAGGCATCTCCAACCAAAGCACGGTGTGTGCTGAGGGTCCAGAATGGCAGGAAGACTACTGCACCTGAGGCTGGAACCCCCTGACGTATTTCAGAAAGATTTCTCTCAACAGTGGTTAAATTATTTTTAATGGTTTTGCCCTTGAAGAGATAAGCCTTTATTTTCCAGCTATTATGATTAAGTTAAAAATTTTTTTTTATTTCCCCAGCAAAGGGAACTCCATTTGGCTACACCTCCTGTGAGATGCCTTACCTATATGGCTTCAATGGGTCTCATGATAACACCACAAGTATTCTTACTATTTCTTATATTGTAGATGAAAAACTGAGCTGATAACAGAAAAGCTAGGCTCAGGCCCTCATGGATCTGGTTCATTCTCCCCTCCTTTGAATGCAGTTAATTGTGGGTGAAGTCGAGTTTGCTTCCCATCAGCTTGCTGCAAGCTTCCTGCAACACAGAGGGCAGAGGGCTGCTCTCAGCAGGAGGGATCTGAGGCCCCCCTACAGGAGCTGATGTCAAAGTTGCAGCCACCCAGTTCTGGGCCCTGAAGCCTTGAGCATAGAGAACACTGTGGACCCACCCGACAAGGCCCCTGTGGCCTGGGTGCGTCTCATCCCCACAGCCAGCGCTGAAAAGGAGGCAGCCTCCTGGAGCAGGCAGAGCTTTCCACAGCCCAGAACGCCCCCATGCAGACAACATGCACCAGAGAGAGCCACAGCCAATGAACAGGAAGGCCCTCCAAGGAGTGAGGAAAGGAAAGTGCGCAGGAAGGGAAGATGATGGAGATTCGGTTTCATCATCAGAAGACAGGAAACACATCACTCTTCAGAAAGACAGTCGTTTGCCTGGTTTTACTTGGAGGTTTGATTTGATTTGATTTTTCAATCCATGAAAAGTCCTGGAGGTCTCCAACGGAGCATTCCAGGCCAATCCCTCGCGCTCCAAAGCCCATCCCATACCTGCTTCTCGTTGCCATGGCAACCATCCTGGTCCAAGCCTCCCACCCTCTCTCTAGGGCCTGCACTGCCTTCCAACAGGAGCCAAAGCCATGTAAAGCTGGCCCTTATTTCTTTCTCCTCCTCTCCCACCACACCCCACCTCACCTCACCCCCTCCACTACATGGCAGCCAGAGAGGTCTTTATAAAGAGAAAATTGGACACAGCCACTCCTCTGCTCAGAAATATCTGTGGGCTCCCATCCACTCAGGGGAAGTTTCCCCACATGTAAGTGACCTCTGTGGCCTCACCCCATCCCTTCCTTCTGCTCGCTCACTCAGCTCCGCCCACACTGCCCCCATTTTCCTTCCTCAACACCCCCAGGCTCATTCCTGCCTCAGGGTTTTGGCATTTGCTATTCCTACTGCCTGGAGTGTTTCAGAACCTTTGTACAGTGGGCTCCTCCTTCCCCTCAACTTAAATGTCACCTCCTCAGGAAAGCCCACCCTTATCACCAAACCTCGATTCTCCCACCTGCAATCCCTTTCATCATAACCCAAGCTTAGTTTCCTCCTGACACCAACCTTGCCTGATGCCCTCTTGTGTGTTTGCCAGTCTCTTTCCTGTACTAGTCAGCAGGCTCCCTGCAGACATGGACAGTCTCTGCCTTGCTCCCAGCCCTATTCCCAGAATCTACAACAGCACCCGGCACACAGTAGGTGCTCAAATGGCTGGAATACTGGGGAAGAGACGATGCTGCAGTTCAAGTCCAAAGGCATCTCCTGCAGAATTCCTTCCCGGGGGGCGTCAGTCCTGTGTTCTATTCAGGCCTTCAACTGATTGACCAACCTTTAGCAAGATGGAGAAAGAAAAAATATAAAAGACACTAATTACCTATATGGGGAATGGAACAAGAGTATTATTATAGAGCCTGTAGGTACCAAAAGGATAATAAAGAACACTGTGGACAATGCTACACGCATAAACTTGACAACTTTGACTAAGTAGAACATATCTTTGATAAATGCAAACTACCGCAACCCACCCAATAAGCAAGAAAGTGTTTGAATACTTCTATAACTTTTGAGGAAATTAAATTTGTCATTTAATTGAAATTCCCCCCAAAAAAAGATTTCTCCAGGCCCAGGTCATTTCACTGGAGAAATCTACCAAACACTTAAAGAAGTATCAACACCAATTCTGCATAACCTCTTCCAGAAAATAGAAGAGGAAGGAACACGCCCCCATTCATGTTATGAAGCTAGTATTATCCTGATACTAAAACCAGACAAATACAATTCGAAAAAGAAACACTACAGACCAATATCCCCCATGACAACAGACACCAAAGTCTTTAACAAAATATTAGCAAATATAAACTTAGCAATAAATAAAGACTTACACCACGACCAAGTAGGATTTATTCCGGAGATGCAAGGCTGGTTCAACATTTGAAAAGTGAATCAGTAAAATCCCCCATATTAATAGGCTAAAGAAAAAAGAATCACACAATCATGTCAACCAGTACATAAAAAGCATATGTCAAAATCTATACCCATTCATGGTAAAACTCTCCCCCAGAAAAGGGAATAAAGGTAAACTTCCTCAACTTGGTAAAGAACATCTAAAAAACCTACAGCTAATACTTTACTTAGTGGCATAAGACTGAATGCTTTCTGTATTCCTAGCAATGAACACCTGGATACTGAAATTTAAAATACAGTACCATTCATATATACAATGGAATACTACTCAGCCATAAAAAAGTATGAAATAATGTCATTTGCAGCAACATGGATGGAGCTAGAGAGTATCATACTAAGTGAAGTAAGTCAGAAAGAGAAAGACAAATATCATATTATGTTGCTTATATGTAGAATCTAAAATATGACACAAATGAACTTATCTACAAAACAGTAACAGACTCAGAGACATAGAGAACAGACTTGTAGTTGTCAAGTAGGGGAGGGTGGGGGAGGGATGGAGTGGGAGTTTGGGATTAACAGATGCAAACTATTATATATAGGATAAACAACAAGGTCCTACTGTATAGCACAAGGAACTATATTCAATATCCTGTGATAAACCATAATAGAAAATAATATGAAAAAGAATGAATATATATATATATATATATATATATATATATATATATATACACACACACACACATCTGTCACTTTTCTGTATCGTGGAAATTAACACAACATTGTAAATCAACTATACGTCAATAAAATAAATTTTAAAAAAATAAAATAAAATACAGGGCTATTTATAATCACTAAAAAATTTAAATACTTAGTTGTAAATCTAGCAAAATATGTACAGGACTCATATGCTGAAAACTACGCAATTCTGACCAAAGAAATCAAAGATCTACATAAGTGGAGAGACATCCTGTGTTCATGCATTGGAAGACTCAACATAGGAAAACTGTCATTTCTCCTTAAATCCCTAAATTTACATACAAGTTTACCACAATTCCTAGCAAAATCCCAGCACAATTTTTGTAGATATAGACAAGATTATTCTAAAATGTATTTGGAAAAGCAAAGGAACTAGAATAGCTAAAACATTATTGAAGAAGAATAAAGTAGGAGGAATCAGCCTACCCAATTTCAAATTTTGTCTTATAGATACAGTAAATAAGAGTGTGTAGCTTTTGTGGAGGACTAGACACATAGGTCAATCAAACAGAACAGAGAACCAGAAATAGACCCACGTGAATATGCCCAGCTGATTTTGTACAAAAGTGCATAAGCAATTCCATGGAGGAAGGATAGCTTATCCAATAAATGGTACTGGGGCCACTGGGCATCCGTAGTCCAAAAGAAACAAAAACAAAAACCCATGTTCTTATACAAAAATTAACTCAAAATGTATCATAGGTAAAGTAAAGCATAAAACTATAAAACTTTTAGAACAAAAGATAGAAGAAAATCTTTGTGACCTGGGACTAGACAAAGAGTTCTTAGACTTGACATCAAAAGCACAACTGGCAAAGGGAAAAACTGATGAATTGGACCTCATCAAAATTTTAAAGTTTGCTCTTTGAAAGACTCTTTTAGGAGGATGAAAAGGCAGGCTGAATGATCTGCGGTGACCTAAATGGGAAGGAAATCTAAAAGAGAGTGGATCTATGTATACGTATAACTGATTCACTTTGCTGTACAGCAGAAACTAACACAACACTGAAAAGCAACTATACTCCAATAAAAATTAATTAAAATAAATAAACAAAAGGCAAGCTGAAGAGTGACGAGAATATTTGCAAACCTCATGTCTGACAAAGGCCTAGTATCTATCAATAAAATACACAAAGACCTCTCAACAGTAAAAAAGCAAACGTTTCCAGTAATATCTGATATTTATATTTGGGTTTCAGTTTACAAACTGTCATTCTATCAACATCCTTGCTTTACAGATGAGAAAGCAAAGGTTAGAGACTTCCCTGTGCTTCAACTCCTAGAGGGAGACAGAACTAGACTATTTTCTTTCTCTAATTGATTTTTTCGTTGTGTAGAATATATATAACACAAAACCTATCATTTTAACCATTTTTAAGTATACAGTTCAGCGGCATTAAGTACTTCCACATTCTTGAGCAGCCGTCACCCCATCCATCTCCAGAATTCTTCATCTTATAAAACTGAAACTGTGTTCATTACACACTAACTCCCCAATCTCTCCAGCCCCTGTCACCCATCCTTCTATTGATACTTTCTGTCTCCATGAATTTAGCTAGTCTAGGAACCCTACATAAACGGATCCATGCGGTACTTCTCTTTTTGTGACTGGTCTCTTTCACCGGGCATAATGTCTTCCAGGTCCATCTGTGCCATAGCATGTGTCAGAATTTTCTTCCTGTTCAAGACCGAATAATATTACAGTCGACCTGGATTTGAACCACCATCTCTAAGGCAGCCTGCCCCTGAAAAACCAGCGTGGCTGGGGGCAGTCACCTGAGCCCCCCGTGTTTGGCACCTCTGGGCACCTGCCCATCCTCGTCTCCTCCAGGCAGATGACATGACCTTTGTTACAAGATGGTACATGTGGAGGCTGGAAAAGGTACCCATGACTGATGAGGAAGATAAAAACCAAATTGATGTTGGAAAAAAAAACACCGTTAGCCCAGGCAGGGGAGGGGTCCAAGACCCTCCAGGGACCCGGTGAGAGTACAGGAGACTGAATCCAGGAGGGCGGATGGAGGAGGCGGCAGGAGCTGGATGGAAAAGGAGGCTGGCGGTAGGCCCTGGGGTGCTGTCCGGAATTTGCAGGATGCTCCCCCGGCTGTGTTTATCTCACTGCTGGTTTCAGGGCCACATCCACACATGAAGGGCTGCAGTCACAAGAGTGAGGCTGTGATGGTCTACAAAGGAGGGGTTAAATACTGTTTTGAAAACCTATTTTCGTCTAATGTATTCTATGCCTTTGAAGATGAAGACGGGAAAGGAGGGACCATAATGTCTTAGACCAGCAGAGGATGGGGGAGGGCTCTCACTGTCCCCGTGAAAATCAATTCCAACCAATTCTATTTCAGCACATAAAGGAGCCAGGCCTCTCGAAGAAAATCAGCCTTTCATAAAATTTCTTGGAAATCTAGCCAAGAAATTGTGCGTGTCTCCCTCAGATAACACTGCTGTATTATAGGCATTTGAGTTGATCAGTGGGCTATGGAAAAATGAAACACCCATTTAAGCAGAGTGTCTGGAAATGCTGCCCGGCCGCAGAAAGCCTGGGGGCTGGCGGGCTTCGGAATGACCGGGTGGGGCTGTCATGGGGAGCACGTTCCATCTTGCACCACTAATGACAGCCCCAGAGTCCTGGAAGGACCCAGCATCGGCTCACCTGGGGTACCACTCAAACATGCAGGCTGCCTGGTCCCACGCCAGCCCTGCTGAGCCAGAGATCCCAGGAGCTGGTCCCCAGGAATCCTCACTTGTGACACTTTCTCAGACAATTCTCTGCACGGGACAGGACGTTGCAATGGGGCTTCTGACTTGGTTTTTGCTGAGGGCCAAAGTTAAGAGATGCCAGGGGTGACCTCCACCATCAAAGGCAGAGAGCCCGAGCACCTGTGCGTGACCAGCAAACTGGTCCCAGTTCCTTGTCCTGAGCCACCTGGAGGGCACGGAGTATCGGAGCTGAAGAGGTGAAGGAAGAGGCTACATCTGCGAGTCCACTTCTTGGGAAAGAGGCCAGTCTGCTGCGAGCCCCTCCGGGGAATTGGTGGGGGTACCTGCTCTCACCTGGAGGAGGGGAGAGAAGCTTCGAGGAGACACTGGGAGGATTTGACATGAGTGTGCAGGGCACAGACGGAAGTCAACTGGCTCCGGAAGAGGCTCCGTAGCAAAGGCTGTGAGCGGCACAGCCTCGGGGAGGCTGCAGGGCAAGAGGGCTGCAGGGGGTCACATGCCACCCAGGACAGGGCCAGCTGTGGGTCTCCTGGGGACAGATGGCACTACCTGTAGGGTTATATCCTGGGACCACTTTAAAGAGACTCTTCCCAAGAGGATGCCTCAAGGGGTGACGGCTTGGGATCATCTGTAGGGAGTGGGCGGCCAGGTGCCCCGGGCCATCGAGGAAGCACAGGAGAGTGAGGAGGGGGCTGGCCTCCATCATGGGGCTGCTGCAGAGAAGCCGGAGAGCGGGGCATCTCCAAGAAGCCCCAGAGCCCTCAGCGCCAAATGCTCTCTCTGTCCCTTCCTCTTCCCCTCCCACTCCAACCTCAGAAGGACCATGGGCCTTGGGACCGAGAGGGCAGTGGGGTCTGGGCAGAGGCCAGAGCAAAGAAAGCCACCGGCCCCCAGCCGGCCCCCACCGCAAGCTGCCGCCTCGGCCAGGCCCGTGCCGAGGAGCAGACACCGATGTGGGCCGGAGATCAGGGTTTTAAGTATTTTACTGGACTAAACACCCTGCTTTAAAGAAAAATCAGACAACTGCTGAAACTAAAACAAACAATAAGACTTTATTTTCCGAGAGAGACCAGGGACACCACAGGGTCTGGATGAACCGTACAAGTCAGGGGCTCAGCACGCTTCGTGGGCCCCATTCACTCCAGGAAAGGCTTCGGCAGCCTGAAGGAGAAGAACCAGAGGCCACGTAGGTATTGAGGGACACAAGCAGCTGTCCCAGGCCCTGGACACCCCTTGGAAGCTGAGCTGACTGCCTGAGAACTCAAGCCCCCAAGTGACTGAAAACAAACACACTACTACAGCCCACTGCAAGGAGAGTGGGGTGAGACTCCATGCCCACCCCCTCCCTACGCACTGTGCATCCCAAATCTATTAAACCCCCATCTCTGAGAGGCAGGCAGACGAGTCCTTTGGCAGAGGGGGCAGAGATTCCTAATTCCCTGCCCAATATCCAATCTCGCTATATCCTCCTTAGAAACAGAACGATTTCTAGCTGGACAGCGATGAGCCCAACTAAAAGACTATATATCCCAGCCTCCCTTGCCCTAGATGTGGTCACGTGATTCAGTTCTGGCCAATGAGATGTGAGCCTTGTATGGTACTTCCAGAAAGTCTCCCTAAGGGTCATGGATGAGATGGCAGGAGTTCCAGCACCCATCTTGGACCATGAGGATGAGGCCATGCTGGAGTGTTGACCCCAAACAGTTTCCTACAGCCACCCACCTCCAAACCACTGTTACATAAAAAGTGATATAAAACATCTATCTTGTTTCAGACACTGTTGCCAGGAAGTTTTGATTAAATGCTGCAGAATTTCACCGAATCTGGGCCGGTAGATATATACAATGACCGCTCACACACATCATCTCACCAAGCACCCTGCCAGCCTGACGTGCGGTGGGCACCCAGGGCAGGGTTAGCTCGGCCTCTCTTGTGTGCCTCAAGTGGGAATTGCGTGGTATGGGGGGTTTCACTGTCTATGCCCAGCCAAGGCGATTCATTGAGTTTACCGAAATCACCACCCACTGGAACTCAGAGGCGGGTAACAATGTGGCATTTGCTGGCTGAAGTGATCAGGATTCCATGCCAGGAGAGAAGGGCTGAGCTGTGATTGCACCTGGATCTTCAGGCCCCAGGTTGGCCTGGGATGGCTCTCTGGGGAGATGAAATACAGCAGGCACCATGGGTTGAGTTGTGTCCCCCCACCCCAAAATGTAGATGTAATTAGTTAAGAAGAGGTAAGTAGGATGGGTTCTAATTCCATATGATTAATGTCCTTAAAAAAAGAGGAAATTTGGACACAGACAACACACAGGAAGAACTCCATGTGGAGACTGGGGTGTTGTTGACACAAACCAAGGAACTACCAGAAGCCAGGAGAGAAGCCTGGAACATCCTTCCCCAGAGCCTTCAGAGAGAACACAGCCCTATCAACACCTTGATTTCAACTTATAGCCTCCACAACAGTGAGATAATAAATTCTGTTGTTTAAGTCACTCAGTTTGTGGTACTTTGTTACAGCAGCCCGAGCAGACTCATACAGCAAGTTACACCCACATCACCCTTGTCCTTCAGGAGTTTACCTTCTAAGCATCACAGTTCACCGACTGGTTGGTACTCAATGTTTCTTGGTAGGAGGACAGGTGGGAGGATGGATGGATGGTTGAACGGATGGATACATGGATGTAAAGATGCGGGTGCATGGATGGGCATGCGGGTAGGTAGATGAGCAGATGAATGAACGAATGAATGAATGAACACACAAGGCTGCTACCAGACGCTACAAGGATTCTGCCAAATGCATCACACGCCTACAAGTGCTCACACCTCAGTCCAGCGTGTGCAGCTGGAAGTGGGGCCGCATCACACCCGTGGATTCCACGGAAATCAATCAGCCTCAACACCAGGAAAAAACAGGTCGTCGTGTTCTGTAGAACTGCCACAAACTGCCCCGATCAACGACGACATCCGTCTGGTTTTACTTTTCACACCACCTATTTTTATACCTCGTGAGTAACACAGGGGTCTCAAGGGAGGAAACCGGAGGAGGGTTCGCTGTAACGGGACTGGGTGATGGGGCAGGTCCTTCCATGAAGGAGGGTGTCCTGCAGAATTTCTTTGCCAGACAGGTGAGCACAGCAAGGGGCAGCAAGAAGGGGATGCCAGCCCCCAGGTGTGCCATCTGTGGGAGGCACCGCAGTAGCAGGTGCTGGCCGACAACATGAGAGGGTCCAACCACTGACCAGGACTGATGGGACTGAGGCCCTGGGGACAGAGCCACCTGTCAAGGTGCAGATCCGGGCATTAGAGAGTGAGCAACCACACACCTTCCCACCGTGTGTACCTGGAGGGGTGAAGCTTGACCAAAGACTCGGCTTGGGGCACCGTCCATCCTGTTGACCTTGACCTAGGGTCAAGGGGTCCCGGGGAATGGATGCCCAGTGGCTCCAAGAGAAGGAGCAAGAATGAGGGGGGCCGCGGAGGAACAGCGGCCCCAGAGGTAAGCCCGCCCTCTGATGCCTGAACTAATCCTCCCAGGCCCTGGGCCCTGAGCAGCTGAGTTGAATACACTAGCGTGGCTGGTGTCAGGCTGCCCCCAGGCCTCCAAACGCTTAGCCGTATGGGTCCCCAGTGCACAGGCCACCAGGTCTCTCCCCTCCAAAAATAATAACTATTGGAAAAAACCCTATGGGCGAGGAGAAACTTCTGGAAGCTGCAGCCAGAAGAAGCAGTTAGTTAATCTAGTCCTTTCCGAAGCTCCGGACTCCTTCGGCTGGGCTTCTGGGGCACCCATCGCCAACGCAGCCTCGGCTAATAAGTAATTAGAAGATAATTAACATTTGTAACATACAATGGGAAACATCTGGACCTACTGACTTATTAAAACCAAAGAACCTGATTAATCAATGGTGTAGTGAGATGGAAAACAGGCTCAGGTTCAGGATAGTCTTCCTTGGGCTCAGCCCTCCCCACCCACCCCCAGGAACGGTGCCCGCCCCACCCCAGCCCAGCTCACCCCACTCTCGGGTCTCAGTGTCGGGATGCACAAGGGGGACTCTGTCCATACAAGACATCCCTCCCCCAGCCTCCCCATGCTTCCCACTTCCCCACGTGTCTCCAAGGATTAGAGGAAAGCAGAGACCCAGCTCTCCCCCATTGGCTACAGTTCTCCTGGGATGGAGAGAAAGGCAAGGGGGGACATCAGTGTCCCCACCATCCTCTTCCTCTCCTGCTCCTTTCCCTCAGACAGCCACCTGGGAGCCCTGGGTGTGGCCGCACACCAGGTGAACCATGGCTGAACCTGGAAAATGCCCCGTGACTCTCAGCCCTCACCCCTGCACACAGAGGGGGCATAAAATAAGCAACACAAAGCACCCCAGCAGCCAGGACCACGTCTGTGAAGATGTGCTGGTTCCAGCTGGTCCCCTCCAATTCCTCCTGCTTCTCCCCTTCATCTTCCGAGCAGCAGGGCAGGGGGGAGATGTGTGGGAACACATGTATCTGATGAGTACGAACGCTCTCCCCAGGTACCTTGATTTCCAGCCAAAACATTGGGATGTTGTTCTACCAACTAATCACCCTCCCTCACACAGGAGGGAGGGGCAAAGAAAAACCTGGCATTTCTGGGAACGTGAGGAAAAGCCGATTACAGCTGAGGTAATTCCCTCCAGTGAAGCCGGGCAGAGTGGAAATCCTGAGTCTGTTCTTTGAATGTCACGGGAGCTGCGTCCTAGAGATTGTTCTTTGAGAAATGTGGTCTGAGCTGCCTCCATTTCCTCTCTTCAGGGAGAAAGAAGCCTGAAAAGAAACACTCCAGGGGATGCAAATGAGACTCCTAGACTCTTGGATCCCCTCTCCCCACCTGGGCCACCTCTGTGCCTCCTCTTTCCTGCTCAGCTATGGTCCAATCACCTGATTGGTGGGGAGAGCTGTCCCTCACGCATTTGAACGCTGAGGCCAAATTGATTGGTCAAGGAACTGGCATGCAATGTAAGCTGAGCCAATGAGATGCCTGTTCTGGGATTTTTTTTCTCCCTCCAGATAGGAGAAAGGAGTCTCTTTTCCTGGGTTGGAAGATGGCAAAGGAGGCCCATTTGCAGCCCTGGCTCCGGAGGTGGAAAGGCAGCGTATCCGAAGGAACAAAGCCCCCTGCAGAACCAAGGCAGGGGGTGGCTGACAGCACTCAGGTCCGTTCCCTTGGACCAGCTCCATCCGCTTCCCTGTTTCGAAGTGGTGAGCTGAAGGCAATGCAGGCTGTGTTCCTGCTATTCCCAACCACAACTGACAAATGCAAATACCCCTATTTGGTCCCAATCGTTCCTGGGAAAGGTGCAGTCACTCAGCTGGAGGGATGGACTCAGAAAAAGACAAAACAGTTTAAAACAGAAGATATGAGAAAGTGATATTTAGCAAGTTACTGCGACAAATCAGCAAGGAAAATGTTTAGTCTACGAAGAAAAACAAACATTTTAAGTATGTTTAAAACTTTATATGCCTACAGCCCCTGAATGTTTTAAGCGGAAATCATCTTACTTGGTCATTTGCAGGTAACCTATCTCAAGTTAACTCCCCCATGGCATTGGGTTTTCAGCAGATTCTTTTTTTCACGTGGATTTTTTTTCTGGCTTCCCAATAAAGCAAATGAAATAGGTGCTTCTTTGTGGGGAGATGGAGACCCCATGGAGGAGATGGACACCCCCTTGGGGTTCTGGGGGCCATGTGGGAGAGATAGAGACCCCCACGAGGGACAGTGAGACCCCATGGGGGAGATAGAGATCCCTTTGGGGAGATGGAGATTCTGTGGAGATGGACATGGGGACCCCGTGGGGGGAGATGGAGACCTCCATGGGGAGATGGACACCCTGTGGAGGAGAGAGAGGGTTCTCAATGCAGAACTTGAACAGCCAGCAGATCCAGCCCAAGACTCAGAGAGCAAGGGAAAACTCCTCTGCTTTGGGGGGTTGACATCACCCTCCCCCAGACCTAGAATGCTGAGATGTGGACAAGTGGGCTGAGACCACCCTGGGCAAGATGGCCATCCAGGCAGGAGCATCAGCTGTGTCCCAAGCCCTCCATTTTGCCCTGGACCCCTTGTAGTTTTCACAAACGCCCCGGAAGCCAGGGTAACACTGACCCTCATCACAGATGGGAAACTTGAAGCTCACTGCCGAGAAGGGGCCAGCAGGATTCAGACCCGGGTCCAAAGCCAAGACCTGGCTCTCAAACCCATGTTCCTTCTGCCACCTGCCCGGGGTCATTGCTGGGTCATGACCCCCAGCCCCAAGCTCCCTCATCAGGGTCCTACCGCCTTGTGGTCGATCTAAACACAGCAGGTAGTGGCAGGGTACCCCCCCAAGCCACTCACTGCAACAAGGCAGACTGGCAAGGATGATATTAGGAGGCAAAGCGGACCCTCAGCCAGCCCCAGGTGGGAAACTGGCCAAAAAAAAAATCAGTCACTTAGGGACGTGAACCTACTAGTAACCAATTTGCAGAGAGCTTGTGCCACCAGCAAGGTCTGGGCTGGCAACTGGGGTCCATTAGCCTTTAAGTTATAGACAGCTTTATCGCTCCGCCAGGCCTGCCGCAGGGCCGAGATGGAGCAGCTCAGCGGTGAGTGACAGCTCCAGTAAACGCACTCCTGCCAGGAAAATAGCATTACCGTGTGGAGGTGCTCTGGAAAGCACTGAACTTCAGGAAGAAATGAAATAAAAGTAAAATGGCTCTGGCACTCCTGGGTGCTCCGGCATTACTGCAGTATGCAGTGGGGAGAAAAGGAGGCCCATCATCTCACAAATCTCTCACTGTCCTTGGTGGAAAGGCGCTGTGTCACAGCTCATGAGCAGCTAGTCAGAAGCCGGCACCTGGAACACGTGGGGAATCTTTGCCCAGCAAGGGAAGCGCCCCCCCCCACCCCCCCCCACCGGACCATCTAGGGCAGCTGCTTCAGTCACATGAGGAAACCGAGGCCAAAGTCACACAGCAGTCAGGTCAGTGGACCAGAAGAAGTTCCAGTGGGAAAGCACAAGGCAGGCTCCCCAGTACACTCTGAACTGGGGGCGATCAAGGGCCTGCCCCCAGATCCAGCTCAGGGACCAGCACAGCTTCTGTACAGCCTGTGTAGCACACTGTCTGTGACCTTGAGAAGTGATGAAGGGCAGGTTAAAACCACAGCAACCCCCCCAGACATCCCCAGCCTGCGTTCGGAAGCCTCCAGTGATGGGCTGAATACTAATCCTAAGGTTCAGCATCCATCCATCTGGTCTACCTGCTCCTCTGTTCCCCTACCCCCAGTCCCTGTGTCCTTTCCTTTCCTGGCAAATGAGAACATTCCAAGGCCTTCATCCTGCTCCTTCTCTCTGCACCAGCGTTCTGGGAAGACCACAGGACAAGCTCAGCGAGGGCAGGCTTGCTCTCACTCAGCTGCATCCCCAGCCCTAAGGCAGCACCTGGCACGCAGTAGATACTCCGCAAACTTGCCAAGTGAACAGACAGGGACAGAGCTCCAAGAACAGACTTTGACGCCCACAAGAGACTGGTCCACAAATCTTTATCTCTGTGGCGCTCTTACCTCCCCCATGGAATGCCCTTGTCACCCTCCTCACAGAAGACTTTTGGTCAGGTGGCCAGACCTCCATGTGACTGCCAGGTCAGCACCCGGGGCCTCAGACTCTACCCCCACCCCCACATGGGACTTGTCTTACTCAGCTCCCAGAGGAAGCGTGGCTGTCTGCCTCCCCCCCGTCCAAGTTGTACCTCTAACGCTTCGGAAATCAGGGTGGTAGCAAAGAATGGCTAAGATGCAAGAAGTCTGAGCTGGACCTGAGCACGTTCCTGAAGTCACCACCCCATGTGACTCGGTGGTCACTTAACTCCCTGAGTCCAATGTCTTTGGCCACAAAGTGGAGGTAATGGTCTGACCTTGAAGGACTCTAGTTGGGGAGAAAGAAGGAAATGCATACCTAAGGGCACTTGTCATTATTGAGCCGTCGACTTAATCCCTGGTTTTCTGACACCCCATCCAGCCCCGGAGCATCTGTGCAAAGGGTTTCAATTCTGAAAAGGCACTCCTTACATCTGGCCTCTCGTTACCCTCCCTCCCTGGATTTATCTCCTCGTCCTTATCATGTGTGGCTGTTCTCAGTGATGTTTTATAGCTGCCTATCTGAGTTAACCAACTGGAAATGATATTCGGGGCCTCGGGTATGTGCACCCACATCGACGCAACAGAGAATTTCTAAGATGAATCGTAGTGTTCCTGGGTCAGGAAAGCCTCTGACAGTGTTTTCACCTCATTTCCTTCATTCTGGGTGGTCTACGTTCACACCCACCCAACCCTGGCAGCCGAATCACAGCTCAGTGCCACAGGAAGGTCCCATCGACATGAGGAAGGGTCTTGTTGATCTTTCTCAGAGGGGAGGGCAGCTGACCTGCAGAGGCGGCAGGAAGACCGGGCAGGTGAGGAGAGAGCACTGGGCTCTGATGGCCATCATCTCAGGTGTAAGCCCAGTCATTGACCCAACAGCTGCCTACAGATGCCTTGTGCCCCCGTTGTCACATGAGCACCCAGGGTAGCCGAGTGGGTCTGGAGATCACCACCCTGGGACTTGCAACACTGAAAGTCATACTGACCTTGACCTACTGTGCTAACCTAGAAGCCCCTGCTCTGCCCTCAGATGCTTTATCTGTTACATGAGAAGCAGGAACTAGACCCGAGACCTCATTCCTCGCTCCAACAAGTGTTCATGAAACATCTACTACAAGGAGACCCTGTGTCCTGAGCAGACAAGAGAGCAGGTCCTGGGTTCAGGGTCTCTAAAGGTAAATATTAATAACATCTGTCTGAAACATTCTAAACCAGAGCATTCCACGGCTCTCACAAGCTGTCAGGAGCAATGCTAACTGTGGCATGAGGTGGGCACGATTCCATCCTTACTTTACAGATGGAGAAACCAAGACACAGAGAGGTTAGGTAATATCCTCAAGGTCACACAACCCAAGACTCTCCTCCAGGGAGGCCGCTCCCCAGAACTTGAGGCCATACACACCACCCTGCAGTCAGAGCAACTACAACCAGCCTGTATTAGTTCCTCACTGCCGCCGTAACAAATGACCACGAACCAAGTGGCTTAAAACAGCAAAAGAACATCTATTCTGTTAGAGTTCTAGTCCTCAGAAGTCAGAAATGAGCTTTACAGGCAGAAATCAAGGTGGTGGCAGGGCTGGTTCCTTCCAGAAGCTTCAGGGGGAATCTGTTCCTTACCTCTTCCAGCTTCTAGAGGTGTCCAGCATTCCTTGGCTTGTGGCCACATCATTCCAATCTCTGCTTCCGTGCTCACGCTGCCTTCTCCTTGCCCTCTTCTGAGGGTCCTTGTGATGACATCGGGCCCACTTGCATAATCCAGGACAATCTCCTATCCCAAGATCACAACTGCAAATTCTCATTTGCCATATGAAAGAATTGCCATAGGTTCTGGGGATTCGCACGTGGACGCCTTTGGGGCCTTCACTGTCTATATCGTCTCAGCCGACAGCATAGCCCCGTGACAGCCTGTCCTGACACTCATGATTTACTCCCCACAGCTCAAGGGAGAAGATTCTGTCCCGTTTTACAATGAGGAAGCCGAGGGTCAGTAAGATGAATCATCTGGCCCGAGGTCACCCGCCTCCTGAGTGGCAGAGCCAGGGTTACGATCCAGGTCTGTCTGACCCCTGAGAAGTCCCAGGGGCCCTGACTCACTCACCTCCCACTCACGCCCAACCCCACTCTTCTCCAGAACACAAGGCCCCCAACCCTGTGGGAAACACTCCTGCCCAGATGGACTCTCATCCCCAGGACTCCTGACCTGGACAGGTGGGGTCTGGCGGGCAGTGGGTCTGCAGAGGGCGATCTCTGGGGGCCCTACCCCAGGCAGCCTCTCCGACAACATGTTTTAAGGGTAAGGAAACCCCTCACGACTACCCCTCTGGGCAGAACCAGCAGTAACTGGGCAGATCAAATGCGATTCACATTCACTATAACCAAAGTGTCATATTTGCAAGTCTTAAGGGGCCAAATTGATTTCCTTAGGCTGGGCTAACAGCCTGGAAGATCAGCGCAATTGAAAGCACAGAGGGCCCAGGATTTGTTCTAATCTGGGATGTGAGACACACAGACATGGGCATGACTGCCATTGAAAGAAGAAGTGTGTTAACGCTCACAGATCCCAGAGGAGGGGTCCTACCACACAGGGCCACACGGGGAAGCACAGGGCCTGGGGGCATGTGGGCAAGAGCCTTTACTGTGGTTTCTGTGGGATGGAAGGGGGCGTGGTCAGCGGGTTCCAGGACATCGGCTTTCCTTAGTTGGCTGGTACCTGCCCTGGCGTGACTGGAGCAGGAGGGTCGTAGCCCGGATTTCGGAGTCTAAGAAGGTTCTTCTGGGTAGGGATTCTGGATTGGACGGTTTGCATCTGAAAGGCACCCTCCCCTTGGGTCTATCTCTGAGAACTGGCTAGTCCTGGGAGGAGGAACCCCCAGGCTCAGTCAGGCCCCAGATGCCAAAGTATCAGAATGCAGCAACTCAAAGCTATGGTAATACACGTTTCCTCTGAAATCAACCCAGGGAGGTCCCAGGGCCACCCACACAGAGGCTTCTGTACAAAGGAGAAGGTTCCCCATCCTCCAGGCAGCCACAGCCTTGAGCCAGGCCCGAGGCTTGGCAGGCGGATGCAGCCCGGATTGCAGCACCTGCCCCGCAGCTAGGCCAGGCACCCTGGAGCAGCGCACAACCAGCACAAGCCTTCAGAGGCCCTGGGAGGCCATGCCCTCCCCTCCCATGGGGAGGGCCCTGATCCAACCCAGCCAGGGCCGGGCGACTGCATCCCATGGGGACAAATGGCTCGGCCGCTCTGAAAGCGCCCCCAGGGACAGCGCACCCCCAACCGGCCTGGGTCCTGCTGGCTTGTGCTCTGCACAGAAGTCCAGAACTTCCAAGCCCGCTGAAGCTATGTTTCAAAACCCCTGGGGGATAAACATCCTGCTCGTGAAATACAAGCGAGGGATGAGAACCAACAGAGAGGAGCAAATGATGCCTCAGGAGACATGCTGTGTTCCGGGGTCTGCCGCCTCCCGGCGCCGCCAGGCCAGACCTGGACCCTTCCTGGGGCTCCCGCAGGCGAACTCCGTCTCTGAGTCTTCTTTCCCCAAACAAGGAGGAGGCTTCCTTGGAGAAAGCAGTCTCCCCCATTAGAAACTGCAGAACAAATCGTCTCCCTTCAGTTTCCCTCCGCAAGGACCAGAGGGACCCTCCAGAGCACAGTGTGATGTGGCTCAATTGTCTGTTTTAGCGGAGTTTTGTTTTTTTTTTTTCCAGCGAAAGAATGAAATGAAGGGACATCCTAACCTCAGGCTGTACCATGTTCTGTGAGAGGCAATTTCAACACAGAAAGTTCAGCCAGAAGGAGAACACTGTTGCTAAAACTAGATCCCATGGAAAAGCAGTCACCAGAAGCGGCCTGGGCACCACTCCCCAGATGCCAAGGAGGCCAGAGCGGGCTGTGATGCAATCAGGATGCGTAAATGGAGCCTCGAGATCTGGTCGAGTTCTGCTCTTTTTCGGACAGATGTTTCTGGAAGTCATATTCGACTGTGGCCACCCCACAAAGGCCAGATTGGAGGAACCCCTCTCTGCCCACCAAGCTCAGCTTCGGGGAAGACTCAGAACCCAGCGGCCCATTCTCCAAAACCTCTTCCCCCTGCTGCCACGATGCTCCCCTGACGCTGGACCCAGATGCGACGGTCAGAGCCCACATCTAGAAACAGAGTCACAGCTGGCAAAGACAGCAAGCCCAGCCTCGCGAGGACCGACCCAGCTCCCCGCCTCCCCAAGGGGGAGACTGCAGGCAGCTGTCCCTTCAGGAGAGACAAGAGTCCCCCAGGCTGGGATGTCCTGGTCCAAATCCACAGTGTAAGGATTTTACAAGCAAACAGTCCCCAAACCAAAGCCAAGCAATCTCTGTAATAAACCATGTCTCCAAACACAAATTTTTAAAGCATAAGGGGGTGAGGCTAACAGAGAAACTTAGAACCAAGCAGGACCATGGAAGTCACCACAGCCTGTCTCTGTGATGGGAACAGGCCCAGACACCTGTGTCACCATGGTGACAGAGATGCAGGGCTGGGGTCTCCTCCGTGTCCTGCCCCCTCGTCCTATCGTGCAACTCCCAGAGGCAGCCGCCATTCCTGTATGAAGAAGACACGTCCTTCTCCTAAAACACCCTGGATCCAGCCTTTGAAATCCTGTGTTTTAAATAGTCAGGAATTGCCTTAGCGACACATGTTGTCCCAATCCTCCCAGGCTGAGAAATAATTCTGTGATGGTTAATATCGACTCTGCGCGTCTGACCAGCTGCTCCAGTGGAAGGAAGGTTACAGGGTCAAGGGTCTGCCTTTCTGCTGCGGCAGTTTGGAAGCAGCGGAGAGCGTCCAGAAGCCTCGCGTGTGGTTGGAAATGGACATGCAGAGCAGTCAGGCCACCGGGAGGGTAAAGGCGCCACCGGAGCCCCCGTTGGTGCTATTGCTGCTGCCACCAACAGTCACTGCTTCCTTGTCTCTGGAACTTTCCACCGGGTGCCGAGGGGGCTCTCATGACAGTGGCTACTGCCAACAAGGCACAAAACTAACCCAGCGCGGGTTCGAAGAGCACTACATATAAGCACGTCGGCCTAGGAGCCCCCAGCCGGAAGAGGATGGACACCATTGGATGATGCCTGTGGGCCCCATGGCCCTCTTCTGTGAGGGGGGCAGGAGCGGGGCTGCTGGCCGGCCTCGAGCTGGGCCCGCACCAGCCCCAGCGCTGAAGCCCAGACTGTCCCGGACAGGAGGAGCATGGCAGGGACCCCACGGAACAGGGGTGGCTCCACGGAGGCCTTGAGTTGAGAGGCAAGGCCGTGTGCCTGGAAACCCAGGTCTTGAGCTGGGGGCATTAAAAACCCCCTTGGGGCTTCCCTGGTGGCGCAGTGGCTGAGAGTCCGCCTGCCGATGCAGGGGACGCGGGTTCGTGCCCCGGTCCGGGAGGATCCCACATGCCGCAGAGCGGCTGGGCCCGTGAGCCATGGCCGCTGGGCCTGCGCGTCTGGAGCCTGTGCTCCGCAACGGGAGAAGCCGCAACAGTGAGAGGCCCGCGTACCGCAAAAAAAAAAAAAAACAACCCTTTGGTTGGTGGAGTAGGAGGCCAGCATCTCTCCCCCTGGGGAGAATATGCTAGCTCGAGTGCCCTCCTGTGATAATTTCATACAGCCCCGAGCTCAAGCAGGCTCAGACCACGGCCTAAAGACCTACAGCCAGCCTCCCCAGCAGAGGCAAGGGAGAGGCGGCTTCTCATGGCAGGACACACATTCAGGGCATCACCTCCAGGAAGCCAACCTTGACTCCCCTCTGCTGCAAGACAAGGGACTTCCCGGGCTCCTGGAGCACCCGGGCACATCGCCCGCCGTACATGCTCTCAGTACACCCTACGGCTACCTTAGTGCCACTTGGAGCAAGACGGGTATAAAAGCCAACATCCCGCTGAATTGTAACTGTCTCTTCACTTGTGTTTGCCATCGCACGCACAGAACTTGGCGAGGTGCCCGCCCATCATTAGGGCTGAAATAATAAATGTCGCAGATCCAGTAATAACAATAATAATGGCCAACACAACTGCGGGCTCTGGGCCAGCGCAGGCGGACTCTACCTGCCTGAGCCCAAACATGCTGCCGCTCTGTGCCCTGGTTGCATGTGATGACCCATTTAGATGGGTTAAATTCCTCTTCCAAAGTCAGTTCACTGTCCAGGGACAGAGGCTGTAGGTCCCAACACCCTCCACCCAACACTGCGGTGAGCTCAACACAGGGTGGGAGGGGTGAGGGAAGGGGGATTTCACCGTGTATCAGTGCAGGAGGCGAGCGCAGAGGCCCAGGAGGCCTGAGAACCAGCCCAGCGTGGCCTGGAGAGGTCATGCCCCCGCCCCACCGCAGCTGTCCTTTAAAAGGTATAATACTGAGCGGACATGACAAGAATTCTAGCACTCTCTCGAGGAGCCCTGGAAACCTCCTGAGCCTGGAAAGTGGAGACAGCGCCAGAGGACACAATGAAGACAGGAGCTCAGAGACAGATGGAGGTGGGACCTCATGAGACATTACCCGGTGCGGTTCCTGGAAGGAAGGGGAAGCCAGCCCCCCGCTCTGTGGCTGTCCCATGCCCTGGGAGGCATCTGGAAGCATCTGGTCGTGGTGTGAACAAATCGTTCCGGCCCTGAGGTATGTTTGACGGACTGATTAAGTTTCATTAAGCGTCTTTAAACAATTAATGCCTGCAAGACCACTGGAAATCATGATTAAGTCTAAACTAAAGGCCACTTTGAAATTTCACTTTCAGGCCTAGATTAGTTACAGACAATTCTATTTGACTGGACTGAACTGGTGTTTAAATGTAAATGTAAGCGGGGACCAGGACGTCCGGAGGTGTGGATGTTGACTGACTCAGGGTCAGAAGCAGAGGGTGTGTGTGTCCAGTGGGTGTTGGCCTTTCTTAGTTTGTGCTAGGCTGCATGTTTGCCAGCATGCTCTGTCTGCCCAATTCCCTCCCCCACCCATCCATCCCTACACACTGAGTTTGGGTTGCTGTACTGCATTTCTCTGGCCACTATGATAGGTCCAGAGATGAGCATGTAATCCCAGCTGAGCCAATAGATGCCATAGAATTTTTGCAGTGCTTACTGGGAGAGAGGCCTAGAGGAAGGTGAGACCGGAGCAACAGCAGCCATCTTGCCACCATGAGGATGCAGCCAACAAGAAAACAGAAAAGGAGCAGAGCCAATGCAGGAAAGGAAAAGAGTGGGTCTGGGGAGTCTGTCTGAACCCCTGGATGAAGGCCTCCTTTCCACCTGGGTGGTTGGGTTCTCTGTCACTAGCAACTGACAAAGATGTCCCAACCAGGACTCCACTGATGTAAGCCACCCCCTCCCCATCCCTAGAGGTAAAGACCAGAGATGCGTCTCTTGGACTTTTAAAGGAGCTTTCCAGCAATTTGCTCTGAGATTATTTTGATGTGTTTCACACCCTTCTTGAGATGCAAACAGACCCAGCGCTGGGGCCCCCACCCAAGCTTTGCTTTGCGGGAGGGAATTCAAAGGGCACTGGGGCTGAACGGGTCCCCCCAGCTGGTTTCCCTCCTTCACATACATGGACCAGGGCCCGGACTAGGGCGAGGCAAGTAAGGCATTGCACAACCATGCAAGTGAGCCCCTCCTTAAATTCACGCCCCAGGAGCCTCACTTACCTTCCAAGTCCCAGCCTGGTGTGGACGATGCCTCGTCAGAGCAGCGTGGGGTCGTGGGCTGTTAGCGGGCCCTGGGACCGGTTGATCCCGAGTTCTAACCCTGAGTTGCTCACACTGGCTGGCCCCAGCAGGCCTCTCAGGGCTGTGTTTTTCTCATCTACATGGTGACAGGGGCCTCCTTGTATAATTCTTCTGAAGGTGTCTGGCAGTAAGCCAGTTCCAAAGACCACCACACGCCTGCATCTGGTCAGCCTGAACCTCCCTCGCAGCAAATGAAGCTATTCTGAGGCCAGGGCAGAGCCAGGGGGTGCCTGCTCTCTGCTCACCGGTGACCTCGGCAAGACCCAACGTGCATTTTTCTCTGTGCCTCCTTGGGATACCTGCGCTGGGAAGAGCATTCCTGCACCAAACAAAATGAACATCCTCTGCTGAGGCTCCCTGGGACACAGCCGCCCCTGAGGTCCGTCCAGGCTGGCGAGACAGGGCTGCGACTCCCCACCTGACCTCTGGGTCACAGAGGTGTCCTCCTTTACCCCTGGGGCCGAGTGCCACACGGCACCAGCAGGAGCCCATCTCACCCCCTGACTGCTTGCTGAGCAGCAGCTAATTAATCCCTGAGCAACGTGTCAGATGCCCTATGGTCCCCGGGGAAACAGAGAGACAACCTGAAACCCAGGGTGTGATCTGTGGTCAGTCCGCAGGACGCAGGGCGGCACAACGCGGAGAACGGCTCAGCCCCTGCTGGCAAGGAGGCACCCTAACCCTCCACGAGACGGAAGGACTCAGGCACCCTCAGCTCCCTCCTTCCTGCGGCCTCCAGCCTAGAGCAGGTCCTGATGTGGACAGAGGAGAACGGACAGAAGGCTCCGATGGAGAAATCTGAGTTTTCCTAAGTCTCTCTCATCCCTGCCACCTGCCCGGGGTGTTGGTGGGCACGCCCCAGCTCTGTCCTCATCAGCATTGCCCCCCATGCTGTGAGGTCTTCATTGCGTGCCCACGGCCATCCTGGGGAGCACAGGGAACCAGTCCTGACCAGCCCCCTGGCCCACAGCCCAGCCCTGCCACGGCCGGGAGCGCTTCCTTCTCCACGCCCAGCCTCTCCCTCCTCTTACAAGTGACAACGGGACCATCAACTCGTCAGACTGTGTGATCACACATGCACAGCCCTTAGCAGGGTGCCGGCATGGAGCAAGTCCTCTGCAGATTCTAGCAGCTGTGTGTTAGGCTCTCTGTGAGGGGTCACGGACTCCGCCATCATGCAGCGCAAAAGGGCACTTCCAGGGAGAATCAGCTGAAGGCTGAGGGTGACACTGTGCTCCGTCATAGAATGTGTCATAGAATGCGGAGGAGAAGGCTGAGCGCGGCTACAGGGGGTCGGGCACACGGGAGGGGGCTTAAAGCACACGGAGGATGCGGGGTGACCTTGCCCAGGGGCAGACAGAGTCCCAAGCTGGGGTGACAATGGTATACGCAGGGGCCGTGGCCAGAGCAGCCAGAGGAAAGGTAGGGGACGTTCTGCCCCAGAGTTCCTGCTCTAAAAGGCCATAGGATCCCCAGAGCTGGAGGAGCGGGACCATAGCTGAGGGTCCAGTAGGGTGAACAGTCTGTCAGCATTCAAACGCAGGGCTACGGGGCGAAGGACCAACTGCAGAAGCCACAGGAGTGCAAAATGCTGGGAGTTCCTGAGCCCATCCATCACCAAATACCAACCTCCCTGCCAGACACAAGGCATAAAATGACCATAAAATGGAGGGCTGGGGCTTCCCTGGTGGCGCACTGGTTGGGAGTCCACCTGCCGAGGAAAGGGACACGGGTTCGTGCCCTGGTCCGGGAGGATCCCACATGCCGCAGAGCGGCTGGGCCCGTGAGCCATGGCCGCTGAGCCTGCGCGTCCGGAGCCTGTGCTCCGCAACGGGAGAGGCCACAACAGTGAGAGGCCCGCGTACAGGAAAAAAAAAAAAAATGGAGGGCTGGCTGCAGGGGTCAGCCCCCCATCACCAGGTTCCAGCCCAAAGCCTCCCACGCCCCAAGTACTATTGGTGCAGAGATTCTCACCTCAGCACTTATTGATGTTTTGGGGAATAAACCTTTGTTATGAGGGTCTGTCCTGTGGGTTGTGGGATGTCTAGCAACATCTCTCCCCTCTCCCCACAGCCCCCGATGCCTCCTCCCCATGGCGACAACCAGAATGTCTCCAGACATTAAGAAATGTCCCTGGGGCTTCCCTGGTGGTGCAGTGGTTGAGAGTCTGCCTGCCGATGCAGGGGACACAGGTTCGTGCCCCAGTCCGGGAAGATCCCACATGCTGCAGAGCGGCTGGGCCCATGAGCCATGGCCGCTGAGCCTGCGCGTCCGGAGCCTGTGCTCCGCAACAGGAGAGGCCACAGCAGTGAGAGGCCCGCGTATCGCAAAAAAAAAAGAAAAAGAAATGTCCGTTAGGAGACAAAACAGCCCCTGGTGGAAAACCACTGGATTAGTGAGAGGAAAAGTTAAAGGCTCCCCTTCAAAAGACATAGAGAAAAAATAACGAATGCTCTTTCATTCTTTCCACAGGCATTTATTAGGCAGTTATATTGCGCTGGGCACGGGTGACACGTGGAGTTCACAGCCTAAGAACATTCATCTACGGTAGAAGAGGCACTCAGATGTGCCTAGATGCTTAGTTCTTTAAATATTGCTCCAAATCTATTAACCTCTTAAATATGAAATGCAATCTTTAGGAGCCAGCATGTCATCTCCTCCTTGAAATCTTGCCCAAGCCCCAAGCTGGGGGCGCAGTACCCCTCCTGCATGTACCCCCAGCAGCTGTGTCTGCTGTGCCTTCTCTGCAGGACACTGAGTCTTCTTTTTTTTAATAATTTTTACTGGGTGGGGTTATAGTTGATTGACAATGTTGTGTTAGTTTCAGGTGTACAGCAAAGTGAATCAGTTACACATACACATATATCCACGCTTTTTTAGATTCTTTTCCCATATAGATCATTACAGAGTATTGAGTAGAGTTCCCTGTGCTGTACAGTAGGTCCTTATTAGTTATCTATTTCATATATAGTAGTGTGTATATGTCAGTCCCAATCTTCCAATTTATCCCTCCCCGACCTTTCCCCACTGGTGACCATAAGTTTGCCTTTTACATCTGTGACTCTATCTCTGTTTTGTAAATAAGTTCATTTGCACCATTTTTTTAGATTCCACATATAAGTGATATCACATGATATTTGTCTTTCTCTGTCTGACTTACTTCACTCAGTATGACAATCTCTAAGGACACTGAGTCTTTATTCTCCACACACACCCCGTTTGTGTGCTCTTTCAGGTTAAATAAATCTTCCCTGATCTCTTTTTCACTTTGCTGTTTTATATAAACTGTTGGCATTAAATGGAAATTTAATAAGAACTCAATTATACATCTTGAGGCTGCAGGAAGGAGAATAAAGAACCGTCTCTTCATGAGCTTACCTCATAGACCCAACTCTGTCCAAACTAGACCTTGGTCCTGTTCATTCAGGGAGGGCAGAGCTAGAACACAGAGAGACAGTCTCCACAGCCATCCATCATCGATCACCCCTCACTGGAGAAGGGCGTGCCAGCCAGGGTGCCTCAGGTGGTCGAGGTTGTAGAGCCTGGAGCGGGGGTCCCAGAAGACTGAGGCTGCAGAGAGATGCCATATGCAAACCGGCAGGAGGGCTCACAGAATGACCAGACATGGATGGGACCAACCACCCAAGTCTGTAAAGTTCCTCCTCTAGCTCCCACACCCTGCCTGTGGGCTGGGGGAGTGAAGGGTGGTGGGGTGGAGAGGGATGGCCTGTAACTACATCTGGCTTGGAGGGACCCTTGGATCTGGGAGGCACCACTGGTCTCCCTTCTCCGGATGGGGGAATAGGCTCTGCAAGGCTGAGTTCCTCACTCTTGGAACGCAGCTCTCCCAGGTCTTGTGTTTCTGCACCTCTCAGAGAGGCACCTACAGCTTTGGTGCCTATCTTTTCACGGGTGTTTAAATAGCAAGGAGACCGGGGAGATCATCTCCCTCCAGGACAGAAGCAGGTCTCTTTGCATCAGTATTGTAAAGATAACGTCTCCCTCCAGGGCAAAAGCCAAGCAGGTTTGCCTGTAGCCCATTCAAAAAGATCAGGGTTCCTGAAGTTGGAGTCCGCAGCTGTGAGGTGAACGTCCTGCACACAGCATCTAGGCCACCTGGCATCACACGTGGGGTTGGGGGACAAACAGCGACCAGGGAGACCAGGGAAGCGGGTCCTGCCTGCCAGGCAGTGAGTAATGACAGCCTTTGTCTCTGTGCCGGGGGCCTCACGTCTCCTGCCAGCATCCATGAAAGGGCGGCGGGCTGCTCGCAAGTAGGGAAAAATATTAGACCACCCACAGTCATTGGCGAATGACACGGGTCTGAGGTCACACAGTCAAGAAATAAGCAGCAGGCGACGCTCCTACACTGTTAGTGGGGATGTAAGTTGGTGCAGCCACTACAGGAAACAGCATGGATGTTCCTCAGGAAACTAAAAGTAGAGTTAGCATATGATCCAGCAATGCCACTCCTGGGCATATATCCGGACAAAACTATAATTCAAGAAGATACGTGCACCCCTATGTTCACTGCAGCACTCTTCACAACAGCCAAGACCTGGAAGCAACGTAAACGTCCACAGACAAATGAATGGGTAAAGAAGGTGTGGTACATATATACAATGGAATATTACTCAGCCATAAAAAAGAATGAAATAATGCCATTTGCAGCAACATGGATGGACCTGGAGATGAAGTAAGTCAGACAGAGAAAGACAAATACCATATGATATCACTTATATGTGGACCCTAAATATGACGTAAATGAACTTATCTATGAAACAGAAACAGACTCACCGACATAGAGAACGAACGTGTGGTTGCCAAGGGGGAGGTGGGGTGGGGGAGGGAAGGACTGGGAGTTTGGGGTCAGCAGATGCAAACTATTATATACAGCTTGCATAAACAGCAAAGACATAGTGTAGAGCACAGGGAACCATATTCCACATCCTGAGATAAACCATAATGGAAAAGAATGTAAGGAAGAACGCATATATACACACAGGCATACATGTAAAACTGAGTCACTTTGCTGTACAGCAGAAATTAACACAACATTGGAAATCAACTCTACTCCAATTGCAAAAAGGAAAAGAAAGAGCATCAAGCTAGGATTCCATCTCAGCTCACAAGTGTCCCCCAGTCTGAAAGCCCCCCCCTCCCCAGCCCTGTCCCTTGGGCTCTTGGGTGCACAAGCCAGGGACATCTGGGCTCCAGGAAATGGAGCCCCGACCTCTGCTGTGAAAGCCAGAACCCTGGAGGGCCCCAGGAGCCCCAAACTCTGAGGGGTGGTCCACACAGGGCCTACCACCTGGCTCCGGGCCCTTCTTGGTAGCAAGCACAGTGGGGACTTTGTTCTGTCTTCTGCTGGGTCCCCAGTACCTAGAAGAGCACCTGGCACCCAGCAGGTGCTTAAAAACTATTGGAGAAAAGAGAGGGAGAGGGAGGAAAGAGAGAGGGGCACCAGGAGTCAAGGCCAGGCGCTCCTGAGGACAAAGATGGGCTTTTCAGCCAAATCCCAGGGTCCGGGAAAGCTCAGCGTGGGGAAAGTGCCACGTGCAGCCCGCTCGCCCCTCTGCTGTGCCCACCTGCACCCCGCTGCTGCGCCCACCTGCGCCCCTCTGCCGTGCCCACCTGCGCCCCTCTGCCGCGCCCACCTGCACCCCTCTGCCACGCCCACCTGCGCCCCTTGCCATGCCCACCTGCGCCCCTCTGCCGTGCCCACCTGCACCCCTCTGCCGTGCCCACCTGCCAGCCCCCCTACAGGTGCTCACACCCTCGGTGCCCGCATGGCAACACCCAGGGAAAACGTGGCGTGTGAGCGAGTGATTGAAGGAAGGACCAGCCAGCGTGGCCTCGCTGAGAGCCTGCAGGTGCAGGGCCCTGATGATGCTTTCATGACCTGGAAGCAGCCGTGGGCCCCGGGACTCTCCATGTCGCTGCACAGAGAGGACACACATATAGAGAGTGTCCAGGATGCCTGGACACTTAAAGAACACCTGTCGAGTGAGGAAGCTCAGAGAACTGAGGTAACTTGCCCAAGACCCAGCTTCTAGAAAGTGGGGGAGGCAGGACGCGGCCACCAGGGCTCCTGGCTGCCCCAAGCTGCTCCTTAAAGGGTTGAGGGCCCCAGAACGCATCCTGGCCCTGGGGGGGGCTCTGCCCCTCATGCCACCTCCCACCCTGAGCAGGACAGCCTCTGGGCTGGTGGCCTGCGAGCTGCAGAATAAATGGATCCTCCAGCAGCTGCCTCTAGGCGGGCCATTGCGTTGCAGAGGCCACGTCCTGCTGCGTCTTGGGCCCTAACGTCACCTTATTAAGCTTTTCGGCTGGCGTGAAATGTTATTCACATCCAGTCTCCGCTCGCAGGGCCTGCACCCCACACGGCACATGTGCTGAATAATTAAAAGGAGAACAAGTTCCCCAGCAGAACTGTGTGACCTTCTCCAGGAAGACACAGCCCCGGGGGCTGTGAGCTTCTGACCAAGGGTCTAAATGACCCGACAGCCGGGCCACCTCTGCTCGCCCAGCCCCCCTTTCAGAGCAGCTGGGGGCAGCCTGCAGGGGACGTGGAAGATGCCCCACTCTGCCCCAGTTGAGGCTTGGTTTCCGGAAAACATGGTTTTTCCAGGGATTGTGTTTTCATTGCAATGCTATCTGATGGGTTCGGTTTGGGGGTTCAGAAAGATAAAGATTTTTTTAAGCAAACTGTCAGGCTTCCTGCCTGCCTCTGTCCTTGTAGAGCAGTAGAGGCCCCGGCCAGCTCTCTGTCCCCTGTCCTGTCCTCTGGTCCGGCGAGGGAGTTTCCTTGGCTTTTGTCTGCTCCGGCAGGCCAGCCCACTGTCTGGGCCCCAAACCTGAGGGCTTGCCCGGCAGTGTGTGTGTGTGTGTGTGTGTGTGTGTGTGTGTGTGTGTGTGTGCGCTCTGATCTGGGACCAGAAGCGACAGGCAGGGGACTCCCCTCCCCGACATACATACATGCTGGTGCTCTGCAGCCTCTGGGGTCCACAGGTAAGCCAGGTGAGGCCTTGGGAATCCCACAGCCCTGGGACTCACAGGTCACCCAGGTATACGTCAGGAGCACATTGTCCTTTGAGTTTTGGTCAGAATGGACCCCAGTACATCTCTCATGCCTGTGGGGTGTCCTGTGTCCTCCCAAGATTCCTGCAAGTCCCTGAGGTTTCCATCTTCAGACTCCCACCTGCTCGAGTTCCGGTTTCCACCGAGTTCTCCAACTCACTCTCTCCCTCATCTCTTGTGTTTCTTGTCTCTGGGATGCAGCTTTCATGATTTTCACACCACCCCCGTGCTCCCACACACCAGGCATCTCAGTGCATCAGTCCTTCCTTCCGAGGGCTTTCCCGGCTCCAAGGGGACCCGTAGAACCAGCCAGACTGGAGCAGCAGACATCCTTTGGCCGTCCAGCCACTTCTCAAAGGCTGGGCTTTCTGGAGGATCCTCCTGGGTCATGAAGCAATTGAAAGCACCCATGATCAGTCAGATTGGATCAAGAAAGTTCCCAGAACAAAGTAGGACTCAAGGGTTTAGCTTTGGAGGCCCACGTAGCAAGCACTGGGGTAGGAAGTTCCTCCCAGCACCTGAACCTACCTCGCTGTGCAAGAAAAATGCCAGTGTGATCATCAAGTGTTTTAATGAGCTGGGTGAGGCCCTGGACCAGCTCTGTCCACGGAGGACCCTGGAGATGGCACTGCCCTTGGACATGAGCTGCCTGGCACTCAGCTCCCTGCAGACTGGAGCATGCCAAGCAGATCGCAGGGGCTAAGACGCTGGTGCCCAGACTCCCTGGGCCCAGTGAGGACCCCTAGCGCTCAGCCCTTTCCAGGCCTCTAGGAAGGATCCCAGCCAGGTCAGCTCAGACAGGTGATAACACTGTGGGCTTGAGGGTGCGTGAGTGGGCAGCCGTTACCTTGTACCCGGGAGACACATTGGAGTATCTGGAAGCAAAGGGGGCCACCCTGCGGCCATTCACGTGCTCCCTTCCTCCCATGGGGGGTCCTGCTTTGGGGGAGACCCTCTTGGAGGAGACCCTTTCTGACACCGAGGTGCCTGCCACCCGGGAGGGCAGCCACAGCCCTGCCAGCCCCGCCCCACCCCACCTACCTGTCTCTTTCATGAGTGAGGGACTCCCGGGCTCCTGCACCATCATGGATGGCCCAGTTGCCTCCATTCCGTCACCCTGGCGGTGGAAGGCCTCTGCGTGATCTGGTTCTTTCTACAGGCCAGAGAAATTTACCTGACTAATTTACCATGGCATAAAGGTTGGGGGAGACGCAGCATCCTGGGGTCCTCTCCCAACCACGGCCACTTAGCAGCATTCCAGGGAGCCACTAGCTCTTAGCCGGGCTGCGGGGTGAGGGAATCCTCTCCCTGGAGCCCACCTCCCACTCCCCATTTGTCTCTAGTAGACTTCCTCCTAAAGCAAATTTAATGTTGGAAATTAATTCCCGTGTGCTGTCGAAGCAGTTATGTAAGCAGCTTACTTTTAAAGACCTGGGCCAGAGAAGGGACCCTGGGAGGCACTTACATAAGCTCAGAGATAACGAGCTGCTGTGATGAACGGCCCCAAGCCTGCTCCAGGCCTCCCAGCGCAGCTGTCGGAAGGCAGAGCCCGGCGCTCAGCACAGGGCGAGCCGGAGCGGGGCCATGCAGGGCCCACCTGGCTCCTGCCACCACTTGTAGCCCCTGTAGAAGTGCGGGGCCAGAAACAGAGGCAAAACAGGGGATGTTCATAAACCAGGCTTTTCGCGTGCCTTCCAGGAAGTGGCCAGCAGGGGAACCTCTGCAGGGAGCTCCAGGACTTAGGAGCAGCCTTCTCTGCTCTCTGCCCCCACCTGCCCTCACAGGTCCAGCCCCTCTGCTATCCGTAAACCTGCTCTTCCACAGCAGGGGATTTCCTACAGCGCCTTTTAATCTCATAAGGGAATTTCCTTCCCAGTACTTTGTACGCCTATAACTCCAGCTTACCCCTGATTTTTTCTGGGTCAGACTAAATGGAACTTCTCAGAAACACTTCCCGCACACAGCAGGCACACATAAAAATGGCTACTGAAAAAAGAGAAGCAAATGGCCATTGCATGTACATTCAACCTCCCTAGTAATCCAAGAAATGGAAATTAAAATGTGATTCCTTTTCACCTTTCAAATTGGTCAAAATTTTTAGTAAATTAGAAAGATACTATTCCAGGCCAATAAAGACAGGGTGAAACAGACACTCAGAGACACTGAGGATGGGAATGTAAACTGGCATAACCATCTGGAAAACAATCTGTCACTTTGCATCTATCAGCCAGGCGAGGCCAGGGTGTGCTACAGAAAAAAACAGCCAGAATGGCTCCTAGGAAAGTTTTGATCCTTTATTATACCACATGTCTGGAGGAGTATGGGTGTTATGCTGGGGGAGAGGGTGGTCTGCAGGCCATAGTGTTCCTCACTCCAAGGCCCACGTCGACAAAGCAGGAAACAGCTAGAATGTGCCAACCTCTGTGCAGAGGAAAAGGAATATGGCAAAGCAAGAACTGCCTCTAAACTTCTGCCCAGTGGTGACACACATCCCTCACCCCTACTCATATTTCACTGGCCAAAGCAAGTCACGCACTTTGACTTCTAACACAGCTGTAAGATGGCTGGCTGGACAGATAGATAGATAGATAGATAGATAGATAGATAGATAGATGCATAGATGGGTGGATGGATAGATGGATGGATGCATAGGTGCATAGATAAATAGATATAGATACATAGATACAGAGATGGGTAGGTGGATGGGTGGATGGATGGATAGATAGATAGATAGGTAGGCAGACAGATAGATAATTGGATACATAGATTATGTTCCCTGAGAGGAGCATGGATTTTGGTCTGTTTTCTTATGGCAATAGTGTTTAAGTTTTGAACATCACTCGGCATACAGTACATTTTTTGGAAGGAAAAGATAGGTGGATGGACGGAGGAGAGGTGAAAGAAAGAGGAATAACAAAAGCAAAGGTTAAGGCAGGACTAAGAGAAAACCTATAAATGGGAGAATGGTTCAGAGGAAAGGCATCTAACCTCCTCATGGCTGGATGGTGGTGGGAGAGAAGGCTAGTTTTTAACCGAAACCCAGTTGTGTCCCCAAAGTATGTATTTGGGTCATTTGGAACACTTTGATCTTTGTTTTGTAACTTTAGTTCCAGAGAAGGACCAAAAGACTCCAGAGAATCTCTCTCTGTCCCCCTCCCTCCCTTTCTTTCTTCCAGCTTCACAAAAACACAGTGACTACCAACTCTATCCAATACCATACCAGGCACTGAGGACACAGACATACTTCCACCCATCAAGATGCCCATAGGTTTGTGGAAGAGAGAAACAAGTAAAGAGGTCTTTGTGGCACCGCAGGGTAAGCACAATGACAGAGGTAAATCCATGTTGGGACCAAGAGAACCAGCATCTGATAGCCCCGGAAGACCGGGGAAGGCTCCCCAAGAAAGGCTATAGCCTAGTTCAGGTGGTACCTCAACTAGGTCCTGAAAGATGACGAAGAGTTGGCCAGGTAAACACTGGGGCAGGAGCTCACAGGACAGGAGTCTTAAGGAGGACAATCTTAGGAATTTATTAGTCAGGATAGACCAGCCGCTGTAAGAACAACCTCAACATTTTAGTGGCTTCACAAAACTCCAAGTTATCTCTTCATCAGGCAGCAATCCAAGATGACGCCCCTGGTCAGGTGATGCCCTGGTTGACTCTCTCCCAAGAGGCCCAGGCTCCTTCCAGCTTCTAGGTCCTTGCAGTCACTCTCCACTAATTGGAGAGTTCTCGTTCTCGGTTTTTCACACCAATTAACCAGCTTGTGCCACAGAAATCAAAGAGGTGAGGCAAAGACTGAGAGGGAAAGTAGGTGAGCAGCTGGAGCTCCGCCATAGGCCTTTCCTAGAAGCTTATCCGTTCGTCCATTGCATGCAGAACACACACGCATGCACACTGGCACATGCGTGCAAATGCTCTCACGCAGGCACAGGTGGGCCCCGTCTTCCATCCCAGGGGTAAGAAAGTTGGCTGTGCACTGGGGAGCCCCACCTGCCTTCTCACCAGCCACCTGCTGGCCTGGGCCCCGCTCTCTGGCCCCCACTCCTTGAAGGACAAGCATCCGCCCTTCCTCTGATGGGCCTGTGCCTCGGGCGGGACCAGGAGCTAGTGGGCTTGGCCAGGCACAAGGGCGGCTTCAGCCGCGGTTCTGAGCTGCCTGCTAAGGTCCTGCGAGGGTTGGCTGGGGGCAGGGAGGGACGAGCAGCAGGAAGGAAGCCAAGTGGAGTCCCACTCAACAGGGAGCAAGGAATTTCCCGCGCGGCCCACAGCCCCGCCTCCCCACAGGTGGGCTCGCCTCCTGCCTGGAGGGGGCTTCCGGCATGTGGACATCCTAGTCTCCGTCCCTCTGGCCCTGCACACGCCCGTCTGCGGCTGCCCGTCCCCTGGCCCCTCGCCACCCTCCTTCTCTGGGCTGCGACGGAACAAAGGGAGCTGACGGTGGGAACCTCGGGCTCCAGCCACGTGAGAGGCGGTGGGCATCCACCGACAGCTGGAGCCTCTCTCAGGAGCACCGACCCCGGGGAAAGGATCCAAGCGTCCTCCCCTCCACAGCCCACTTCCCGAGGCGTGGGTGCTGTTCGGGCCCCGAGGAGGACAGGAAGGTCCCTGAGAGGCAGAAAAGCCCAGTGGTTGGTTCTGGCTTCCTGGCCCCAGTGCACCACCTGCTCTGCTGGACTTTGGGCAACGTATTCATGCTCAGTGCCTCACCTGCAGACTGGATAACACAACTGCCACGGGGTCCCCACGAAGGTGGCGTGGGAGCCCTGCGTGGTGCCTGCCACCGGGGAGGCTCGTAGATCAGTGGGGTTGTAGCAGCCCCTCCCCCAGGAAGGAGAAGAGGTGGGCTTGGCGTCGCCAATTCCAGGAGGGCCGTGCACCCCCTTCTCCCTGCAGTGCCGCCCCAGCCAGCTGACCTCATCTCCGGGACGAGGAGGGGTGCCCGCATTCCCAGCGGGAAGCCGGCCGTGGACCTGCCGCCAGCCGGGTTCTTCATCCTCACAGAGCCCCCGGGGGGCCCAGCTCTGTGGTCTCAGCAGGGGATGAGACGCTGTCCCCAAACTCAGAATCACAGCCTAGAGGGAGGGACAGATGTCACCTGGGCTGCCGGCAGCTCCTCAGAGCCTCCGGTGGGGGTGGTGGGGGGCACGCGGGTGGTTCTGGGCAAGTGTGGTGACAACTGCTGGGGTCGTGGTCTGCCCAGCCCCTTGCCTGACCCTCCGCAGCTGACCCATGAGGCCAGTCCCAAGGCAGGCTGGCTCTTCTACCCCCAGTCCCCAAATCCACAGACACTGTTTCCTCAGGACCAGAGCTGCTCACCCCAACTCCCAGGGAAGAGAGTGGAGGAGGCCAGATTCTGCACGACCTCTGGCTTCTGCACGAGGGCTCCGGTCCTGCTGGGCCCCCCAGAGCCAGCGGTCGGTCCCTCCAGAGCAACTCCCATCACCCTCGGCCTCCCTGATTCCACAGATGCAGAGCCGGTGGAGAGGGGCCACAGCCGCTCTCGACACGGAAGCTCTGCTGGGCACACGGCGCGTGCAAAAGATCAAGCCCCCTCCCGGGTGAGGAGCGGCCGCTCCACAGGGAAGGCAGCCCTTCCCACGCTCATGGCCACGCACTGGGGCCAGCACCCCACCCCATGCGGCCCTGGGCACAGTGCATCCACATTCACGGTCCCACCCTGGGAGACAGGAGACCTGGGACAGGCCAGGACCACTGCCCCAGGCCCAATAATTGTCCAGGGCTGGCCACAACCCAGCAAGGCCCGTCAGATCCTTCCACGAGATCTGCTTCCTCAGCTCGGCCAGAGGAAACCTCTCCTCCCTGTGAGAGATTTCCCACGACTGGGAGGGAGGTTCCCCCAGGACTGGGTGGGGCTGAGACGTGGAGAAGGTCAGAGCCCTGGATCCAGCTGTGCAGGCAGCTGGATGAGCAGGGATTCCCAGCACCTGGGCCCCATTGTGTGTGTGTGTGTGTGTGTGTGTGTGTCTCTGTGTATGACCGCCTGTCTGTGTGTGAGCACGTGTGATTTTGTGTGTGTGTGCCCGTGTATCCGTGTGTGTGCACATAAGTTCTTTCTTTTCTCCTTCTGTCTATTTAATTTTGCACAAGCTGCTTTGACGCTTTCAACTGCAAAAATCCCAGCCAACCCACACATGAAGCAACAAGCCTACCTTCCAAGAACTTCCAGTGCTGAAGACGAGGCCTGATGCTGACGCACCTGGAATTCTGAGAAACCAGAGGTCAGAGGGAGCCTCTCAACTCTGCTTCTGGCTCAGCCCCTCCCTGGACCTCTCTCAACCCCCAGCCAGAGCTGAGTAGCTGAGTTTAGAACTTTCTGTCTGAGATTCAGCTCCAATAGCCAGCTTGAGACATACACACACACACACAGGCACACAGTCACATTCAGACACACACACACACCTGTGAGGCTCTAGAGACCTGGGCAGGGGTGTCCACCACCTGGGCATCATTCCACCTGCCTGGCTGGACAGGGGCCTTGAGGCCACTTCCAGGAAGGCCAAGTCTGCACGAGGAAACCCACATTTTCCTCCCAACACTGGCCCGAGCACTCAGGCAAAGGCTTCCCCCGCGCAGAAGGGACCTCAGCATCACGCCTGACACCCCATTTTCCTCCCTCCCTCCACCCACCTGCCAGCTCCAGGCCCCGCAGGAGTGACACTGGTAACAACTAGACACACGGGCAGAAACCCACACGAAGACTCTGACACACACGTGTGTACATTCCGGGGAAGAACTGAAATCCCTGCTCCTGTCACCATGGCAACCCAACTCTGAGCTGAGGCAAGAGCTTTAATTGGAAGTGCTTATTTGGCTGAAACCCCAGGAATAATCAACAGGAGATTAGGAACATTAAAAACAGGCAGGAGCCACAGAGCATCTTGGAGGAGATGGTGACAGAAAGGACAGTCCCTCTGAAAACTCTATTGACGGGAGTAAGAACCGTCTTTATCGTCTGCTGAGTGATGGTGTGACACCAGGCCTGGGCTGAGCACTTCACTGAATCCTTCCAACAACACTTCCGTCATTTCTCCCATTTTACAGGTGGGGAAACTGAGGCTTGCAGAGGTTAAGGAGGTGGCCCAAGTCCACACGGGATTTAAAGCCATCCTGGAATGACTCCAAAGTCCACCATGCCCTTAAGCAGTGTGCCGGGCCTCATGTCTCCACCAGCGTCAGGTCCCAGGACCTGCAGCTCAGGCACGACAGCTGATCTCCCAGGGCACGCCGGCCGCCAAAGCCCACAGCTCAGCTGGCCTGGGCTGGGTTGACCTCCAGGACACCAACCAACGCCTGCATCCCGGTTGCCGCTGGCTGCCTGCCTCTGCCCCCGCCCCGCACTCCGCTCCCAGCCACCGGTGTCCACCCTCCAGCCTGCCGTGGGCCTGATGACCCCTGGTGGCAGCTAGGGGGCACTGCACTGAGATGCGGGCCTCCTCCCAGACCCCAAAGAGGGAAGAAGGTGCTGGTCCCAGGGGCTCCCTTAGGAGAGCCTCCTGGGAAGGTGCCAGAGTGGGGCAGGAGGGGGGCAGCTTAGCCAGCACCTAGCACCTTTTTCAGGTGATCAGGAGTGAAGAGAGAAACCAACTAGCACCCCAGCCTCTGCCGGACACTGAGATGCTGCCTTGTCCACCGGTAAGTGGGCTGTGGCCTGTGGTCCTTCCCACAGTGCAGCAAATGCTTCTGCAGGCACAGGACCCCAGGCTGGACCCCAGGCCGGGCCAGAGATGTGGAAGTGCCCCACCATCCCACCCCAAGCCCTGGGGCCAGTGATGACTACAGGCAGGGACCCCAGACCCCGAGCACTGTCTAAAGCCGAGTTGGCACTGGTGCTGCCTAAGGACAGGCTCCCGGAAGCCACCCTCATACCAAGCGCCCAGAACTCCAGTTTGCTCTGCAGCATGATTTCTGCGCACAGACGGTGCTGGCTGCGGCGCTGGGACGCAAACACAGAGCAGCACCCAGCAGACGGGCGCAGACAGAGCCGCCACGGTGGCAGCCGGGAGGAGGGTCCTTTTATCCAAACGTTTATCCACCTGGCAATTGAAATTTCTGTTTCAAAGCCCCTGGCATTTGCTCAGTTGGCATCTATTAAATTTTCCCTGCTTGAACTACTCAAATGTGCAAGTCAGTGTTATTCCAAGTAAGAGGACTTGCAATTCAACAGTGAGGGAGCAGCGTGCAAAGCAAGTACCACTCCACAGGGGAGTCAGACACAGAGGCTGCCAGCCCGTCTCTGCCCATCCTGCAGAGCTGTCCATGGAGAGTTGCGTGGTGCCGACAGCTCCTTGGCGTCCTGTGCCGCAGCGACCTGGGCCAGCAGGGGCTCTCGGGGCCCGGAGGAGACTCTGAAGGGCCCACACCGTGGTCCTGGGACCCAGGCCCCTGCTGCTGGGAGCCATGGGCTCTGGCCTCCTAGGATCCCAGGACCACATCAGCCCCCCATGCAACCCTGCAGAGACCGGAGGCATCTGGGGTTCCCACCTCCCTACCAAAAGTGGGGAACCAAGCCACCCCCACCCGCTTGGCTAGATATGCCTTTGGTGGGCAGCACCCAGGCCGTTGGGTGGGGACCACAGGCTCCCTCTGCCCCTTTTCACATCCCTCACGGAGAAGTCAAGATAGGCTGGCCTGGGTAAGTGGGTGGCCGTCCCCTGCCCAGGGCTGAGGGCCACCCAGACGGGAGGGGAGCCACGGAGAGAGAAGACCAAGCAGCTCTGAGGCTCAGACCTGCAAGCAGCCCCTGAGGTCCCAGGCAGAGCCTCCTCTCCAGGAAGGATGGGCACCGAGAGGTGGTTGATGGGGAGGGAGGAGGGAGGGAAAAGGATCCAGGGCTCAGAGCACAGAGTGTGCTAATGGTGTGACTTTGGGCAGGTCTGATCTTCCGTTTCCCCATCTCTTTGATAGGATGGAAGCAGCAGCTTCTCATGGGTTGTTTGAGAACCAGATGGGCTGCTCGCTGTGAGCCCCACGTGGGAGCTGCTCAGTGAGGTTTGTGCGTGGGCCCCCTTCAGGCTCTTCCAGAGGCGCTTCCCCCCGCGAGGCTGCCTTGGTGGTCAGCAGGGGGACGGGCTGCCCCTCCCTCTCCACCCAGGACTCGGCTTGACCTCAGCCCCATCCGGCGCACCCGCTCCACTTCTGCTCTGGCTGCATGAGATGGACCCCTGGAATGCCTGCTTGTCCCCCGGGGTTTTTCTCCTACCGGCTCCTTCCTCCAGACTTGGGGACACAGTTCTGCTCATCCTGGGGGATCTTGAGCCTTTGGGGATGGGGTGAACGAAAGAGAACAGTCTCCCAGGGCCCAGGGGAGCTAGCCAGAGAGCATGAGTGGGTGGGAGGGCCCTTGCAAAGGTCCCCATGTGGGTTCCAGGGCTGCACCATTGAATCGCTCTGAAGGATATTGCAACCACTCAAAGAAGCACAGTCCTCGGAAAATGGGAGGGGAGGACGGCACTGACCAATCAGGCCATGCTCCCTCTGGGGGTTCTTGATGGGCAGCATTGGGGTGCAGTGCAGGCCGCCTGGTCCCCCCCTGTCTGACCCCCAGGAACCTAGTGGGGCCAGATGGCATCAGCAGGACCCCAGACGAGCTGGGTGTGGCAGTGTCTCGGAGACCCTGGGGCCCCAGCCAGGGAGAGCACTTCTGCTGGGAAACTCAGTGAAAGACAGTGACCAGGCTCCCAGCACACGGCTGAGGGCTCCAATGCAAAGGCTCCTCCCAAAGTCAACAAGGCTCGCAAACGCTGCTAAGTTTCCTGGAAATGCCAGAAACCTTGCCATGGCGAAAAGGAGCTCAGATCTGGATTCGGAGGGGGGTTTCACCCCATGGTGGGAGCACGACTCCCTCTGCGATGGGGGCCGGGTGAGGGCTCTGGGACATCTGCCTGCTCCCCCCGGCGCTGGGCTGATTCCTCCCAGGTCCGCCTGGAGTCAGCACAGCCTCTGAGGTTCAGATTCATCAGCAATTGACACTCTGGCTCCAACCACCCCACCCCCCAAACCTAACAGACCCACAGTCAGTGTTAACGGGGATAACAGTTGCCATTTACTGAGTGTCTCTGACAGTCCGGGGACTTGGCATCAGGTCACCGATCCTCCACTAAACCCACATAAGCTGGCGCTACTCTAAGCATCATTATCACTATTGTTATTATTATTGACCCCACCTTAGAGATGAGGAAAACGAAGCTGCAGGGATTCTGAATAACCTTCCCTGGAAGCAGCCGGACCGTGATGCCAACTCAGAACCTCCTCTGGCTTTGCCTCGGAGGGGGTCGTGGATGCACCTCCACCCGCAGGCTGGGCCTTTGTTCCTGACCAGCCCCCCAGGATGGAAGGTGGGGGTCACCATGGAGCCCTCCTTGGGACAGGACCCAAGCAGGGAACCACAGTCCTGACCGGCAGGACTCCGGCAGCCAGTCCCTCCTGCCACCTAGGTCCCTCCAGCAGGCTGAAATTCCCACCAGGCCTGGGGCCAACTCCCCGGAGAATCATGCAGTGAGAGCCACTGCCGTGCCAGCCAGCCAGGGGGATGGCCTCACCCTAACCTGGGTGACGGACCAGCCCGGGGGATGGCCTCACCCTAACCTGGGTGACGGACCAGCCCGGGGGATGGCCTCACCCTAACCTGGGTGACGGACCAGCCCGGGGGATGGCCTCACCCTAACCTGGGTGACGGACCAGCCCGGGGGATGGCCTCACCCTAACCTGGGTGACGGACCAGCCAGGGGGATGGCCTCACCCTAACCTGGGTGACGGACCAGCCCGGGGGATGGCCTCACCCTAACCTGGGTGACGGACCAGCCAGGGGGATGGCCTCACCCTAACCTGGGTGACGGACCAGCCCGGGGGATGGCCTCACCCTAACCTGGGTGACGGACCAGCCCGGGGGATGGCCTCACCCTAACCTGGGTGACGGACCAGCCCGGGGGATGGCCTCACCCTAACCTGGGTGACGGACCAGCCAGAGCCAGTGGGGTGCCCTCAGGCATAGCTGGAGGTACAGCAACCAGCGATCCTCAAGGATTTATTGAGCACCTGCTGTATGTCAGCACACGTGTCAGGACCCGTGAATGGCCCAGGCACGATCCCTGCCCTCCAGGGGCTCACGGCTCAGTGGACAGGGAAGGAAGGGTGTGAATGCAGGATTCTACAAGGGAATTAGAGCTGCTTTTCAGGACATGGGAGAGAGACTAGGAGAAGGAGAGAGGGAGACAGAGAGAGAGAGGGAGACACAGACACTCGAGGTGAAGGGTGAACTGAGAGATGAGAAGGCCATGCGTCCCACCGGAGCGGATGGGGACAGTCCCCCCCGGGCCACTGTGGCTCCACCGTGGGTGGCTGCTGGGCTCTCCTTGGGCCTGGTGCCCCGGGACAGCCCTTCTCTTTCTGGGCTGTGGCTACACCCCGCCAGGCCCAGGTTAAAATTTCCCTCCAGCCACGGAGCCCAGATCTCACAGGTTCTAGATTCCTCCTCGGCCCCCACTCTGTGCCTGGAGGGTCCGGTCCCCCTCTGCAATGCCTCCCCGCAGCAGCGCCTCCAGCCAGCCCAGCAGAGGTCCACTCGGCCCTGAAACCAGGCCTGGCCTGCCTCGGACACCACATCTGTCTGTCTGCACTGCAACCTCTCCCTGGCCTCCCCCACCCCAATCTCCAGGAGCGCCCCTCCCCAAACAGCCCCATTAATCTCCAGGAGCGCCCCTCCCTCTTGGGCCAGTCAAGAGTCTAGACTCTTCCAAAACCTCAGTGCACGTTGCTGGGCCTTCACTTCTTCTTGATGGAGAAAAGGGCTGCAACGTGACGGGGTTCAGACGCGCTACTCCAAACACGGCACGGTGGCACATTGGACTTGCTCAGGTGAAGGCAGAAGCAGGAAGGACCCTCTGACCTTCCCCTGAAGTGGGTCACAGGTGCCCTTCTGTGACAGGTGCCCTCCCTGCACCCGGAGGATGGCAGCATCCTTATCCCCGAGGCGAGGGGACGCCGAGAGGGATCTGAACAAACAGCTCCCCGCTTCACTACCTGAGCCCACACTCTTTTGTCCTATCACGTTTCCCCATGACTTTTCACTCTTAATCCAACCAGCATAAAAACACTCAGGCTTCACCGTTTCTTTGAGTCTTCATTTCCTTATCAAGGCTCCCATGTCACATAAAGCTTATATTAAATAAACCTGTGTGCGTTTCTCTTGTTTGGGTATGGAGAACCTAGAAGGGTGGAAGGAAAAGATATTTTCCCCCCCTACAGGTGCGATCCCACATGGGGGCCGCAGGAAGGGCAGCAGGTGGGCAGCGGGTCCGTACCGCCCTCACCTTAGCTCCTGTTCACGGGGACGCTCACTCCACCCCCACAGGGACTGTCCCCAGCAGAAACTGAGCCAGGGCAGGATGGTTACCTGGTGGGAAGTCAGACTGACACCCTCAAACTTCCTCACTGGCAGCCCCGCCCACTTAGCTGGGATCACAGCGTCTGGGCGGGGCTCACAGCATCTGGTGGAGGGTGGGCTGGGCTCTTGCCAGTTGGAAGCTCATTCCAGGGGCTGAATTGCCCATGCAGAGGCTGGACGGCCAAACACGGGGCTCAGGGGAAAGCAGTGGTGAGGTTCACGGCTGGGCAGGCAGCCTCTGTTCAGCTCTGAGCTCCCGACTCTGAAAACACTTAGCTTCACCGCTTCTCTGTGCCCACGTCCCCAGGAGCAGGCGGGAAGCCCAATGCCAGCTGCGAAGCTACAGCTGGGACATCCCTTCCCCTGGGCAAGGACCCAGCTTCCCTCTGGCCCTGAGGCCAGCACCCAGGTGGGGGGAAGTTGGGGAGGAACCTGGCTCAGTCCCTTTCTCCTAGGAAGTGGTTCTTCCCCTGCAGCCTTTCCTTCCTTCCTTCCTTCATTGATTCATTCATCCGACGAGTATCTCCTGAGCTGTCTGCCTTTGTGGTTGCTGGAACTCCAACCAGCTCCAGACAAGCAGAGCTAAACGTCCTGCCATTTGACAAGTTTCGGGGAGTGTGGGGACTTACCCAGAGCAGTTTTGCTCAGGGAAGAGTAATCCCTCCCTGTTTTCTGCTCCAGGAGATGGTGGTGGGGGGGGGGGGGGGGTAGGCATCTGCTGGAAGCACAGCAGATCCAGTTCAGCCAGGAGCCCTGAGGCTGCCTCTGGGAGGAGCTGAGCCCCCAGGGAGGCACGCAGAAGCCCCCCGCCCCTGAAGATTGGAAGGCTTCCCCTTAGGTCTTGAAGCAAATGAGAGAGAGAAGCCCAGGAGAGATCGCCTCACCCCACTACCACCCAGAGAGTGGCTGTGGCCATGCCGGCTACTCAGCAGGGACCCGCCCTGTCTCGGTCTGTCTGGGCTCTAAAACAAAATACCATAGCCTGGGTGACTTATAACAGCAGTTCTGGAAGCTGGAAGTTCGAGATCAAGGCGCCAGCCGACCCCATGCCTGGTGAGAGCCCCCTTCCCGGCTGTCTCCTCAGTGTGTCCACACATGGTGGGAGGGGGACAGAGCTCTCTGGGACTCTCTTATAAGGGCATTAATTCCATTCATGGGGTCCCACCCTTATGACCTAGTCACCTCCCTAAACCCCACCTCCTCCTGATACATCCCATTATATTTCAACATGCAAATTTGGAGGGGCACAAATATTCAGACCATAGTGCACCCCACCCCCAGGCTCGGCCTCCCAATGAGAGAGCTGAGGCTCCCCCTTCAGAAGAAGTTCAGCCCAGGAGTGAGATCTCGAACTCCTCAACCAGGGCCCTTGTGCTCCCAGGGGGTCTGGGGTGGCTGGGAATGAGGTTAGCCTGGGTGGGCACGTGCCACGGGGGTACTGAGGACAGTAACACTGAAAGCATAGCCCCCAGGGACCCAGTGCCTGGAGCTGGGCAAAGACAGGCACTGTGCTGGGCACTTGCCTACAAGCTCTCATTGGCCCCAAAATGAGTCCGCCATACAGATGCTTTTATTACCCTTATTTTACAAATTGGGGAAGGGGCTCAGAGACATTAAGTAAGTTTTCCAGAGTCACACAGCAAGTACTATCAGCAGTGATGGGGCTTGAACCCAGTATTGGCTCACAAACCGACCCCCCCTACATGGAGGGTGAGGAGAGACAGAAGGAAGAGGCCAACACGCCAGATCGGCAGGCGGCAGGTTTAGGGAGCAGGGAACTGATACGAGAGGCTCGTCTTGGGCACCTGCCTGCCTGGATCTTAAAAGATGGTAGAGAGGCCTTGACGGGGCTCAGATGGTCTTAACAACACCTGACTCTCTCCGGGCGGCGTCCCGGGAGACAGCTCTGGCTGCAGGAGTGGTGGGCCGAGGGCACATTCAAGGGCAGGGAGGGGTGAAGAACCTCTGATGGCCGAGGTCCAGCTCGCAGGTCACCCGGCGGTCACATCCTCTCGATGACCTCCTCCAACACCTGCCCTCCACCATGATGGGCTCTCCCAATCTCACAACACCCCCTCTTCCGCAGCGAGCCCAGCAGTCAGCAGGGGGTCCACTGGCTTGGAGGCCACTCCTTGGCGGCTCTCCGGCTGCACAGGAAGCGGAGGCCACAGCGACAGTACAGGCACAGGCAAGGGAACTTAACGCAACGAAGCTTAACGCAACGAAGTAACAGTTTCCTCCACCAAGAGCCCCATGACCCAAACCACCAATTTACCAAGTCCCCTTGGCTGGGGGTCGGATCACTCAGGGCGTCACTTGTGCCCTCGTGTGATTTAATAAAGATGACACGTGGGCTTCCCTGGTGGCGCAGTGGTTGAGAGTCCGCCTGCCGATGCAGGGCATGCGGGTTCGTGCCCCGGTCCAGGAAGATCCCGCATACCGCGGAGCGGCTGGGCCTGTGAGCCATGGCTGCTGAGCCTGCGCGTCGGGAGCCTGTGCTCCACAACGGGAGAGGCCACAACAGTGAGAGGCCCGCGTACCGCAAAAAAAAAAAAAAAAAGATGACACGTGAGCGGATTCGTCAGCACGAGCACACAGCACTCTGCTCAGATAATGGCACAGGTGCCTCCTTGCAAGGCGGCAATGATGTCCAAGGCCAGCCTGTTTCAGAGGCCAGCCTTTCTCATTAGAGAAGTTTTAGTGCTCGGTAAGGATGCTGCGCCGGCTGTCATTCAACGCTCGCTGGCTGAACTCACAAGGGGGTCCTTGTGAGCTGTAACATCCTCTCGGCCAATGGAGGGGACACAGATGGCGGCCGAGTGACAGTACCAGAGGGAAACAGGAGGAGAGGGAGCTCAGCAGCTTCGGGAACTTGACCTGTGTACCTGCCATACATCTTGGCCAGGGAGGCAGCACTGTCCAGCATGAGACGACGGTCTGGGGGTGGGATAGGCCAGACCAGCCCCCCACCCGCTCCACTCAATGGCACATGTTCCACTGCAGGTACAATATGTTTCTACAGGTCCGGCTGGCAGCAGAACAACGGGGTCCCGCTGGAGACTGAGCAGTCCCCCTCACCCAGGGGCGTGAAGTAACTCACCCATCCGGTGGGACATCCCATCACAAATCTCAGCAGATGACGCCTCTCCCAGGCAGGATGGCGCCTGGCGTTCCCAGCATCATTGCGTGTGGATTACTCGAGAGTCGGGGGACAGCTCTCTCCTCCACTTCCACACCTCTACCACGTGGGGCCCCCAGTCGGGCATATGGGGCAACAGGCCCTCCTGGTCGATCATTCAAATGTACTAAAGCCTGGGACAGTACTTGGTCCACCGGCCAAGGGGTTTCCTGTTAGTCATCTAATCTGCTGCTTGAATGTCCATGCTTTCTACCAATGCTGCTGCTTGCCAGTTACAGGGGAGACAGACCCTCCGTCAGTGTCAAGTTCGTCTGCCCGGTCTTGCACATCATGACCTATGTGAGGTGACTGTCTGTGTATGGAAGGCACCCTACGTGGTCTCAGCTTCCCTGCTCCCCTAATGGTGGCAGCCAGGTTTGCAGGGTGACGGGAGAGCTTGGGTTAGGCCAGATGCAGCACCCAGACCAAACAAGGCATATCTAGAGCCCTCAGTTTGCCAATCCCTCACCTGAGGATGGCCCCAGACTCCCCTGGCAATGGCCTTGAGTGTTGTTTAGAACACACAGGCCATGCGGTTACTGAACCCAAGCGTCCTTCCACGCATCCTGACCCCACAGGGCTTATACGCGATCATGCAGCGCTCAGCTTCCCAGTGTCAAAGCCATAGAGTTCATCCCTTTGGAGCAGCCCAAGTGTCAGTTCAGGACTCGTGAGTGACCAACAGGCAAGCTGCTCTGAGCTCAGCCTGCTGGCTACTAGGGTTCATTCCTGCTTCCAGGCACCTGACACAAGGCGTCAGTGGGAATTTCCCCCATTCCCTCTCCACAGACCCCCACAGGAACAGGGCAGGGGCGTCTGGAGGGTCCACGTACTCTAAGGGCCTAGGACCACCCGCATTTCTAGCGACAGTGGGCTGGCGGACAGGGCACACCTCTGCTATAAATCAGGTTGCCACCTCGTCAACATGGGGACATGAGCTGGGGCAGAGGGGATCGATGTCCTCAACCCACCCCTAGGTAGGAAGGGAAGGTCTGACCTCGCTGTGCTGCCCCCTCCGTGACCAGCTCTACCTGGGGGAGCACTTGTGCATTGCCAGGAGCCAGTGCCCTCTGCGGGTGTTTGGGGCACCTGCTGCATCCCAGGGCTGGGACCAAATCCAGGGAGTTCTCTCTCCTCTGTCTCTGCCTCAGTGCCCAGCCCACCCCTTCCAGAGTCACAGGCACATCTAACGCAATGCAGGCCTGCTCGGGAGATGCCCAGAGCTCTAAAGACACTTCACTAATGTCTTTGCTTCTCAAATGCAGGGGCTGCTCTGGCCCCCAGGTCCAGGGATGGAGGCACTGTGCCAGGAAGGGAATAAAAGTTCTCCAGACCCTAAATCCCTGCAAAGGCTCACACCTCGAGCATGTTCTTAGGGCTTGGTTAGGCTTGTACCTTATCAATCACAGCTTCTGGGACAGCACGCACTGTACCCAACCCAACAACTCCCAGTAACCTTACAGTGCTGCCCGAGCCTTGACTTTTCTGTGGGTCCTACTGCCCATCCCCCTCCTCACAGATGGTCCAGCAAAGCCTGCAGAGCATCCTACAGCAGGGGCCAGTCTTCACATGCTAACATAGTATCATCAATGTAAGGGGCTTGTCTTACTAACATGGGGAAGGAGGATGAGGACAGGTCTCGAGCTGCTGTCCCATGACATGTAGGAACGAGCTGTGCAGGTAGCCTCAAGATGCACTTGAAAGGTCCACTGTTGCCCCTCCCATAGGAAGGCAAATTGATTTTAGTTATCAGAAACCTGTACTTGTCAGTCTTTTCCATGAACCTCCTTGATGATGAAGCCCTTTTACAGGAACTCTTTTGCGAAAGCGTGAGAGCAGAGCAAAAACTGTCTGTAAATGACAAAACAAAAACAAAACTTTAAAATGGTCATGGTTAAAGATCTGATGAGAGCTCATTATAATGCAATTGACAAGGAAATTTGGTTATTTCTGTGGCATACATTTTTAAATTATGAGTGATAACATTATACCAGGACATATCAGATTTTTAGGAATTTCATGCAAATATACCCTAAAGAAAGTCGAGTATCACTTCTTATTTGACAATACTTCCCATGTAATTTAACATATCAAATAAGCCTAATTAGTTTACTATCTCTCTTTTACAAGGAGAGAAAACACATCTATTAAGATGTTCCAGGGGGCCCCTGGAAAATCGCAAAGTTAGCTCAAGGTCAACAAGACTTCACTTTGAACCTTATTTGGGGAAACTTGTCAAAAATATCAAAAAGTTTATTTAAAACATTTGATTAAATAGGATTACAGGTCATTGTAATACAATACTTAGTTGTCCATTTAACCAGAGTGACAACTAATGACTTCTCAGGCAAATACAGGAAGTTACATGATTATTAAAAAAAATTTTTTTAAAAACTGGCTCTTTTAATAGGGAAGATTTCGTTTCCTTAAGTAATCAAAGACAAAATGAAGCACGGGAAACTATTTTGATAAAACACAGAATCTTTGTTTTTTAGGCAGATTACTTAAAAGGTAAAGAAAAACCTTTCACAATCCCATCAAGAACAGACCAGTAGTCCCACAAAACTTTGTCCTTTTAACAGATGAAAGAAAATTGTTTCCTTTTTAAGTAAAGATATTGATATCAAATTTATTTTTTATGCCTGTCCAATAAAACTTTTACCAATTAATTTTAACAATACTTCTGGAGGGAGAAAAACATCACAGATACATAACGTTCATACAGACAGACACAGAGGCCCCATAGTTTTCATTCCAAAACTTGAACTGTGACTCAAGTACCCACTCACATGGCTAAAGACTTTTACTAGTGTTTGTGGAGAAAACTTAAGATTTGTATTTGCCCTTGACGAGTAATCTTATGGAGGCTGTAGACTAGATTTGGAGCAAGGGGGTTTCTATAGCAGTCTGCATTTTTAAATAGCCTCTTTTCCCCTTTTTTCTTTTCAGTCTCAGGCAATCACGGGCAGTGTTTAGTCATCTCCCAAGGTGTTCACATCTCAGAAGTGATAAGAGTTACAACTTCAAGGGACAGAGAAATTATGCAAGTTTCCTCCCAGGAGTTTTGGGGTATAATTCTCTATAATCAGAAGTCTAGGGTAATTACTATGTAGAATTTTCCTTTGTGTTGGGGTCAGATGGCATGGGGCACCTGTCTGTTTTTCTGTTAATCACCACAACGTCGTCATCTTCACTCTCCTCATTTTCCCAGGGACTCTACCTCTTAATGTCCTGATCATGTTGGTCACAAGTGCATTGACTCTCCTACTTTGCAAAACAAAGGGGCTCCCCACCCTGTCTGCCAGCCCAAAGTGAACAGAGCAGTGGACACCCACACATCCTTCCCTAATCTCAGCTCTTCCTCCTACTTTTTGACTCGAACTTCAGTCTCTAGTTGGGCATCAGGGTCCAGCCGACCTGCCCTTGGTGGAGGCCAGTCCACTACACAGCCATCCATTTTTCTCTGCCACAGTGTGTTCTGCACGGCTCCTCAAACAAGTGCATTAAAGCAACTGGTGTTTTCAGGGCACCCCCGTATTTATGCAGCATCCACAAGCATCTGACATACAGGTTCCCCTCCCCAGATAGAGGGCAATGGCTAGCGGGTATTTCCCCCAAGGACACCTCTTCCCCAAGGCCCACTTCCCCTCTCCTGCCTGGTTCGCCAGTGTCAGTTCACAGAAGGGCCTCATACACAGAGGGCAAGGGGAGACAGAAGAAAGAGACCGACACCCAGGATTGGCAGGAGGCAGGTCAATGAGCAGGGAACTGACACAAGAGGCTTGACTTGGGCACCTGCCCACGTGAACCTTAAAAGTTCATACAGAGGCCTCAACAGGGCTCAGATGGTCTTAACAACACCTGACTCTCTCAGGGCTGCGTCCTTGGACATGGCTCCCACTGTGAGAATGATGGACCTTCAAGGACAGGGAGGGGTGAGGAACCTCTGGCAGTCATGTCCTCTCGATGACCCCCTCCAACACCCAGGCCCTCAGATGCCACAGCCCGAGTTCATTTTGCTGCTTCTGAAAACCCGCTCTTTCTCTGTGGTTTCTGGCTCTCAACCTTCTTTATTCTGAGAAGAACCCTCTCCTCTGTTTTTAGGACAGAAGTAGCAGTCAGCAAGAAACCTTGTGTGAGAAAACCCCCAACACAAGCATTATTTGCAAAGCAGATTCACCCCAGAAATGGTTTGCCATGTTTTCTCTGCTGGGGACCGGATCTCCTTCCAGAAAGAGAATCTCCTTCAACACCAAAAGGTGTTGAAGTCCTAACCTCAAGTACCTGTGAGTGTGGCTTTTTTGGAAATAGGGTCTTTGCAGATGTGACCAAGTTAAGATTGTGTCATTAGAGAGGATCCTAGTCCAATATGACTGTGTGTTTATTAAAAGGGCAAATTCAGACAGAGATACACACAGGGGAGAGGCATGGACCAGAGTCTTCCTAGCAGCCCTCAGAAGGAACCAACCCTGCTGACACCTGGATTTCTCCAGAACTGTGAGACAATGGATCTCTGCTGTCTAAGCCCCCCGGCCTGTGCTACTTTGTTGCAGCAGCCCTAGCAGACTAATATAAATGACCAGACCAGGGTTTCTATAACCAGCAGAATCCAGTAGAAACTCTGACAAGTAGAATAACCAGCTACCAACCCAAGTGCCCTCTGGAAATACCACTGCTCCAGCCTCGTTCTGAGCAGGAGAAGCCCAGCCAGTTGGGTTGAATGCAAAGAATCTTGAAAGGGTAGTTCAGCCCTGGGTCCATAGCACTTGCCACTTTGGGCAGGAATGTCATCCCACTCCTCCCCAGGGGAGAGCCCCCAGACAGCAGAGGCTAAGGACACAGGCAGTAGGAGGCAGGTGTTCCCTCGAGGATCTGCAGCAGCCCAGGCAGGGAAGCAATTTTTCAAAACCAAAGAGAGACTGAGACACTTCAAGCACAGGCACTTAGCAGGGTCACAGAACTGTTTATCTGGAATTATTCTAAATAAAGCCTCCCGTCTGGCACTTGGACCCAGTGTGTGCCGCTCCTACAATAGCGACAAGTTTCCGTTATTAAGAGAGAAAGCTCTCAGAGCTGAAGGAGCAGGAATATTTGCAAATTCCATGCAAATTCTTCTGCACAAGCCAGCTACTTAAAGAGCCTTTTAGGGAGAACAAGCATCCCATTAGAGGCTCATTCACCCTCTCCATTCCAGGGACAAGAGCTCCCCCCATTGTCACCTGCTAGCCACATGCACAGAAGCACCCACAGGCCTGAGCTGCAGCTGTGCCCTGAGCCCAGACCCCTCACTGTCGATTCGAGGCCATGAGTCGGGTGGAGGCCAGGGACCCCCCTCCCCCTCAGGCCGTGAGTGCCCTCCCTGAGGCAGGGGATGTGGGAATGGGTACAAAGGCAAGAAGGCTCTAGACCCTGTTGGCCACATGGTAGGTAGACCAGATGGCTCAGTGATGCCAAAGAACTGGAGAGAGGGCAAAGGCCCCAGGAACTCTGGAAAGTGGGGGCCCCACGCCCTGGAGCCAGGGGGAGCAGACAGAGGTGTCAGGGGCTTCAGGTGGGAGTCAAGGCACCCATTTTGCACAAGAGGTTGAGTTAGGGAGGGGACACTGCAGAGTGTAGATGCTTCCTAGAGGAAACATCCATTAACTCAGAAGGGATGACGCCGTCCCAGCCCAGCGCCCGATGTAATGTGCATTCAATAAATGTCGGCTCAATCGACAGCCTGAGTCCTTCGTGTCTCAGGTGCTCTGACTCTGAATTGGGCATGCAAAGTGGCATCCACCTATGACACTAAAGCAGCAGCTGTGAGTACCAATTGCCAAGTCCTTTGTACCCAGAGCTGACTTTTCCAATAGGCCACAAGGACAGCCTACACGCTCAGGGCCTTGAAAGAAACCCAGGCCCGCTAACAAGAAACCAGGAAGGGCTGGAACAAAAGATAGAAATCAGACTGATGGAAAAGAATAGCTAAAGTTATTGGAAGTTTCTTTTACGATTAAATATGGTACTTAACCACACAACAACCCTGGAAGTAAAAACTATCATTACTCCCGTTTTCCAATCCAAGAAACCAAAGCACAAGAAATTGCATCATTTTCGGAGTTCCCTGATGGCCCAGTGCTTAAGACTTCGCCTTCCGATGCAGGGGGTGAGGGTTCAATCCCTGGTCAGGGAGCTAAGATCCCACATGCCGCACAGCCAAGAAAACAAAACAGAAACAATATTGCAACAAATTCAACAAAGACTTTTAAAATGGTCCACATCAAAAAAAAATCCTTAAAAAAAAAGAGAAATTGCATCATTTTCCTAAGTTCATCACAGCCCAGCCAGGAGATAAACTCAGCCCCTCTGGCTCAGAGTCCCTCCCGTTCTGTCCTGACATGCTCTCCTGACCCTGAGCCTGCCCTTACCCATCGCTGGAGACCCTGCCTGGCAGCCCCCGCACTGGGAATTTGTTGGGTGAAGCTATGGGATGGGGGATGCTTGGAACTACACCAGACCGAGAGAGCCTGTGGCCCATTTTACAGGGGAAAAACCTGAGGCCCAGAGAGGGGAAAGGACTGCACACATCAGCAAATGCTGGCTCCCCGGATGGTCTCCATCCTTGCATTACTGAGCAGACTAAACAGATGAGTCAGTAAGAAATTCCGCTTCTGACCTGAGAACCTTGAGGGTGAGCGAGCCTGCCTGCTCGGGGTCTTGGGGTGACACGCTGGTGGCGCACAGGCCCTCAGGGACGAGGAAGTGGCAGACCAACCTGGGAGGGGACCAAGCCCTATCCCAGAGCAGGACCACAGCACAGACTACCTGCCGGCTCAACGCGGAGCTGAGGCCGCCAGCAGCCTCCAGTTCTCAGCTCCTTAACCCGGCCCCTGGAGACAGTACACCAGCAGCCACCCCTGCCTGTCCTCAAAAGAAAGCGTGAAGCTGCTGGAGAGGAGATTTCCCAAAACAGTAAGCGTCACCCTGGTGGGGATTCTGGTCCTTGAGCTGCAAACTCTCAAGGAACATTCCTCTGCTCTCCCTTCCCATGGACACTTCAGTCCAGTGTGTGAAGAGCCTCCTGGAAGACCATGAACTAGGCCGAGGAGATGGCCAGGAGTCAGCAGACAGGCGAGAAAAACACAGGTAAAGACGGCCCACCCCCGCCGAGAACCTCACACTCACAACGGGCTTTCATGCCCAATTCCGGACTTCCTGTTGCCTGCAGAGAAACTCCAAAAACAGCAAAGGGTATGACCTTAGGCTCTCAGGGGCCCCTGTCCATGGCAGCCGCCGAAAACCCAACCATCTGTAAAGTTTTCTGTTTGAACTTTGCATTCCATTCTTCGTTGTATATCTATCCTTTTGGACCTAAAAATAATGCTCGGCCTCGAAATCTTGGAGCGAACCAAATGCTGGAGCTGCCGCATATTCACTTGGATATAACTGCAGAGCGACTCTGGACCCTTCCCCAGCCTGGAGTGTGTCCCTGGTCTGTGTGTGCAGGGGGCTCTGTATGTGGGTGCCAGGGTCCCATACCTGAGTGCAAATCTTGGCTCTGCTACTTTCTTAGCTGTGTGACTTGGAGGGAATTGAGACACCTCTCTATACCTCAGTTTTCCCATCTGTAAAATAGGGGCAATAATAGTGCCTCCTACACTGAGAGTCCGGAGGCTAAATTACCCAATTCAGGAAATGGGTTTAGAGCCGTGCTGGACCCAGTGGTCATTGTCAGAGGGGCCAGCTTGCAATGCTGGGGAAAGTCAGGATGACTGGAGAGGAGGTCTCTGAAGGCTTCTCTGCAGAGCTCAGGAAGCCATCCAGGTCCTGGCAGAAGACCAAAAGGTGGGGACAGCAGGTGAGCCCCCTGGCCCTGCTGACCCAGCCGCTGGAAGCCTGGGCAGGTGTGATGGCCCTGGAGGCGGGAGGCTGTGATGCCCACGCTGGTTCTCCATCACTGCCCCGCTCCCGGAGCAAGCTTTCCCTCCCCTGCCTCTTCCCCGGCAGCCTTCTGAAGCTGCGATTTCACGCCAAAAGAGGAGCCTTTAATGAGAGTGGCTGCAAACCTCTCCCCGTTCACGGCAAGAGAGTGTATCAGAGCTTCTCAGGCACACTTCACAGACTGGCCTTGGGGAGGTTTCGAGATATTCCTCAGCTCTGAGTGAGTGGGGGCGGGCTTCCCTCTTTGCACCCTCAAGGAAGGCCCTGCAAAGGAGGCATCTGGGAGGACACAGGGGGGGCAAAGGAAAGCTCTGGAAACCAGATCCAGTTGGAGGCACTGGGCAGGCCCTGCTCTGACATCAAGAGCCTGAAGACACTCACCTCTCCAAAGCATCAAACGCCACCCTACCAAAACCACACCCAAGAGCTGTCAAGAAAGGGGCCCACCTCTTAGGCAGGTAAGGCAGGCCAGCTGCTAGAACCTGCTCCACACACAGGCTGCAGGAGGATGTACCGGGGGCCTGAGACTTTGCCCATCTCCCAGCCCCGTCTTGAGTGAGAAAAGCTGAGAGCACCTGCAGTAGTTTTCTGTCGCTGCCATACAGATTGCAAATTTAGTGACAACACAAGTCTGTTATCTCACAGCTGCATAGTTCAAAGGGATGACACGGGTCCCACGGGGCCTTTTGCATCTCCCAGAGGCCACGTGCACTCCCTGGCTCATGGCCCCTTCCTCCATCTCCAAAGCCACAGCCTCTCTCTGACCCTGATTCTGCCATCATCACATCTCTGCCTCTGCCTCTGCCTCCTCCGTCCACTTACAAGGATACTGTGGTTATGGTGGGTCCACCTGGATAATGCAGGACACTGTCCCTGGGTCACAGTCAGCTCATGAGCACACTTGATTCCACCTGCAATCTTAATCCTCCCTTTGCCGTGTGACCTAACACATTTAGAGGTTCTGGGGATTCGCACTTGGACGTCTCTGAGACCATTATTCTGTCTACCAATGTTCCCGTTGCACAGACAGGAATAACAATAACCAACACCTGTTTAGTGCTTACTGTGTGCCAGGGCTTTAGATGCATCATACATTGTTTATTCTTCTGAATCAGCCCTTCGCAGTAAGCACATGATGGACCCCTTTCTATGTAAGAGGGACCAGAGGCTCTGGGAGGCTAAGGGATTTCCTCAAGGTCACTGGAAACACTGTTGACCCCAGGCATTGGGCCCAGGACCTCACGTCAAAACCGCTCTCAAGACCAGACCCTGAGAAACCAGGACCACACCTAACACCCAGAGGCCGCAGAGCACACACCAGCCCCTCCGGGGAAACCAGTGTGAGTCTCTGCGCTGGGGGCCAGGGTAGCAGGAGGGACTCTGTGACAAGTACCCGACCCACTGAGGGGCCAGCAAGACCTACGGATCCCGAGAAGACGGACCCTCCAACACTCGGGCAGCACGACGGTGGGAGCCGAGAAGCGGCCGAGGAAGGAAGCCCGTGATCATCTCCGATGGCTCAGCAGCGCCCCCGCCGTGTTTGGGCATCCGCAGAAGTAAGCGTGTCACACATTCGGGTGGCAACTCATCGAAACATTTGTCACAGCTCTGGGCCAACTGTTAGAATAACTTTTTGGTTGTTATTACAAAGTAATAGATGTTTATTGTAGAAATTTTAGAAAAGGCAGACAAGCCAAAAGAAGGGAATAAAAATCAGCCGAAATCCCAAACTGCAAATGTACCACTTGACATGTTTTTGTACATCTTTCCAGTGATTTTCCTAAGCAGCCATTTCTCTGTTTTTCTAAAGCAAGCTCTCTAAAAATGGGCTCATACTTTCTTCCTGTTTGGCAAAATGCTTTTTCTCCTGAATGTATCAGGAATGTGTGGGGGGAAAAGTTCTCCCCCCTTCTCATCCCCTGCTCCACCGCAATTCCTGACTGGGGAAACTGATGGGGCCAGAATCTGATTCCAAGAGGACTGCATTTCTTAATGGGCAAGGAGGCTTTGTGTTAGGAGATCATACACACACACACACACATACACACACACACACACACACACACACATATACATACACACATACATATGTATATACACATACACATGCATATATGTACACATATACATATAAAGCATACATGTGCGTATACACACATGCACAGATGCACACACGCATAACATGCATGTGCACTGTACACGTGTGCACACATGTGTGCACATACGTGCATACCTGTACACACATACAGATGTACATGTGCATGCACACATGGATGCATGTGCCTGTTTGCATGCACATGTGCGCACATATACATGTATGGGTGCACACGCGTGCACATATATACACATGCAGCCGTATATGCACATACATATACACCAATACATGTGCACATGTATGTGTGCGCACATGCAGTGTGTGTATGCATGGACACATATAGATAGATGCACATGCGCACATGTGTTCTCACATGTGCCCTATATGTGTACACATGTATGCACACATGTGCATGAACATATATACATGCACGGCTGTGTGTGCGCATGCATACCCATATAGGCACGTGCACATGTGCACAGTATACACATGCATGTGCACACATCCAGCCATATCTATGCACATGCGTGCGTATACACATGCATGCACACACATGCACACACACACAGGCACCGCTCCCTCCTCTCCCGGCACCAGGGCTGTCTCCTGCCTGGGGCTGCTTTGGGCTTTCCTGGACCACTTGCTCTGCTCTCGTGTCCTCCAGGGCCCCCTGGTGTCTTCGCCATGGTCTCTGCAGTCTGGCAGTGGGCAGACCTGGCCTTCACAGAGCAAGCAAGCCCAGCTGGAGCCCTGAGCCCAAGCTCTGCCTTGCAGGCTGCAGGGTGGGTCGCGAGCCTGGACCCCCAGCCAACAGGACCACTGGCGTGCAGCCCATCTGCTCCAGCTCACTGGGCACACTCTGCCCCTAGGTTCCTGGGTCCCTGCCACATGCCACCTAAGGAGTCCCAACCACTGTCTGCCCGTGGTGTCCTTCCTGCCCAAACACCACTGTGGGAAACTGCAGGGCAGCCACGGTGTAGATTATGTAGCCAACCCCACTGAGGGGCAAATAGACAGCTCCCAGCTGCCCCCAGTCAGCACCCACAACACCATGATCAACACCACACCCGTAGCTGTTCCTGAGGATGAAGTGGCAGAATTGCAGCAGGGGCAGGGCCAGTCCAAAGCTCCCGAGTGGGAGTGAGAAGGAGGGGCCGGTGCAGGGGGAGGTTTGGGGGAGCCCAGTGGACAGGGGCATAATGATGCAGGCCCCAAGATCTAGGAAGGAAGGCACTTCCAGAATCTTCTTTAAGTGCAAAAAAGCCTTTGAAAGATTCTAACAGCATGACTCTGGCCGCTGTTGGGAGGGGGTCTGGAGGGACTTCCTGGCCTAACTAGTGCCTCCACTTACCCCTGATCTCCTTGCCGAGGTGGCGTCAGAAAGACAAACATTATACTATATCACTTATATGTGAAAACTAAAATGTGACACAAATGAACCTATCTATGAAACAGAAACAGACTCAAGAACACAGAGAATAGGCCTGTGGTTGCCAAGCGGGGAGAGTGAGGGAGGGGTGGGGTGGGAGTTTGGGATTAGCAGATACAAACCATTATATATAGAATGAATAAACAACAAGACCCTACTGTATATCACAGGGAACTATATTCCATATCCTGTGGTAAACCATAGTAGAAAAGAATATGAAAAAGAATAGATAGATAGATTTATAGATTGATAACTGAATCACTGCTGTACAGCAGAAATTAACACAACATTGTACATCAACTCTACGTCAATAAAATATAAAACACCAAGATCTAGACATTGATATACTCAAGATACAGAACCTTCCCATCACCACAGAATCCCACATGCTGCCATTCTATAGCCACACCCACCTATAAGCCACACTCTATAGCTCCTTGCAACCACTATCTTGTTCTCCATTCCTATAATTTTGTTATTTCAAGAATGTTATATAAATAGAACCATACAGCATAGACTCTTTGGGGATTGGCTCTTTTCAGTCAGCGAAATTCCCTGGAGATTCGTCCAGGTGTGAACATCAATAGTCGTATGACCGGGTACTAGCCCATGGTACGGAGACACCACAGTTTGCTTAACCATAGACTGTGGATGGACATCTGGGTTTTTGGAGCTTTTGACGATTACAAATCAAGCTGCTATAAACATTTTTATGCAGGGTTTTTTTTTTGTGAATATACGTCTTCACTTTTCTGGGATAAATGCCCAGAGATTCAATTGCTAGTACGTATGGTAGTTGCAAGTTTAGTTTTTTAAGAAACTACCCAACTGTTTTCCAGAATAGCTGTCCCATTTTATATTCTCACCAGCCAGATTTTTCGCATTCTCACCCGCTTTTGGTATGGTCACTTTTTTTTATTTTAACCATTCTGGAAGATGTGTAAGAAGATCTCATGATGGTTTTAATTTGCATTTCCCTAATGGTAACCAAGCTGAACATCTTTTCATGTGCTTATTTGCCATCTGTAGACATTCTCTGGTAAAATACGTGCTCACGCCTTTTGGCCATGTTCTTATTGGATAGTTTGCTTTTTGACGGTTGAGTTTTGAGAGGTCTTTATATATTTGAGATACTACTCCTTTGTCAGATATGTGGTTTACAAATAGTTGCTCCCATAACACAGTTTGTCTTTTCATCCTTGTGACAGGGTCTTTCACAGAGCAAAAGTTTTCATTTGGGGGAAACCCGATTTGTTCATCTTTCCTTGAATGGATTGTGCTTTTGGTGTCAGACATCTCTAAGAACTTGCGGCTGGCCTATATCCCTATTTTTTTTCTAAGTTTATATTTTACATTTAAGTCCATGATTAACTTTTAATTAGTTTTTGTATAAGGTGTGAGATTTAGTTCAACATTCAATTTTTTGCCTCTGGAGGTCCAGTTGCTCCAACACTATTTTTTGAAAAGGTTATCTTTCTTCTGTTGAATTGCTTTTGCATCTTGGTCAAATATCGGTTGGGCATATTTGTGGGGGTCTGTTTCTGAGTTCTCTATTCTATTCCATTGATTTACATGACTTCCCTTTGCCACCATGACACAATCTTGATAATGGTAGCTATACAATTAGCCTTGACTCAGGTAGACTGATTCTTCCCTCTGTATTCTTCTTTTTCAAATTTGTTTTAACTTTTCTAGTTCCTTTGCCTTTCCAAATAGATTTCAGAATAATCTTGCCATATCTACAAAAAAAAAATCTTGCTGAGATTTTGATGGGGATTGTGTTAAACATCAGTTTAGGGAGAAATTACATCTTTACTGTGCTGAGTCTTCAAGTCCATGAACAAAATATATTTCTCCATTGATTTAGATCTTCTTTGATTTCTTTTATCAGAATTGTGTAGTATACAACATATTAGTCCTGCACATGTTTTGTTAGATTTGCATCTAAATCTTAAATTCTTGAGCAATTCTAATAGTATTGTATTTTTAATTTGGTGTCCATGTGCTCATTGCTGGATACAGAAATACAATTGATTTTTATATGTTTATTTTATATTCTGCAACCTTACTGAACTCATTTACTAGTTCTAGGAGGCATTTTTTGTAGATTCCTTGGAATAATCTATATAAACAATATTATCTACAAACAAGGACTGCTTTATTTCTTCCTTTTCAATCTGTATGCCTTTCAATTCCTTTTCTTCCCTTATAGCCCTGGCTAGAACTTCCAGAAGTAAGTTGAATAAGAATGGGGAGGGGCTTCCCTGGTGGCGCAGTGGTTGAGAATCTGCCTGCTAATGCAGGGGACACGGGTTTGAGCCCTGGTCCGGGAGGATCCCACATGCCGCGGAGCAACTAGGCCCATGAGCCACAACTACTGAGCCTGCGCGTCTGGAGTCTGTGCTCCGCAACAAGAGAGGCCGTGACAGTGAGAGGCCCGCGCACCGTGATGAAGAGTGGCCCCTGCTTGCCACAACTAGAGAAAGCCCTCGCACAGAAATGAAGACCCAACACAGCAAAAATAAATAAATAAATTCATAAACTCCTATCCCCAATATCTTCTAAAAAAAAAAAGAATGGGGAAAGTGGATAGCTTTGCTTTGCTACTGATCATATGGGGAAAGCATTCAGTCTTTAAACATTAAATGCAAGCTTAGCTGTAAGTCTTTTGTAGATGCTCTTTATCAAGTTAAGGAAATCCCCCTCTCTTCCTATTTTTTTCTGAGAATTTTTATCATGAGTAGGTGTAGATTTTTGTCAAATGCTTTTTTTCTGCATCACTGATATGATCATGTGATATTTCTTCTTTATCCTGTTAATGTTGTGGATTATACTGATTGATTTGCAAATATTGAACCAGCCTTGCATGTCTATAATTCCTTGGATGTGTTATATAATTCTATTTATATATTGCTAACTTTTATTTGCTAATGTTTTGTGAAGATTTTTGAATCTATATTCATGAGAGAAATTGGTCTTTGGTTTTCTTTTTTTGTACTGTCTTTGGTTTAGGTAACAGGGTAAAACTAATTTCACAAAATGAACTGAGAAGTTTTCTCTCCATTTCTATTTTCTGAAAGAGATTTGTAGAATTGATATTAATTCTTCTTTAAATGATTGGCAGAATTGTCCAGTGAAAACTTCTGAACCTGAAGGTATCTTTTGTGTGTGTGTGTATGTGTGTGTGTGTGTGTTTAAATTACAAATTCAATTTCCTTAATAGTTATAGAGCTACTCAAATTAATCTGTTTCATATTGGGTGAGTTGTAGTAGTTTGTGATTTTTGAGGAAGTGGTCCATTTTGTCTAAGTTATCAAATTTATGTGCACACAGTTGTTTGTAATTATTCCTTTATTGTCCTGTTGATGTCTGTAGAATCTGTAGTGATTTCCCCATTTCATTCCTTATTCTGTTTTTGAGCCCATCCACTAAGCTGTTTATTTCAGTTATTGTGTTTATCAGTTCTAAGAGGTCCGTTTGGTCCCTCTTTTTATCTTCTATTCCTTTGCTTAGACTTTCTATTTTGACATTTGTTTCAAGAGTGTTTTTAATTGTTTCATGAAGCATTTTTATCATGACTGCTTTAAAATCTTTGTCAGATAATTCTAACATCTTTGCCATCTTGGTGTTGATATTTATAGATTGTCATTTTTCAATCAGTTTGACCTGCTACTGGTTCTTGGCATGATGAGAAATTTTTGATTGAAACCTGGACATTGTTGTATTCTCTTGAGACTCTGGATCTTATTTAAACCTTCTGTTTTAGATGGCTTTCTCTGGGGCTGCTCCAGCAGCAGAAGTGGGAGAGGAGTGCTGACTCATTGCTGCCAGGTGAAGGCTCTGCAGCCAGCCTCTACAGACACCGGACTGGGGGAAAGGGAGCTCCTACTACTGCTGGGCAGGGGTGGGTGTTCCCATCCCCACATGGTCTTCACTGACACCACACTTGGTGCAGCCTCATGGGTGCTTGGTAGTGGTGAAGATCCAGACCCTTCATTAGGCTCCCTCTAATGCCACTCCAGAGAGGAGAGAGATTGATGCTTCAGGTGACAGTGGAAGTCAAGGCTCCCCATGTTGTCTCTGGTGACACCACAGGAAAGGGGGACCTTACCACTATCTGGCAAGGATGACAGTCTCAGTTCTGCACCTGGTCTCCTCCTACACAACCCCAGTGGTGTTTGGGGTGCATACTCCATGGGCTTTTAAGGCATTGCTCTTCAAAGCATACAGTTCTCTCCAACTGATGTTCTCTCTTGCCTCCAGTCAATGTGGTGTCATTGTGTTTTCCTGGGTCAGTCTTGGGTTTTGCCCAAGGACAGACAGACATTTCTTGTGCAGATGGGGCCCTTTCCTACCCTTCCTGCTGGTGTCGGTGTCTGAAAGTTCAAGGGACCTTCAACGCAAAGAAGATCTCATTCTAAGGATACAATGATTATGGCCTAAAGATTCAAGAGAAAACATAGTAGGAAGAGGACTTGTTCTATGTCTGTGCTATGAAATTACAAACGGTGAATGTAACATGAGAACCAGAGAGCAAATTTGTGTTCCCATTTTCCTGCATACTCTGAGTAAGACAAGCATTTGTGGTCATCTTCAACAAAGCACAGGGTCCTTTGAGAGAGTTGCCAGAAGCCAGGATTCACAGACTACGCAATGGATAATGCAGCATCATGAGCAATGATGTAACCAGCATTAAATACATGGAATAAGGAATTGCAGAGTTGAGAAGACCTATATTAGGTCAATACAAACAGGCTCCAAAGTGCCAAGGTGCTCTGAGTCATCACAGCATTGCTGCCTTTTGCTCATGGCAGGAGAGATGAGATTAACCAAGAATGATGTGTTTAACAGTAAAGACCAGGAAGAGAAGGTTTCTGGACCTCAGCAGGAAGAGAGGGTGCCTAGACTCTGTGAAGAATCTTCCTGCTTACGGAACAATGGACAAATACGTATACTTCCCCTCTACTTATTATTCTAAATCTCCGTCAGTAAATCACTACACCTCACATAGGCCTATGCCTGGCTCAGCCTTCTGTGAAGGTTAAAATGACCATCATTCCCCAGCCCCAGTCTCCGCCCAGTGTCACCTCATCAGAGAGGCTTCCCCACCACCCTTTCTGAATTAGCAAGTGCGCTCTCTCCCAACTCTGCTTTACCTTTCTTCCAGGCTTTATCACCTCTGTCATTTTTCATGTTTCTTTGTTTACATCTGTCTCCTTCCATCAGAAGAAGGGCAGAGACTCCGCTTTGCTCATGGCTGCCTCCCCAGTACCTGGAAAGGTGGTCAGTGTGGGGTAGATGCTCGATGCTTGTTGGATATTGAATGAATGAATGAATGAATGAGTGAATGAACAAGGAAATAGCTGTAATAAGTTTTGCATCTATTGCAGGAGCTTGGCAGATAGTCACTGCCGTTACTGACATTTCTAAGATGAGGAAAGAGATTCCCAGGGGTTAATGATTCCTGGTAGGAGAGGGTGGGAGTGGAACCCAGTTGGCTGACCTCAAAGTCCTTGTTCTAACCTCTGGCTTATACTGAAGCCCACCCCCAGGCCCTCCTATGTGTAGGAGGAGGCTGACCCACAATGTGCAAAATGGGCTTCCTTGACAGGGCGTCACAACTGCCTACCCCACGCTGCAGGATGGCCCAGAAATCACAGCTGCCTCTGCAGCTCTCATTCTGTGAGTCCAGTTTCTGGGAGGAGTATAGAGGCCTGATTCCCTGAGCCCCTCCCCACTTCCCAAAGCCTCTATGGCATGTCCCGCTCGATAGGTTGGATCCTGGTGCCCACCTGGGCACCCGGCCCTCTCAGCACATCCCCCACCCCTGGGGGCAGGCGCTCTTAGCTCTCATGGCCTGGCTCATGGGTGGAGCTCCAAAGCCCACCCTCACACAGGTCACCCTCACCCCAGCGTGGAGGCCAGACCCCTCTGACCCACTCGCCCCCACTTCTCCCAGTTGGTTCTGTAACAGGCCTGGGTGCTTCTCCTTTGGCTGGTGCCTGTGTCTGGGCCAATGCCTGCTGGGGCCTCTTTGCCCCAGAAACTACTCTCCAGGTACAGAGGGCAGAGATTCTGCCAACTGCTGACGGTCTATCCCAATTTTGCATTCCAGAACCAGGGAAATAACCATAGAAAGGATGGGGGACCCACGGACCACTGTGAGTCGGCCCTGAGCGGACACTCCATCCATCACCTGACCCCCATACACCCCGACTGGCTGGAGGGTCTTCTGGAATCCAAGTCATCTCAGAGCCAGTGTCCAGCAGTCCCCGAATGGCCTGATTACTTCCCTTTCCCCAGCACCTAGTCTCCTGGAAAAAGTCATAGGTTCCTCCGGGAGGGCTGGGAGAAAGATTCACGATCTAAATTTTTAGCATCGTAGTGGGGTCCTTCCTCCAGGGACCCTGCCTCCCCTATTCAAGGGCTCTGGGTCTGTGGACCCGCCCCAGCCTGGGAAGTGATGGTGCCTGAGCCTCTTTGAGTCTTCACCTGCCCTCGGGGGACAGGCCCAGCAGGTCCCTTCTAAGGAGCGAAGCCTGTCCTAGATTAGTGCTCACGCATCCCCCTCACACTGTCCTGGGAACAACAGAAGGCGGGGCAAGTGTACCACACACGCAGCTGCGGCAGACAGAGACCTGCCCGGCCCAGGGGGGATGGAGGTGGGGGGAGGCCACCCTCCTGGACCAGACGAGGATGAAAGTACAAAGCAGCAGGAGAGCTGGATCAGAGGAGGAAGCTCAGGTCAGGACCTCCCTCCTTCCGCACCCACGAGCTCGGCCTCAGGGCCCCTTGCAGGAAGAACGCGCCAGTGAGGGCCCGCCTCCCACCGGGATGGAGGCTGGCCGAGCCCACTGGGCAGGGGCAGGAGGCAGCTGCGCCCAGGTTCTCACGGTGCACTGGGCTCAGCACGGCTCACATGGTGCTTCCACAGAACAGGGAGGACAGGGCCTCCCTCCCCAAGTGGGCAGAGCGTCTGTGGGTGGCGCGCTGTGCCCTGGCCAGAGCCACCTGCTTAATCGGACTTGGCTCCCTGAGACTCAAGTCCTGTCCTCCTTTGATTTTATGGAGTGTGACTGTGTGCAGAGGATGGGGTAGCAATTTGCTTTTTATTCGCTCCCTTTCTTGGCATTAAGAATGTGCATTTGGGGCTTCCCTGGTGGCGCAGTTGTTGAGAGTCCACCTGCCGATGCAGGGGACACGGGTTCGTGCCCTGGTCCGGGAAGATCCCACATGCCGCGGAGCGGCTGAGCCCGTGAGCCATGGCCGCTGAGCCTGCGCGTCCAGAGCCTGTGCTCCGCAACAGGAGAGGCCACAACAGTGAGAGGCCCGCATACCGCAAAAAAATAAAAATAAAAATAAAATAAAATAAAAAAGAATGTGCATTTGACAAAAATCAGGAACAGAAAAAGGGGGGGGGAACCCTGATCATTTTACCACCCTAAAAAAAAACACGAAGTAACATAAGTTACATCGTAGAAAGCTTAGAACACAAAAGAAAGAAGAAAAATCAGAGGGAGAATTGGACACAAGGCAAATGCATTCTCCTTTCCAGCTCTCAGCATCCCTCTCCCTGCCTCCTGGGGCCCCCTGACCCCTCACACCACCTCCAGCCCCTGGCAGCCACTGGTCTACTTTCTGTCTCCATGGATTTGCCTGGTCTAGACATTTCATGTAAATGGAATCACACAGTATGTGGCCTTTTGTGAGTAAATTTCATCCTTTCTGCACCCAACACAGGTAAGCGGCATATTCTGCTTACAGTAAGCGTGTCCACCCCTTTTTATTCTTTCTTTGTTATGAAGTCTACCACCCTTCTGTGGGGGAACCCAATATTTGACCACATCCAGATTCTGTAATGAATAAATCCGGAGCTAACTGCAGACCTCGAGAGGGACTGGCCATCCAAAGTCAAGGCCGGTTTCCCCACGACAGAATTTCTCCCCCTCAGCGTTCTCGACACTGGGGGTGACCAGCTGTGTGGTGGGCAGTCCAGCTCACCTTGGGATGTTTCCCAGTATTGCCCACAGGATGCAGTATAAGAGCTCCCTGGAGGGGGCAGCAAGGCACAGAGGCTCAGACATCCTGTGTGGGAATCCCTGCTCTGCCCCTTAGCTGCCAAGTCACCTGGGTGCGTTGCTCAGCCTCAGTTTCCCCATCTGTAAAATGGGCGTCCAACTCCCAGGGCTGTTGTGAGAGTTGGGTATGAAAGTGAATATAAAGCACCGAGTTCCTGGTTCCCCAAGTTCAGCTCATCCTCATTATTAAGTTTATAGGAAGGGTCCAGCTTTCTAACCAGGCACCTGCCTAGAACCAAAGGAAAGCGGGTCCACTGCAGCCTCAGATGCTTGGCGAGGCCCCTGCCAGCCCTGCCAGCCCAGGTACCCCCACCTGGCCATCACCCACCCCAGGAACAACCACTGGAGGCTGGAGTCACTCCCGCTCAGCACCTCCAGAAATCAGCCCCATCCTCTGATGGGAGGGCCCGACCCTTTCAGCACAAGTAAATTCAATCGGCGGAAGGAGCTTCCGTGGCAGTGAGACAGCTGCGACAGCTAACAAGCCACACCCCCCTGGCAGCCAGCCTCTAGAACCAGCTCCAGCCAAACGTGCTTTTGTTTTCTCGAAAGGCAAATAAATGGGTCAGAAGCCAACCAGGGGAACCGGAAGCTGACTCTGAAGGATAAGTTCCAAAGGATAAAGTTAGAGACTCGATTAAGGAAGATTTAATGAGTTAGAAAGAGATCAGGACAAACCCAGGGCGTAAATCAGATATTGATCATCGTAAAAGCAAGGCTTGCTAAAGCGTAAGTCAACAGCTCTGGGCCAACTTGCTAACATCTGACCCTCTTAAGAGCTTCTAGAAATCCGGGGCTGAAATGGCAGGGGAACGGATGGCTGGACGGGGCGATGGTCCCCATCAGCCAGGAGAGCAGCGTCCCTGGGAAACAAGGGGACCATGTCGGCTGGCCCACTGCCCCTTGGAGCTCACCTTCCCCAAAGGTGCTGTGCGGGACCCTCGGTGGGAGGAGCCCCACTCTGCCTACCCTCGTCTGTGCCGGGCCCGCCCGTCCTAGGCAATGACACGCATCACCTCTAGCCCTCAATCCTGCAGGCTGTCATTCCACTCTTGTGCCGCCCAAGAAAGCTGTGGCTCAGAGACGTAAGTTAGCAACCTGGGCCCTTTGGTTCAAACCCCTCCGTCCTCCAAGGACCCGGCGCCGCCCCCACCCCTCCCCCGGAAGCCTCCCCATCCGCCCTAAAGGGGCGGGTGAAGCATCCATGTGGGTGGAAGAGGGGATTGCTCCTCTCACCCTTGTCAGCCTGTCCCAGCCCCAGAGTACCAGCCCCTCACCCTCCAGGAAGGGGTGTGGTCACCTCTAAGCAGGACAGGAGCAGGAACCCGCAGGGCCCACACACCTCCCCTCGGCGCTGACCGATTCTGGGTAGAAAACCTGCACCTACTACCTCGGCCATTTCCCAGGTCCAGCTGAACGTGCTGCGGGCTGATGCCCGGGACAGCTCCATCTCCCCTTGGGTGCTGTACTAGTCTCCTCGGGCTGCCGTAACAGTCCCACAACCTGGAGGGCTTAGAGTGACCGGAGTTTATTCTCCTACGGTCTGGAGGCCAGAAGTCCGAGATCACGGTGTGGGCAGGACTCCGAGGCCCTCAGAGGCTCTGGGGAGGGTCCCTCCTTGATCTCCCAGCTTCTGGTGGCTCCAGGCACTCCTTGCCGCACGGCCGCCTGCCTCCAATCTCGGCCTCCATCTTCACGTAGCTGTTTTCCCTCCTCCCTCTGTGTCTCTTCTCTTCTTCTTTTAAGGACACCAGTCATTGAATTAGAGTCCATCCAAACCCAGTATGTCTTGGTCTTAACTTGATTATTTTTGCCAAAACCCTGTTTCTAAATAAGGTCACATTCACAGGAGCTGGGCTTCAGCTCATCCTCTGGGAACACAAGTCAAGCCCTGACAGCTGGGAGGTGTGTTCTGGACCTTGTAGACGCTACACTGGCAGCAATGGCTTCATCAGGAGTTTGTCAGAGATGCAGAATTCAAGCAGCCCCAGAGCTGCTGGGCCAGAATCGGTACCTCACGGGCTCCGGGGCCCCCAGGATACGTTTCTGCACCACCACGCAGAGTTCCCCAGGGAGACTGAGTCAGCGGCCACACCCCGACTGCCTTCCTGCCCCGGTCACATGCCCTTCCCTGGGGCCCAATTCCCTACTTACGGTTCACGATCACAACCTTATCTCGACATCTTCAGGAGACCCCACCTAAGACAGGGGTCGAGGGCCCAGGGCTCTCTGCCGCAGAGATCCTGATCCTTTCTAGACGCCACCGCCCACAGCTGCCAGCTCACCCAGAAAACAAATGCACGGGGGTGAACGCACCTCACCCCAGCTAGCGACGGATGGAAGAGAAAGGCCAAGAGAGGCGGGGTCCACTCCCGGGAAGCCCCCTTCCACCCCCGGCACAGAGCGAGCTGACTGCCGTTGAAGGCAGATGCAGGGCCTCGGGGAAAGGAGAGGCTGCTGAGGAGCAAAAGAGCTCGTCCCCCGCTTCCCAGCATCACCCCGACCACGACCACAGTCTCCCTGGCCCTCCCAGAACCTCACGGCAGGACTCGGGCGGAGGGGGCCGCGTAGTTGGGTGGAAGCAGAGGAAAGCGGGCCCCCAGCCCCCGCGTGACCCCAGCTCACCAATTTTTCTGGATTTTCTGAGGGACTTTTCAGATGAGATCACCTTTGCCAACCGCAGCTTTGATCTCTCCCAGACCAAGGAAGAAATGCAGCCACTTCTGATCTTCCCCAAATTGCCCCGAGTTTACCACGTGGAGCGAAGACCGACTCACTTGCTTTCTTCAGAACACACTTCTGGCCTCATTTCAAACCTCCCAAAGGACGCATTGACCTGGATGTTACAGGACCGTCTCTGTTCCCCATCAAACAAGGAAGTTGCTTCTGAAAGGGAACAAGGCGCCTGAAGCCTCCATGCAATGGTTTCCGACTACACGGGGATCCAGCCCGTTTCGCACTTTCAGGTGGCTCACGGAATTGTTCTGGGAAAGTTTCTGTGATGCGGTGTTCCTGAAGCGTCCGTGGCATGGCTGCGGGATATCCAGCCCCACCACCTGAGGACCGTGGCGGAGGGCCCCAGCCTCCGTGAGAGCCCAGGAGCCAGAGGCAAAGGGTTCAGACACATCCTGAGCAGACACACAGGTCCAAAGAAGGAAGGGGAGCTGGACTCCATTCCCAGCAGCCAGGATGAGTTTAATTCAACAAATACTTATTTGATGCCTCTGACGGGCAGCTGGGGTCAGGAGGAAGGGTTCATGCGTGTCCACAGCACGGGCTCCGGAGCGAGAGCAGTGGGCTTGGATCCCAGTTCTGCGCCTTCTAAGCCACAGGGAGCACCTCGGTGGGTGATGAGACCTCTTAGTCTCGGTCTTTCTCTTCCGAAAGCAGGAATAAGAAGAAACTTACCCCTTAGGGTAATTGCAAGACTTGGAATTCATGATACACACGTGCTGAGCACAGCGCCTGGAAAAAAATCATTGAAACCCCACAGGGACAGGCTGGGCCAGGAGAGGGGGTGCATCAGCTTCCATGATTGGAAGGTCCGAGGGGTGGGGCCAACATTGGGGGCCCCGAAAATGCCACTGGGGGGTATGTTTGTGTCCACCCTCCCTCACACGCTCTCTCCATCTCCCCACCTCTCTCAGCCCCCTACTCCTCTGCTTTGGCTGCATTTTCAGGAAAGCTCTCCCCACAAGGCAGCAGGATGGCCACCAGCAGACCAGGAGGTCCTGGCTTTTACTATCTTATGGCTGGTGAGGAAAGAGAGAAATGAGAAAGAGCGAGAGAAAACCTCTTTCCCCATTACCCCAGCAAAAATCCCAGGGGTGAATCTGATTGGCCCGGCTTAGGTCATGTGCCCATCCCTGAGCCAATCACCATGCCTGGGGGGCAGAGTTATGCAATTGTCTAGCTGAGAGCACATGCCGCAGGCTGGGCAGATAAAAAGTTGTCAGTTTCCACTGAAGTGTCACATAGTAAATGCTCAGTAAACATTAGTAGCTCTTTTGTCCCTATACAGAAAGGATGTGCAGGAACCCATCCAGGCGCTCCCCTACTGTCACAGCACCCAGCGCTGAGTGCCACAGAAGTCCTGGACAGTACCCAGCCCGCTCACCAGCCCTGTCGGAGCTCCCCTCCCCTCCCCTTGCCTCCCCTCCCCTGTTCTGAGACTGCACACTATCAGAAAGCTACCCAGGGGCTCCCTGGCCCGCACAGCCCTCTGTCCTCCCTGCTCCCCAGCGGGTGGACGTCCTCACCCACCATGCGCTGGCCATGCCTGGGGATGGCAGCCTCTACTGTCTGCCCTGAACCTCAGGATCTTCTGCTGGGCGGTCAGGGGCTGGTTGGTGTGTCCAGGGCCCTTAGGTCTGTGCGGAAACTTCAAGTCAGGGGGATGGGACAGGGCCTGGGCTCTCACTGTCTGCAGAAATGGGCCCTTGGGGCTCTTCCCGTGGACAGTGCGGCCCTGGCTGCCCTCCACCCCCACCTAGAAACGGCATTAGAGCCCAGACACAGAAGGCCAGAGAACTCCCGGGAGAACCTGGTCCAAGGCCAAGGGTCCTGCCTGAGGGACGAGCAGGGGATGGGGAGGAGGACCGCCCCCTGCACTCAGCCCAGCAGGGATGTCACAGAAGGAGCACAGATGTCACAGCCAATAGCACCAGCCCCTCTACCAGAAGAGGCTCCACCAGCGCTGGGGGTCCACAGCCCCATGGTTCCCTTGGTACAGAAGTCGGGTACTCAGTGCACACGCGTGTGCAGAGACCCTCTGACGCATGGCTTCAGCCGCCGTCAAGGGGGGTGACGATGAGGTCACTAGCGTTCCTCGAGCCAGGCTGTGGGAAACGCTTTAGATGCACAAGTGCGTTTAACTTTCGTCCAATGACCATTATTCCCACTTCCTTGTACCAAGAGGTTAAACAAGGCACCTGCAGCACCGCAGCCAGCAGACCGAGGCTGGAATTCAGCCCAGCCCTCTGACTCCAGAGCCCCTACCCTGGCCACTGCCCACCACCCAGGGCAGCCCAAGAAGGCAGCCAACGGGGGCTGGGTGACAAGCAGCTCTGTCCATGCACAAGCGAGAGCAGCCTGTATTCCAGGTGAAGAAAGCCTGCCAGCAGGATGGGGTACGGACCACCTAGGCCAGCATCATCCCTGGAGGACAGAAGGGCCACTTGGTTTAGCACTGAAGAGCAGGCAGGGGAACTGGAGGGCTGAGGGCCCTGGGCTGTCTCCACAGACGTGCAAAAATCCCCAGAACATTCTGGGAGCTCTTAACCTACATGGGGCTCATGCACCCCTGGAAAGTTTAGCCAGAATCCCACGTCTCTTTCTGAGAAATAATCCCCAAGGGCACCCCACTCCTCTAGTTGACAACCAGCCCCAAGTGAGACAATGGCTCCTCCTACTGTGTCCTGCTTCCCTGCGGGGCACAGGGACACCTGCTCACTGCTAAGCTTGATGCCTTTGGCTGAGGGGACACCTGGCACTCTCCTAAAACGTCCTCACCTCTCCGTGAGATCAGCAGGACTACAGTCTCCACTTAGCAGATGGGGAAACTGAGGACCGACCCATCAGCCTTTCCGTGGTGAGCAGGATGTGGTCCAGCACAGTTTCAGCCCTGTTGACTGTGTAAGCACTGGACACACTGCCCTGGGCCCTCAGCCAATCGGCCCGACTCCCTCTCCCACGCCGGCCCTAGTGGAGTGATGAGAGTGCGTCGGGCTGTTCCCTGCGAGGGTTTGGGAGGAAGGGGCCCAACTGGGAGGCGAGGGGCAACCTCTCCCTTTCATGTCCGTCTCTTTTCTGCACATCAGTCACAGGAAAGGAGAAGAGCTCGCAGTGAGCATGAATCCGGCCAGTGAAGTCGTGGGAACACTGCCTTGTCCGCCGTCTCTGTTCCCTGGCCCTTCAGCTCTGCCGGGCAACGAGCCACTGAAAGCGATGTGAGACTCATGCTTGACTTGCAGTCCGTACCCCCAGGTTTCAAAAAGGGCGTCTGGCGTCAGATCTGTGAATTGTTTAACAGGATTAATCCAGCTTGCGAGCGCTCTGCTGCTGCTTTGTTCCTGACAAGATGAGCTCTGATTTGAAGGAGCAAAAGGGGCTGGAAACCCAAGGATCCCGCGTTCCCTGGAACCTCCCACTGACAAAACCTTCAGCCTGTTGTGTTTATTGCTGAGATGCTCTCAGGGGCTGTGGGGCTGCTGGATCAGAGGCCGACAGCCCTGGTGGGGGCAGTGGGGACCAAGAGCCCTGGCTTCCACCAGAAGGTCAGTTACCCAAGGTCTCGCAACTGCATGCCGCCCCACCCTGCCACCATCCCCCGCCCATTCGGCTTTGTCCAGAAAGCCCAAGACCCAACATCCACTGGAGCTGCAACAAAACCCCCGGGAGAACTTCAAGCCTCAGACCCTCCAGCAAATGTCAGAGCTGAAGGACCTGGATCCCAGCAGTAGAGGCAATCTGGTGCCGTATACACTGAAAGCAGAGGCAGGAGCCAGGAGGCGTAGGTCCGAACCCCAGCTCTACCACTTTCTGTTGGACAACAGTCAAGCATCCTAACCTCTCTGGGCCTCCGTTTCATCATCTGTAAAATGAGGGACTGAGGCTGATAGTGGGACCTGCATCCCAGGGGCTATTGTGAGAATTAGACAAGTTAGTACAGGTCCAGTACTCGGGACAGCGCCTGCCCCGGGAAGCACACAGTAGGTGCTGGGTCTTGTTGTTATTATTACAGTTCTTAGATTACATATTATATTGGAATTATCATATGTTATGTTATTATAAATTTTTACAACACTGTAATTATGTCTTATTATTATAGTATAAAGTATTATATCACTGTTATATTATCATTATTATATTATTTTAATATTATTATAGTATAAATTATTAAAATATCATTATAATATATATAATATTATTATTATTGCCATGTGACAGGCAGTCGGCTAAGCTCTTTATGTGAACTATTATCTCCTTTAGTCCTCCCAGTAACTCTCTGAAGTGGAAAGCATTTAGCCTATGGTATAGATGAAGACCTGAGATTCTAGAAGATTGGGTGATCTGTCCATGGCTCCACAGAACTAGACTCCATACACAGGACGCTGGACTCAAAGGTGACTGGACTTAACCCCAATCCTACCACCAAAGGCTGAAAATTCAGATCCCATAGAGTCAGCCAGGTAAATGACTGGCCGAAAATTAGATGACAGACACCCGGGCTCAGCATGGGAGATGCTATAGGAAGTGGTGGTGACTGCGGGAAAGCACAGCCTGTATCCAGTTGAAAGGGGGCAGCTGCTTCCCAGATCCAGGCAGTTGGGACTATGGGATAATGTAGGCTTAGTGGGGCCAGACCTTCCTGTTTTTCAAAAGAAATACAGGCTTTGATTTGATTTTTAAATGCTGGCAGATTATTTAGTATTTTTTAAACACAGGATGACCCAAAGTACATATATATTGTTAAAAGCTCTCTATGGGCCAGACTGCACGCAGCCCCCCAGCCTGGGATCCCTGCAGCTGGAGAGGCAGCCCGAGGACCCGAATCCTTCCGCAGGCCCACACGCGGGGCACACGGTTCCATCCCCCTGACCTCCCCGAGGGCTGTGTCCTTTCAGAAAGCTGTTTCTCCTGGTAGAAGGAAGCAGGCTTGAGCTGCAGCTCTGGGCTGGAGAACAGGATGTGGCACAGCTGTGCCCCCAAGCACGCTCCCCCAGGCGCCTGCTCCCACACTCTCACTCCAAGACTGGTACCACCTCCGTGGACCACAGAGTCGACCAGGGCAGGTGGCGTGGGCGGCAGTCCCCCCGGGGCAGGAGCTGCAGGGACCAGCTTGTCCGCCCTGGGGCCTTGGGTCCTGCTCGGCGTTGGTTGGCTAAGTTGAAGTTCAAAGCTCTGGGAACCTTCCAGGAAACTACCGAGAAGCAATTCTGAGGACGAGGTATCTACCGAGGCCCTGAGCTCCTGAGCCATGATTTCTGTTTCATGCCGGGGGCCTCCTCTGGCCTCCTGTGGGTCCACCTATGTCTCATGCATCAGGGTACCTTCCAGGCCCCAGGGCCTGGCACCATGTCTGATGGAGAAACAAAGGAACAGGAGGAAACACAGAGAGATGAAAGGAACAGGAGGGCACAGAGGCAAAGTGGGGCTGCATGTGGGGGACAGAAGGGACGCAACCCTGGACCCTCCCCCTGCAGCCAGCCAGGCCTTGCTGGGGCCCTCGACACCCCAGCCCCAGGCGGGGGAGGCACAGAGGCCTCTAGCGAAAGGACTCATCAGGGTCGCTTTCCCAGGGCAACTTTGAGCCCAGCCCAGAAAATATGCCACTCCCCAAAGACCTCGGACCCCCTCCCATCTGCTGAGCCCACCCTCAGGTTCAAAGCACAACTCTGTCTTCCTAAACCACCTTGGACTTCCAAACCCACCGCCTGAGTAGCGACCATTTGGCAAGTAAGTGTTTCCCAATAAAGGTTTAGCTCAGTCCCGAAAGACAGTTTCCTTGAGGCTAGGAAGGAAGTCACAGTAGAGAGACTGGCCAGTAAACACCAGCTCTCTGTGTCCCAGAACTGAAGCAGGCACCCACGCCCTCTCCCCTCAGAATTTAACACGAAGAATAGATGACACTCCACTGGGAGAAACCGGGAGCCCTCGTGAAGTCCAGCCGCCCACCGCTTCACAGACAGACGAGGCCCAGGGAGGGAAGGGCATTGCCAAGGTCACACAGAGGCACACTGCAGAGCTCTCCTAGTGCCTGGCCACCCCGAGTCCTGGGCCACAGGGCAGGCGGGCTGGTCTCTGACTCTGGGGCTGCACGGGAGTGGCCCCCAGGCGCCCCAAGGAAACAGACTGGACTCACAGAGACCATCTGCATGCCAGCCTGTCACCTTCCCCTTCGGATCCAACAGACGCGCTACCTCATATCAAAGCTGATGAAAACACTTTGAACATTTTATGCTTTGAAGGTCCCTTTGACTCTAAACCCAGGCCGGCAAAACATCTTTGCAGAAAAAGAACCTCGATTTGTCACGGTACATTTTAGCACATTTGCATGGTCCCTTGATCCAGCCTGGGATGACAATAGCTCCCCAGCTTCACTTTAAGTAAGAACATTCACATGCAGACAAGAAGAATGGGGGTAAAATGGGCAATTACTTTAAAAAAAAAAAATTCACAAATGCAAAGACAATTCAGTCTGCTGAGAACGGAGCCCCGCTGCTGTGGCCGCTGCCCTGTGACAGATTCTTAACCGGGCGGCGCTAACAGCTGTTGACAGGCCCCCATCTAAGAGGGAAAGGAGAGGACGATGGTGAGGCAGCTGTGGAGCGGGAAATGGGATTTGGGGCCCTTAATTTGCAGGTCACTGGTTTTAATTTAGCCCCAACGCCCTGTCCCTAAGAGCTGCTTCATCTGGCCACTGAGGAAGAACAGACAGGCCCGGGTTGGGCAAGGGGGGTCTGTGGGAGCAGATCCAGGCAGCTGCCAATGGGAAGGCCAGGCTGCAGGAGGACAGGCAGCCAGGGTCCCTGGTTGGAGGCGGAAGTCGGTCTACAGCTGGGAAAGGGAGGGCAGCTCCCCACTTCACTCTCCAAGAGTCTTCTGTTGCCTCCACTCCAAAATCCATGAAGTCCAGACTGGCCTGGGATCCCAGGGTCACCCGCAACTTCACAGGAAAAGCAGCTGCCCTTGGGGCCTCGTGTGTAGAATGTGGGTGTCTTGCAGTGGCCCTGGCAGGTGGGGACACCTCTGCTCCCATTTCTCAGAGCTCAGGGAGCACCGAGGTTTGCCCCTACGATGGGCAGCGCCAGCCCTCAAACCCAGGTGAGCCCAGCTCCAAAGGCAGTGTGGCCACCTGCTCAGGTCACCTCCCACCTTCACGGCCCGTTCATACAGTTCAGTGGATGCATTTCTACATGGAGTGGAATATTACTCAGCCTTAAAAAAGAAGGAGGTTCTGGCATCTGCTACAATGAGGATAAACCTTGAGGACGTTATGCTAGTGAAATAAGCCAGACACAAAAGGACAGATACGGTGTGATTCCACCTGTGTGAGGTCCCCAGAGGAGTCAAATTCACAGAGACAGAAAGTAGAGGGGTGGGCGCCAGCAGGATGAGAGTCAGTGTTTAACAGGGACAGAGTTTCAGTTGGGGAAGATGAGAAAGTTCTGGAGATGGACGGTGGGGATGGCTGCACAACAGTGTGGATGTACTAAATGCAACTGACCTGCACACTCAGAAATTATTAAAACGGGAAATTTTATGTTGTGTGTATTTTACCACTGTCTTGGTCTGTTCCAACTGCTGTAACAAAATACCACAGACTGGGTGAATTGTAAGCAACAGACATTGATTTCTCATGGTCTAGAAGCCAGAAGTCCGAGATCAGGGTGCCAGCACAGTTGGGTTGTAGGGAGGTCCCTCTCCTGGCTGCAGATGTCTGGCTTCTCATGCCCTCAAATGTGAAGGGGGCAAGAGAGCTCTGTGTGGTCCCTTTAATTAGGGCACTAATCCCAGTCTTGAGGGCTCCACCCTCATGACCTAATCACCTCCCAGATGCCTCACCTCCTAACACCATTGCCCTGGGGGGTTAAGATTTCAATACAGGACTTTGGGGACACACATTCAGACCACAGCAGCCACAGAAAAAGACGCACTTCAGAGCCCAACGTGTCTCCCTTCTCTGTCCCCCCAGCACAACTTCTCTTCCACTCAGTCTCATTAAACAATCATTTCGTAAGCATGGTGCTCTGCTGAGCATAAGGGCTGGAAATGAAGTATGGTTTCTGCCCCAGAGAGACCTGAAGCCCAGTGAGGGGAATAGGGCCAGAAAAAACCCAGCCCCTCACTGTGCACACAGGTACAGGCTTCCGTGCGGGGCCACCCAGGATGAGAGTGTGGCTGGTACCCAGGAAGAGCCAAGAGGGCCATGGGGCATCCTCTACTGGCCAGAAGGGTCTGCCAAACCTTCCACTGTTAATAAACGTCCATCGCTCGGGCATGAACGTGTTCTTGGCATTCATCCCAGAAACCTCTGGGGCCACGCGCAGGAGTTGAAGGTGTGGTGAAGCTTACCTGCCCCACCAGGTACTCTGTTTCCATTTAGGTGTCCGTCGGAGTGAACCAGGGCCTGTGCTCTCAGAAAGTGAAGGATGTGATGTTTACTCATTGCATCCCTGGCCACTCTTCATGCTCCATCTACAGGGGCCAGAGCGAGAGATGGACGGGCCTCCGGCTTACGGCACCAGACGGAGCCGCGACACGCACCCGAGGCTCACTTCAACCATCCTCATCTCGACTTATTAAATCCTGACGACGTCTGTTTGCGGTTTTTGCCATTTCCCACACTCAGGATTATTTTTACTTTTGGCAACTCGTCCAATGTGCTTTCCGTGAAGCCGTTATTTCATACAGACGTCCCGCCATCTGGCTGTGATTGAGCACTTAATAGAATTGCTCATGTCGCATAAAGATTCCATATCTGATTGTCGACAGCTTCCATCTTTTCATAACATTTATTTATTTATTTATTCGGCTGCGCCGGGTCTTAGTTTCGGCACACGGGATCTTCGTTGCCGTGTGCGGGATCTTCGTTGCCACATGCGGGATCTAGTTCCCTGACCAGAGATCGAACCCGGGCCCCCTCCATTGGGTGCACAGAGTCTTAACCACTGGACCACCAGGGAAGCCCTGACAGCTTTCATCTTAAAAGAACCTGTGACATGAGGCTAGCCACACTGTGCAGCGGTGTCACCAGATAAATACGCTGGATCACACGGTTGGTGCTTCCCCAGACAGGCAGGACGTGACCTCGGGGTGGGGCGACCTCGGGGTGGGGCGAGCTCACTCTCACCAGGTCGCTCTCACCCTCTGACCTGGAGGAAAGCAACCAGGTCAGAGGGAAGGCTGGTTTCCATGCCAGCAGCGTGGCCCCCCAGCGAGGAGGTCCTCTAAGATGCTTTCACGTGAATATGCATTTTGGTTAACTTGATCCAAGCCGACCCACAGAGGCAGATTCCAGGATGACCTGGGCCATCGCGGGTGGTTGAACATCACACGCAGCTCTGGATGCTCCATTAGCCGGTTGGCGCTGCAGGGCTGCAGACTCTGGAGGGCTTCAAATAGAGGCGGACACAGCAGAGGACAGTCCAGACCATGGATTGTTGGTGAGCTGACCCTGATGACACTTTGATCCTCGGCTCGGCGAGTTGAACAGTTAGACATGACTGGGGATCTCCCAAAGGCTGTCCCATGGATACGGCTGCCCACAAGGCAGAGATCCCCCTCTCTGGGAGCCTCCCCTTATCCACAAGAGTGGCCCCTGGCAGCTCATATATTCTGCATGGTCCCGCCCCCTGCAGGCAGCTCAGGAGCACACACCTGACCCAGTCGGAGTTCCCCTCCTGGGAGGGTTGAGTTGCAGCCAACAGAAGAAATCGCTGGTCCGAGTAGCCAGCCTGTAATCCACAAGCTCAGGTGCCAGGGTGGCCACAAGGATGGAGGAAACACCTGGGCCATGAAGTGAGGGAAGAATAAAGAGGAGAAGCAGAAGGGAAAAGAGAGACAGAGGTCCGTCCTGCCCTGCAGCCCCAGGGATGTGCCCTGTGCTGCAGTAGCACGAGTGTTCCGGTCCGTGTTCTGTGATGCTAACACCACTCCCCTGGGGTCGGGAAGGTCAGGCCAAGGCAGGGCTGGTCTGACCACAGGAAGTGGCAGGTGAGGCCAGCTCCCGGTTTCAACATGCAAAGCGTGTGAATTTCAAACACACTTTGTGTAAAGTCAAACAAACTGTCACTTAATCATGAATGGTAACGACGTTCTTGGAAAACACCTTATCTGAAATAAATAAGTGGCTGACTTTGCCAGTCCACCGAGTCAAACAGAACCTGAATTCATGAATTTGTTAATGAGTCTCCCAGAACGATATTCAAGGGCGTTTGATCTTTGGTTCCCTCTGAACATGTCAAAAGTCTTTGATGACACCAGATCCATATGTGAGGGGAAAAGAGAATGGGCAGCCCAGAAGAGCCCAAAACTAGGACTCAGGACGTGGATTTCATCCTTTAAGAATAAGGTGTAACCAGAAAAGAAAGAGAGAGAGAGAGAGAAGAAATCATTTAAAACCTAAACTAAGGATCATACCAAAAATAGATATAGGATAGATGATAGATAGATAGATAGATAGATAGATAGATCGATCCTAAACTGGCTGTAACCACTTCTACCTTCTGTTAATCTACTGCTGCATAACTAGTTAATACAAACTTACTGACTTACAACAATGGACATCTCTTACCTCTCACCATCCATAGGTCGGGATTCTGGGCAGGAATGCCGAATCCTCCACTCAGGGTCTCAGAGGCTGAAATCAAGGTGTCAGCCAGCTGTGTTCTCATCTGGAGCCCAGGGTCCTCTTCCAACCCCATTGAGGGGTTGGTGGAATCCAGTTCTAGCACTTGTAGCACTGAGGTTCCTGTCACTCTTAGCTCCTACAGGCCACCCTCAGGCCCAAATCACCCGGCCTGCTCACACATGGCAACACGCTTCTTCAAGGCCAGAAGAACATCAGTCCCATTGAAGGACTCACCTGCTTAGGTCAGGCTCACCCCAGGTCAACTCAAGGTCGACTGATTTGGGATCTTAATTTCATCTTCACCTTTGTTACACAGGTGACTTAATCACCAAGACTTCAGGTGGCCCTGAAGTCTTCATGACCTTAGGTAAGACCCTTCTCTTCTCTCCGCTCCTTCCAAGGAAGGTGCAGATAGAAATTCCTGCTTGTGGCCACCACCCACAGATCGTCTTGGACTCCAGTGACAGGTACAGCCCCTTCCCTTTGTAAACTGCAGCCACTGCCCCACTACATGTGCCCCTCACAGCAGCCTTGCAGAGGAGGCGTTGTCCCTGGTGAGGATGGAGGCGTTGGGGGGGGGGGTGGCACAGGGAGGGAAGGGGCCCAGTCTGGTCCTCACTGCAAGCAGAGCCCTCCCACTTCTTCCTCTCTGGACACCAAGTCCTGCCTGTCAGCAGTCCCGACCTCCATGTGTGACAGCATGCAACAGTCTCCAGGACCTTCTGCAGACATCAGACGTCTAAGCAGGAGCAGCCATGGGGAGGATGGTTTGTAATGTGCTCAGGTATGATTTTGCTCAACTTCCCTCCCTGCAGGTCTCAGCTCAGATCGAATTCCGTCCTTTCTGGGAAGGGAGGGCTTGAGGCTGACTTCCTGGAGGAGGAGGCTGGGAGCAGCGCCTGGGCTGCGAGGGTCTGGGCGCGGCTCCCAGGCCGTTGGGAGCAGGTGCCCATGCTGCCTGGGCTCCAGGCAGGCCAGGAGTGGAGGAGGGTCCAGGAGCAGCCAGGTCCCCATTCCGTGTCCACTGCGCCCCTCTCGCTCCGCGTCCTTGAATCTGAACTGCGGAATCAGGGACCTTTGCAGAGATTCCTCGTCAGTTACAGCTCCCGACCTCAGCAGCAAGGCACGGGCCCCGCGGGATGACTCTGCTTCTTGCACCCGCGACTTTGGGAGGGCTGTGGGCCGGACAGTCATGGCCAAGGGGGCGATTCGGGAGGCTTGGCCTCCAGCCAGGAGGGAGCTACAGAGCGACCGCTTGCTGCGGGATGGACACCTCTTGAGAGCCCCGCCCACCCCCACCCCTCCAGGCTCCTCTCTGTTTTTTAATACATTTTCTGATCTAATGAAGGTGAAGTTGACACCAAGGTAAAAAAGCTCCAAATAGTGACCAACGCTTCTGGCTTGCTACTGTCAAAGCAACCAGCACCTCCCCTCCCATTTTCACACAGACGCTGGAGAAGCTCCTGTACCCGCATCTAGCTCCCACTGGTCGCCTGCCGCCAAGGCCTCAGGTGAGCCCGGGAGGGAGGGAAAGTCACAGGGAAGGGGCATTCCAAAAGCCCCCCCAGCTCCATCCTAGACATTTGAAATTCATTCCCCAAAACAACCCAAGTGCCTGTAGACTTATGAGTGGATGAACAAAATATATCATAACCATTAAATGGAATATTATTCAGCCATGAAAAAGAATGGAATTCAGATACACCTGCAACTTGGATGAACCTTGAGACACGATGCTGAGCGAAAGAAGTCAGACACAAACAGTCACACAGTGTATGATTCCATTTCTAGGAAATGTCCAGAACAGACAAGTGCCCGGAGTCAGAGGTAGATTAGTGGTGGCCAGGAGCTGGGGGAGGGGCAACGGGGAGTGACTGCTACTAGCGACGGGGTCTCCTTGAGGGTGACGAACATGTTTTGGAACTAGATAGTCGTGATGGTCACACAACGTGGTAAATAGACTAAAGGCCACTGAATTGTGTACTTAAAAAAGGTTCATTTTGTGTTATGTGAACTCTGCCTCAATTTTTTTAAGCCATTTTTTTGCATTAAGGCACCAGGTTTTCAGAAATCTCCTATTTCATTGGTAACACTGCAAGATAAGATCTGTGTTCATTCATTTAAAAACATTTATTGGGCACCTACTGTGTACCAGGCACTCTTTTAGACACAGAGGGATGCAGAAGAGAAGGAGACAAAGTCCCAGCCCAGAGAAGTTGTATTTGTGGAGATGAAGGAGTTTATCACAGGCTAAGCAGCATCTTAGAAGTCAGAGCCAGGGCCCCATGGGGATGGGGCAGAGGCTGGGTCATTGCTGCCCAGGAGCAGGCAGGAAAGAGGCAGCCCGAAGCCAGTGTCTAGAGGATGCGAAGGGGCAGTGATGGCACCATGGTGGGGGACCCAGGCGGCCAGGACACTGTGAAGTCACTTCACAACAGCTGGGGCGGGGTTGGGGTGCAGATGTGGGGAGCTCTTAGAAAACACCTAAGGCAAGCTTTATTTCACCACAGACGGACCTTTGGTATTGCTCTTTTCTTTCTTCTTTATTATTATTTTTTTAACAGTTCATTCATGTAAAGCTCACAGCTCTATGGGGTTTTTCTAGTCTATTCACAGATATATGCAACTATCATCACAGCCCGTTTTAGAATACTTTCATCACTCCAAAAAGAAACCCTGCACCCCTCAGTGATCTCCCTCCATCCCTCCCTTCCGCCAGCCCCTGGCAACCACTAATCCACCTTCTGACGCTGTGGAGTTGCCTCTTCTGGAGGTCTCATAGAAACGGAATCATATAACATGTGACCTTCTGCGTCTGGCTCCTTTCACTCTGCACCATGATTTCAAGGTTTGTCCCGTGTCAGGGTTTCATAACTTTTTGTGCATGAACACTATTCCATTGCACGAATACGTCACACTTCGTTTGCCCATTCGTCTGTCAAGGGACATTCGAGATGCTTTCACCTCTGGCTGTTGTGAATAGCGCTGCTGTGAGCACTGTGTGCGCACATTCTCATTTCTCTCGGGTGGAATCGCCGGGTCCCATGGCTTCCATGTCTAATTCTTATTTTCTTTCTAAAGAACCACTCTTTGTGCTCTTGCCTCGGAATCTATGTAAATACAGTTGTTTCTGTTTGTCTATCTGTCACCTTGTCATCCCCAAACTGGAAGATGGGTTGCATGATGTGGAGAGTTTGCTTGGGCTGGTGGATCCTAAAACATCGGCTGTGAGCCTGCTACAGGCACGGGGTGCAGGGCTGAAGTTCTGTTTTTCCACCTGGCAGCTGTGGTCACAGGCAGCTTATACAATTTTCGTCACTCTGTCCCTCCGTCTATAAAATGGGGCAGGGGAGCTGTTGTGGGTCACGGGGACCACATGTAACCGGAGTGCTGAGGGCAGACCTGCCACGCAATGTGCTGTTTCTGTGTTCTTTCATGACTCTTCCTTGACAGATCTTCAGAAACACCGCAAGGAGCCAGGCAGGTAAACTGAGTCACGACCCTCTGAGATCCCACGTCCCGGACAGGTCAGACAATTTTACGCATTTTTTCCCCAAAAGGAAATTCAGAAAAGAGGGAGTCACAAGTGATCTATAGACGGTCTTTACAAAGGCTCTCAAATACAGAGAGTTCTATTACAATACATTATTTTAATTACAGAGTCTTATTCAGGAGCAATCACTGTGGGTGGAGAAAACCACAGTGGTCACCACTGGGAGGGCTAACCTGAAGGTCAGTCATCGTATCTGAGCCATGGACACTGATTGACCAATATTAGAACTGTTTCTCACGTGGACAGCTTTATCTAATATGCTCCAGAAGAAGTAATATTGGACACTTATTAGGTGCCAGGCACCATGCTAAGGAGTTTATGTGCATAATTCTATTAAACTCTCACATCAGTCTATGATGTGGTAGGTTCTGCTTTTATCCTCAACTATAGGTAAGGAAAGGGCAGCTCAGAGAGGCTGAGTAACTTGCCCAAGGTCACACAGCCAGTAAGTGCTCAAGTTAGAGTTTGAACTCTGGTCAACCTCATTAGCCGTGAGGTTATACTCTTCCTGTTGGGAGCCAGGCCTGGGGCCAGGGGTGTGTCCAGCCCTGCCGGACCCATCAGCAGCCATGTAGCAAGAACCCTTGATGATGAAGTTAAAGCACCAGCCAGAGACACTATGGAAAACAGTATAGAGGTTCCTCAAAAAATTAAAAATAGAGCTACCATATGATCCAGCAATTCCATTTCTGGGTAGAAATCCAAAGGAATTGAAATCAGGATCTTGTAGAAATATCTGCACTTCCATGTTCACTGAAGCATTATTCACAATATCCAAGATATGGCAACAACCTAAGTGTACACCGATGGATGAATGGAGATACACACACACACACACACACACACACACACCCAATGGCACACTATTCAGCCATCAAAAAGAAAGAAATCCCGCCATTTGCAATAACATGGATGGATCTGGAGGTCATTATGCTAAGAGAAATAAGTCAGATGGAGGAAGACAAACACTGCATGGTATCACTTATATGTGGAATCTAAAAAAAACTGAACTCAGAGAAACAACAGTATAGTGGTGGTTACCAGGGGCCGGTGTGCGGGGGGTGGGGGGGAATGGGGAGATATTGGTCAAAGAGTACAGACTTCCAGGAATGTAATCAACAAGTTCTGGGATCTAATGTACAGCATGGTGATTGTTGCTAACAATACTGTACTATAAAGGACCTACTGTATAGCACAGGGAACTATACTCAATATCTTGTAATAACCTATAATGGAAAAGAATCTGAAAAAAGAATAGATATAGATATATAGATAGATAAATGTATAACTGAATCACTTTGCTGTACACCTGAAACACAACATTGTAAGTCAACTACACTTCAATTTTTAAAAATAAATTTTTTGGGGGGGTGCATATGTCTTTTATTTTTTTATAACATCTTTGTTGGAGTACAATTGCTTTACAATGGCATGTTAGTTTCTGCTTTATAACAAAGTGAATCAGTTATACATATACATATGTCCCCATATCTCCTCCCTCTTGCGTCTCCCTCCCTCCCACCCTCCCTATCCCACCCCTATACTGTACGCTTGAGTCTTGCTAAAAGAGTAGTTTTTAATGTTCTTACCACAAAAAAAGAAATGGTAACTATGTGCAGGATGGTGGTGTTAGCTAAGGCTATGGCGGTCATCATCTTGCAACATATAAGTGTATCAAATCACCATGTTGTACCCCTTAAATTTGCACCATGTTGTATGTCAACTACATCTCAATAAAGCTGGAAGAAATAGACACCAGCCACTTTGCCACATGGATGAATTTGGAAACAGAGCCTTTGGGTCAAATGATGAAAGCTGAGTGTCTTGAGCAGCTCAAATCCCGTCTCTGCCAGAAACGCGGGGGGGGCCTTATATGCTGGTCCTCCAAACTGCAATTATGGGGGGCGGGTGATCCTGTCACTTTACTGTGAACCACAAAGTATTGTTTGGGGAAAATGAGTTGTCTTGAACGAACCTCAATCGGTGTGGCTTGGGACGCTTACGGAGGCCACCTGATAAAATCATTCTACAGGGAGGCAAGGAAACCTACACAGGGTGGTCCGTACTCCTGGGGAGCTGACTTCCCAAGGCAGGCCTTGGATATGATTAACAATCTCCTTTGAGAACAAGAGTTAGTGGTTCCTGTCCAGAGATCACATAGCTACACGTACAGGACAAAGGAAAAAGAAATGATTCTTCTAGTGTTAGGCAAATAGGTACATGTGGCCTAGAATAAAACTTTCAGCATCGTACCTGTGTTCAATGAGTCCTGTAATCTCTTCCTCATTCCCTACGTAACAGTTCAGTCCAAAAGCCCTTAGTCAGGGCCCAGCCAGGCAGGAATCTGCAGGGACTGGAGGGGAGGAGGGGCCGTGGCCACCTGGCGGGAGATGCCAGCTATGAGCAGAAAGAGAGGAGGGTGGGCCATGAGATGGGACAAGAGGGAGCTGCCATGGTAACACCCCAATGTGGGGTGTTGGAGCCCCAACAGGGTGAGGACAGAGCAGGGGGTTGGAAGCAGCCAATGTGGGGTGCTGGACCCCAAGCAAAGGGGGGTGGGAGTCGGCACAAGGGTGGGAGAGAGACAGTGGTGACGGGAGATTGGTTACAGACCAGTTCTAACCTGCAGGATCGCCCAAATAAATTATAGTCCATCCATACCACGGAATATTACGTAGTCATTAAAGCCGATGTTGTAGAAAAACATTTAATGACATGAAAAGATGCTCATGAAATATTAAGGGGGTTGAAGCAAGCTGAAAAGACTGCACGGGACGCTACTGAGGATGCTCACCCTGGTTCTCCGCTGCTGCTTTTAGCAATCCATGCCAAAACTTGGTGCCCTTCGGCGCTGCTCCCGGATTCTGTGGGCCCAGCATGGCAAGGGGCGCAACGGACCGACTTCTCTCTGCTCCAGGGCACAGGGGAGCTTGGCTGGCACAGCACACACAGCTTAGGGGGAAGCTGGAGGTTGCCTCCAACACGTCATCTTGACTCACACGCCCAGCGCCTGGGCTGAGGTGACAAGGACAGGACAGCCAGGACGGTCCACCAGAGCACCTGCAGTGGAATTCTCAGCGAGGTAGCTCAGCGCTCCAAGAGCCTGTGTTCTGGTTAACTAGGGGCACGATGCTTGGCCTTTTATGACCTAACCCAGAAGTCGCAGGGCCACGTTCACCATACTCTGTCTGTGGAGCCGGTCACAAAGACCCTTCCAGACAAGGGGCTGCACTGACCCCACCTCTCATAGGGAGGAGAGTCAAAGCATTTACAGCCTCAGTTAAAACCACCACACCTTCCCTCAAAATAAGCAGGGGGGCACCAGATATCAACCACCCTTTTCTAGGAGTGGTGAGACCCTAGGTGGGGTTTTCCTTCCTTTTGCTTCTCTGTGTTTTCTAAATATTCTACAATGATCATGAACTACCTCATTAAAAGAGAAAAATATATATAAAATTTAAACTAAGGGCTTCTCTTCCCACCTGCTACTCACCATCCCTTCCCCCCCCTCGACGCTGCACAAATGCCGCCTCCCCGCGGGTCTGGGGGCCCCTACACCCGGGGAGGGGCGGAGCAGCCCTGAGAGAGGGGGTGCCCTCTCGGTCCTGCAGCGTTTCCGGGGGCAGCTCTCAGCGTCTCCTGAGGATCGTGTGTGAAGGCCCTGAACAGAACTGAGCTCGAGTCAGAGCACGAGGCATCCCAGACAAGTGGTAAGAAGCCTCTGGGGGGTCAGCCACGCCTCCTTTTCCAGAACCTTCCAGAATGTGAGGGGCTGCGCCCTCCAGACGGTCAGCTCCTCAAAGGCAGCAGAGCTGGGACACCTGAATGGCAGAGCCAACGCAGGGACTGGGTCCCTGCAGGACTTGCAAACAGACATCTGCCACCTGGATCCAGTCCAGAGACGAGGGCCGCCAGGTCATTTGAGGCCAGACTTAAAACTCAGGAGGTTACGTACAAAATCCCAACCTCTGGGTTTGCCTGAGAAACCTGGAGATTTGGTGACACAGGCCCGCCCTCCTGCAGCCACCAGCAAGTGGCACCTGGCCGACATGCCCCATTCCCCTGGGCCCAAAGTGCCACATGGGCACTCACGCCTGGCCGGTGTCACTCACCCACTTGAAGGGCACAGCCTCGGGGACATTGGCTTTGCAGTCCCAGAGTCTCAGCAGTGGGAGGGTCCTCAGAAGGACCCCACCCCTTTCAGGAATACAGTGTGCCTGGCAGACGCTCATCGCATCCCACTTAAATACCTCCAGGAGTGGGGAGCTCACCCCATTATTAGACAGCTGTCCTTATTAGAGCAATTCTCCCATCCAAAGACAAATGTACTTCCCTGTGGGTCAGATCAGGCCACTCCTTTGGCTGAAGCCCCCAGGGCCTCCCTTTATGCCCAGAATATTACCTGCAGGACTCACCATGATGCACAAGGCCTGGCCCCGTCTGGCCCTGCCTAACTCTCCAGCCTCACTTTGTTCCATCAATGTGTTAACACTTTCTCCCAGCTTCTTGGACGCACCCCTCTGCCTCTTCCACCAGCACCGCCTTCCCCAGACACCCCCGGCAGTGGCTCCATCTCCTGCTTCCGGTCCACCCCCAACTAAAGTCAATCCTTCCCACCCTGTACTCTCGTTCCCTTTCGTAGCACTTAGCGCAATGTGGAATTGCTGTACTTGATTACTTTCTGGGTTACCTTTCTCCTCCACTAGGGTGTCAGCCCCTGGAGGGCACGGACTGGCTTGCTTTGTCCATTGTTGTAGCCTTGGCACCTGGACCTGAGGTGCCTGTTCTAATAATCAGCATCATAGGTGCTTAATAAACCTGGGATGGATGGATGATGGAAGATGAATGGATGGGCTGTTACTCTGCAATTCACGCTCCCATTTAGGGAATACAAGCAGACCTCATTTTATTGGACTTTGCTTTATTGCACTTCAAAGATATTGCATTTTTTACAAATAGAAGGTTTGTAAAATAGACTTGCACTGAGCAAGTCTATCGTTGCCATTTTTCCAACAATATTTGCTCACTTTGTGTCTCTGTGTCATATGTTGGTGATTCTCACAATAGTTCAGAATTTTTCATTATTATTATATTTGTCTGGGATCTGTGATCAGTGATCTTTGATGTTACTACTACTGAGGCAGGAGATAGATGGGCTCCGGGCTAGGCCTTTACAACTGGCCTCCTGCTTACATTTCTTGGGGCAGGAAAAAGGTGGGCTTCAGGCCTGACACTTACAACTAGCCTCCTGTTTGCATTTCCTGAGACAGGAGATAGGTGGGCTCCAGGTTAGATATTTATGACCAGCCTCCTGTCTGCCCTTCGAGATAGAAATAACAAGAGAAACAGGGTAAATAGCTGGACTTTGTCTCCTTTGGACACTTTACGATAACAGTCATGGCAGGAACAGAGAGGGGCTAAACCTTGCTTGAGGAAAAGATCAAGAGGTCTTATGTTTCCCATCCTTGGGGCAAGGGAGACATTGCACCTGTGCAGAAAGGCTCCTTGGGGGTCAAAAATCACCCAGAATAGGTGATGCCAAGGCCCCCCTTAGGCCTCTGGGCCGGAATCCATCTTGGAAAAAAGTTGTGCACACAGGCTGGGGAGGGTCCTAGGGCAGGTCAGGTGTGGAAAAAGAAACCAGATAATTGGCCAAAGGTAAACAAAGACCCGGAAGAACTGCCGCATATAAATGACTTAAACCCTCTTCACTGTTCCTCCTCATTAGGGGGGACGCCCACACCCTCCCTCTCCGGGTGTGCATCTCTGCCCTGCTTCTGTCTTAACTAAACAGTTTCTCTGTGAGCTCTCCCACGTGTTGTGCTGTGTCTCTAATGATAAACTCTGTACCTGTTTTTACACTTTTTGCCTCCTTGAGAAATGCATTTTTCAGTGGGGTTAAGAGCCAGGGGAACTTTGCTTCTAGACTCTAGCCCCTGGTGAACTAGTGGCTAGGATTCCTGGTTTTCATCCAGGCTGCCCAGGTTCGATTCCTGGGCAGGGAACTAAGATCTCGCTTCAAGCCACCACTCACTGCCGCTGCCTCTCCGAGATCACTACCACTCACTGAAGGCTCAGACGATGGCTAGCATTTTTTAGCAATAGAGTGTTTTTGAATTAAGGTATGTACATTGTTTTTTAGACATAATGCTATTATTGCACACTTAACAGGGTACAGTATAGGGTAAACATAACTTATATGTGCACTGGGAAACCAAAAAATTCCTGTGATACGTTGCATTGCGATATTCACTTCACTGCAGTGGTCTGGAACCGAACCCGCAGTATCTCTGTGGTGTGCCTTACGTCTAAGTGTCTGCCAGAGACAAAATTCTCATCCTATCAATAGGAGCTACAGGGATGTGGTTGGCCCCACCCAGGAGAGCCTTTCAGGTATTGGAAGATTCCCAATCCCATCTTCCCTTAATCATTCCCCAGGCTCTGAGGGCTGGGCTCCTACACAGTCACTGGTGGCCTGTCTCCTCTGACCAACACGTGTTGCCCTGTTCCCCTCAGCGCTCCTTTCAGGCCACTGTGCAGGGTCACCAATTTTCCCTGACTGCTGTCCCCGAAAACAGGATTGTCCTCTAAAGCCAGCTTATCAACTCTCTATGGAGAAGGACACAGGTTTTTATCTTCAATTTGTCACAAACCTGTACTTTTGTAAAATATGGTGAAAATGAGCAGCTAGACAAATGAAATGAGGAAAGACACAAAATACGAGCCCCCAATTTCTTTATTAGATGCAACAGACATAAAATTACCCTGAAAATGGCTACACAGCTTCTAAGCGCTTACTCTCAATGTCTGTGCTTATCTTGTCCAAAGTGACAACTTAGGGACCGCTTTGGAGCAGCGTTGTGGAGCAGCCCCGCAAGCCCGTGGACTTTGAGATGGGGGATCAGGTGTAGGGCTAGCTGTCCGTGGCCCCAGCCTGTGGCAGGGAGGCCTACAGGCAATGCCCCACCGGCTCCCTGGAGCCCAGAGAGCCAGATAGAGACAGCCCTACCTGCCCCCATGCTGGCCCAGCTCCTTCCACTTGCCTGGGGCCAGAGTCCAGGCAAAATGCCTGCCCTCAGAAAGCTGGTGCTCTGGTTGGGGAAGGCAGAAAGGAGTGAACTGGATACAGGGGGGTTGGTGCCAAAACTCGGTCTCTGTGCACCGGTGCCAAACAGAATCTCAGAGACAGAGTTTTGGGTGAAATAGAAAAGAACACCTTTATCGTTTTGCCAGGCAAAGGGGGAAACAGAGGACTAATGCCTTCAAAACTGTGTCCCCACGCAGGGGGTTTGGTGAGGATTTTTATAGCAATGGTTCAAGGGTGGGGTTACTGATAAGGATCAGGGTGTGTGCAGGGCCTGCTTCCCTTTAATCTGGCCTCAGGGGGTCTCCTGATGAGTTTCTGGGGTTCTCAAGGCCATCAAACTGTGACCTTTTCTCTTGAATGAAGAATGCTTCATCAGGTAGTTAACATCTTCCATTTGTCCGGGGGTTTAGTTCTATAAAGGGTTCAAAGATATTGTTATGTGTATCCCTCGAGGTGGAACCAGGACCTGCCCCAAGGCTGCACTATTGTTTCTTGACTCGGCTCCCTTGTCTCTGCATCCCTTCCCCGATTAGCAACTGTTTGAATCTGTCCTTTGGAACTCGGAGAAGGTCGTGGAGGCTGAAGCCTATTCCCTACAAACAAGAACTGGGGAACACAGGAGGGCTTCTGTGCCCAAGAACCCCACAGGGTCCTGCTCGGTTTCAGTGGTGGGTGGTGTACCTGAGCAGGGCAGTACCTGTGGCCAGGAAGGCCTGATAGAGGAGATCACAGATCTCCCTGAATGCGGGCAGGAGGGCACCATGCCAACACCAGGCAGAGCATCCAGGCAGTGGGAAGAGCAGATGCAAAGGCCCTGGGGTAGGAGCATGAGAGGAATATTCCAGGAACACGTCTGCCAGGAAGAGAAGGGAGGGAGGGAGGGAGGGAGACCTAGCCCTGTCAGTGCACCATGGCTGAAAGTCTTTGGCCTTGAACGTGTGGGTAAGAAGCAGCCACACCTTGCCCTTCAGTCCCAGGTGGGGCTGGTAGGGGATTAAGGCTGGCAGTCTCTCTCTCTCTCCCTGATGCAGCGTAATTAGATGAGAGCACTGACCTCTCTGAGTCTCACTGGCCTTACCTGGCCTATAAAAGAAGGATAGGATACACACACACGCACACACACGCACACACACGCACATTCCCCAAGGATGTTGTAAAAATTTATTGAGAAGTCACAGAAGGATCTGACATTGAGGCTGGCCCAGTCAGTGGAATGACTCGGCAAACATTAAAAAGAAAGAAAAATGCAAACTTGGAAGGAGACATACTTCAGACCTAGTCAGTCATTTCCACTTTAGTGAGAAGTAGCTTCAGAGTCCTTCCTTAGGACCTCCAGGTGGGGACTCTTGTGCGGAATGGGGGGTGGGAGGATCAAAGCAAACATGACCAGGCCCCTCTCCTCGCAGGGTTGCATCCAAGTCTGGGGGAGCCGTTCCCCCTCAGAGTAGGAAGGAATCCTAGAGGCCAGCCCATCCAAACCACCTGAGGGGCTCCTCTGGGCTTGAATGCCCCTAGGGTCGAGGGACTCAGTCTCAGAAGGAGGGAATGGCAGGTGGGCAATGGCCAGTCTCCGTGATCCTGGTGTGAAAGTTTACATCCCTTACATTCTTTTCTCCCAGATTCATGCCCTTAAATACGTCTGTGCCTATTCTTTGTCCCCTCCCTAAGCAGAAAGGATTTGCATCTTTGCTAACCCTAATAAATTATCGTTCCCGCAGGTGGGTGGCTGGGAAGCAGGAGGAGAGTTCTTCAGAGCAGCCTGGGACCCAGACACTCACATAAACACAGACCTTCACTCACGCGCACACACAGGCACGTGCACACACGTGCATATATGCTCACATGCACATTCATACGGGGGCAGGCCCACACTCACATACCCACACAGGCACACATGCAAATGCGCTCAAATGCACATACATACACACACACCTGCATTCACACATATGCACAGGCACATGCCTTCATGCACAGAGGCGCTCACACACGCATTCACACACGCAAGCGCGTGCGCGCACACACACACACACAAATGCAGGTTGCAAAGGATTAGCAAATGTTTGCTGAGCTTCTGCCTGGCAGGAGACTCTACACGGGTATCTGGAGGCTGCAGAGAAGTTAAGAAGCCCCTGCCCTCAGGGCAAAAGGGAAGGCAGGGAGGGAACCCTTGGTCAGTGCCCGCCATGCTGGAAACGTGTATTTCAGGAGGCTGGAAGTCATCACCCATGTTCAGCTTCCCACCCTGTGAAGAAGGTTATGTCAGGCCCTGATGTGCTGGGGCCAACACGATGTCTGCATGTTTCCTTAGGCATCTTCATCAGAGAGGAGTTGATTTGAACCTGGTCGTGCTCCAAGCCTGAAAATGGAAACATACACGTCTCCAAACCACAATCTGCATTCCACAAACATGGACTATCTGAGAGGCATCCGCTTCAGCCCACTAAGATCTGCACTGAGGCCCCTGAGCCCCTGAAGGGTGTGGTCAGCAGCTGAGAACACAAAGGAGAAAGTCTGGCCAAGATTCCCGGAGAAATGGTGAGTACAGGTGAGCCTGGTGTGAGGACATGCTCAGAGAAGGATGCTGAGCTGTCAGAGGGCCCCGCAGCCAGGGGAAGGGGCTCGCATGAGCCAGATCTAGGGCTATTTGAGCAGAAAAGTAACTAATGATGGTAATGGATGACAGCCCATTGAAAACCATGGGAAATCATGAGTCCAGACATATCTAAGTCGATGAATAAATAAGTTTAATAAATAAAAATATAATAGATACAATAGGTTAATATAAACAAATTTAACAAATACTAATATGATAAGTTTAATAAGTTAATGGGAAGGAAGGGAAACTCTTCCTTACAGAATGCCTATTAATGAATGCAGAAGGAAGGCTGGAATTAGGAAATGATCAGCCCAGGCTAAAACGAGTGCATGCAAAAGTTCACCTAAGGGCACAATAGTTACCTAATCTCGAAGTATCTCCCCACGAATCTCCTAGTGATTATAAAGGGAAACGAGTAACTTCCAGTAGGTAAAGAACCTGGTGGACACTCCCCAAAGCAGGTGGTCACCATCAGAAGCCTTTGTACCCAGACATCCTGAGCCTCCAGACACAGCATCCCTTCAAGAATCTGTCTGCTGAATGGTCACCTGGATCTAAACATGAGGAAATGAGAGAAAACTCAAACTAAGGGACATTTCAAAATAAATGCCTGTTACCTTTCATGATGCCAAAGTCAAAGTTCCCCGAGAAAGGCTGAGGGACTGTTCCAGATTGAAGGTAGAAGGAAAACAAAATGCCCCACGTGACCCTGGATTAGACCCTGGACAGTGATAAACAGCAGGTATCAGGGTGTTATTGGGACTGTTGGAGACATTCGAATGCAGATAGATACATGGATGATAGAGAGATAGATAGATAGATGATAGATAGATAGATAATTGATAGATAGATGATAGATTGATAGATAATAGATAGATAGATGATAGATAGATAATAGATAGATAGATAATAGATAGATACATGGATGATAGATAGATAGATGATAGATGATAGATAGATAGATAATTGATAGATAGATGATAGATAGATAATAGATGATAGATAATAGATAGATGGTAGATAGATAATTGATAGATAGATAGATGATAGATAATAGATAGATAGTAGATAGATAGATAATTGATTGATAGATAGATGATAGATAATTGATAGATAGATAGATGATATATTGATAGATAGGTAATAGATAGATAGATGATAGATAGATAGATAATAGATAGATAGATGATAGATAATAGATAGATAAATAGATAATAGATAGATGGTAGATAGATAGATAATTGATAGATGATAGATGATAGATAATTGATAGATAGATGATAGATTGATAGATAGATAATAGATAGATGATAGATAGATAATAGATAGATGATAGATAGACGATAGATGATAGATAGATAGTAGATAGATAGATGGATAGATAGATGATAGATAATAAATAGATATATAGATAGATAATAGATAGATAATAGGTAGATAGATAGATAGCTCATACATAGGAAGAAAGAGAGAGAATGATAAAGCGGATTGGTCAAAATGTGAACAATGGTTGAATTCAGATAGAGAATATAAGAATTCCTTGCACTATTCTTGCAACTTCGGTATAAATTTGGATTTACATCTGAATTTAAAGTTATAGGAAATTAACTAAGATCTGTCCACCCTCCAGTAGCACAGTGTGTTTGGGGCATCCCCACGACCACTCTCAGGTCCAGTGTTTTTCCAGGACTCACAGAACTCAGAAAAGTCATGGTACTTGTGGTTATGGTTTGTTAGAGGGAAGGGATTCAGACTAAAACCAGCAGAGGAACCGGGCTCACAGGGACATACAACAATGACAGCTTCTCTGGAAATGACGACGGACAACACACAATAGGTGTGGTCAACCAGGGAAGCCCAACCAGGCCTTGGTGTCCAGAGTGTCTGCTGGGGGCAGTCACACAGGCATGGCTGGCTGTACAGGACCTTCTGTCTCCAGACTCTGCAGAGGTGAAGGCCCCCACCGTAAGTCACATTGTTAGACTCTCTGGTGCGACCCAAGGCATCAGGAAAACAGACACTCCTGTCTGGCAGGATATTCCAGGGGCCGGGCAAGGAGTGTGCAGAGTCTGGACAAACCAGGCCTGCTGAGCCAGCCCTTCTCTGTGCACACGTGCTCACGGCAATGAGCAAACGGAGTCGGAAAAAGTCAGAAGCAAAAGGGCAGGAAGCAGGAGGCAGTGTTTGCAAAGGGCTTGTGGGTGAGCCTGGTGGGGATGGGCAGTGGGGCTGCACAGGGAGTCCACGGGGGGCATCCAGGAAGATTGAGGGACCTCATGCCAGCTGGGGTCTCAGACTCTCAGAATCTAACCCATGCTCTCACTCAGCCACCCAAGAAACACTTGCCGAGCCCTGTGACATGCTGGTTCCACGTGCACAGCGGAAACAGGCAGGCCAGGTCGCTCCCTCCTGGAGCTTGCGGTCTAAGGGAGGGGCAGGCCATCCGTAAGTAAGCAGATAATAGAAAACCATCGCATCTGGGCATCTGGCTCCGCTCCTGGCTCGTGCAAAGGGAACTGGCTCCCCCTGTCTCCAGCCTCCTCCCTCCTGCTCTCAGAGGGAGGGGAAGAAGCAGGAGGACCCCAGGCTGCCCCCGTCCCATGCCATCACCGGTCCCTTCAGTACAAGATGCAGCGAGGCTCAGGCCCATTTATGCTGCAGAACGAATTCCAGCTTCGATTGCCCAAACCTGTGATAATGGCGGGGCTGGAAGGGGCGCAGCGCCCCTGCCTCCCTGGGCCACCTGACTTTGCCTCCAGCTGGAGTCACTCACTCATTGCATCCCTGCGGGACTCAAGGACAGCAGCAGACTCCCCTTCTGCGGTAGGGATTAGGAGGCAAGCTGGGGTCAAGGGACCGTCCAATCCGTACCGAATGTTCTGATCAGCAGCCGCCCCACTTCGGCCGCCTCCCCTCCTACGCAGCTTTGATAAACGGATTCCTTACAGGATCTCTCTTCTCATCCTCACCTCTGTGGGACCCAAGGGGACACCTGAGCAAGGCTTTCTCTAATCTTTGCATCTCACGCTTAGTACCGAGACATTCATAGTAACGGCAGATGGGAAAATAATGGAAAGTTTCTCAAAGCATATTGGTGGCGTTGATGGGCAAAGCCCTGTGAGTTGCTTCTGCTATTGTAGGATCCCATCTTACAGATGAGGCAACTGGAGCCCAGAGACAGTGACCCACGTGAGGGTTCCGCCCATGTCCCTCCACCCCGTCACTGCCGTTCCTACTGGCCCTTCAGAGCAGGTGGACGGTGCCTCTGATGCTTGCCAGTCCATCACCTCCCCCACCTGTGCGCTACCTGGCGGCCACACGAGATGGGGGTGAGAGATGGCCTGGTGTGGAGACAGGTCAAACAAAAACACCCAAATATGTTCATCACTACAAATGGTGACGATTGCCCCGAAGGAAAGAAACACAGTGCTACAAGAGGAAAATAACAGGAAGGACCAAGAATTTAGACTGTGGCCAGGGGGAGTGATGGTTAGAGCAGGAGGGACCTAGGCAGGGAGACAGCATACACCCAGGACCTGCTGGGGCTCAAGGGGGCCAGGAAATGACAGCCCCTCTCCGTGGCTGCGTTCTGAACCAACGGAAAACAAGATAAGTGGCAGGTGAAGGACAGTTGTCGCCCTCGTGACCGTAAAGGCAGGGCTGAAGGGAATGACCTGGGCGTGGGGGCGTTCCAAGTCAGACTGACTCAGCTCCCCACCAAGGGCAAAGTCAGCCCCAGCAGGAGAGTGGAGCCGTGGCAGGGGTGCTGCACTAGCGAGGCTCCCCCAGTGGGGAAGGCAGGGCCAGGAGAAGAGAGCTGGTCCCGACCACCCTCCACCCAATGGGAGAGAGGTGCATTGACCAGAAGAACATCATGTTAAAAGTAGAGATGAAATGCCCCTCTTCCTGGGATGCCAGCTGATCCTCCTTTTTCTTTTTCTTTTTTTTTATAAACTTATTTATTTTTGGCTGCATTGGGTCTTCACTGCTGTGCGCAGGCTTTCTCTAGTTGTGGCGAGTGGGGGCTTCTCATGTTGTGGAGCACGGGCTCTAGGCGTGCGGACTTCCATAGTTGCAGCATGTGGGCTCAGTAGTTATGGCACGCAAGCTCTAGAGCGCAGGCTCAGTAGACGTGGCGCACAGGCTTAGTTGCTCTGCGGCATGTGGGATCTTCCCGGGCCAGGGCTCGGACCCGTGTCCCCTGCTTTGGCAGGCGGACTCCTAACCACTGCGCCACTAGAGAAGCCCTGATCCTCCTTTGATGATAAGACTCCCTTCCCAGGTGCAGAGGCCATCCTGACTTGCTGTGAACGTGCTGATCTGGTTTTTTTGAAACCTTGAAGGAATGTATCCCTGACTTGTTTCATGTTCTTTGTTCTGATAAGACATAAAACTCTGCTGAAAACCGTACTTCTGTAGAGCAGAACCTCAGAGTCATCTAAGAGGCTGGCTTCCAGGCTCTAGTCCTCATTTTGGCTCAAGTAAAACCCTTTTCTATTCTTATTTTTGATATCGATTATTTTAGTCGACAGCAAGAACAAGCCAGGCCATTACACCCCATAGGGGGTGGCTTCACATGGCCTTACTTCAGTTTTATTGTCGGCACCCCATCACAAGAGTGTAGAGCCGGTATCAAAGGAAAGAAAAGAAATATTCTTCATGACGAGCAGAGCAACAGGTTGTCTCTCTCGGGGCCGCCAGAAGCAGAGGGGAAGCTTCCAGAAGGTTCCACTGGAGTTTATGCTGCTCGCTTTGGGAACGGACCACTGAGATTTTTGTCTCACACCAGGGAAGCCAGGGCCCCTTGCAGCATCCAAAAAGACGTTGGAGAGAGAAATAAGAAAACCAGTAATCTTCGCCAGTAATAGAAACAATGCCTCTCAGAGTTACTTTGGCGAAGAGGAGGCATCTGGAGGGCATTTAGCTCTTACAGCATGAAAGGTCCTGTTCAATTTCTAAAAGGAAAGATTCCAGTTTCTTTGAACTTGAAAGATATAGTAAGTACTGAACCGGAACTCTCAGCAGGAGATGTTTTATGGGACCTAATTAAAGCCAAGCAGGAAGAGCGAGTCATCAGAACTGGGTAAGAGAATCCTTCACGGGGCTCGGGGAGCAGAGCTGGGGCACAGCCGGCAAGGAGGCGGCCTCCAGGGACAGGACGCTACCCAGCTGCACAGATGGCACTGGGGGTGAGGGCAAGGGGTGGGGCTGCTCCTGGTCCCAGTACGAGGCCAGGATCAGAAGCAGCGCCGGGTGCGCAAGTGTCCCCTCCAGTGTCTTGCTTGAGGGCAGGTCACTTGTGCACGCTTGTGCACACACACACACATGCACACCCAGACACATGCACACACACACATGCATGCACACCCAGACACATGCACACACCCTCATGCATGCAGGTACAAACACATTCACAATACACAAACGTGCAAGAGTGTGTGCATATGCACACATGTGCACACGTATACACACATGTATACAGTCAACCAAAGCCCCGTGTGAGCCCAGCACTGAGCTGCTCACCTCTGCGGCTCCAAACTTCCTTGCCTGCCAAGATGGTCCATGCCCACTGTGAACCCACTGCCTTGTTGGAAAAATAAGACCACACGCCTGCAACTAGGACACACAGAAGAATCCAGAATCCCATTTCTTCCTTCAAGAGAAAAAGTCAGTTTCCTAGAGTCAGGAAAATAAAAGCCATATGTATACCTGAATCACTGTGCTGTACACTTGAAACTAACACAACATTGTCAATTAACCATACTTTAATAAAATGTTTTTAAAAAGGAAAAGAAAAGAAAAGCCGCAAAGACTGGGATTTTTTTAATGGAGAAACGGGATTTAGCAAAGGGAAGGCGTCAGCCTGAAGCTCAGCCAGAGGCAGGGGCCCTGCCGGGCGCTCGGCAGTCGGTTGATCTGATCAGCTTCCAGTCCCACCTGGAGGAGACAGTGTGCGGGGGAGGAGGCCGCGGGCCTGGGGGCCTTGGAGAGCTCTCCACGGAGCAGGGAGGCACCAGCTCCTGCTGTCTGCTTCCCCGGCGGGAGGGGGAATCCCGCCCACCCCTCCCGGACAACGAAACAGGTGCTGCGCCCCACCACCCCTCAGAGAGGGTCCAACGGCCGCCAGGAAGGTTCTAGAGTTCTGATGAGTTCTCCAGCCGCCACTGCTCCCACCCCTCCCCCCACCCCCACCCCAAGGTCAAGGCTCTCCCAGGCAGTCAGGCTCCGGCCAATGCAATCAGGCGCGCTGACAGCTCTTTTAGAAAAATGGGAGAAACGTGAGGTGAGCAAGGACACCATTTGGCTGTTTTCCCCAGAGACCCAAAAGCGTTTGTATTCCTGTGGCATCTGGGGGCCGCGATTCCACCCAGCTCTTTCACCCACATCTGTCTGGTTTCGTCGGTGGCTGCCAGCCACCAACGGAGTGGAGAGGGTCCAGAGCCAGGTGCCGCGGCCAGCTCCGCGCCCTAACCTTCTCGACCTACAAACGGGGTTCTCGGGCACCATAGGGTCATAGGAGACACCCAGCACCCGAACACCTCTCCCAAGGCTGACACCAAGACCCCCAGGGGCAGAGGGATTGGGGCGGCTGGGGGTCTGGGTGCCAAGGAAGGGGGTGAACCCCCCAAAAGTACCCCTTGAACCTGCTTCCTCCTCCTCATTCTGAAGCCCAGTGTGGACCACCCAAACCCATCACTGCTCTTGCTGAGGCCCTGGGGGCGCATCCAGGCTCACGGAGGGGTGAGCAGGGAGCCGTGCAGAGCTATGACATCCGCTCTACCTGGGTGAGACAGAGGGTCCTAACGCTCCGCCGGGGACACCAAGGAAGCGTGGGGACTGACTCAACACGAGCAGAGGCGGGCTCAGTCCAGCAAGGCCTGGAACGTGAGGAGCTGGGGAAGAGCCTCTAATAGTTCAGGAAATCAGATATCGTCCTGGCAGAGCCGCCCAGAGAACCAGGGCGGAGACCCTGGAGGCTATGCTGGTGAGACATACAACCTGGCAGACGGCTCCCAGAGAGGGCAGCACTTGGAAACCAGGAATCCGGCTGATTGGAGCAGCGTCTCAGGCCAGAAAGGTACAGTCAGAACCGGCTTTGAGAATCAGCTAACATGGGTCCCTTTCCTAGCAGCTGCCCCTAATGGAGACCCAACTTGGGGAGACAGTTACCCCAGGCTCTCCCAATGGTCACAGAGGTCCACCTGCCCACCTGAGCATCAGGCCAGGGCTCAACTTTTACCAAAAAGCTCAGCTTCCAGCAGCAGATGAATGCCCATGCTGCATTAGCAGGAGGTGGTATGGGGGAGCAGAAAGGGCCCCTCCCTGTCGACAAGCAGGTAAAACCCAAACCAAAGGTTTTGGAAAGCCCGCTGGGAACACAGATGGCCAGGAGGAGAAGGAGGCTGGGAACAGCCTCCCGGGCTCGGCCTTTTCCCGAGGAACACAGAAGCCTGGGAAGAAACTCCAGGACCCCACACCCCTTGTCAAGGGCAGAACAGGTAGCTGTCAGTGGACGGGGAACCAGGGCATCTTGAGTGGCTCTGCTGAGCACTGCCCCGAGCTCCTTTCCTGGCTGCCCAGAGCCAGGACGGGCCTTCGGCAAACTGGGTACAATCTCCCGGTTCCCTGGAGGCTTAGAGACCCGGGTCTCTCTGCAAAGGCCTGGGCCCCACCGAGCCATGTGGTGGGAAAGGCATCTCCTCTCCCCGCGGCTGGCTGCGGCCCTGGGTGGCCGTGGCCAGCAGCAGCTGGAAGCCCCTGACTGCATCACTTCATATCATGTTGAGATCCTGATTTCCCGAGTCCGGACCACAGACACCCAACCTCCAGGGGGTCCCAACCACCCTCAGAGCCACGCCCCTGAGCTCAGAGCCAGAAGAGACAGGCAGGGGACGTGGTCCCCAGCAGGCAGGGGACGTGGTCCCCAGCAGGCAGCGGCAGTCTCTCTGTGTGTGCTCCGCTGACACACACACACCATGATGAGCCTTGCTGTGCGAATGAGAGAAGTCAGAAACACAAGACCACGGATTCATTTATATGAAAAGTCCAGAATAGGTAGATCCCTAGAGTCAGAAAGTAGATTAGTAGTTACCAGGAGCTGGGGGTGGGAGTGGCAGGGGGTAAGGGGGAGACCGCTAAATGGTACAGCGTTTCCAGTTCCCCGATGAATTGCTTTGGAACTGGTGATGGTCGCATAATGTTGCGAATGTATCAAATGGCACAGAAGTAGTTGCTTTAAAATTGTTGATTTTACATTATGTCAATTTTACTTTAGGAAGGAAGGAAGGAAAGGAGGGAGGGAGGGAGGAAGAGAGAAGGAAGGAAAGAGAAAAGAAAGGGAAGAAAATTGGACGGAAAACGTAACAAGATGGGAACCTTTTTCTTTTTTTAATGTCTGAAACATTTATATTAACATATTTCCATACAAATAACCCAAAGGAAGTTTAGTATTAGTTGCTTTGTTTGTTTGTTTGTTTATACTGCAGGTTCTTATCAGTCATCAGTTTTATACACATCAGTGTATACATGTCAATCCCAATCGCCCTATTCAGCACACCACCAGGATGGGAACCTTTTAAAACGGAAGACGTTGCGTATCAAGGGAGTTACAAGCCAGCAGAGACTGGTTAGGTGAGGGACTCGAGAGGGACAGAGATCATCCTCAGATCCTGAAGGAGCGCCCAGGCGCAACCAGTAAGGCCCGTGTGGTAGCCACGCCCTTATTTAAAAAAAAAAAAATGCATCCCTACCCAAGGGAAGAGGAATTAGACCAACACTGCTCTCCTCTGCCCTTTGGCTGCCCTCCCTGTACGTTCAAGCAAACACAGGAAGAAATCGCATTCCTGGTGTTCAGGCCAGGGGAGTCCATGGGAGAAGGCAGTGGGTTCAATGGTGACCCCCCAAAAGATATGTCCACTTCCTAAGCCCCGGAACCTGTGAAAGTTACCTTTTTGGAAAAAGGGGACTTTGCAGGTGTGATTTGAAGTTAAGGATCTCCAGATGAGACCATCCTGGGTTCTCCGGGCGAGCCCTAAATCTGATGACAAGTGTTCTTATAAGAGACACATGAGAGAGACATGGGGAGGAAAGCAGAAGGTCACGGGAAGACAAGGGCAACGGCGTGATGCTACCACGAGGACGGCTGGCGGTCACCAGAGGCTGGACAAGGCAGGAAGTATCCCCCCACGCCGGAGCCTCTGGAGAGAGCACAGCCCTGACTATACGTGATAGTATAGTATATACTATACTACCGTATATACTATATACTATATATATATAGTATCATATATATACTATATATGATAGAGTATATATATGATACATATATACTCTAGAGTATATATATACTATATATACTCTATAGAGTATATATATACTCTATATAATATAGATATATCGTATATATATACCATATATGGTATAGTATATATATTATATATATGATATAAATATATCATATATATATAATATGTATACTATATATGATAGTATAGTCAACTATACCTTGATACAGGACTTCTGGCCTCCAGAGCTGTGGCAAAATAAACTTCCGTTGTTTTTAGCCCCCTCAGGACGCTACTGCCCAGAGCCTGGCCCTGCGAGCCTGACTCTTCCAGGTCTGAGCACGGCCCTCACCTGCTCAAGCACCTCTGTGGCTGTCACCTCAACAATAAAGGTCAAATTCCTTCGAGGTGTCCAGGGAAGTCTGTGGTCTGGCCCCATGTGCCATTACTGGGGAGTCAGCCCACCCCAACTTCAAGCAGCCTCAATGCACTCTGATAAGCTGGGGTGCCAGAAGTGGGGGACACAGGCTAGGTCCCATCTGCGATGCTCCTAGATTAAGAGACCATGAACAAGGCAGGACAAGAGGACCCTGAGTCCACAGAGGACATCTTACTTTAACCAGCCATGGGTCCAGGTCCTCCGCTGGCCTCGCCGGGCACCATGTCTGGATGGTCCAGAGCCATGCGAGGGCAGTGCCTGTTGGTGGCAGCCCCATGGCCAGTCTTAGCAGATCTCAGAAACACCACACTGGGGCAAAGCCACCAGGGCTGAAAGAACACTGTGCCCTTGGAGGCCCGTGGGCAGCACTGCTTGGCCCCATGAAAGCTGGGACCCAGCTGACAGCATCCTGCCCGTGGCAGGCAATGGATGAGCCCACCTTTCTGCCAGTCTCAGCCTTCTGCTGCTCTTCCCAAGAACGGCTGAGACCCCAGCCCCATCACTGATGCATATGAGAGATGGTCACTTCTGAGACCCTTTCTGTCCACGGCTGGGGCTTCAAGTCCCAGTGATCAGAAGACTCGGGAAGTGAGGCCATGGCCATGGCCGGTCCCTCGTGGGCTGCCCTGAGGCACTCTCACTGTCTTGCCCAGGAAGTGGTCTGGAAGAAAGGGAGGATGTGGGGGGGCAGTGGCTTACTGCTGCTGGTACTCATGTGACTGAGGAAATGACAGTCTCAAGCACTCAGCCAGGTCCCTCCACCTACTCACTGCAGAAGGGCAGCACAGGGTGGCCCTGGACTGCTCAGATTCTGGCTCTGAATCCTGGCTCAGCCACTTCCTAGCTGTGTGACCTTGGGTCAGTTACCTACCCTCTCTGTGCCTAGTTTGCTCATCTATAATTTGAAAGTGATAACAATAATAATACCTATCTCACAGGGTTGTTGTGGGGATGTGTTCATATTTGTGAAAGAAAGAAAGAAAGAAAGAAAGAAAGAAAGAAAGAAAGAAAGAAAGAAAGAAAGAGAGAGGGAGAGAGAGAGGGAGGGAGAGGGAGGGAGGGAGGGAGGGAGGGAGAAAGGAAGGAAGGAGGGAAGAAAAGAAAGAAAGAAAGGAGCTCTCTTTGAGCCGTGGCTTTCCCACCTATAAAATCATAGAATCATCCTAAAGAAAAAGTGATAGAAGATATGGTGGTTACTTAGCACAGTCCCTGGAACACAGTCCACAATAAAGAGTAGCTACAATCTGCCATCATCATCATCACCATCATCATCTTCTTCATCTCGTTTTTCATGTGCAAAGGGGACAGTGGTATGTTTCCCATGGACCTCACAGGGCTGGAGGGAAGGCAACAAATTAAAGAATACCTCACACAGGCATTGTTTTTATTGTCTCTGATCCCAAAAGAAGCTGAGTTGTGTTTCTTTTAACCCCCAAACAAGGTTTAGGATATTCACCCTTTGGTTGTCAGCTCCGTTATCCGGAAGTCTCACGCCTTCCCAACGCAGGGGTCACTACCTCACTGTCTTCCTGAGTTGGGGGACCCATCTGTTCCTCAGGATTCAGGCAGGTTCCCCAGACCCCACCCAGCGAGAACCAAGCCCCCTGGGAAAACACCTACTGTATCGATTGAGCCTCTGACCTCTGAGCACTCAGCCTTCCCCTGCCCGTACCACGGTGAACTCACTCTCACACACACACACACACACACACACACACACACACACTTCACGTTCTCTCTCGCTTGCCACAACCACATGCCACCCAAGTCTCCGGTCCCTCCCGATGAATCACTCTCATCAGTGACATTTAGGCGTCAGCTGGCATCACAGGATGTATCTGGAAAATGTCAAGCCCGTGGGGTCAGACAGGAACAGTTTAAGAGAAGCTGAGCGAGTCTCATTTAGAAGTCTCCACTCTCTGCTGGAGCCTCCGGCGAGCAGAGAGAGAAGGTGATTTCCTTCCTCAGACAGAGGTCAGTGCTTATCAAGATACTTAACACCAGAGCCTCTCCCACCCCAGCAAGCACTGTCTCAGAACAAACGAGAAACAATAGGAGGGGAGTCAGGGACTTCCAGATTCTTTGCCATGTTCTGGGAATATAGTATGGTTCTATGGTCCACCAAAGAAGTCCTTCCTTCTTTCCATGCATGCATCCATGCATCCTTCTATCCATCCATCCATCTATCCATGCATCCTTCCCCTTTATCCATCCATCCATCCATCCATCTGTCTATCCAGTCATCCTTCCACCCATTCATCCATCCATCCATTTCTCTGGTTCACTCAGAAGTGATTCTTTCCCCAAGGGTTTCGCATGCAGGCTGGAACCTCCACAGTACCCTGGTCCTTGTTGGAGATTCACCTAAATGTATCAACCTGTTCTGCGTACTTTGGAACTCAAGCTACAGATGGTTCTGGAGGGCATTTTTAAACAGCGGTAAAAATGTAAGACTAGACCCTGTGGGGGTTGTTTTCCAGAAGCATGAATTTTTAAACATATCTCATAAAATAATTGTTTGGAATACTCCCAGGTTGCTCCAGTTAGACCCAGTTTTTACAAGGTTGTCACAGTATTTAGGAAAGCCAGATCTCCCTGGGGGCAAATTATTAGGCAAATGCTAAGATCTGCTCAGAAACCTCATCCTGTTACCAGGAGGGGACGCTGCAGACCGCGGCTCACTGGGACCACTCGTCCCTCCGCACAGAGCCTCCACCACTGCATCTCAGTCCATCAAGTGGGACCATCTCACCAGCATCCACATGGCTTCCCCTCTGACCTTGGCAGAGCAGTTGGTTGAATGGTTCTAGGTGATGAAGAGGTTGAATGATACCAAGTGACAGTTTTCCCCTGGGAATACAGAAATCATTTAAGCAACTTAGGAAGAGAAGTATCAGATGTTGCTCTGTATAGATTTTTTTTTCAATTCTGAGGCTAGGCAACCAAACTTTTGTATATGTTTTAACAAAAAAATCAATATAGGATACTCCAGGTTGCCTCTTTAAGTTTTGACAGGTTGGGACTTTGCAGGAGGAATATTGAAAACAGCAGACCTCAGCGCTACCCCATTCCAGAGGTTCCCCTGGAGAAAAGAATTGTCAATGTTTAGAGACCAGAATTACAGAAACAAGCCCCAGATTACCTTTATTTTTCATGAGCTACACCCTCACCCAAACTTAGCAAAATAAGCTGGCCTAAATATTTTGACTAGCTTCATCTCTCTTTCCGCAATTTGGATTGACTTAAAGAGACTTTCAGAATTGATTTGATGTAACGCTGCTCTGTTTCATGATCGATTTCAATTCCAGTGTAAAACAAGAAGTTTATGCCCACAATTAGAACATAAATGCTACCGTGCTCTCTAAATATCATACCTCACTGCCACAGGGCGTCCATGAAAGTGTAAACATACTTTTGATTGACCTTCAGGCACTGTCAGGAAATGTAACTCATAGAGATGCCAGGAGGAGAATCTCCTTTCTTCACTAATGCAATACCCTCTGGCTATGTAAACACTTGCAAAGCCATTACTCTTCATTAAAAAGCAAAGACACATGGAATCCTCCCTGTCAAGAGTCACCTCCACCTATTCAATCCAAGAAGGCTGGAGGGATAATGAACAGAAGTCGTGTGTCCTCCTCCGTGAAGGGCATGCTAGTTGGTCTTCACCCACCTAGCCATCGTTTGTTTGTTTGTTTGTTTGTCTTTTTGTCTCTGGTAGCGAACAATGCTTTTAAGGAGTAAAGGTCAAGCATGTCCAGTACCATGGACAGAGCACTGGATTGGCCATTGAGTTTCCCAAAGGAAAAAGTTTTTAACCTTCTATCTGTCCATTTTTTTCTGGGGGGAGGGGAAGAGGAGGAGTAAGTTAAAAGTGAATTAGACATTTTTTCCTATTCAATACTTTAGAAGTCAACAAACGTTTTCTTTTTTAAAAAAAATATTTTATTGATGTATAGTTGATTTACAATGTTGTATTAGTTTCTGGTGTACAGCAGAGTGATTCATTATATATATTCTTTTTCATATTATTTTCCACTATGGTTTATTACAGGATATTAAATATAATTTCCTGTGCTCTACAGAAGGACCTTGTTTATCTATTTTATATATAATAGTTTGCCTCTGCTAATCCCAAACTCCTAATTTATCCCTCCCCCACCCCCCTCCCCCTGGACAACCACAAGTCTGTTCTCTATGTCTGTGATTGTTCTAAACAAACATTTTCTTAAAGGGCCAGCTGTAAATATATTGGTTTTGCAAACCTTACGGTCTCTGTCAAAACTTCTCACCTCCCACATTGTAGCCCCAAAGCAGCCAAAGACAATATGCAAATGAACTGGCATGGCTGTGTTTCAATAAAACTTTATTTACAAAAGCAGGCAGATTTGGTCTGTGGACTGTAGTTTGCTAACGCCTGCTTTAAGTTAGTAGTAAAAGTGCTGAGAAATGGGTAGGGGTGTCAAGGAGAACACCATAATTCAAAAAGATATATGCACCCCAATGTTTACCGCAGCACTATTTACAGTAGCCAAGACATGGAAGCAACCTAAACGTCTATCAACAGAGGAATGGATAAAGAAGATGTGGTACATATATACAATGGAATGTTACTCAGCCATAAAAAAGAACAAAATAATGCCATTTGCAGCAACATGGATGGACCTAGAGATTCTCATACTGAGTGAAGTAAGTCAGACAGAGAAAGACAAATATCATATGATATCAATTATATGTGGAATCTAAAGAAAGGCTACAAATGAACTTATCTACAAAACAGAAATAGAGTTACAGGTGTAAAATACAAACTTATGGTTACAGGGGAGAAGCAGGGGGAGGGATAAATCAGGAGACTGAGACTGACATATGCACACTACTATATATAAAATTAATAACTAATAAGGACCTACTGTATAGCACAGGAAACTCTACTCAGTACTCTGTAATGACCTGTATGGGAAAAGAATCTAAAACAGAGTGGATGTATGTATATGTATAACTGATTCACTTTGCTGTACCCTGAAACTAACACAACATTGTAAATCAGTTATACCCCAATAAAAATATTTTTTTAAAAATGGGTAGGGGTGTCAAAGAGATGAGGATGCTAGTGTCTCTGATATCAGAAGAACCGTGATCGTTGAGCCAGGTCATGACTCCCCAGGGACTTACTCTCCAGTAAGAGATCAGTTTTGTATCTCCTGATACTCGTCAAGGACCTAGCAATAAAGCTTTTTTTTCCAAGTTTACCCTGCATTTTGACCTCCTTAAGCTTTGTCTCACAACCTTAACAGTGAGAAGTAAGAACTGAAACAGGGGGAAAGATTCTGAGATACAAGTGAGCATCTCTGTAAAAATCATTCCTCTACCCCCTACCCAGGTGATCTTTCTGGGACCAGAGTGAGCCCCCTGGAGAAAGGAGAGTCAACTTTTGGGCTACCAATCCCTCACTAGCATCCCAGTAACAGCATCACTGACACCCCCACTTACCTCCGAAATGGTGCAGGTCTAAACAGGAGGTTGATAAGGGAAGCTAGATCTTTGGAGAATATGACTGGGGAAAATAAGGGAAGAGCAGGCAGAACTGGGCTGAAAAACTTCTTCAAGAAGTCTCTACTTGGTTGTAGATCTCAATGCTTCTCTCATAACTAAACACTTCAGCAGCTAATTGGCTTCAGCAATTAAAGAAAAAAAAAAGGCTAGATTCAATTTCCACTCCCTTAAAATGCAATCTAGACAATTTATGAAAAGCAACCAAATATACTTCAGAGATGAATAGACTTCTTCTTGCCATAACCTTCCTTAAAAGCACTTGGAGAGGTAAAAATATTCTTAAATCAAAAGGAACACCATACTCAAAAAAATAGAAGTTGGCATGATTAATTTAGTGCTCCTTTATTATCATCAGGGACAAATAAAGAGATCTGTCTCTACCTGTTAGGGTTCTTCCTGGGTGAAGCCACTTAACAAGGTCAATTACAAAATAAGGAAGGATAAAGCTGCTAGAGAGATGTTCAGACCCCGTGTTGAACCTCCTGCTATTGAGAAAATGCACAGCCTTTGCAGGAAACACAATCCTTGAAAAGAAAGAGGCTGAGAATAAGAGCCTCCAGAGTGGAGGCTGGAGTGGAGACAAGCAGGTGACGGATGTCTGCAGAATCAAGAGAAAAGCTGAGGTGGAAGTTTCTAGAAGAGGGGTAAGGATGTAACCGAGCAGGACCCTATGGGGGCCTTCCCAAGACAGAACCCCCTCCACATCCTCCACCTGCCTCTTGTCTGTAGAAAAACTTTAGCCTCCTAGGCATTCCCCAAGTTCCAAAGAATAATTTTCATCAGAGAAGTGAGAAAATACAGAAAGAAAGGAAAGCAGTCAAACAAGACAAAATAATTTTAGCCATTAAACAAAGTCAAGGACCTTTAGTTCCTCCTCTAAGGCTATAGACTTTGAGTCATATCCTTTGAGGTATTTTGCAGATACTGCAACCCCACCATGTGGAAGAAGTTAACTGTATGCTGACCACAAGCACGTAGACCCCACCACCATACTGGTTGGAAACAGAGGGTTGATGATGTTGACTCTCAATTACCCCACCACCAACCAATCAGAAGGGTGTCCACGAGCTGATCACATACTCCACAGCACACTTCCTTCCTTCACTTGTCTTTAAAAACATTTCCCTGAAAGCCATTGGGAAGTTCGGGTCTTTCAAGCACTAGCTACCTGGACTCCTTGCTTGGCATCTGCAATAAACAGTGTACTTTCCATTACCACAACCTGGTGTCAGTAGATTGGCCTTGCTGTGCTTGGGCAAGTGGACCCAAGTTTGGTTTGGTAATAAGGAGTGCAATAGAAGACCTGTCAACAGGAGAGAGAGAGGCAGGCACTGAGGGAGATAGTGAGGGGTGAGGAGCTACCCCCAGGAATCCCCACATACCAGTGGAAATGAACATGCATGCACACAGCACACCATGGTACTAAGACACAGACACAAATGTAGACACACATCACACGTACGTACAGCCATACGCACATGCACACATGCAGAGACACATCCGACCCACACTGAGACACAATCACACAGGCACAGAACAGATGGGCACATGCAAACACACACACGGATGCACAAACACACACGCACACACAAACATCAACACACACTTCACACAGTCACAACACCCATGTACACACAGACACATCCACCCACATAGAGACACAGAACAGGCCAAAACATTCAAATTCACACACCTACACACGCTCACACACAACACAACATATCTATTACACTCCACTGAAGATGAATACAAATTTGCTTCCAGACCCAAGTCTAGCAACAAGGTCGTCTCTCAAGGTGACTGGGAAAACTTGGCATAAAGAAGAAGCAAACAGGGCTTCCCTGGTGGCGCAGTGGTTGAGAGTCCGCCTGCTGATGCAGAGGACATGGGTTCGTGCCCTGGTCCGGGAAGATCCCATGTGCCGTGGAGCAGCTGGGCCCGTGAGCCATGGCCGCTAAGCCTGCACGTCCGGAGCCTGTGCTCCACAACGGGAGAGGCCACAACAGCGAGAGGCCCGCGTACCACAAAAAAAAAAAAAAAAAAAAAAGGAAGCAAACAACTTTATCTGCATCTTGCTAAGTGCTGTGCTCTGAAGATGAGGAATTATTAATGAATCACCAATACTCAGCATGTAGCCTGGCACATAGTAGATGCTCAGTGTATGCTGCACGAAGTACAAATTGTTTAGAGTTTAAGTCTAGGATCTAAAACCAGTAACCTGAGTTGCTCCTGACTCCCTCCCCACCCTTCCCATGCAGAGAGTGTTTGGGGTGCCCTTCCGAGCTGGCCGCCCCTCCCCACACACAGACTCTTCAGGCAGGGTCAGCACGGCCCCGCTGAGCAGGCATCTGGTTTCACACTTTCCTTCTACAGAAGAGGGCAAAGGAAGTGGCTGAGAGCATGTCCTGCCTGCCTTTGAATCTCAGCTCCATGCTTCCCAGCTTTGCAACCTCAGGAAGGCTGCTCAGGCTCACTGTACCCCCATCTCCTTGTTGGTGATGTGGGAATTTGAGTTTTAGATGAGATGAATGTCTTAGTGGAAGACTCTCCTTCCTAAGGGATCAAAGATCTTCCCCCAAACCTGCTCTAGCCCAGCCCTCTCTACCCTAGCTGATGGCAGCTCCATCCTCCCATTGGATTTCCCTTTCTCGTGGACCTAATATTCGATCTGTCTGCCAGTCCTGCTGGCCCCACCTGCAAGCCAACTCCAGAATCCAGGTCTTACCCCAGCCCCCACTCCACCCTCTCTCACCTGGACTCCTGCAACAGCCTCCTACCTGGTCTCCTAGTTTCCATGCTGGCCCCCCTGCGGCAAATTCTTAATTCATCCACCAGAGCGATGACTGACAACACCCATCAGATCATTCCTATTTCACCCAGAGGAAAACGAACATTTTTATGCTGCCCCCCAAGGCCTGCATGATCTGCCCCCCCATAACTCTGACCTCACCCAGACTCCTCCTCTCTTTTCCTCGAACATGGCCAATAATCACCCACCTGGGCCTGTTGCAAGGGGTGCTCTCTCTGCCTGGAATATGCTTCCCCAGTTACCTGCAACCAATTCCCTCATCCCTTTCAAGTATTTGCCCTAATGGCATCTTCTTCCAACTTTGACCAACTTTGACAGCCATCTGTCCCATGCCGATCCTGGCACTGATATTCCTAAGCTTTACTTTTGTACTTAGCAATGTCACCTTCTAATCTATCACATAGTTCACTGCTGTATGATGTAAATCTTTGTCTTTTCTGCCCACCAGTATATTCCAAGGACTTAGAGCAACGCCTGAACACACAGGCAGCACTGATTGAAGACTGGTTCAATACATGAGTGAATGGACTGTGGATCAGATGCCGGCTCTTGCACTGTGCTCAGCTTGGAAGATAAAGGGTCAGAAAGAACAAACCAGGAGCCCAGCACCTCCCCCACGAGAGTCTCATTCTCTATTTTCAAGAAGCTCAGTTGTTGCTGGGTTTTTTCCCCCCACTTAAGGGGCTTGCCCAAGGCACTCAATAGTAAAAGAATAAAAAGTCAAAACCAGGACTTGAACTCCAGACCATGTGCCCCATCATTTTAGCTGCTCAAGAAAGGTCAAGGGGTCATGCACACGTTCTCTAAGCTCCACGGTGTGGCAGAAAAAACGCTGCAGTTGTTAAAGACACACCTTCTTTTGAATCTCAACAAGGTTAACCTGATAAGCAAACAAGGTTTCAAACGGGAACAGGATCAAAGACGAGAATCCGGGCTTTCCTGGTGGCGCAGTGCTTGAGAGTCCGTCTGCCGATGGAGGGGACACGGGTTCGTGCCCCAGTCCGGGAAGATCCCACGTGCCGCGGCGCGGCTGGGCCCGTGAGCCATGGCCGCTGAGCCTGCACGTCCGGAGCCTTTGCTCTGCAACGGGAGAGGCCACAACAGTGAGAGGCCCGTGTAACACACACACACACAAAAAAAAGACGGGGATCCGATATGAGTTCAAAGCATAGTAGGAACATTTAAATAAATCATTCACCCATTCGTTTCCCTCCATTTTTCTTACGTGTCAGACCCACAAGATGCATTGCTTAAAAATTCATTCTAAGGTCAAAGAAGGAAAACCTGAATCCAGGGAACAGGAGAGCCCTCTGTTTTACTCTACACGTGGATTTTTTTTTTACGAAGATGTGCTGTGACCCAGGGGTGGAGGTGGGGGGAGAGTCCTGGACTCCAAAGGGCGATCGGGGGCCCCAGGGACACCTCCTCCCTGCAGTGCAGGATTGGGTGGGGAGGCGGCTGGGGGCTGACTTTTCCACCAGGTAAGGGCCATGTCCCGTCCCTCTCACATTACTCTGAGAACAGCACTCAGGAGGAAGCGCTTCACGTCAAGGAGCCCCTCCTCACTCAGGTCTCTCCCTCCTTAATTTAAGATGATGTCATTTTCATTACTTTGACCCCTAGAGAGTCTGTCAAGTCTCCAGCATAAAGCCTCTTCCAACTGACACCTTTCGTGTAAAGGCCTCGGGCCGGTCACCTAACCTCTCTGAGCATCCATTTATCTGCCTGGCTCACTCTCGGGGCTGCTGGGCGAATCCAGTGGAAACAAGAAGAGGGACCACCCCCCTCCCCCGTCATCTTCAACCTTCCCTGCAGGCTGGCTAACGCCCTTTCCTTGACCCACTCCTTCTAGAACCCAGTTGCAGCCCTTTAGCTTCTTTTCTGTGGTTTCCCCAAGCTTCACACACACACACACACACACACACACACACACGCCCATACTCACATCTATACACAGTCCACACTCACTCTGTCACACTCATGCACTTGCCCATATACACTCTCATACACACACACACTCCACATACTCTCACACATTGTCATGCACTCTCATACATCCATACTCACACATGCACACACACACACTCACACACATGCACACTCACACATGCCATGTGCTCTCCACACCCACACATGTGCACCCTCGCCACTCATACATGCTCACATACACACATACACACTCTCACACCTCTGCACACTTGCACACACATCCATCTGCACACTCACACACTCTAAGGTGCAGAGGTTTGTGAAGACCCTCGTCTCTCCCCTCCAGGATTTGAAGCACCTGCCAGCACCAGCCAGGTAGGAAGGGTCACCCCACCAACATGCCCACCAGATGCTTCTACCTGAAGAGAGCCTGAGGAGAGGACGCCTCCCTTCTGACTGCACCACATTTGCAAAGAATTACCTCCCTCTGGATAGTAGATTGACCGTAAGATAAATAAGGTGGGCTCTTGCCCAGAGGGGATGGGGGCCAGTTAGTAATCTAGAGAATTGCAGCCTTAGCATGTCCAGCCTGGTAAAGAAGGAAGAACCCATCTCCCTCCCAGTTACTGACCCCATAAATTCTCATTACAGTGTCTGGGACCAGGTGGTCAGCCGCTGCTATTGGCTTCCAATAGGGTCAGTGGACAACATCTCAGCTAGCCTGAGGGCTCAGTAACTGCCTTTTGCCATTTCAGAGCCACTATCACTTTCCCCAAAGCAAGACTCCCTTCTGGGGCCTGCGGGTGCGCTCTGGAATCCTCCCAAGTTGGAAATCCCTCATAAGTAGAGCAGAAGGAAGACATCTGTCGAGTTCTGATGCTCCTGGGCAATTTCTAAATGCATCTGTCCTCTCCCAGCTTTGCAGAGGTGTTCAACGACCATCTCAATAAGGAAGGAGCCTCATGGGAGCCAGGGGATTGCCATGACTGGAACCCTTCTACACCAGGAAGTTCTGACCCTATTTCGGTCCACTGGGTCAAAGGGGATAAGGACACCATTTGCGGATTTAAGTTTGGGAAGTAAAAAATTTTAAGTCAAGGCAATCTGAAAAGAGAAATCGATTGTGCACAACTATGAGAAGACACCTTACCCAACATACGGCTAGAACTTCACCCCAGGGGGATCTGAATAGACAGACCTCATACCTAAAAATGAGGTCATTCAACCGGAAATGTCCTTAGAAGCCATGTTTAGATTGAGGTGGTGTTGTGTATCAATCGGATACTGAAGACCTGAAATTCTGCTTCATTGACTCCAAATATGAAATTAGATGAAAAGGGATCCAGGAAACGGAGAGGCCTTTAAAATGAGCTACAGTCTTCACCGGGAAAAATGAAATGTGAAATCGACTGAGCCAGAGCTCAGATCTCAGGACAAACTTGCCACAAGTGGGGCCGTATGCTTTTCATCGATTGAGCTAATATGGGAACATTTTAGATTACCAAAGCCGATGCCACTTCAAGAAATGGCTCAACCTGCATTTTTCAGAACAATTTGATCAAACGCCTCATCTTTTCTCTTGCCTCTGCACAGGCACATACCAGATCAACCAATGGTGCACAGTATTCTTCCCTCCACAATCCCTTTATGACCTGTTCAGATTAAAAGGATAAATACATCTAGCATGATGGTGGGAAGATGAGCCAGAGTCAGACATACCTACATTCAAACTCCAGCCCCAGTTCTCACTGCCTGGGTAAACCTTGCTGAGTCCTTGTTTCCTCATCTGTAAAGTGGAGATACTAATGCCCATTTCTCCTCAAATGGTCACAAAGATCAAATAAAATGATGTAAGGAGGCGTTGACCCCAATGCCTGACCAAGTAAGTGCTCAATAAATATGAATATTTGAATAAGGACAGCACAGTCCACAGCGTCTCAATCTTTATTAACAATGATTATTGGAGTATGGAGGTTCCTTAAAAAACTAAAAATAGGACTACCATATGACCCAGCAACCCCACTACTGGGCATATACCCTGAGAAAACCATAATTCAAAATGAGTCATGTACCAAAATGTTCATAGCAGCTCTATTTACAATAGCCAGGACATGGAAGCAGCCTAAGTGTCCCTCGACAGATGAATGGATAAAGAAGATGTGGCACATATATACAATGGAATATTACTCAGCCATAAAAGGAAACGAAATTGAGTTATTTGTAGTGAGGTGGATGGGCCTAGAGTCTGTCATACAGAGTGAAGTAAGTCAGAAAGAGAAAAACAAATACTGTATGCTAACACATATATATAGAATCTAAAATTTAAAAAAAAAAGGTTCTGACAAACCGATGGGCAGGGCAGGAATAAAGACACAGACGTAAAGAATGGACTTGAGGACATGGGGAGGGGAAGGGTAAGCTGGGACAAAGTGAGAGAGTAATATTGACATATATACACTACCAAATGTAAAACAGATAGCTAGTGGGAAGCAGCCGCGTAGCACAGGGAGATCAGCTCAGTGCTTTGTGACCACCTAGAGGGGTGGGATAGGAAGGGTGGGAGGGAGACGCAAGAGGAAGGAGATATGGGGATATATGTATACGTATAGCTGATTCACTTTGCTGTACAGCAAAAAGTAACACAACATTGTGAAGCAATTATACTCCAATAAAGATGCTAAAAAAAAAAATCATTGGAAAGGAGTGTTTTCGAGTTAATAGGATTCCCTGGCTAAGTGGACATACAGGGCAATTAACACTGGCTGCTGTAGTCAACAGCACCAAAAATCTCAGCAGCATTCACATAATAACAGTTTACATCCCTCTCATCACATTGTCCAAAGTTGGCCAGATGGTTCCTTTGGGTGGCCTCCAAGTGGTGACTCAGAACCACAGGCTCCTTCTATATCGTGAGAATGTCCTGTTGATACATGGCCTCTGGGATTGCCAAGAAGGAGAAGGGCAAGCATGGACCACCATGGCCAGGACTGAAAGGGATGCAGACCACACCTGCCCTCATCCCATTGGCTGGAACCCAGTCATGTGAGGCTGATCAAACACAAGGGAAGCTGGGAAATGGAGACTTCCTTTGTGCACAAGAAGAGGAAATGGAATTGATGGTTATTTAGGCAGGTCAGGGAGGGTTAGATAGAAAATCCTTTTTGTTCAAGCATTGTCATTTTACGGTTTTCTTTTTCTTTTTTCTCTTCTTTTTTCTTTTTAGTGTACTCACTCTTCCTTTGGCTTTAGTAAGCAAAGTCTTCTGAATATAGTCTAGACTTTCTTTGATGATGACAGGGTCATCATTCAAAGCATCAGTGGAAATAAACTCATTATCAACAATACATACATACAAAATCCATTAGTGTGTATATATATATATATATATATATATATATATATATATATATGTATGTGTATATATATATATATATACTAATGGATTTTGGAAACAAATTTTTAAAAAACCACCAATGGAGATACATAAAATCTGTGAGATTTGGGTCTATGAATATTGACAACAGCATATTCTATAGAAAAAAGTCTCTATTAAAACCTTGGTAGAAACTTAGCTTATTTTCTAGACATACATTGGTTCATTCAAATGCTATTTTGCTCCAATCTAAATTTGACTTAGAGATTTCATTTAGAAATCAGCCTTATCAGGAACTCATTTTGCTTTTCAGAAAGCCAACCAGGAGATCAGGTGGCCACAAAGAAGTAGCCACCTGTGTGTTCCTGGAACGCAGGTGTCTTCACAGCCTAGCACATCTGGACAGGCACCAGAATATCTGTGCAACTGGTTAGAATTCAGCTTTCTGAACCCCATCCCTAGTGTCTGGACTTGGGTCCAAGGTAGCTGAATATTAACACACTCTACCAGTGTTGACAGGACTCAACAAAGTTTGAGAATCCACCAACGTCGTAGAAAGCAAACAGTCTTTGGGAATTAGAAAGTCCTGGATTTTGATCTAAGCTCTAATTCTGACAAGACGTGCTCCCTTGGTGGAGGTACTTAAACATCCCAAATCTCAGTTTTCCCATCCATAAAATGGAGGTGGTACCTCCCCGTAGGTTATCGAGTTAACCAGACAACAAATGTAAAACCGTAAGTTCAGAGTCTGGAACACAGCAGGGGAGCAATCACTGGTGACTTCTGTTCTTGAGAACGACCTCCACACATTGCAAATGTCCATTGAAAACCAACTTTCTAGCCTAGAGAACTAAGCGCTATAAAGGTGGTTTGCTTTTGCCTGAAAAATTTCCTAAATGTCCATGGTGAACAGGAAAGAGAGAGAGAGCCACAGAAGTCTGCCATTTCATCTCTAAATGCCTGGGGAGAATCACCATGAACCATTCCCAAGAAAGCCAACGAGGGGGTGCTGAGAAAGGGGCGTCTACAAAGCTGAGCCTCTCCCAGGAGAGCCCGATGGATAGAAAAAAGCAGCTCCCAGACCAGCTAAAACCAGTGATGTGGGGGGTCTAGGGAAGGTGGGTGGCGAGGAGGAGAGTGAGAAAGAAGGAGCTTGGGAGATGCTGGGAAAGTTCTCCTACACGCAGGGCATCAAAGGCCCAGAAAAGACCTGGGGTGGGGGAGGGGAGCCATGCCTCAGCTTGGTGGAATCTGTCTTTAACATCTCTCTCTAACCCATCTGCTCCCCCTTCTTAAGGAGAGATGGGGGAGAGGAGAGGAGGAGGGGGACGAGGGGGGAAAGGAAAGAAAAACAAACCAAAGCAAAAACTCCTCTTAGGTAAAAGCCAGTATTTGCTACAGTTAAAAGCATTGTTTTATCTTCTCTTTTTACAGTTACCTTCTATTTTTGGAAAATGGATTCTGGTGTTTCATGTAGGGTAATGAATGATACACCTGCATTTCCCTTTGGAAATAAATGTATTTAGCTAAAAAACCAAGTCCATTTAAAGAATAATCATGATAATACAGTACAAGCAGTAAGAGGATAAGGCAAGAACTGTGGAGAAGGTAAGAAATGACTGGGGTCTGGGCTGGGTTGCCCCTCCCCTCCCCAGCCCTTCACCCTGGGGGTGAGGAGAGCAGATCTGATTGGTCTGGCGCCCGGACACCTGTGGCACCTCCTTTGCCCAGGTGCCTTATACTCCAGGTATAGATATTCCTCTGAACATGAACCCCAGCTTTACCTTCCGCTGACACTGGCAGATGTGGTCTTTCACCCCAACCGAGTGGCAAGGTCTGAGATTCAGCTTTGGGGGCTGGGGGAGAAGACGCAGCTGTGAGCACCGTCAGCTGGGCTGGCCAGAGACCTGCCGAGGAGCTGGGCCGGAGCTGCAGCTGGCTTCCCCTGTCCTCCCCCAAGCATCTCCCCTAGGGCTTTGCAGGGAGGAGGGGCCTGGGCCAGAGCAGAAGGCAGGGGTCCGGACTCCCTAAACAACCTATTGTCCTAATGGCTGCTACTCCCATCACAGACACAGTGTGGTCGTTCCTGAGTTAGATATGTGTGTGTCTCAAACAATCCAAAACACGTTCAAGTGGCCTTGGGATGCTGTGAACAGGTTCTGCTTGGTTAGGAAATTGACCGAGGAAGAAGAAATGTGAACACATCTCCACCACCTGCTAAGATCGTCTTTCACCAGCAGAGTAACCAGAACTAGCAGCTCTGACATCATTTTCCATGCTCCATCGTAACTAGGGGTTCATCAGAACAAGAGGTTACTAACGCTGCCCAGGGGTGACCTTCACAAGACATCCAGCCACACAGAAGCCTTCTTCCCAATAGCTTCTCCCTCCTCTCCCGGGTGAGAGCAAACTCAGAAGCCATTAGGCAGGGACTCCTTTCAAAGGCAACAAAATCATCCAGTCATCTTCTGGGTTTTTTTTTCCTCTATATCTTTATGATGGGTAGGAACTTCATATATGCACATTAATAACAGAAGTGTATCCCAAACTTGAGAAAAGGGAATATGATGCCCACTGGCTTGGCTGATATCCAGCTAGAGAATTTTCTAAGTCTGCCTGAGCATCCGATTCTCTGGGGAGTGTAGATTTGCTTCCTGAATGATGCCCATGGCTAGGAGCCCAGATGTTCCACAGCCCTATAAGTTTAGGGGGTTTAACCTGTCAAAACTGGCAAGGAGTAATGGTTTTATGGCCAGTGGAGAAGATGACCCAAAAGGTTATACTTTTATTGCCCTCCTAAGCTATTAACCGGTTTAACATTTGACTTAGCAAGCTCATTTCAGCTTGCCTTTCCCAACTGACTTATAAACCCCTGCTCCGGACACGCTCTTCAAATCAGCTACTTTTAACTTCCTGCTGGTTCATTAATTCATTCATTCCTGTATTAAGTGAAACGTTACCATGGTCTCACCATCTATTTGTAAAAGGATTCTGTTTTAAACAACAAACAATTGATGTGGACCATTACTTATAAGACAGGTAGAATGATAATAATCAAAATTCAACATTTATTAAATGCATACTGTCTACCAGGCAATGTGCTAGGGGCTTTAAAATGACCATCTACTTTAATCCTCATAAAAGCCCTACAATATGTGTGATATAATTCTGCCCATTTTATAGATGAAAAACAGAAAGGAAGGAACTTGCCCAAGGTCACACCTCCAGAGGGGACAGACTAGGATTCAGAACCAGGCAGTATGGGCCTCCCTGCAAAAAAAAAAGGAAAAATTAAAGACACACTTACCATGATACAAGTAAGGAAGCCCCCTACCCCATGAGTTTTTTGCAAACTTAACAAATCACAGAAGCGTGCCATAAGTCAGAGGGACTCCAAGTGGTCAAGAATAGGGAGCCACTGAGATGCTTCTGCCAGTCTGGCCCTAACTGATGTCTCTGATACATTTCAGAGGCCAGCCTTTCCCTTCTCTGAGGCGGTGGGAGGCATGTAGTCCATGCCGCCCTAGGAATGTACAATGTCCAGGGCTTTCCTGGGTGTGTGGGTTTGGGGTACTGGCTCTATCTGTCCCACCATCTTCCTGGACTAGAAAAGCTAAAACTACATTTCCCAGAAGCCCTTGCAGCGTGAGTTCAGGGTGAGATGCAGATTCCCCCAATCAGATGCACTCATGTGGCTCTTACCTTCCGAACGGAGCTGTGTGGTGGGTGGACTGGCCGAGCTCCAAGGGCAGCTTCCTGACCTTCACCTGCTGGCCTGTCCAATTCTGTGGTGTTGCTTTAAAAGTCTTTCCTGGAAACTCACAATTGATTTCGTAAGCCACTTAATACCCTGTAATGAATCCCTTTCTGCTACGCTAACTGGAATAGATCTTTCTTCTGCTGCTGAGATCTAAACCTCTCAGAAATCAGTACCAGGAGTAAAATCTGGGATTGGTTATCTGACCTGACGGCATGCGTCTAAAGGGAGCAAAGGGTGTGCTGGAATCCAAGGATGAAGTGGTGGGGAGAGGGCTCCAGGGTGCACAGAGCAAAGCAATTACCCTGGGATCTCCGAGTAGCAACACTGATGTCCCAGAGGCCAGGAGGCATGATGTCCCCGATGGGCAGCATAGCAGGAATGCGTATCAGAATGGCTTAACTCATAGGACTCTGATAGAGGTCAGTTGATCATGGGACCCCAGGGGCTAAAATAGGTGGGCAGACTGCTATGGTCCTGCTTGGTCTGTGTAACCAAAAAAATAAAATAAAATCCTCTAGGCCTGGTGAACAGAGGCCTGAAAAGGCACCACAAGAGTCACCGCTCCTCACCCAGTTCCCAGGATTGGCTCACGGACCCTGAACCCTTTGAATGAAGAGGAGGCCAGGTTCCCCTGGGGATCAGTGCTGGGTTACAACCTATATCAGCTAGCCATTGCTGTGTAACAAACTGCTCCAAAACCTAGTGGCTTGAACATTCATTGTTGCTCCTGAGTCTTTATGTCAGCTGGGAAGTTCTGCTTGAAAATTTTTTTTTAATTTATTTATTTGGCCATGCCACATGGCATGTGGGATCTTAGTTCCCTGAAGGGATCAAACCCATGCCCCTTGTATTGGAAGCACAGAGTCTTAACCACTGCACCACCAAAGGAGTCCCAGAAGTTCTGCTTGATTAAACAGGCTCAGCTCAGCCTGGCCGGCCTCTCCCTTGCTCTGGAGCCTCTGTAGGACTGGCTTGTCCCTGCCTCGTGTGGTCTCGCATCCTCCAGTGGGCTAGCACAGGCTTGTCTGTGTGGAGGCACAGGGTCCCAAGAGAAAGAATGGAAGCAGGCAAGGCCCTCAGAGGCCTTGGCCTGGAACTAGCACAATGTCATATGAACGCTACCTTCTTTCCATCAAAGCAAGTCACAAGGGCATGCAGATTCAAGGAGAAATAGACTCCACCTCTCAGGAAGAGGAGCTGCGGTCACACTGCAAAGGGGTGTGGACACAGGGATAATAGCAACCATTTTTGCAAATGACCTCCCTCAGCACCGGATGTGATGCTGTCAGCCTTCCTCCCAGCCTTCCCCAAAGGGACGTGCGGCCACTGCCCAGTGTGCTGCCCACGGGGGAGGGAATACCCAGACCTTTGAGGGTTGTTGAACACTGGCTTTGAGCTGATACTAATCCCTGAAATCCTCTGTGAAGGCCTCAGTCCACTGTCGCCTCAGTCAGAATTGGGACTTGTGGAGGGCAGATCAGGCTGGATCTGGCTGGCCCGGGCTGCAACACAAGCAGTTTTGCCTCTTGGCACTTGCGATCCTTGAGATCCAACAGGGCTCAAGGTGTGGGTGACAGATGGGAGATTCTATGGCGAATCACAGTACCCGCCCATCCCCTGGACTTTGAATGAAAGTCACAGCCTCTGCAGCAAACAACGATTCCCTTTGGAGGCACAGTTCAGCAGCTGCTATCAGACCTGATGGGGAGATTGTACTTCTAGTCCTGGGCCCCTAAAGAGCGCCAAGGGACCCCACATAACTGGAGGCGACCCAGTCTACCAGGCCATGCCCTGGGCCAGGCCAAGCGGCAGCCCCCACCTAAGGCAAATACAAGAGATCAGGTCAAGCAGGCCCTGGAAATCCAAGAAATTGCACCAGGGAGTGACTCACGCTCCAGCGCACCTACTCCAATGGCTTGGCCATCTTTCCCTCCGCCCACCTCTATCGTCCCAGGGGTCTCCTGTGACCAGCTCACTTAGGAAGAAGGAACGCAAGCCTGGTTTGCAGGCTCTGCGCGAAACACCGGCACCAGCCACAACCAGATGCCACCGCACCACAGCCCCACCCTGAAGGCGAGCGGAAAAGGGAAATCTTCCCAGCAGGCAGAACCCCAATGGCACAGCAATTCTCCAGTGGGTCCTGGAAGGAGAGATGAGTGCAGGTCTGCACAGCAAACGTGGGGACTGTCGGAAGGTTTGACCCCATGGTCACGGCCTGGGAAGAGCATGGCTGGAGGAATTTGGGGGGCAGGCCTCCCAGAAAGGCCAGGAGCGTCAGGATGTCTGGTCCCCACAGCAGAGGAGGCTCTCCGTAGCCAGATGGACAAGGTGACCCATTCTGAGACTCCTTCCCCAGCCACCCCATGCCTGCTCAGTGGACCCATTGAGGCAGGGTTGGAGATTCCAACAGGCGCTCAGCGCCCTCCTCTCCCCTCCCCAGGGCAGCTCCACCCTCCCAGGTGTGACAGAGATAGCAACCGAGCCCCGTGGGAGCACACACCCTGGGAGAGCCAGACCCTTTCCAGCAAAGACGGGCAGACCAGTTAGCCTCGCTGGGACAGGCATTTATCCAGAACACAGATTTGCTTGCCCTGCACGCCATGCTTCTGCCAGTCTATGGCACTGCTGACCGCCTTCCGTGGTGTCTCACCCAGGACTGCTCCTGGCAGAGGCCCTCATTTCACAGACAGAGGAGAAAGGCGGTGATGTGACCTGTGGCTCCACTGCGCTTTCCCTGCATCCACCTCCCAGAAGCTGCTGGCACTCCAGAAGAGTGGAGCATGGTGGAAAGACCCTGTAAGACTCCGTGGTCGAGCCGACGGCAGCCGATGGTGTGTGGGGCTGAGGGCGGTCTTGTCCGATGCATTGTGTCCTCTGAACTCGCAAACCTCACACGGTGCTCCCCCGCAGGCAGAGCATCTGGGTCGGGGAAACGAGGGAGGTACGCACCCAGTGACTCACGGCAGAGTTTTACATTCTTGCTTCCCATCTCCAAAACCTTAGGCTCTGTTGGTCTAGGGATCTAGTGCCCAAGAGAAGACATAACCAGAGGACCCAGCAGTGGAGCTAATGAAGTGAAAGTACCACCTGACCTTGTGGGGCTAATTGTGCCATTGGATCCACAGGGACCATGCTGGGTGGAGAAATGGATCCTGAATATCAAGGGGGAAATAGAACTGCTCACCTCAACAGTGATAGGGTGACTCTTCTAGATCTCACAAGATTCGGGGGACTGCTTTCTGTTGCTGCAGTATCTTGTGAGGGAGGTGATGAGCTCTACAGTAACCCCATACAGGGAGGACCACCAAGATCCCGGACCTCCCAGGGATGTGCAGTGCTGTACATCGATGCTCCAGGTTAAGAACTGAACCCCGGTGAGATGCCGAAAACAAAGATCACAGAATAAGCAGCAGAAAGAAGTTACGAACATCAACTACGTGGCCTCCCCGGCCAGCTGTGTCCTGGATTTCCTTCTTCCCCTCGCTTTGCCCTACTACTGCGAACCAGTGTGTCGTAGGTGGTTGATTTTAGGTTCGTGTGATGGGTGGGATCTGACTCTCCTTTCAGGACTGAGGACAGTTGCATTTTTATGAGGGATGCTTGCACTGCATTCTGTGGGAGCAGCTGGTCGCTGATGTGGCCGTTCAGGAGTTGAAGTTTGGGAAGGAGTAGGGATGGGGGATATACCTTCAAATGGTAGACTGTGAGGGCCCTGTGCACTGGCCTGCTGGTGTCTGCTCCCGCCTCCTTCTAGGCACCACCCTGCTCTGCAGAGGCCAGTACGTAAAACTACATCTTCCAGAATCCTTGCAGCCCAGCTCCAGGTGCAGTTTCTACCGTCAAAGGGATACATTCCTGCAAGGAGGGACCATGGACCTGAGTTCTGTGGAAAGGTTGGCGGGTGTGGGGTGACAGCCACTTGGCTGGTGGCTGGTGTGGCTCAGAGCAGAGGCCTCTGTGGTCCCAGAGCCTGCAGTTGTAGCTGCGGTAATCCTGCGCTGCAGAAACAGTTTCCTGATGAGAACTAAAATGTTGCTGCCATGTCAGTAAACAAAGGATGTTGCAGCCGTCAAGCCATCACATTACAACACCCCGGACTGTGAGCCCCGAGGGGACTCAGGATGGGAAAGCACAGGACACTGGCCCAGAGAGCTGAGGTGCACATCAAAGGAATGATTTCAGTGAGCCCAGACGTTGCGTCTTCCCATACGTAGAAAAGCTCTAAATGCATTAACTTGATATGTATGGTTTTCTTTACTTAGCAGTCATCTTTTGATGTTCCGACCACCTGGTCTTTTGTTGCAAAAACTCCTATATGTCCTGGCTCCCCAACCTGCCCTTCTGTCTTTGGAACAGTTTTCTCAGCGTTATATGAGATGCTGTGTCCGGGGCTTGAAGTCCTCAGATAGCCCGCCAAATAAAACATAACTCTCAACTTTTAGGTGGTATTTTTCTTTTTTTTTCAGTTGTCACTGATCGTGCCTCAAAGCTCAGACTGGAGTTTGTTTCCAGCCCTCCCAAAAGTTGAAGAAGTCATTTCATGCCCTATGATAAACTCCTTTCTGCAAAACTCCTAGAGTAAAATTCTAGGAGTAATGTTGCCTTTTGTCGATCATTCTCTACAAGGGGATCTGATGCATCTGTTGGGGTCTTTCTACGCTAATTTACTGTTTAGAAATTGAAAGGTTGGGTTAAATTGGGAGATGATAATGTATTAATTTGGTCATGAGAGAGGAGGGCATAGAAATGAATTTGGATCATTCAACACCCACTTCCCTACTTAGGATTCCTTTATTTGGTTTCTCTACAAATATTTCAGTGGTAACTCCTCAGCTTAAAGACACACACACACACACACACACACACACACACACACACACACACAGTGTTTTTACAAAAAGAAATCTTTGAGTCCTTGAGCCATGTGTTCTCTGGATGTCAGATGCACAAGCCAGCTCAGAGGTTAAATTGGGAAGCAACTGAAGTGGTCTCTTCCCCACTCTCACCCCCACTCCACCCCTAGCACCAACCACAGGTGCCATAGGACCTCACTCTACTCTGAGACACTGTCACCTCCCACTATGGTCCTGCCCAGGGAGTCACCAAAGCTGGACAGGAGCCCAAGTCCCAGGGAATTGATGGAAGGAAGATACCGGCATTCATGGTGCATGACAGAAGCTATTCTGACATCCTTTGGAACACAAAGGGCATAGGGGCTCTTCTTCCGATGAGATTTTCTTCAGACAAGGGATCCTGGCTAAATTAAGGACCTTCTCAGTTAGATAGAGACACAACTCAAACTTGCTCAGCCGACCCAGGGGACATTCTTGGCTCGTGCAAGTGACGACTCCAGGACATGCTGAGACGACTCCAACAATGTCATCGGGACTTGGTTTCTCTCTCTGTCCTCAGCTCTGTCCTCCTCACACTGGCTTCATTCCCAGCAGGCTGACTCCTGGTGACGCTGTGAGCCTGGGTCCCCCAGCTTCAAGATCGGAACAAGATTTCCTCTTTCCAAAAAATTCGAGCAAAAGTCCCAGGGTTGAAGCTTCTTGAGTCAACTTGGGTCAGGCATCCAATGCCTTTGGAGAGCCCAAGGAAAACTCCCAGTGGCTAGGTCTGGGTGCCATTCCCAGAACAAGATCATGTGGCAGGGAGGGGGAGTCTGGTCCACAAGACCCGGAACAGACAGAGAGAGGAGGAAGGCATAATCACCACTAAACAAAAAATAGAGAGAGAATAGATGCCAGACAAGCATGACAACAGATGTGCGCCTCTCTGGCTGCACTGGACCAGCACCCCTTCAGCTGGCCCTGCAGGAAGCCAGTTCATCAGGTTCTGTGAAGCAGTGGCAGAGCCATGAGGGCAGAACAAGAATCCCAAAGCACAAGCCAGGCTGGAGACCGTTGGGAGCACGGCTGGCCCTCTGCGGCACCGCACAGCCAAGCTCGCCTCCGTGCTGGTCCCAGCCCTTTAAGCAGCTGTGGAGAAGACACTCCATTGTGTACAAGACCTGATAACTCTACAGTGTTCAGCTGCTTGAAGTGAACACCGCAGAGCCCGCTCAGATGTTAAAACGGCATTAAATAGAAGCTGCAGATGGGCTCCCTGTTCCCCAGCAGGAAGGAGAAAGTGCCTCATCCTCCCAGGCCAAGATGCCCTTCTTGACATGCTGGGAGGCGGGCCTCCATCTCAGCCTCTCTTCCCCGGAGTGGGCGTGGCCGAGCACACAACCACACCCATGCTCTCATCCAGCCCATCCTCTTCAATGTGCTTCCTTCATCATAAAAACCATAATTGCTGAGTAATGTCGCCTTTTGTCGATCATTGAGCACTTTTGTGCTGTTTGAAGCTCAGAGAAATCCTGTCTACAGAGGGTGGCAGTGGCCGTGGTGGTGACATGGCGTGGTTAGGGCTAGGTGCCAGGGCTGAGGTGGGTGGTCTGAGGGCTGGTGTTGGGGGGTTGATGATTGCAGTGGGTGGTAGCAATATGGCGGTGGTGGTGGGCAAGGATGGTGGTGGAGGTGATGACGATGGTGACAGTGATGTCATGAGTGTGGCCATGCTGGTGATGTTGATGGTGAAGGTAACCGCTGGGAGGACAGGTGGTCATGGTGGCCGTGGTGTCATTCCCACTTTGTTGATGCTGACAGTGGCTTGAGACTCTTCAAGCTCAAAATGTTTTGTTCAGAAGAGATGAAAAGATTTATTACCTCTACTCCAGCCCATCCAGCAAATACCCAGGTGGGGCTGCTCCAGGGATGTTTAAACCATTCATCACCGTGTGTCATTGTAGCCATGTGCTTCACGGGCTTCCTGAGTGACTGAAATAGCCAGGACCCACTGTTTGGTCCTTCTGGGAACTCAGCCTTGGAACCCAGCCACCATGAGGTGAGGAAGCCCTGGGCCTCAGTGTCTGCTTCCATGCCTGGAGGGGTTGCAATCAGAGCAGAGTTTTAACCTGATCTTCCTGGATATCAGAAGCTCCTTGAATGTCCTGGAAGTGTTTGAAAAAGTGGGTCGAAGCGTGTTTCTGGGATGGGAGCCCATGTGTATTAGTTATCTACTGCTACATAACCAATTATCCAAATTTAACAGCTAAAACCATTTATTATCTCACAGTTTCTGTGGGTCAAGAATCCGGGGGTGGCTTAACTGGGTGGTCCTGGCTCAGAATCCTCGTGGGATTGCAGTCAAGCTGTCAGCTGGGGCTGGGGTCCTCTGAAGGCTTGCCTGGAACTGAGGACCTTTCCAAGGATGCTCATTCAAGGTGGCTGTTAGCAGGAGGCCTCCATTCCTCACTGGCTTTTGGCCAGTGAGATGTGGTTTCACGCCATATGGACTTCTCTGTAGGACTGCTTGAGTGTCCTCACAGTATGGCAGCTGGCTTCTCCCAGAGCAAGGGATGCAAGAGAGAGCAGGGCAGAAGTCGGAATGACTTTTATGACCTAACCTCAGAGGCCACACTCTGTCACTTCTACAATGTCCTATTATCTACGCAGATTGGCTCTCTTCAGTGTGAGGGGGGACCACCCAAGGACCTAAATAACAGAAGGCCAACTTGGAGGCTGGCTACCATAGCTTTCATCATTCCAAAGAGGACTTGACCCCCCAAAATGATACGCATCTCTGAGTTCTTCAAACCTTGAGGACCAGGTGTCTGTTGCTACAGATTTTTCTTTCTGCTTCCCTTGGGAATGGAGCCAACAGGGAAAGTGATAGTGGCCTGAAATAGGAGAGTGCCTATCCTCCTGACCTGTCCCATCTCAAGTAGGTGAATGAGAGGAGGGTGGAAGAGGGAAGGAGAAATGCTGTCCCTTGTTTTTCCATCTCTCTTACCAGCCCCATCATTGCCCCCAGAACAAGCTATCCACACACTTTCCACCAAGCCAGGTTGTCTCAGAGAAACTCAGTGGCCCTCTCTTCCAGCAGAGCACCTCTACCTTTTCAAGGCATGAGGCTTCAAGGCAGAGATATAGGGAGATCTGTCTGAAACACTCAGAGCAGCAGTCCCTGAGAGGAGGATGACAAGCTCTATGGTGACAAGCATGGCTTTGGAGGCTGATAAGTCTGAATTCTGACACCAGCTCCAGTGTGTAATGGCTGTGTGTCTGGGGCCAGTGCCTCAACCTCCATGAGCCACCATGTCCATCCTCACGGGGCTGTTGAGGATCGTTTTAACAAGAAGAATGGACTGTCGTTAAGTGTTCAGCCCTGTACTAAATACTTGACACCTATTGCCTCCTCTCATCCTTGGCATCAGCCCCAGTTTATAAGAGGGTAAAGTGAGGGCAGTTAGGTTCTGCTTTAGGCCAAGTTTGCGAATGGCAGAGCCAGAAACAAAACCAGGAAAGGCTGATTCCAGAACCTGAGTCTTTAACCACCAAATGGGCCCTGAGGCTGGAATGAAGATGGTGATGGCCATGCTGATGATGACGGTGATGATGATGATGGTGATGGTGATGACAATGGTGATGGTGATGACAGTAGTGGTGATGGTGTTGATGTTGGTACTGATGTTGATGGCGATGATGATGATGATGGTGATGACAATGGTGATGGTGATAATAATGGTGGTGATGGTGATGATGATGGTAATTATGTTGGTGATGGTGATGACGATGATGCTGATGGTGATGATGATGGTGATGGTAGTGGTGGTGATGGTGATGGTGATGGTGATGACAGTGGTGGTGATGGTGTTGATGTTGGTACTGATGTTGATGATGGTGATGATGATGATGATGGTGATGGTGATGACAATGGTGATGGTGATAATAATGGTGATGATAATGGTGGTAATAACGATGGTGGTGGTGATGACGGTGATGAAGCAGGGAAAGAGACAGAATCCCCAGGACAGGGAGGGACTCTTAGGCCAAGATGACCAGTAGGAGTTAGGGGAAATGTGAAGCAGAAGGACAAACAACGGTAACTCAACAAGCAGAACAGAAGGCCAAACCCAGGGCTGAAAGGAACCTTTCCCAACACCAGGGTGAAAAGGAACTGAATCTCATTCAATCCTCCCATTTCCCAAATGAGCAGACCGAGGCCTAGAAAGAAAAAGCCACGGGTCCGAGGTCACCATCCTGCATCCGTGCACAGGCCCAAGCTCCACCTCCTAGCTCCTAGCGAGGAGTTAGTCACCCAGCCTCAGAGCCCTGGGCAGGAAGGAGACCCTCTCCATAACGAGGTGAGTGCCAACACAGCACTGGGCCATGGGAGGGCTTCCATTCATGTCTGTTCATTTCCTGTCAACTTAGAAAAATTCCCAGCCTATGTCAGAAGTCTGGAAGGATGTCAGGCATGCAGCTAGCAAATCACCCAGCCCTGCTTCCTGGGAAGGCTGAGGGGTCCACTGGGGCCTCAGGAAGGCCCTGGTAGGAGGTAGATCAGCCCTAGGACAGAGCCTTTCCTGCCAACCGCAGGTCCCGTCTTAGGGAGGAGCAATGGTGTTCAGACTCGGACCACCCAGGCCTGGGCCGGGTCAACAGTCAGACCCTGGCTGCTGAGTTCACCAGTTGCCCTAGCCACTATAGGCAGCCCTTTCAGACGCCCTCCCCAGCTATGGAGAGGCGTCCCCAGGGTGACAGGAAGCCAGCAGAAGGACTCCAAGTCTGAAGAGAAGCTGCTCGGGCCCCATGAGCCTGGAGGCTGGAGGTGGACAGAGTCAGAGCTGCAGGCCTCCTCGGTTGGGCCTGTCCAACAGCTCCAACCCTGCCACCTTCTGCTCACTGGGCCCTTCATGGTCCACCGTCCAGTCACCACCCTCCCTGCCACTGAGGAAGGCCGGGGACCTCAACGAGACTCAGCAGAGGACCTGGGCCAGGAAATCCGCAGGAGTGTCTGCCCACCAGGAGATGGCTTGCTGCCCACCGGGCTCCCCTCCCTCCATCCCTTCCTTCCTGGCCCCCAAGGCTGCAAAGCTGGCTGTCTAGGCGCCAACAGCGCCACCATCAGCTGTCAGCTAGGAAATCCGCCCTCTGGCTCCACCAAGACCCACACTTTGAACAGGGGCTTGGCCCCAACAAGTTGGCTCTGCCTCAGGAACCATAGACCTGATAGAGCCTTCCAGAGTGGGTCTCAGGGCCACGAGGGAGCCTAACAATCATGTCCGTCCTCCTTCCCAGCTATTAGGTTGGAGCAGCGATGCTGAGGCTGGTGATAACAAGGGCACCAAGGGCCCAACAGAGAAGCAGGGCAGACAGACCCGGCCTGAGGGTGATGACAGTAAAAAGAGTAGGGGACATTGCCTGACGCTCCAGTGCCAGCCTGGGCACACAGGCACAGGGCAAGCTTCACTGGGGGTGCCTGGATGGCAGCCGCCACTTGGTGAGAAGGAAGATTTTGACATCTTCCCACCTTGGCCTTCAGATTGTCCATTGAGGTCATTCCTGATGACCCCAGGGCCCCCTGAGGGGATCAGGGCACCTGTCAGGACTGAGCTAGTCTGACACAGGCGCTTCCAGGGAAGAGCCCTGGATGAACCAGCTTTGAGGGGGCATGTATGTAAACCACCCCCACCCCCTACCTGACGACGAAATCCTGGTCCTCACGGAGGCAGGGGTGACAGGAAAGTGGTACCCAGCACAGGTCCCAATCCGGGAAAGTGGTACCCAGCACAGGACCTGGCACACACAAACATTCAACAGGGCCACACTGAATGATGGGGCTCCACCCCGAGGAGGCTGTCTGGGGTCCCCTGGGGGCCTCGCCCAGCTCTGCCCACCCACAGCCCCAACACAGATGTGAATGGAAAGCCGGCAGTCCCACCAGAGAGGAAGGCCACAACTCGGGCACAGCAGGGGTTCCCAGCTCGGACCCACACCGGGGGTCCTGACTCACTGGGCAGCAGAATGACCACCTTAACAGGGTGTGGTCTAATGTGGAACTTCCTGAGCAACGGGAGCGTCGTTTGTTATGCGTTACCAGCCCTGTTCAATCCTCCCTGAGTTTATGCTACAGAGGGGACTGTTGGTGGACACCGAGCAGCTTCAGGATGGGCGCTGGTGGCCAGGGGAGCCAAGCACGGGATCAGAGGGAACTTTCAGCCCCACCCCCTGGACGGGGAGGGGCTGGGGATTGAGTTCAATGACCAGGGGCCAAGGATTTAAGCAACCACGCCTCTTGTAATGACATCTCCATAGAAACCCTAAATGATGAGGCTTCCCAGTTGGTGAACCCTGGGCGGTGCTGGGGAGGTGGTGGCCTGGGGAGAGCGTGGAAACCCTGTGCCTCCCACCCCACCCTGCCCTGTGCATCTCTTCCATTTGTCTGTTCCTGAGCTGTACCCTTTAGAACGAACCGGTGAGCCGCGTATGCACAGCACTTTCCAGAGGTTTGTGAGCTCTTCTGGCAAAATATCCAACCTGAGGAGGGAGCCGAGGGACCCTCCCCCTAATTACAGGTGGTTGATCAGAAGTACAGGTGGCCTGAGACTTGTGACTGCCATCTGAAGGGGGGCAGTCGGTGGGGCTGAGCACTTAAGCTGGAGGGTCTGTGCTGATGCCAGGCACACAGTGTCGGAGCTGAATTGAACTGTTGCACCCATTTGGTGCCGGGGAATCAGGTGGTAAGATTGTCTCCACGTGCTGCCACGGCCACGTGATGCCCCTGACCTGCGGACAGCTCCCTCCAGGTGGGCTGCCAAGAACCCCCAAACCGGGGGTGCCTCCCTAAAAGAAGACCTTAACCCTCACCTGGTGTGATGCTCGGCACTGCTCAGGGCTGCTTCTGGAGCAACCGACGTTGAACTGAATTCAATTCTCCCCAGTGCCGGGACCCAGACCAGCGCACAGCCCGTCCACCTCAACAGTGTATTGTGGGTCTTCAAGGCACACAGAAGGCACCCGAGGGACTGGCTGGATGAATGAATGAATGAATGAATGAGCGTCTGGGCTACCCACACCCACACCCTCACTTCTTACCATGGGCCACCCTCATTTCTCTGATTTCTTGATTGGAACCCCAGGGGCACGGTCCCTGCAGGGCATCCTCTGGGCCGGGACTCATAGCTCAGGATGAATTATTCTGCAGGATGTGCTTCCAAGGGCTCTGTGTGCCCGAGTGATCTGTCACCACTCCAGAAAGAAGCTGAGACTACACTGGCTACTCAGCATTTGCGTAGGAGGCGCTGACGGTCTCTCACCCCGACTGCAGGCGCACGCTTACCTGGACGAGGAAGCGCTACAGTGTCCGAGCCCAGCACAAGGCAGTGCCGCCCCTGTCCCACACTCTAGACATCAGTAGCCTCCCACAATCCGCCGGGAGCCTCGCTCATTCCCTAAATTCCAGGGAATGGCGTCCGGGGCAGGCACCCCTGAGGATTCGGATGGCAGGGCTGGAAATTCAGTTTCACCGGGAACGTTCCGCAGGGTGGCAGCGGGGTGGACCTGAGGTTTGAGAGCTTCGTCCTGGACCTCCGCCCTCCCTGACTCAGCCACTGTCCGCAGGAGAGAGGACGCTGGGCACAGCAAGGAACATTTCTGAGCCCAGAGGCAGCAGGGCCGCCACCCAGTGCGCCCAGCTCAAACACAGCACCCTCCGCCCCCGTTACCCAGCCTCCCCCAAACCCTCCATCCCGCACGGACACGGAGCCAGTGAACACCGGAGCCCCGGACAGCAGCCCAGCCTTGTCCCTCCGCCTCTCAGCTCCTGCCCCTGCCTCGGTGAATCGTGGGTGATGTCTGAATGAGCCAATCAGACTTGCTTTTTTTTTTCCCAAGTCACAGACTCTGCCCATAACCCCAGCCAGACCCCCCAGAACCCAACAGCTGGGATGGGAGTATAGGAAAGGGGTGTCCCCTCACCATACCCCAAGTGCACAGCCAGACAGTGACGGGGGAGTGGCCTCAGTCACCCCAGGTACGAAGGACAGGAAGGTCTAAACTGAAACGCCTAGACAATGACCATTTTGCTAACCTGACAAAGATTCTCTCCTTGACCAAACTCCACAGGCTCCTCTGAGACCATTTCAGCCAGGTCTGGAATTTTGCCCTTCGGATTCCTCTCTGCCTTGTCCAATTTTAGCAAGAATCCTGCTAAGTCAGCTTAGCCAGAATCCCCATCTGCCATATCTGGTCGGGTCTCCATTGCCCAGGTGATGTCTGACCACCTGGCCTGCCTTCAGCCAGGGTCCCCCTTACTCCTGATGCTTCCTCTTGGTGATTCTCCGTCCACCTTGCTCCTTGGCTATAAATGCCCACTTGTCCTTTTTTTTTTTTTTTTTTTTTTTGCAGTACGTGGGCCTCTCACTGTTGTGGCCTCTCCCGTTGCGGAGCACAGGCTCCGGACGCGCAGGCTCAGTGGCCATGGCTCACGGGCCCAGCCGCTCCGCGGCATGTGGGATCTTCCCAGACCGGGGCACGAACCCGTGTCCCCTGCATCGGCAGGCGGACTCTCAACCACTGCGCCACCAGGCAAGCCCTCCACTTGTCAGTTTTGTACTCAGAGTTGAGCCCAGTCTCTCTCCTACTGCAAAACCCCATTGCAGGTCCCTACACCTGTCATGCCTCTGCCCCGCTTGAATGAAGTCTGCCTTTACCATTCTTTAACAAGTGTCACTGAATAATTTTTTAACAAAATCTTCAGGAAGAAAAAGTGTGTGAATTCACGCCAAGCCGAAAGTTTGCTTGGAATTCCCCAAGTTTAGAAGCAATTGTCTGCTCCTTCCCGCCTCCATCCAGCAGTTTGCTTTCTCCCAATCAGCCCAGCCCTGAGTCCCACTCGGCATGGGCATCAAAAAGCAGCATCTCAGGCTGCAGGCTCACAGTGATGGGGCTGGGGGTGCAGAGTAGGGGGGCCACGGAGGCTGGGAGCACACGGTCGTCACTGGCTCCGGTAGGAGAGGGTCTCTTGTCTGCGATGTCCCCTATGCCCAGTGCCTGGAGCAGCGCCTGGCACAGAGGACACATTCAGACCTCACTCAGTGGATGAAGAGAACAGACAGTCACCCTGGGAACACGGCTTCTAGAAGGTGCAGGAGTGCTCCGGGAAAGGGCAGATCCCAGAGCAGATGACAGGCGCACACTGGACCCCTGCTGCAGCAGCCAACACCCGGTCACCTGTGGGTGCAAAGGGCTCAAGAACTGTCTGTGATTCCTCGCAGGGGCAGGGAGCGCCTCTGCGCCACCATGTCTTTTCAGAAACCCAGGGGCCCCGCCGTGCGGGGGCTGTAAAGGGACGCTGGCCGGTGTGATGCAGGAGAGTTCAGAGGAGGACAGCAGGGGACATCAGCCAGCCAGGAATCACCTGACGTCTGGAAGATGCCACTCAAAAAGACAGATGCAGGAGTCCTGACAAAGAGAGGCCAAGAGGGTTTCCACGGTGACGGAGCTCCCCGGGGAGGGAGGCGGGTGCACAGCCATGGAAAGGCAGTCTGGCAGGTCATGCTGCTCTGGGTCCCCCCACTGTGTCCCAGACACTCAGCTCCCTCTCCAGCATGGGGCTGCCTCCAGGCTGTGGGAGCATCTGAGGCTGTCAGCCCTGCCCGGAAGGCGCTGGCAAACCCTCGTGCCCTTGACGCCCTGGGCAAGATATTCACTCAGACTCCCTGGCTGTCACTGTCAGAGTTAAGTGGCCTGAGCCTCAGGGAGCTGGGAGCCCCAGGTCCAAGCCCAGCAGGTCCTCCCCTAGTCCTGCAACACTCTCTCCTTCTCCCAGACCCGTCACCATTTCTGTCCTGTAGCACACCCTTCCTCCCCTCAGCCCTCAGGACAGGGCTGGGTCAGGCTCTGGCCGTGACCAGGAAATGAGAAGCAGAGACAAGGAGAGAAAAAGATACAGGGCAGGTCACCGCCCTCAGCCCTGGGTCCCTGAGTCTCACCCAGCGTGGGGTCTCCTGCCCCTCCAGCAGTCCTATAAATGAACCCACGGCCACCTTCCTCCTCCGATTAGCTCCAACACCTCCTTCCTGGAGCTTATTTCAGCCCCAGCATGCCCTTTGCTTCCTGCCCGCCAACTCCCCCCAAAAATGCAAAACAGCAAAGCCTGGCCTTACTGTGGGGACCAGGGCATCCTCCCATGTGCCACGCAGGATTCAGAGCTCTCCCTCGGGTTTGCACAAACCCTTTAAGGCTCCGGAGGTCCCGCTGTGTTGTGAGGCTCCTCCGATTAAGACCCCTTTCTCGAAGGGTCTGTCCCACCCCCTCCTCCGTCGCTCAGTAGGGAACCTCCACCCACCCTCCGCCCCCTCCTCCAGGCAGCAAGGACAGTCCCGACAATGCAGCATTACCCAGGCCCGTTGCTGCTGTGAGTTCCTCCACTGGGCACAGGCTTAGAGGCACGGGGTCCCCCTAGCCTGGGTGGAGCCCCAAGGGCCATCACTGGCGAGGCATCCACCAGCCCTCCAAGAAGTGGGAATGCTATAGACTGTTTATATGCGGCCAAAATCCATACGTTGAAATGCTAACCCCCAATGTGATGGTATTTGGAGGTGGGGCCTTTGGGGGTGATTAGGTCATGAGGGTGGAGCCCTCATGAATGGGATTGGTGCCCTTATACAAGGGACCCCCAGAGAGCTCCCGCCCCCTTCTGCCACATGAGGACACTGAGAAGACAGCCATCTATGAACCAGGAAGCTGGGCTCACCAGACACTGAATCTGCCAGCGCCTTGATCTTCCAGCCTCCAGAACTGTGAGAAACAAATGTCTGCAGTTATAAGCCCCCGTCTGTGATATTCCGTTCCAGCCACTCTCCTGGCATGCGGATGGGAGCCACAGAGAGAGAGCAGCTCTCCGTCCCAATTACTGTGTCCGTTTAGGGGGTTGTTCCTTATTCTGGACTGTGCCCTTCCTCAGTTTGAGGTTTTGAATGTTCTTCCTTTTATGAAATTTTGGTACCAGAAGTAGTTCAGAAGGAATTCTTCTTACTTGGCAAATAAAAAGTTGGCAATTCTAAATGAGACCCAGGGATTCTCCGATTTTTTTTAAATTTTTATTGACCTACGTAATCCAAAAGTTACCCGTGAGGGGCTGAAACTTCTCACCCAAGAATTAGTTGAGCAGAGGCCAGGATGGCGCCTACATGGCGTCCTAAGTGGTCTCGCAAGAAGGTGGCTGGGAAGCAGAGGGGGAGGCAAAGGAGGAAGCAGAGGGGGTTTATAATTTCCATGAGCTGAGCTTGTCTTAGAGCAATACAAATAAAATTAGAAAAATCCTCTTCAGAGGCAAGCACGATATTTTACTCAGTCTGAGCTGCTAATGTGCCTCAGTGTACCCACCATCCAGCCTTCTGCGGACGGGAGATGGACGCTGGGTGGCTGGGCTGGGCACTCCCAGGGGGACATAACTCAGGGGGTCCGAGCGCTGGGCAGAGGCACTGGGGACAGACAGCCCACAGGGGCAGCTCCCGCCGGGGGAGCCCAGCCGACTCTCCCATCCTGCCCACCCTGGGGAGGGGAGAGGGTGGATATCCTAGCTGTGAATTCATTTGATCGTCACCAGAATCCAATTTTCCTCCTGATGTGGAGGAAATCAAATGAGAAAAATAAGACAAGCAAGAAACCAGCAGGGAGTGACATGAGCCCTTTACTGGGACAACTTCATCAGGCAGCCTGAGCAGAATGAAGACCATACCACCTCCTTCCAGGCCGGCACGAATCGGAGACCCCGTCTTCCCCCAGTCAAGCAGCCTGGTCCCCAGATTCTGCAGGTGCCGTGTGTCTGTGGGTCCAGCCTGGGCCTGGGGAGGTGGGGATGCTCCAGGAATCCGGGGCCACTTCCTGACAATCTTTTCACTGAATTTCACCCCAGGGCCGTGGCTAGAGGGAGCCCAGCCAGGACCGCTTTGGATAATTCAGACAGTGCTCTACGGGCACGTGTTATAAGGCATCTCGCTGCAAAGCCGCCCCTTGACTGAGACCCAAGGACGGTCTCGCCCCAAACCTCCAGGAATGGCTCAGACAGGTCAGTCTGTAGAATCGGAGCCTCCTAGAAATCCCAGGAGCCCCTGGGGGCCAAGGACTGGGTCCCCTCCACCTGACACGGGCCTCATTCCATATCAGCTCGACTTGAATGCCATCATTCTAGGTTGCACAGGACATCAGGGACGGGGCCCAGCTAGAACCTGCGTCCCCCTGGGACTCATGGCTCTGCCCGCACACCAGCCACCTGCCTCCCCCACAGGGAGCCCCGATGAGTGTTGTGAGACTGCAAAACCAGCTTCCTCTACTCCCAGTGTTCCATGATCAAAATAGTTACTATAAAGCACGCACGCACACACGCATATGTGCACACGCGTTAATACACACCTGCACATGCATGCACATATACACACACAAACACATCGGTTAGACACCTCATGGCGTCCTTCAGAGTGACCACTCCCCAGCCTAGGGCTATCTCCCTGTGTGACCTCGGAGAAGTTGCTTGGCCTCTCTGGTTCTTCACCTTTAAGATGGCTTTGTGGAGGGACTTGTTCCTCGTGTCCTCCCAGGTCCCTCCAGATTCTATGATCTGCCTCAAGGAGCCCTCGGTCTTTAGGGAGGACAGACTCTCGGAGCAGAAGGTGGAAGAAGGAAGCCCTTGAAAGGAAATCCCAGGCTCCTCCGGAGCCCAGAGGATGGTGGAGGGGTTCCTCTGAGTGGAGGAACCCTGGAGAGCATCCTGGAAGAGGTGACATCAAGCAGAACCTTGAAAGGAAATAGAATTAGACACGTGGGCAGGGCACAGGCAGGGGGAGAGGATGCAAGCAGCGGCTCCGCCCTCCACCCTGCTCCCTCCACTGTCACGTCCAAGGGCAGTGGGACAGCCCAGCTGGGCCCAGGTCACGTGATCGCGCTTACCAAGGAAACACTCCCTTCCCTGGGCATTGGGGGCTGCTGTGGATGAGCAATGTAGACGCCACTGCGAGCTGAATGTCCTAGCAGAGGCCAGAGATGACCAAGCTCCGGCCCAGCGTCCTGGGCATTCTCTCTGGACCACCAGGCCAGCTGGTTTCCCCACCCTGCTCCCCACCTCAAGGTTACTCTTTTTCTTTAATTGAGATAGAATTCCCATACATAAAGTTCACCCCTTTAAAGCATACAATTCAGTGGTTTTTACATTCACAGTGTTGTGCAACTATTAATCTACCTTCTGTCTCCGTGGATTTACCTCTTTGGATATTTAATATAAATGGAATCACACGATGGGCCTGCTGTGTCTGGCTTCTTTCACTAGCCTGTTCTCAAGGTTCACCCACGTTGTAGCACGTGTCATGCTTCATTCCTTTTCCATGGCTGATACCCCATCGTACGGATGGACCACATTTGTTCATCTGTTGATGCATCGGGGCTGCCCCTGCCCTTGATTCTAATCGACCCACCTCTGTGGAGGTCCAGCGAAGTTCACGGGTTAGTTAAAGCTGAGGTAGTGAAGGACAGACTAACGGGCTTGCGTAGGGTCCCGGGGGGGCGAGGAGTCGGGAGGGGGGAGGCAGGGCGGGACAGCCCCTTGCAGGAAAAGGTGAGCCTCCTGCGCGGAGGGGCAGCTCTAGACTTTGGGGTCGTGGTGCCTGGGCCTCGGGGCAGCTCCGGGCAGGGCTGGGCTGGGCCTGGCGGGAAGGCGTCAGGGCTGAGATGCCGGAACGCAGAGGGGCTTCCTGCCTGGACAGCGCTCTCCTGGCAATCAGGCCAGGGAGGGGTGGGAAGTGACTGTCCACGGGCAGCACCTCGTGGGGCAAAGCTGGTTCTTCCCAATACACTCACTCCTTCATCCCTCTGTACAGTTGAGAGCCCGCGGGGCCTCGGGAGGAGCCCCTGCCTCGGGGATTCAGGGCTGAGAGCGGGTGTCTGGTCAGCGCCTCTGGCCGGAAGCAGGCCTCCGGGAACGCCCGGTCTGACCAGCCGTTCCGATTCTGCCGTGAGCTCCTCTGGCCCCGGATCCCCTTTGGAGGTGGGATTGCTGACGGGGAGATGCCCTTCATGGGAGAGCCACCTGCCTTCCTTCCTGCACACAAGGGTTCCTGGCTGGCAGCGGCAGTAGATCTGCCTCCACGCCGTTGCTCATTAGCTGACATATGTATTTATGCATAAAAGGCCTCTCTAATTAAAGCTGTCACATTAGCGCTTTATGTATCTCTCCCAGGTTGAATGCGGCGAGGGCCTTAACTGTCTGTGAAGCTGGCCTCGACTCCCGCAGGAAGCAGAAGGGTGCAGGGACAGGCTACCCTCCCGCCCACACGGGTAACAAGCCCCCAGTGCCTGGACTCAGGGGGCAACTCAGCCCCCCAGAGAAACCACATTCCTTGCCCCACCCTCGAGGCCCTCCCTGGAGTCTGTGGCCTGGGGGTCCTTACACTCTGCCCCAAGGACCCAGGGCCTCCAGCTCCCTGGGCGCCACCCCTCCCCCGCCCAGGACACGCCCGCCTGCCAGCGTGCAGCTGTGCCGGACCGTGAGCTCCCAGGGGTGGGCAGGGCCCGTGGTTTCCTCTCCATGGGGTTCCCTAGGGCCTCACCCAGTGTCCCCACAGCTCTTGGGTGAAGGTGGTATCTCACCCTGGCTCTGCCTGGATCGCCCTTTCCTGCCCACCTCCCACCCATTCTCACCCCTGTAAGGGTTTAGCTAAGTGCAGGTTATTCCCCTCCAGGGAGACCCCTGCCCGCCCTGTCCCTGCTCAGGTTCCCACAGCCCCGTGCTCGCCTCGAGCATCTCAGCTCCACGTCATGGGCACATTTCATCCACTGCTATTGAGCAACACGGAGCAGGGGGGCATCTGCCTCTGTTCCCTCAGCCACAAGCACAGAGCATCCTCGGGGTCACCAGAAGCTTCCCTGGAGCAGCCCCTGCCGAAACCAGTGTTGCAGACCACACTGACCCCACCCAAGACCCCACCCATGGCAGGAGTTCTCAAAGCCCGGCTCCATCAGCAGCCCCACACAGCTGCGTCACCCAAGAGTTCCTTCACTACTAACCTGGCCTTGGGGTTCAAAGACCTTTCTAGAACATTCTAGAAAAGCAGTCTTGACTCTCAAGTTGGGGCCTGAGGGGCTCAACACACAAGACCCCAGTGGTGTGTTGGATGACTGTTGGAACTCTACCCTTCCCCGGAGCAGGGCTCCACCCCATGCCCTCTGCCCTGTGTCCCCCACACAGCTGGCCCCAGGCACAGTGGACTTGGTGTGGGGCTGGCTTTGGCCAGCGGAATGTGAGCAGGTGTGGCGTGATCTGAGCTAGCAAATGTTCCTGGAGGGCTGACTTGCCCTCTGTGTGTCTGCCATCCTTGAGAACCGCCCCCTGGGAGGCCCTGGTCCCAGAATGAGGTTCTCCTGGAGCCAAACTGACCCTGACCTTCAACCTGAAGCAGATCCACCACTGTGACCACAGAATCATGAGCAAAAAAGAAACATTGCTGTTGTAAGCCACTGCATTTGGGGGATGTTTGTTTTACAGCATTGCTGTAGCGTGAAGCTGCCTAATACACCCCTCTTCTCACCATCTCTGAACCAACTGAGATAAAGGGACCAGCAGGCTGATGGAAACAAATGTCAGGTTTCTACTGATGAAGGTGAGTTCACAGTCTATGGCTTAGGTGAGGGCAACACCAGTTCCCTAACACTCTCCCCAGACATGGGTAGAATTGCCTACCTTTCACAGGTAGAGGCAAGCAGACCAGAGCACGGGCCCACAGTGGGCTGGCAAGTCCCCAAGACAGAGGGCAGTGGGGACAGGCTGAGCTTCCCAGTTCTCCTCCCAAACTCCCCAGCAGGGCTTCTCGACACCTCCCTGTGGGATCCCCAGCCCTACCCCTACCCCCACCCCAGAGGAGTGGGAAACAGGACCAGCTACATAGTTTTCAGGTCCCCCAGCAAAATGAAAACACAGGGCACCTTGTTGAAAACTTGTTAAGCATTTCAAGACAGCAACGGCAGAGCACTAAACCCCACCCCCAGCTAGTTAACACCTCCTGCAGGTGCTGGGGACCCCTCCTTCTACCTGGAAAGGGCCATAGGGATCAGAGGGCAGCATCCCTCCCAGGCATCTTCTCCCAACTCCAGCCCCACACACTGCAGAAAACTAATCAGAATCCCACCCAGGACACCCAGAAGACTGTAGTGGGGCAGCCCCTGACCAAAGCCAGCCTCCCTGTGCAAACTGACAAATCCAAAGACTCAGGGGGACAAATCTTTGCCAGGCTCCCAGGGTCGCGGTCCTGGGCCCACGCCACGTCCTTAGCTGTTATGCACGGGATACCTTAATTATATTGGTGAGCGAGTGCCTGGAAATCCCAGTTCCCAATCATATTTCATCTCACATGGCTCCGGAGCTGTCAATCTAACTCTGATCCGTGCATCTCATGCAAGCCTAATTGTCTCTGCAGCTTTAAACAGTGACATGAATCCACCCTCGGACGTTTCTGGTTCATGGAAGCTAAGGAAAGACCAGGGCTCATCCATAATCCTTAAGAAATATTATTATCCTAGGAAAATTATTCAGTTAGTCTACTTTAATAACCCTGTGTGGGCCCTTGATATACTGTAGTCTTTACAGGATTCATTTCAAAAATATTACCTGTCACTTTCCAACCAACTGAAGCAACAGGGAGGCACCCAACATGGACTCTGATAGGGGCGCCCATCTGTCAGCTTCATATGCCATAAAGAGCCGTGGCGCTGCTCCCTTCGGGGCATAAATCTCCCCAAGCCTAGGGAGGGCTTTAGGGGCGCAGGAAGGAAGAGCAGGAGAGGCTCCTGCCAACACTCAAGGCAGGAGCTGGAGAAGCACGTTGCGCTTCTTGCCCAAGGGGGCGACAGCTGATCATCTGTAGCTGGGGGCACTTGCCCCCTCCCCGCAGCAGACCAGGGCCAGCTCTGCCTGACAGCCAGGAAAGCCAGGGCTCACCTCCGTCAGCACCCTGGCCTCGGGGTCTGGAATGCAGGAGCGCCAGCACCCTGGCCTCGGGGTCTGGAATGCAGGAGCGTCAGCACCCTGGCCTCGGGGTCTGGAATGCAGGAGCGCCAGCACCCTGGCCTCGGGGTCTGGAATGCAGGAGCGCCAGCACCCTGGCCTCGGGGTCTGTGATTGAGGAGCGGTTACCTGGCTGCGTTCCAGGGATACGGATGTGTCTGGGCTGGATGAATGGCAGCTGGCACGTCGGCCGACCCTGAGACACAGCTGCTGAAGGAAGGAAGGAACCAACCAATCAGCCATCTGACACAGCATTCCAGAAGGGCCACAGATATTCACTCGCTGGCCTGCAGGGCCGGGTACCCAGGGAGATTGACGGGCGCTGAGACCGCAACCCATCATCCTCCCACCCCGCCTCTCCCATCACCCTCAGTCTCACCTCCGTCTCTCCCCGGAGGCCCCAGCCTGGAGCACCTGCCGCGACAGCTGCCCAGCCCAAGGACGGGCTGTCACAGCTGAAGCCCAGGCCCTGTGGGGACCCCGAGGGGTCAGGGAGAGGTTCTGGGGTCTGCTCCCTCAGGCCACCAACTTCAGATCTCTTCCAGGCCATGCTGTTTCCAGAAATAAATTGCTTCCACACCCTCACTGATTTTTGTCTCTGTTTTCCCAGCTTCCTGTCGCAACTGGACATTTCGGGTGGCAGACCGGAACTCACCCGGCACTAACCAGCCTCTTCAAAGCCGTCCGCGGCAGGACCCTGGCCGGGGCTCCCAGTGGCTTTGGGGAGGAGCCAGCAGGGCACATGGAGGCCTCTCCCTTTGTTCCTCCAGGGAAAGGCGCCATCCGTGGGGCCCCATTAGATGGGCTGCGGGGTCCACCTGACTCAGGTTCAGACACCCCCTTTCTCTCTCACGACCTTGGACAAGCCACCCAACCTCAGGGCCTCAGCACCCCCACCTGCCAGCCCCGGGGTCCGGGAGGACCAAACACAATGCAACAGGCTATGGTCCAGAGTGGCCTGGCCGCCCACGGCATCAGGGACCAAGCACTCCACTCTGCCATTCAGGGTGTGGCCTCTGCATCCCAGGCTCCCAGGAGGGAAGAAGAGCCTGCATCCTGTCGCAGGGACACATGTCCCCCTCCTCCTGCTTGGCAGCCCCCCAACCTGCCACCTTCTGGGAACACCCCTGCCCCCCCATCCTCTCCCCCTCTCCTGCAGGGCAGGGCACCAAACACCTGACATGGGATCTCCTTAATCCTATAGCATCCCTGAGGCAGTGATGCTGTTGTCCCAACTTACAGGTGAGAAAGTCGAGGCTCAGAGAGGTGAAGAGCATGCCAAGGTCACCCCGCTGGAGAGCGACGGGCACTGAAGGGATAGATCCGCCTAGTGACGAAGACAATGCTGCTTACACTGTGAAGTGCTTGTCAGGGCTGATTGACAGGGAGGCTGAGGCCCAGAGAGTTTGGCCAGTCCCCTGGGCGGGGGTGGGGAGGCAGGACACTGGACGTTTGACTGCAGGGGCCAGGGTCTCCCTCCCCTCTCCACCCTGGACCTTTCAATCTGCCTCCCGGGAGCCTACTGTACACACTGGCCGTGGGGACAGCAGGGGCAGCAGGGAGCAGGTCACCCAGACCCAGGCCTGAGCATCTTTCCTGAGACCTGACTCACAGATCTGTCCTGACCCTAAAGAGAGAGAGAAGTCAGGGCCCCCCACAGATCCTGTCTGGGTACCCCGAGCCACAAGTCCAGAGAGTGGCAGTTACGTAGGCTTGGAGTTATTGGGAGGGAGTTAGGGGCTTCAAGCTGCCACCACCTCCCTCCAAGACCCCCAGTAAGTGTCAAAGAAGACAGCAGAGGCCCACCTCCTCCTCTTGTTCAGGAAATGACCAAGCGTGCCAGCCAGCACGAGACAAGAGGAGCTCAGCAGGGCAGCGCAGGACGCAGGACGTGGGGAGAATGGCCAGTCAGCTCCCTCCTGGGCCCCAGCGCCCAGTTCCACAGACACGCAGTGACCAGGGTCTGCCCAGGCTGGGGGGCAGTGGCCAGGCCCCGGTCGGAGCCCCGAGGCCCCAGTTTTCTCTTTCTGGTTCTCACAGCACCTTCTCTTACAGGGCCAGCAGTGGGGCCGTCCGTCCCCCTGCCCAGCACCTCGCAGCCTGACTCAGACCGCAAAGTGGCTCCAACCTCGGCAAGGGGTGAGGCTGGGGCTGCTGTGGTTTGGGGGTGGCCAGGCGACAACAGCAGAGAGACATCGCACTGCGGGCGGGAGAGATAGAGACACAGCACAAGAGGCCCTCGCAGAGAGAGGCGGGGGGGGGGGGGGTAATGTGGGGGAGGGGAAGAGGGCAGGCTGGTGCCCAGGGGGTTGGGCTGGGCCGAGTACCGACGAGGATGCCTCTGCCAGTTCAGGCCTCTCGGTGCATGACCGAGTGGGACAGAGAGCGGAGAGCCCAGTCCAGGACCGGGGGCCAAGGAGGCTGGGCTGGAGCAGGCTCCCCCCGCCCCCATGACGAGACCAGCCTGGCGCCGCTGCGTCCAGACCCAGTGAGCATCAGAGACACCCTGGACGAGGTTCAGGGCCCGGCTGACCCAGCAGGGCCCTGTCCCGGCGGCGGGATGAGAAGCAGAGACACGGGGCAGCAGGGTGAAGCTGAGCTGGGGGTGCCTTGCTTGTCTTCTGGCAACAAAGGGGCCCCTCCCTCCCCTCCCCACTGGGCCCCACTCCGTCCAGCTGACCCACACCACGCACTCCACTGCAACCTAGTGACAGGGGAAGGACCCAGGATGTGGCGATGGGTGACCCGGGTTCTAGCCCTGCTGCCGGCAGCAAGTCACACAGCGCCTCTGGGGCTCAGCTGCCCGGCCCACAGAGCAGAGTGTCTGTGGGGCTCTCCCAGGCCCAGGCCTGGCATGCAACCCAGAAAGAGGCTGCAGAGGGAAGGCGGGTGCTGCCGTCAGCTGTCAGCTCTTATGAGCGTCGAGGCCAGGAGCTTGCGGGGGTTTGCTTTCGCCTAGTGTTCCAAACGTGAAGTAGCCAGACCAGGATAGGAGAGGAGGCTGTCCCAAGGGTGCATGGGGCAGAGTAGCAGCATGGACATCCCAGAGCAAGGACGGAGGCGCCCAGCAGCCCCGTGTCCTGGGCGCCCAGGCCGAGTTGCTCTCTAGGGTCCACCAGCCCGGACAGCAGGAAAATGTCACAATGTCACCAAGGACCCAGAGGACCCTGAGAAGGCATCCCTGGGGCAGCGAGCTGTCAGCACACCTGGGGGGATGCTCCCCCCTCCTGGGCAAAGCCGGTGGAGGGGTCCCTGCCTGTCTATCTCTCCCCGGCCCCAAAAGGTGGCCATGCAAGGAACAGGGATTTCTAGGCAAGCCACATTCGGGTGGAATTCAGACCCAGGTTTCCAGCTGGCGGGAGGCCAGCCCAAGGAAAAGTCTGTCCAACCCTGAGCCATCAGAACTGGCCCAAGGGGTCCGAGGCCAGAAAGACCTTGACCTTCCGACTTTGAACGCTGAACACCAGCCTTGCCCTCAGCGACGGAAAGAAAGAAGGCATTGCCTGCAATTGTATGGCTTCCTGGGGCTGGAAACCAGGAGGCGGGGCTTCCAGATCAGGGCGGCCATGTACAGTTGTGCAGGTTGTGCATCTGCTGTGAAAGTTGCCCCTCGAGCTGTGCGGCTGGGAAGGGGCTGAGGCCAAGCAAATTTGGAGGCGACTCGGGGTCACGGCAAGCACCTGGGCTGATTCCCAGCTTATCACCTCCTGGCTGTGCAACCTGGGCACACGTCTTAACCTTGATGAGCTTGGTTCTTCATCTGTAAAGTGAGCATCACAGCATCTCACTTACACAGTAGCTGAGGAAACTGAATGAAATGTCATCTGAAAGGTGCCTGGGGCCACACCTGGCACAGAGCAGAAGCTCAATAAACAGTAGGTCTCTAGAGTTACCATATGATCCAGCAATCTCACTCCTGGGCATATATCCAGAGAAAATTCAAAAATGCACCTGCACCCCAATGTTCATAGCAGCACTATTTACAATAGCCAAGACGTGGAAGCAACCTAAATGTCCACTGACAGATGAATGGATAAAGAAGATGTGATATATATATACAATGGAATATTACTTAGCCATAAAAAAAGAATGAAATAATGCCATTTGCAGCAATACGAATGGACCTGGAGATCATCATACTATGTGAAGTAAATCAGACAGAGAAAGACAAATCTCATATGATATCCCTTATATGTGGAATCTAAAAAATAGTATAAATGAACTTATTTACAAACAAAAACAGATTCACAGACAGAAAACAAACTTATGGTTACCAAAAGGGAAGATGAGGGAGGGGTAAGTTAGGAGTTTGAGATTAGCAGATACAAACTATTACATATATATATATATATATATATATATATATATATATATACTTTTTTTTTTTTTTTTTTAAATACAGTAAGCCTCACCACTATGCTGCCCGGTAATTCCCGGCCTCGTTTCCAGAGACAGCTGCCCTAGCCCCGGCCTCCCCGTGGCCCATCGCTAGGGGGCTGTCCATGGACCAGCTCCCCGGCCTGGGCATCATCCCTTGTCTCAGGACCCAAACCGCTTTCCCAGCTCCGATGTTTAATCCAGTAGTCATTTCTCCAGGGGCAGGACGTCAGGATGGAGGCTGTCTTCTGCTCTGCCCGCAGCCATTGGTGCCCAGCTCCTGCCCCCAAGGGAAAGATAAAGCCCTTGAAGGCAGCGTTGGGCGGGGGTGGTGCTCAGGTTGAGTTATTTTGTTTGGGGTTTTTTTTTAACATCTTTATTGGGGTATAATTGCTTTACAATGGTGTGTCAGTTTCTGCTTTATAACAAAGTGAATCAGTTATACATATACTTATGTCCCCATATCTCTTCCCTCTTGCGTCTCCCTCCCTCCCACCCTCCCTATCCCACCCCTCTAGGTGGTCACAAAGCACCGAGCTGATCTCCCTGTGCTATGCAGCTGCTTCCCACTAGCTATCTATTTTACGTTTGGTAGTGTATGTATGTCCATGCCACTCTCTCACTTCGTCCCAGCTTACCCTTCACCCTCCCTGTGTCCTCAAGTCCATCCTCTATCAGGTTGAGTTTTGATTAAATGCAAGACCCTAGTTAGGAGCGTCAAGCTCATGGGCTCGCCCCGCAGCCCAGCTGCCTCAAGGGAAGCCCGTGAGCCGGTGTTTGAGTCTCTTGGTTCCGCTCTTTGAGGATCACTTGGTAAATGAAACGCAAAGGTTGGGGCGGGAGGGGGCAGGGTCCGTGAGAAAGAAGCCAGAAGGCTTCATCTGGAGTCGTGCCTTGGAGGAACACTAATTGAGCAGCTACAACAAGCCAGGCCCTGGGTGCCCGGCCACCAGCATCTTGGAGATGGATGTGTCTCCTCGCTGCGCAGAGCTGAGATCCACCAGCCCTGTGAAGCTCGTCTCTGGTTTCACGGCTCGATGCACTTGAAAAGGAGTCGCGTTGTCTGTTGGGGAAACAGCCAGGCTCATGACCCGTGGGCCGGTCGGGCAGCGCCCCCGGCAGCACGCCCACCCTGCACCCCGCTCGGGGCTGCCGGCACCTTCCAGCCCCTCGGCAGTTTGGAGGAACTTTCTCACGCCTGTTGTTCAGGGGAGGTTAGTCCCAGCTCTACCTCTGGAGCCCCAGGTACGGCACTGTTAGTGCAGGGACCTGCAGGCTGACGGGGAGCCCACAGGGGCCCAGCCAGCGCTCTGGAATCTTCCGCCCACGCTTGGCTATTCAGGCTCCTGGCCCTCCTGCAGCCCAGCTGTAAGTTAGAAAGGAAACATGACCACCCTGGCAGACCCTCTGCCCATCCCCGTTCAGTCCCTGCCAGGAGCCTGCTGCAAACACCCTCAGCTCGCCATCCAGCCTTCCTCCTGGGCTGCACGAGGCTGGCCAGACCTCTGAGAGCAGCTGGGTATGGATGGAGCTGGAAAGGGAGCGACCCAGCCCCTCATCCTTGGTGGACGCTCCCCAGGCGTGTTCTCCTGGGCCCAGGGGAACCCGCTGACCACAGTGGAAGCAGCCTGACATCTCTCCCTCCGTGGACCCCTCCCCTTCCCCAGCTGGCCACACCACCCCCCTCCAGTCTGAGAGCTGGGAGGTCCCGCTGCACAGAAATGAGTCCCAGCAGCACCAGAGGGCTCGAGCCCAGCCTGCAAAAGGTTTGATGCAAATACACACGCATCGGGATCCCGTAACTCAGAGCACTCCGTACTCACTCTCTTCACTATTAAACAAAGTTCATTAAAAAATAAACCTCCTTCTGCACAGCAAAGGAAACCATAAACAAGACCAAAAGACAACCCTCAGAATGGGAGAAAATATTTGCAAATGAAGCAACTGACAAAGGATTCACCTCCAAAATATACAAGCAGCTCATGCAGCTCAATAACAAAAAACAAACAACCTAATCCAAAAATGGGCAGAAGACCTAAATAGACATTTCTCCAAAGAAGATATACAGACTGCCAACAAACACACGAAAGAATGCTCAATGTCATTAATCATTAGAGAAATGCAAATCAAAACGTGAATGAGATATCATCTCACACCGGTCAGAATGGCCATCATCAAAAAATCTACAAACAATAAATGCTGGAGAGGGTGTGGAGAAAAGGGAGCCCTCTCGCACTGTTGATGGGAATGTGAATTGATACAGCCACTATGGAGAAGAGTATGGAGGTTCCTTAAAAAACTAAAAATAGAATTACCATATGACCCAGCAACCCCACTACTGGGCATGTACCCTGAGAAAACCATAATTCAGAAAGAGTCATGTACCACAATGTTCATTGCAGCTCTATTTACAATACCAGGACATGGAGGCAACCTAAGTGTCCATTGACAGATGAATGGATAAAGAAGATGTGGCGCATATATACAATGGAATATTACTCAGCCATAAAAAGAAACGAAATTGAGTTATTTGTAGTGAGGTGGATGGACCTAGAGTCTGTCACACAGAGTGAAGTTAAGTCAGAAAGAGAAAAACAAATACCCTATGCTAACACATACATATGGAATCTAAAAAAAAAAAAAATGGTTCTAAAGAACCTAGAGGCAGGACAGGAATAAAGACGCAGACGTAGAGAATGGACTTGAGGACATGGGGAGTGGGAAGGGTAAGCTGGGATGAAGTGAGAGAGTGGCATGGACATATATACACTACCAAACGTAAGGTAGATAGCTAGTGGGAAGCAGCCTCATAGCACAGGGAGATCAGCTCGGTGCTTTGTGACCACTTAGAGGGGTGGGATAGGGAGGGTGGGAGAGAGACGCAAGAGGGAGGGGATATGGGGATATATGTATACGTATGGCTGATTCACTTTGTTATAGAGCAGAAACTAGCACACCATTGTGAAGCAATTATACTCCAATAAAGATGTTAAAAAAAAAAACAGAAATGCATCTCTTCCTTTAAAAAAAATTGAACCAAAAATTTGATCCAAAATAATTGATCCCTGAGCTTACCTACATGAAGGGGTAATAGCTGCAATAAATCCAAGCCTGAGGTTTACTTAAATCGTTGACCCGAGCCAGTCTCTCCTTTGGTGAGAACCTCAATTAGTAGCTCACAGTCTCAGAAAGGACGGGGTGTGGCAACATTCCCCAGGGGCTCATCCTCGGGCTCCTGACAGCGGGATACAGCATGACCGAGGGTGTGACGCTGCTGCTTCCCTGTGGGTCTCTTGGGTCATTTCCATTATCACTCCACGCATGGGATGCACAGCACGATGGGTCATAAGAGGTGAATCATGCTTTCCCAGACCCTCTGCAGAGACCAGCTTAGCAGGTCAGCAAACCCCTCTTCACGTATTTACTTTGTGCTTCCTTCCTGCAAAGGCCCTGAGGTCTGGGCTACAAGACTCAGGAAGCCTATTTCTCAACGCCCACCTTGGCATGTTGAGTGGGGCCATCTGCCTCCAGCTGGGCTGACTCACCTGAGGCCAATACCCCTCAAGATGCTAGAGGCCTGGGCTTCCCTGGTGGCGCAGTGGTTAATAACCCACCTGCCATTGCAGGGGACACAGGCTCAAGCCCTGGTCCGGGAAGATCCCACATGCTGCGGAGCAACGAAGCATTTCAGCCACAACTACTGAGCCTGCGCTCTAGAGCCTGCGAGCCACAACTACTGAGCCCACTTGCCACAACTACTGAAGACTGCGTGCCTAGAGCCCGTGCTCTGCAACAAGAGAAGCCACCGCGATGAGAAGCCTGCACACCACAACAAAGAGAAGCCCCCGCTCGCCGCAACTAGAGAAAAGCCCACGCGCAGCAACAAAGACCCAACGCAGCCATAAATAAATAAATTTATAAAATTTTTTTAAAAAAGATGCTAGAGGCCTTTTTTTTGTTCATGGTGTGAGAGGGGAACTGAGCACAGCTAATGCTCTAGGGGGATTAACCCCACTGTCCACACATGGCTGGGACCAGTGAGACCCAGTGACATTCCCAAGCGAGGGCGCTTCCTGGTGAAGTTGGCCATGGTGGGAGCTGTGCCCAGGGCCAAGAGTCTCACTACTGTGAGAAGTGGTCGATCAGGACTCATAAAGTTACATCTGAACTTTAACAGGGCAATCTAGTACAGAAGTATGAGCCCGTCTCCATCACCAGTAAAGGATAAAATCCGGACTCCTCGATTCCAAAACCCTGCAGAGAAGCGGTTTCCAAAGTGACCTCCACGGAACCCTGGTTCTACAGGGTGTTCCTCAGACAGGGCACTGTGGTTACACAAGTTCATGTTGATGGTGACACACTGACAGCACCTTCTTTAAAATCAGGAACAAAACAAGGATATGCACTACACCCATTCCTATGGAATATTTTTCTAGAAAGCCTCGTCCAGTGCATTTGGACAAGCAAGAGAAATAAAAAAGAGATAAGGATTGGACAGGGAGAAAGAAGGCTGTCACGCTCACAGATGATATGAGTATTCACACGGCCGCCCTAACATAACCCTACAGCTAAAGTATTAAAATTAATAAACGAGTTTAGCCATGTCGCCAGTTATAGATCAATGCACAAAAGGCAGCTGTGTTCTTTTTTGAGACCAGCCTAGAGTTTTAAAATGAAACATTTTTTTAAAGATACCATTTCTCTATGTGGTGGTTTTATAAGTATTCACTGTAGCATTATTCTTTAAACCATACTTAAGTTGTAGATACTCTTCTGAATCTATATTTTAAAACAAAAACTATAAACATGCATGGTAAGACATTAGCAATAAGTCAATACAAACGACTCAGCAAGATCTGTATGTCACATTTTGAAAAGATCGCTAGGATACAGAATTAAGTGAGCAAAAAGAATGTTACCCCATGTGCAAATACAAGGACACCCAGTTCTGCACTAAAATGCATAAACATATTCTAGAAGGATCCAAGAGAAACAGTAGTGTCCTCTGGGAAGTGTTACTGGAAGCTGTGGGGGGAGAAACAGTAGTGTCCTCTGGGAAGTGTTACTGGAAGCTGTGGGGGGAAGAGAGAATGTTTAAATTTTTATTTTATACTCTTCGGTATTGTTTGAATCGTTTTACAAAGTACACATTTAACTTTAAAAGCGAAAAGATGTTTTCACAGTGAGAGGTCTTAGAATCTCATGTTTGGACTTATTTCTTTACTAGGGTCTCGTAATTGATTCTAGTTAAGGAAAACATTAAGTAATGTTTTCCAAATAGCCCACAAACAGTTTTCGACCCATGGTAGAATGCAGGTTTGTTCTTTGCTGGGAACATTACTATTATTAAATGCTAGTGGTCCAGTGGCTAAGACTCCGCGCTCCCAATGCAGGGGGCCTGGGTTCAGTCCCTGGTCAGGGCAGTAGATCCCACATGCCTCAACTAAAGATTCCGCATGCTGGAACCAAAAGATCCCGCATGTGGCAACTAAGACCCGGCACGGCCACATAAATAAATAAATAAATAAATAATCAACGTTGTGATTTCTAATCCTTTAGAAAAATTAAAATAAATAAAAAGGAAAAGATGTTTCACTTTTTAGGGGACCCGGTAAATCCAGTAGTAGCCTCAATCCTACAGGAGAACATGAAGGTACACGTACAAGCTTACCGATCGCAGCATTTTACTATAGGAAAATTGGAAACACCTAGATTCCCATCACAGGGGAATGGCCTTGAATGTACAGTACCTCTAGGTGAGTGGAAGCTCTGGCAGGAAATGGGGGCCACCCCAAGCGAGCAGAGTTTGGGAACCGCCCAGACAGCAGCCCGAGGCGGTGCTGGAAAATGTCAGGGCCACAGTACGGGTGTGAGGGGTGACAGACGTGGCCACGCTGTTTAGAATCATGGGACAGGAGGCGGCCACCAGGACAGAGGGGCTGAGGACAGGTGGCAGTCAAAGGCCGGGCTGAGGAGGGGGCAGAGGCTGGAGGAAAAGCAGGAGAATGTGGCCCCCCTCAACTCCAGGAGACCAGGCAGGGGAGCCGCGGTGCCAGGTAGCCAGAGCAAAGAGGACAGACAGTGACCATGCACCTGGCTTCACAGGGGCCATAGGTAAGCTTGAAAGCGAGGTCTCCGTGGGGCAGGAGAGAGAATGATGGCGGGGGGATGGGGGCAGGCTTCAGACACTGGCCACAGACAACGCTGGCAAGATTTTCTATCCAGAGGAGCAGAGCAGGTGGTAGCGAGAGGGGAGAATGGAGAGAGAAATGGCTTTTCCTTTTAAGATGGGTGACCGAGAATGACTGTGTGCGGAGGGTTCCAGGAAAGACAGAAGGGCAGGAGTGAGGCCCTCGGGAGTTAGAGGGGTGGGATTCGGGCCCCCGTGGGGGCCAGGACACATGGTCCTCTGTCAGGGCAGGCGAGATGGCGGCCGCCTCGGGCACAGCCGGGCCACAGGAAGGTTCTGGTCTGGTGACTCCTCTTTCCTCCATGAAGGGTGAGGCAAGGTTAGCAGCTGACTCTGAGGGTGGGTGCTGGGCGGTCTGAGAAGAAAGGAGCAGGGGTGGGCCGCTCTCTGGAAGCCTGAAGAAGAGACAGACCAGGAAGGGGTGGTAGGGCCATTTGCCTGACGCCTATTTGAGGGTTAGGGCCACAGATCCAAGGACAGACGCCGCGCACGGCTGAGAGCCTGTCTCCCTGTTCCGCTGCCTGCGGGCCCGACAGAGGGGGCCTCCGCCCAGCAGTTGTGACGGCCAGGGGTCTCAGCGTATGGCGGTAATGAAAGGAAGGGGCTGTGAGAACAGGAGGCAAGGGAAGGGGGCAAGACGCAGAGGGGGCAGGAGGGTAAGCATGAGGGTGGCAGCCAGAGGTTGTGTCAGGGGCTGAATCACATCCCCCAAATTCATCTGTTGAGGTCCTAACCCTCAGGACCTCCGAGTGCGACTGTATTTGGAGATGGGGTCTTAGAGGTGGTTAAGTAAAGTGAGGCCATAAGGGTGGGTCCTAATCCAACAGGACTCATATCCCTACAAGAAGAGAAAATCATGTCATAGATAAACACAAAGGCAGACAGTGGGAAGATGCAGGGAGAAGATGTTCACAAGACAAGGGGAGAGGCCTCAGGAGAAACCAAGTGGCCGAAACCTTGATCTTGGCCTCCCAGCCTTCTGGAGAGAACCGATTTCTGTTGTTTAAGCCCCCATCTGTGGTGCTTGTTGGGACAGGTGACTAACCCAGGTGGGGAGGCAGCAATGACTGGGGCCACATAGGCCAGTGAGCCGCGAGGTCAGGGTGTGGGTCAGTCATCCCCATGGTGTGTCTTCTGCCCTCATGACCTCCTAGAGAAGCCCCGAGCCCTGCCCAGCGCTGCGCAGCTCAGGGAGACACGGACGATGACAACTACACACACAAGAATCCGCCTTCACTTTCTTTGGCCTGGATGTGTGAGAAGGGGTGATCTGGAATCGGGAACATGAGGGTCCTGAGAGCGCACGGGGCACCCAGGCAGGAGCACTGGTGTCTCCAGGGACTCAGGAGATGACGTTTCTGAGCCCCGCCATTCAGCTGCCAGAGCTGGAGTCCAACACTAACCGGGCAAGTGGAAGAAAGGATCAAAGTTTATATTGGGTTCAAAAAGCACCAAACGTTTCAAATCCGTACTTCTAAAGCACATCTGAACAAAGTGTAACAGGCTGCTAGGAGGCCGCCAGCTGCGAGAGGAGCCACCCTCCTCCCCTCCCCTCCCTGCAGCCAAGCCTGGGGCCCAGGGAGAGAGCAGCCCATCTGGGACACAGCCACGGAACCTGCGCCCCCAGGCCACAGCCAAAGCATGTCACTCAGCCAGGCCCGCAATCAGGGTGGAAGGAAAAACGGCTCCCAAGGGGGGCACTGCACTCAGAGCCGCCTGGCGGGATGGGGACGATGCTTGGGAACGGTCCTGAGGCCATCGCACTAGACCTGAGCTCCCCCCCCCGGCATGAAACCCAGATCCTAAGAAGATTCTAAGCGGTAGGAGCTCCTAGACCCCACCTCACACAGGACACTGAGGACCCTACTTCACACAGAGACTGAGGACCCCACCTCACACAGGAGAAGAAGGCACCCCCACAGTGGCCACAGCTGCAGGCCACGGCTGAGCCAGGATCCAGGCCCGTCTGGATCCGTTCTGCCCATACCCACTGCCCAGCCAAGGTGAGGGAGAGGGCGGACGAGCGGAGAGAGAGTTCAGGGCCCGCGGCCTCTGCAGGATTCCTGCCTCCGCCTCACCCACTGAAGGCTGGAGGCCACGAGAAGCCCAAGAGCTGCAGAGGGAGAGATCTAGAAGGACAGAGTCGCCTGCGGCCCGGGGCCCTTCCCACCGGCCTCACACCCACTCCAACCTGGGCGTCCCCTGAGCCTCGGGCACACTCAGCTTTTGGGGGGCAAGGGGACTGTTCTGCCCGTTCCTTTCCCTTAAGTGTCGTTATAACACTCGTCTTAGTGACTTTGCCTCTTGGAGACACACTCATCACTTTGATGTGTGATTATTTCAAGGTTGAATTCTTGCGATGAAATGTATCTTTAGAGCCTTGATTCACAGATCAATTCGGGATCTGACAACCGAGAGGACAGACACTCGAGGCTGACGCGACTCCTCCGAGCGGCCCCGCTGCTGCAGGAAGCCACCTCTGCCCGGGGGACGGCCACACACAGCAAAGGGTCGCCCTGTCTACGGGTCACTCATTAGATTTATACCTGGCCCTCCCTCCCAAAGACCAGAAATCTTGATTCGCTGGTTACGTGGATATTTAAGACCCCTGGGGCTGCCGTCACAAGTGACCAGGTGGCCTAATCCAACAGAAGTATATTCTCCCGCAGCTCTGGAGGCCAGAGGTCCTTCGGGCGGCCCTGAGGGAGAACGGGTCCCAGGCCCCTGTCCTAGGTGCTGGTGGCTCCCAGCAATCCTTGGTGGTCCTCGACCAGCAGACGCATCACCCCAATCTTGGCCTCCACCATTGTATGACCTTCTCTGTGTGTCCTTTTCTGTCTCCTAAAGGACACTCACTGGATTTAGGGACCACCTTAATGGTCCCAATATGACTGCATCTTGATCCTTACCTTAAGGACATCTGCAAAGACCTTGTTCCCAAATAAGGTCACATTCTGAGGTGCTCGGTGGACATGGATATTGTGGGGACACTAGATCACTCTCTGACTTGCACTTGGCTTTCAGGGCCCCCTGAACAGCCTTGGAGAGGCAAGGAGAAGTGTGGTGACACCGATGACACGTGGCTGGCTGCCCCAAGGCGGGCCTTCCCCGACACGGAGAGCAGGCTCCTTCGGCCCTGCACAGCCCCCCACAACCAGCTCAGACCTGGCTTTGCTGTGGGATCAGGAGAGCCATGGGGGCCCATGTGGCACGCCAGCAGACGTGTCCTGATGACAAGGTTTTGACTGTATGTGGAGCTCCGCCCCCTCCACCAGCAGGAAGGGCCTCTGGATTCATTGTCTGTCCCCCAGACTCAAGGGCAGCGTCCCACATGGGACCAGGGAGACCCCACGGTGCTCAAGACACGCCAGACACGGACGCACTTGCACGACTTCTCAAGGCCACTGGCTGTTTCCCTCGCTCCCCTCCTCTCCTACTCTTTCTTTGTAAAGGTCTCAGCACACGTCCCTGAAAATAAAACTAAAACCACTATGTCCAGATTGTTGGGGGTTACAGCTGCATACACCCCAACCTTCTCCACAGGGAGGAAAAAAAGTTGCTAAGGAAACAGAACGGTTGTTTTCCCCAACCTCTTCGAACCTGAGGCAAAAGTTTTAAAAGGCGCCTTAATTTATTTCTAAGTAGATAAAAACATAGCATTAAATCATTATCAGACATGAGCAAAGCAAAGCAGCTAATCTGGCTTTCATTTCACTCCATTTAGTTAAAAGCAGCTTTCGGCCGGGGTGGGAGGAGGAGGGACAGAAGGGAAGAAATAAAATACTAATGCTAAAAACACCCTTGATGGAAATGATAAGGTTCCCTTTGAAAGATGGTGCGCCTTTGTGCAGGAGAAGCAGCGGCTCCCAGCCCTTACGGCAGATCCACCCCAGGAGGGGGCTGAGGCCCCGCTTTCTCGTGTAAATTACCTGGCGCTTCTGCACATGCCAGCCGGGCCAGGGAACTGACCACCAGGAAGTCAGAAGTTAGAGGAAAATACTAGTCCACGTCTAGGGCGTCGGGGCGGGACACTTCAGGTTCATAAAGGAAGGAAGAAGGCCCGGGTTTTGCAACCCAGAGCGCACGTGAACTTGACCTGGGCTTTGGGCCCCAGCAGAAGAGCCCCAAGACGGCGGATCACAGCCATGGCTTCTATTTAACACTGAAAATTTATCGCAAAAGAAATCTCTCAGGACGTCCCTGGGGGTCCAGTGCAGGGGGCCCGGGTTCCATCCCTGGCCGGGGAACTAGATCCCACACGCTGCAACTAAGAGCCCGTGTGCCACAACTGAGACCCGCGCAGACAAGATAAATAAATAATAAATAAATATAATTTTTTAAATCTCTCTTTTTTGTGAGAAAAGAAAAAAAAAGGAAAAAGAAAGGGAAGGAAAAAACGCTCAGAACGGCATAAATTTTGACAGGCACAAGCCCCCAGCTTGTGCCCGATTCTCACTCCTGGGAGGGGCTTCAAACCCTCACCGGCGCCCGAGAACAGAGGGGTGTGCATGCCAGAGCGACCAGAAGGCCACAGTCCCCAGGGGGAGGGCGTTTGGAGGAGGGGACGGGAAAAAGGGCAAAGGGAAAGGTCCTCTGTGTGTAGAGAATCTGCTTTTCTGACTTAAAAAAGCGTGGACAGCCCCCCACGCCCCCCGATCCAGCTGAGCCCAGCTTCACCAGCCCCCATGGCACCGACGCGGTGGCCCCTGGGGAAGGCGGGTCACTAATGTGACCCCTGCTGCTGGTCCCGAGGCGAGGCACCTGTCCAGCCCAGCCCCGTCACCCCTGCGTCACCCGAGAATCAGCCTGCAGCCCACAAGCCCGAGACCTGCCCCGGCCCCTCCACCCCTTCCCGTTCCCTTCTCACCCGCCACCCGCTCAGTCCCTCCTTCTGGCATCAGCCCGCTCCACGCCCTGCTCCTGCCTTTCCCCTCACAGACTTTATCACCGCCCGGCCGACCGTCTATGTGGTACCCACTTTTTATCGTCTGAGCCCCCCAGGAGGTCAGCTCCTGACCTGGGGCAGGGAAGGTGTCCGTCTCAGGGCACCAGTGTCCGCACCTCCTGCACAAACAGAGCCCGGAGGAGTGCCCACGGCCAAGGTCGGACGGATGAAAGAATGAACTAACGAGGGAGCGAGGGCCAGAGAACGGGCATCCCTGGCTGATGGCCTCTCTCTCGCCAAGGCCGGCCGCTGCTTCCTCGAGCACCCCGCCACCGCCAGCTCCTGCACCTGCAGCCTGCGGGCCCCCCGGACACAGTGGGGAGGGGCGCCCCCGACCCCACCTCCAGCCAGGGCAGGGCTGCTGCCGGCCCCTCGGCACAGCTCGCTGGGGACGGCGGCCTGAGCTACAGAAAGGCCTGAACGGCCCCTACTGCTGTCTCTGCCTTGCAGACTAGACGTGGGGTAAGGAAGCTGCTGAGGTCCCACCGCTGTGTGTGGGTGAAGTGCGCCCCCAGCGGATCTGCCTCTAGGAAGAGCAGCGGCCCCTAGATTACCCGGCTCTTGGAAGCATCTGGAAATGGGAGGAGATGAAAGCGAAGCATCCCCTGCCCACCTCCCCCCCACACCGCGTGCCCCCAGGACAGCAAGCAACTGGGCTCCAGAACTGCCTTGCTTCCTAAAACACACTCCCCGCCGGGGCCTGGTCCCTGGTGGCGGGGCCTGGGCCTGGACTGGCCCGGGGCGTGGATGAGCTGAGATTGTGCCGTGCGCGCGGCAGGCGTGCAAACCGCAGAGGCCGCCCTTGAAGAGACAACAGCGAGCATCGAACAACAGACAGACGGGCCCCGTGGTGGGTCCTCACGTTGCAGACTGGCAGATAGATAGGACTGAGGCGGCTCTCTTCCCCAGAATCCAACTCCACGCCACTCTTTGGGGGCACACGCCCGGCGGGGAGGACCTGTGGGCAGGAGGCTGCAGGGTGCTGCAGGGGCCCCTCCCGAGGTGGGGCGGTTGGCCTCAGTTCCAGTGCAGGTGCCGTCCGTAACCCCGCTGACAGGGCTGGGGTCTAAATCAGGCTCCCTGGGGGCAGCCGATGCCCCGCTCCTGCCTACGGTGCGTCTGACCCTGGCCGCCTTGCTGACCGTCTCTCCAAAGAGCCTGCCCGCTCATTTCCCCGGGGCTCATACTGCTCTCAATCACGGGGAGCCCCCCCTGGGTTCACGGTGCAGAGAGAGACCCCCCACCATGGGCCACTTTCCATGGGAGTCTGGTCTCCCGTCTGCACATGCGCACAGCTGGCTACCACCCTGCTGTCTCCTCACCACCCCGGGGCTGGGACAGCGCGCTTCCTTTCTGTCCATCTTTCCAACAGACTGAAGGTAAAGTTTCTGTTTCTAAGCCCTAATCCATCACCTACCCTGCCGATTCCATCCCTGGGATGCTCCCCGTCCGGCCACTTCTCACCATCCCCACCAGCAGCGCTGGGGCAAAGATGACTGGCTGCCCCGCTAAACCTTCCCCCCTCCCCCCGCTAGGGATACCATCCCCCAAAGTCACCTGGACACACGACTGCCTGGAAGAAAGACAACGTTTCTGAGACCCCTCGGAGCTGGGTGTGGCCAAGCGACTAGGTTCTGGCCAACAGGATGGGGGTGGGTGGTACAATGCCCCCTCGCCGCCGGCCTGACCTGATCCCTGGACGCCGTGACTGGTGACCTCACATGGTACAGGGGATGGAGTTAAGGATCGTGAGACAGAACGGTCGTCCTGGATCTTCCAGGAAAGTCCAGTGTCCTCACAGGGGCCTTACAAAGGGAGGCAGGGGGACCAGAATCAATGCAGGAGAGATGACAACAGAAGCAGAGGTCAGAGCCGCCCTGCCCTCAGGTCAGGACTAAGCAGCCTCTCCCAGAGGCCACAAACCACGGGCCACCGACTGTCCCTCAGCAACGTCATCCTCCAGGGAAAAGGAAGCTTATGCTGCAGACAGAAAACTCTGACAACGGTGAAAACAGCAGAAAACACTCAAGAAAACTGCCAAAAGAGAAACCGTGTAAAAATTTAGTATTTCGTACAACGTTTTTAAAAGATGTGGAATAATACCAGCATAAAAAACATTACATAGCAAATAATAGTGTTTGTATAAAACTCAGTTTAAAAACATAATTTTATCATTTAAAATGACTCAGAAAATACATTTTGCTGACAGTAAATCCTAACGTCACAGATGGCGACAATCCCCCGTGTGCCGCAGAGAGAAACGGGCCCCGGGTTCACCGGGCGCGCACGCTCACGGTCAGGACTCCAGTGGGGCTGCTACGCGGTCGGTACTGGCAGCAGCCTGACTGGGGGGGAGCATCGCAAACGGCTAGGGGCGCGGCGACCCCCACCTCCCTCAGCCCAGTCCACGGTGCCGAGTTCTGGGACAGGAGCCTGACCCCGAACAGCGGCAGGACGGCCCCCGCCGCTCCTTTACTGGTAGATGACCTTCACGCAGAACGTCTCCTCGTTTTTGTCTTCGTGGTCATTGATGTAAATCAGAATCTCCTCCTCTCCGGCCTTCTGACGGGACGCAAACCGCAGGCCGATGGTGTAGGTCTCGCCTCCCCCGACCTGGCAAGAAGCGTCGCTGTCCTAGCGCCCACCCTGCCGACCCCCCTCTCCCTCTTCCAGCCACTTCCACACAGGCGTACACACATTCCCCAGGCTCGCAGGCCCCAGAACATACACTCATGATCTGAACCAAGTTTCCCAGCGTCACTGTCAAAGCCCTCCCGGCTACTCCTCCCAAAGCCCCGGAAACGCGTCACTACACCCTCCAGCGAGGGACAGACCCGGGTCGCCCGAGCTGCTGCTCACTTTCCCTGAAAGAGTCACAGGAGATAAAGGCCTAACGTGCCAGGCAGTCTGGATGAAACTGTTGCAACACTGCAGGGAAGGTTGCCCCCAGGGCTGCCCCTGCCGGGGCCTGGGTGTTGGGTCAGAGGCCCAGGCAGAGTTCAGCAGACGGTGCCCCTGGGGGCCGCAAGCGCCTCACTCGGGCCACAGGCCATTCTCCCCCAGGACTGCTGACGCCCCCAAGGCAGGGTCCCGGGAGAAGCAGTGCCCAGGCCCCCCACCCTGTGCAGCCCCGCACCTGGAAGGCGTCCTCCTTGAACTGCAGCAGGTGGGGATGGTCGCTGTGCAGGCGGTAGGCCCTCGGGGAGGGGTAGGGGTTGGTATAGGTGATGCGCTTGTTGGCGCCCTTCCCGGCCCCCGCAGGCAGCGTGATCTCAAAGGCCTGTGGGGAGGGCAGGAGTTGGCCCCGGGCTCCTTCTCCAGCCACTTCTTCCCAAGCCTGCCCTGCGCTCCTGAGCCCCAGACGCTGAGTAAATACGGCAGACAAGCCCCCCGAGTTCCCGGTCGAGGGGCTCACGGTACAGGAGGAAACACCCACCCCCCAGGCCCCCAGCCAGAGGGGCCGGGAGGAGGAAACGTCGGCCCGGATCTGGGCAGGCCGGGTCACAGGACACACCACCCGAACCGCGTGGCCCACGCGCGTCTCACGGCAGACCTTGGAGATGAGGGGTGGGCGGCAGGAGAGGCACACGAGCCACGAGGCCACCAGCTGGTGGGCGTCCACGTCGACCAGGTTGAGGTGCACGAAGCGGCTGCCCGCCCTGCGGGGCCTCACGCCCACGTGCAGGTCCTGCACCCCGTGAGGGGGCAGCACGAAGACGCCTTTGGGGTCCGTCTTCAGGAACAACAGAGGAGAAGCAGGTCGGGAGGCAGCCCCTCGAGTCGTGCAGACGAGGGGTTTCCTGGGCGCGCAGCCCAGGGGCTGAGAGGGTCCCAGGGGAACCCCTGCGCTGGGCGGGAGGTCCCCTGGCCTGCATGGGGTCAGAGGTAAGAAGGCCCGATCTGAGGCCAGACCGGACCTCACCACCAGCACCCATGCCTGCGGGTCACAGTCTGTGTCCCCATCTGTGCACAGTGTGACCCCCTCAGTGTCAGAGCGGCCTCAGGAGAGAGAGCTTAGCCAGACCCAGCTCTGAACCCCGGCCTGCTGGCAGGGCGTCCACGTCACCCTCGTTATCCAGATGTACGGTTGCAGCCGCACTGATTCCAGAGTAACTGTTAATATTTACCTCCCAACAATTCTACAAATTCACCTTCAGGGCTTACGTGTCTCTCATCCCACGGTGCACATCTCATAAAGGGGATCTGAATGAAGACTCTATCAAAGTCTTCAGGACCGACCACCAGGCCGCAGCCCAGCTCCCACCCCCTCCCCGGGGTGGGCAAGGGTGGGGAGGGGCCAGGGGACACCCGTAAAACCCAAGAACCAACCCCACGCACCCCTGCTGAAGGCCATACCGTCAGCTCCTGGGGGTGGGAGCTGAAAGCCTTCACTTTCCTAACTGTCTGCATCCCCCGAAGGACAAGGGCCAGGCAGGTCCGCTGGCCTGTGACACAGGAGACATCCACGCGCTGCAGGGAGTGGAGGTGGACCTGCCAAGTCTGGACGGGCGTCGCCAGCCAGTGGTCCCTGCGCGGGCAGAAGTCACTCACGGTCGGGCGAGGGCAGTACACCAACCACGGGGAGGAGCCCCGAGGAAGCTGAAAAGGTGGCCAGGAGGGCGGGCTGGGGTCCAGCCGCCGTCACCCGCTCGGCCACCTTCCCTCCAAGGTGGAAGCTCTCAGGCGGGTCTGCAGCCTCTGCGTGACTTTGACCCTGAACAGATACTCTGGAGGCCAGGCAACGTGGGCTTCTGCAGATGTGCACCTAGGCCAGCTTAATCCCAAACCAGGCCTGGAGCAAAGTCCGTGGGCAGCACAGCGTGGATGAGAACGTGGGCTTGGAGGTCACGTGGGCCATTAGCTGCCTGGTGCCCAAGGACACTGACCCTTGGCTGTAAATGGGGCTCAGCATCACCTGCCCACGGGCCGTCAGGACACCAGTCTGTGGCCACCACACAGCAGGTGCAGGCTGGGTGCTGCCCCTCGGCCGGGTGGACACTCAGCACAGGAGACCCCCCCGTTCCCGGCGGGCTGCACCAAACCCTCCAGCCTGCACCGGTTTTAAAGGGTCTCGAGGGCTGGGAGATACGACTTAGAGGAAAAGGTAAAGGGACCGGGGTCATTTCACCCAGTCCTCGGGCATCAAAGGAAATGATGTCACCTTCCACCTCCCCTTGGGGGGCCTGGGCAGGACCGCCGCCTGCATTCCCTCGGACTCGGGGAGGGGACCCCAGGGACAAGGGCTGCCTGGGCCGTCCTGGCACTGTGCTGGGGCAGAAGCAGCCTCGAGTTTCTCTCCTGGCTGGGCTCCCAACGTGTCCCTTAGGCTGTGGTGCCGCTCTGAGCAGAGGCATCCTTGCAAGACCCCGGCCAGTCTGAGAACCTCACTTCATGTGGCCAAAGGCCTGATGGCCCCCACCCCCGTCACAAGTTTAGAGGCAGCCAGGGCTGGCCCACTTCCAGTGCCACCAGCAGTCCCCAGCCTGCCTCCTCACTGCCTTCTCCCACCCTCCAGACCACCAGGGCCCACGTACTCACGCGTAAATGGTGACAAAGAAGTCTTTGATCTCCGGGCTGGGACCACTGGCCACCTTCAGGAACACGTCTTGTGGCTCCCTGGGGCCCTGCCAGACAGGGGTGGGGGTGCACATCACGGCCACACTACTGCCTCTCTGCTCTGACCCCAGCCCCCCAAGTCCGCAGGAAGCAAACGCAGGTGTGAACCAGGCCCCCTCCCCCTAACACGTTTTTCATTTTCTGTACTCATCAGAATTCACTGTTTTTGTCACTACAAAAGAGAAAAATCATTAACCTCTTGATTTCATATTGAGTTTAATAATTGTATTCTGCAGGAGATTCCACCCAGTTTCCTAACCAATCATAACATGATTATGGCCGCTATCCTTACACAAAGGCAATTAATAAGTGCCTTAATCACCACTCACTTTATTCAGTTTGCTTCATGTCTTTTTTTTTTAATTGAAATTCAGACAATCAAGGAAGTGACCTGCTAGCAGAAAAAATGAAAACTCATTCATAAAGCTCTCCTGAGGATGTCAAGGTAGCCCTCCAGCATCTTAGAAAGAAACCACTTAAGCAAAAACCTCAGATGAAGAGGCTGCAGGAGACCAGGGGTGCAGATAGTGGGTGGGGCCTGGAGGGGAAGGATTTTCCCGGGAGGGCGCTACAGAACTTACCATGTTCTGGGTCTCGCAAATGACATTCGGGTCACTACATCGTACGTAGACCGGGGGGTCCTCACCGGGCATCCCCACGGGAGCACCTGGAGTGGGGAATATCACAACAAATGTCTTTTCCCGAAAGCCTGGGCCATCACAGGTGTTCCACGAAACCTGCTGGGGGATGGACACTGCTGCCTGCGTGGACACTGGCCCTTCCGTTCCGAGCCGCCTCCCCGGGGACTCACCCCAAGAGACCAACCAAAAGGAAGCGGGGTGCCATGGAGCCAGTGCCAGGTGTAAACGGCTCGGATGTGTTCTAAAGGCACCGGCTGGCAATGAATCAGCAGGTGCAGGGGAGCCCGGAGAGCTTTCCAGGCCCAGGACCGAGGGCAGAGCAGAGCCTGACGCCAGAGGCCAGGCAACCTTCCCAGGGCTGTGGATTTCAGAATGCAATCAGCCTGCCAAGGGCGCCTGTCATCTCAGAGGAAGTGAAAAGGTCACCATGTCAAACAATCAAACGACTGAGGCAAGTGGCAGAATTTACAGCTGTACCCTGTGTTGTTAAAGAGCATCGCAGGATGATGTAAGGACACCACTTGTCACCTTTTCCACCTGTTGAACCTGCCAAATGCCAGCTGTGGGGACAGCGGGACCTGCCTGGAAGCGTGTGCCAGGGCAGCAGGCGGATGGCCTTCTTCAGGAAGGTGAGCTCTGGGTGGTAGAAGCGGAAGACCTGGTCCACCACGTGCGGCTGCAGCTCCACGGTCAGGCAGAGCACAGCGAGGGGCTTGCCGTTGCCTGCGCAGAACAGGACCTGCCAGGAGAGCAGGCGGCGCAGCATCAGGACCCGCACGAGGGCTGTGGGCAGCTGCGTGCACGGCGCCTCCCCGGACGGACAGGGACAGGGGTCCCCATGGGGTCCGCTCAGGCCCACGAAGTGGGAAGGACAGGCGTGGTCAGATGCACGGGGTCTGCAGCCGCAGGTGCCCACCTGCGAGGACTGGCCCAACACAGGGTCCACATGCTCAGACCACGCACGGCTGCCACTCCTGCCACTTCCCGGAGGGGAGGGACGTGCCAAGAAGACCAGCGAGAAAGGTCTGCGGCCCCAACTCCCCCACCGACGCACCCGCTGCCTGCAGGCTGGGAAGTCGTTCTGCAAGCATCTGGATACTAACCTCACCAGGTCCTCATGGGTGGGAGCAGAGCATGTCCCCCAGACGGTAAAAGGGGGCTGTGCTTAAACCCAAAGGACCAGAAATACAAACTTCCTTTAAAAAAAAAGTTACTTACTAAAAAGATTTATTTGTCCAATACAGGTCCTAATTGGGAACACGATGCAGCCGGTGTCTTTATTCCAGGACTCGGCCAGCCCAGTGAGCTCTCAGGGCCCAGGACAGAGGGCGGCACACAGCCAACCCCCTTCCCACGTCGGTTGGCGCCAAGCTCGGGCGCCCAGACAAACCTTCCACGTGGGAAAGGACACTCTTCCACTTTGGTGGGTTTTATTATGAAATCTTTTAGATGTGTAACAGGACAAATTATAACTGGGCAGCCACCCACGAGGCCACGTGGGCTTGGAACAGGCACACGGTGCACACTGCTGAGCCTCTGCGCCCTCACCATCCTGCCCGTCCGCCCCAGGGAGCCCCTCCTGAACTCGTGATCACCGTCCCCCCCGTTTTTCTTCACCATTCTCCCCTCTTTGGGTCTTTAAGCAACCCACAGTGTCGGTTCTGCCTTCTTGGACCATCACCTGAAAGCCACTGCCCCGCGCGTCTCTTCCCACATCTGCTGGGAGGCGAGCCCCACCACTGCACCCTCATCCCCCGCAGCTGTGCCCTGACACTCCTGCCGGAATTTCACCGCTACGCTGGGACTTCAGCTCCACAATGACCGACCATTTATTTAGCTGTCGTGCACACAGACACACACAGACACACACACAGACATACACTCCTCAGCTCTCTCTGCTCGAAGGACCGGAAGCAAGGGCACCCCAGTCGTAATGAGCCCTCTCAGTACCCAGACTTGAGTTTCTAAACACCGTTCTCCACTAAAAGACGCCTTAGATAAACGGCTGATTCCAGAAATGCGGCAGGAAAATGCAAGACGACTCTGGAACATCTTGGGCGCCAGGCACGAAGGAAGTGCTCCAAGAATGACAGGGACATGTCAAAAGGACAGAGGGGCCAGCTTGAAGCCAAAGCCGCCGGTGAACCAGGGACAAGATGAGCAGCAAAACAAAGACAGACAGGAACAAATTACAAGCCACTGAATGAAACAGGAATTCATGGTCCATAATGCCGACAAACAAATTTCAGGAATGAACGGATGAAGGCAAAGGGCTGCCTCACTTAGAACATGGAAGGAATGACGAAATCTGCAAGTCACCAATGGGCAACCATCGTGCAAGAATCATCAGTGAAGAAATTTTAAAAAGAATGTCCCTGTGTATAACTGGGTCACTTTGCTGTACAGCAGAGACTGGCACGACATTGTAAATCAACTACACTTCGGTTTAAAAAAGAAAGAAGCATCGTGGATATTAAAACTAGCAGCAGAAGCTGAATGAGAAGCAGGACATTTACAGAGCCTGAGTATCTCCTGAAAAAATACTTCCCCATTACTAATTATCAACTATAAAATATTTCTTAATTAATTTTACCTTGAAGGAGCCTGGCAGACACCATCTTAACCAAGTAAGAGAGTTAAATTAACATCACTGGTAATAGAGCAAATCAACGTTGTGTCTCTCCCAATAAGAGGTTCTGAGAAGAACACAGCAAAACGTCTGTGCTTTTCCTGCCCTGAATGCACGGCCTGAACCCACCGACGAGCAAACACCAGACAAACCCAGACTGAGCGGCAGGTGGCAGAAATGACCTGTGCACTTCAAAAGTACCGAGGCCGTGAGAGGCAAGGAAAACTAGGGCAGGACCACCGGATGCACCGCGGGACCCTGGGCGGGTGAGGGATCCAGTGTTGGGATATTTGGTAAAGTGCAAGCAGGGTCTGTGATGAGATTGTATCAGTGCCAATTTCCTGATTTCCCCGGTTCTACTGTGGTTATGGAGCAGAGTGTCCTTATTTTCAGGACACAGGAGCTCTAAATTTCATGGAACAATGGGGAAGTTTGTCCATAACTTATTCTCAAATTGTTCAGAAAAAAATAAGGATAAATATAGACACAGAATGATAAGGCAAATATAAAATGTCAACAACTGGGAAATCTGGGTAAATAATTCATGAGAACTCTTTGCACTATTCTTTTAACTTTTGTCTAAGTTTGAGAACATTTCAAAATAAAGAGCTGTTTAAAAAAAAAAGACACAGGCGCTGACTTGAAAGGTATGGCCGTGGCCAGAGAGAGGACAGTTTTACAGCCCAGTGCCTGTCACACAGCAAATATAAAACCACGAGTTCATAATAAGACCCCCAAAAAACTGACCATCTTTGGATGTTCCCAGGGCACGACTCATTATTTTTACAATTGATAAATAAAGGGAAAGAACCCAACATTTATCCTGACCTTCCGGTATTAAGTATCAATATATTCAGGGTAACCAAACGGCTGATGGGGAAAGCTCTTGTTTATAGAAGAGTCACAGCTAGTAAGTACAAGAACAGTGAGAGGATTTCACCGCTTTCCACCTGGTGGGATAACGGATGTGGGCAGTGGACCCTTAGCGGACACGTCAGCCACCATGAACAGCCACCCACCGTGGCCTCTGCACGTGAAGCCGTGGTCGGCCCACGGAGGCCGGCCCACGCCCAGCGTCTCCACAGACAGAGCATCGAGGACAGCAGGCCCCAACTCCCACAGACCGACCGTGATAAGATGAGTGACCAGCATGCACTGGACATCGGGCGTCCTGAGGATCTGTTACTAATTTGGGGGCAGTGATGTCACGTAGCCAGGTTTTTGTTCTTTTTTTTTAAGTCCTTATCTGTTAGAGATACACGCTGAATAAGATATCTGGGATTTGTTTTAAAACTCCAAACTCATGTAAGGAAAAACGTATTAGCCTCTCAGATTTCATTTATGGCCCTAAATAAAGAGCCGACACAGCCTTTAGACAAAGGCAACGCTGCGGCTCCACATTTAAATAAAACCCAGCAAATCTCCCCCGAGGACGGGGCTGTGGACACAGGGCTGCCAGGTCTTCAGTCTGCAACCGCACCGAAATCTGTCCCGGGGTGAGGGTGGGGACAGATTTCGCCCGGACAGATTTTACGCCCGGGCGGGCGTAAAAGTGTTTCTGTTTTTACTTTCAACCTCCTATAAAAGGCATCTGTCTACCAAACAAACAACAACAAGAAAACTTCAGAAATTCCTACAAAACGACAGTGTCCCAACCTCCCGTAAGGACATCCCATGGGCAGGCAGGGGGTTGAAAAGTGTGCCCTGCCAACGAGCCGCCCTGAGGTGGCAATGGGACTGAGTCCTGTTTACCATTAGTAACAAACAGCAGAACCCATGATGCACTTCACCTGGTGCTCTCACAAGAGCCCTGGCTGGCACTGCAAGACCTGGGAACATTGGATGGGCGGTCTACCCCCCTACCTTGGCGTGTTTCGTGGGCATCGTGCTGGACTTACGAGATGACCCAGCGTCCGTGTCCTTCTCGAGTCTCAGCTCAGCAGAGGCCTGTGAGAAACCAGGGAGCCCCCAGGTCATGAGATGGGGCTGGGTGACAGGCAAGTCTTCCTACCAGTGGGGCCTCCGCCTGTAGGAACGGCCGCCGCCCTGGGCCCAGGGTTCCGGGGTCTCGTTTACGCTCAGAGTGAACCCCAGGCGGCTGCTGTTATTAACCGGCTCACAGCCCCAAAGAGGAAGCGGAGGCCGTGTGAGCTGTGGCGGGGGGGTGGGGGGGGGTGGTCAGGTCCCGTAACCCAGCTCCACCCGAAGCCAGAGGTCTGACACCTTCACCACGGTCCTGATGACCTCTTGCCCCAAAAGTGCATCCAAAGAGCCTGCACTGAAACCTGTGAGCCTCTCACGCCCGTCTCAGTGATGACCTCTGCCCTACAGAGCTGACCTCACAAGGTCAGGAAGAAACGCGCACGCCGCGTCCGCCCTAGCAAAGCACGTGCTTGCTCGCACCCTGACGTGAAACCCCAGAGTCTCTGCGGTTCACGTCGGGGAGCAAACGCTACGTGAGAAGTGGGCAAACAGTAGTAACTGGGGAGTTCAGAAAACACTAGCTCTTCTGAGGTTTAAGAAAGGCTCTTCTACCAGTTTAGCAAAGAGACTGAAGAGGAGGTGGTCCAGCCTCTCCTGAGCCCAGGTGAACCACGAGGCCACTGGGCACAGCGTAGGTGCCAGGACGTGTGGAGAGGCAGGTGGGGCGGGGGACGGCCGAAGGCTAACCCTCCCACCGCACGGGAGGAGGCCCCCATCTCCCAGGTTACTTGGCAAAGGGGCTTCCCCGGTGCCCAGCCAGCCCCCTCGGCACGGGAAGAATGGCCTTCCCCACCTGCGCCGAGGCCCGCGGACCCGCAGAGAAGGTCTGGAACTTGAAGGGGATGTGGACCATCTCCCGGGGGCGTAGGAAGAGCTGGGGGGCCAGGCTGCCCCGCGGGTGGAACATGTCCTCCTCCAGGGGCGTGTGCAGGCCGAACAGCTCTTTGAAGTACCGCCACTCCTGACCGTCCAGGATGAGGCTGGAGGGAGGGGAGACGGCGCTGGGCACAATGTCCTTCCCAGTCGGTCCCAGGACCCGTGAGGGCGAGACCAGCTCGGCTTTCGGGCGGGGCTGGGGGCCCGAGGGGGCGCCCCGCCCTCCCACCTGAGCTCAGCGCTGTCGATCGAGATGGTCACGGTGTGCTGCGTGTTGTCGGGGTTCCTGAGAGCGAATTCGAAGAACTCGGCGGCGCCCAGCGTGGCACAGATGGTGTGCTGCGTGGTGATGGCCATGCTCAGCGCGCTGGCAATGCTCTCGGCCTTGGTGCGCTCCCGGTAGGCGGCGATGAGCTGCAGGTCCCGAGCGTGCTGGGCACGGATGCTCTGCTGGGCCTGCGGACACAGGGGCCGAAGTGAGGCCACGGTCCCGGGGCGCCCTGCTGCTTGGGGGCTGTTCCCTGGCCCCTTCCCCACCTGCCCCAAACACCACATCTCCTTGGAATCACCACCCCTCCACCACCGACACGGGGTCAGCTGGGAATGGCCACCTACAGCTCTGGGGGACAGGGAATGGGGCCACCCATCTGCAGCACCCTGGCTTCCCTCTGCCCACAGGTGATGCACCCGTGGAAGGAGGGCTCTGCCCACATGCCCCCGAGACTCCAACCACCCACCTGGGCACACTGGGAATTAAGAGCAGAAGCTACCAATAAAAGAGGAAAGAATGGTCCCCAAACTAAGGCGGGTGACCAGCTCACTGGCCAGGCCTCCAGTGTGACAGCGGGAGTCCCGTCTGCAAGCAGAGTCCCCAGGAGGGGCTGTGGCCGGGCCTGACTGACCGCAAGCTGGGCCAGGGTCCAGACCCAGGCACGCTGCCTTGGTGGGCTCAGCGTGGGTCCTTCATCCACCTCCTTCTTCCAATGCCTTATGTTTCAATGGGCTTGGCCACCCCACATGTGTTCTAGAGGCTGGGGACAGGCTTATCTTTCTCGGGTGCCTTGCAGTAAAAAGCGAGGCCCGTCGGAGGCTGCTTTGCAAGCCCGAGACCTAGAAGGCGTATGCCCACGTGCTAGGGAGGCAGCTGGGCACTGAGGGCCTCCAAAACCAACGAGGCCCAGGCATCTGAAGGCCTTCGGACTCTAACTCAGAAGGTGAGGACCAAACCTGACCTCTCACTTAAATTGTTTTGGAGACTGACTTTCCAGTATCCAAAACTTTGGCCTTTCCCCAGCAGGGGAATTGAAGCTGGGCCTTTAGTTTCTCCCTGGGGATTTAAAACCGGGAGGGTGGTCATGTTGACATCTGAGGCCTCCCTACGTGGGCATTTTATGATCAGAGCTTCTCGGCGGGATGGAGTCTCTACCAGGCTGGGCTGGGCAGCACGGCCAGATGTAATTTAGGGTGAGAGACAGAGCTCGGCTTTTCAACCTCGACTTGAGACAGCGGGTTGTTCTGACCTGCCAAGGACACAACCTGTATTGCCCTGGGACGAGGGCTCTAGGGGACAGGCCACATGGAGGTGAGCACAGGACTGGCCCGTCAGACTGACCACCTGGGCGGGCACCGTAACAGCCACTCCCTGGTTTTCCGCAGGCCTGGTGGGTAAAAGCCACAGGCCGAGCCAGTGTGGCCCCAGGGCATCAGGTGCCGACACGGCCCCTGGCCAGGTGGAAAGGCTGGAAAGAAGAATCCACCTGTGGGGTCATCTGGCATGACCCAGACTGCGTGAGGCTGCCGTTAACCGCAGGCTCAGCCTCGCACAGACGCGAGCCAACCCTCCAGCAACAGCTTCCCCGATGACTAGAGCCACCAGTGAAACAGAGTTGATGTTTTGGTCTCTTTTTGCCATAGACCCGTCTTCTTTCTTAATTCAAAACCCATGCAGGCAGAGGCGATGACACGTATTGGACCGCTCAGACCCCAAGAGGCAGCAGTTCGCACTGTGGTCCCGTGACAGGTCCAGGGATGGGCAGGGAGACCCGTGGGCCAAGTGCTGGCATTTCTGGAAAGTAAAGTCCTCTCTTCCATGGGACTTGGCACGTTTTGACAACACGGAACGTGGGACTAGTGCCACCAATTTGCTAGCGTGAGGGGCAATCCCGGAGCTGCTGGGGTGTCCCTGTAGAGGGTACGCAGAGGAGAGAGGACACAGGGACTGAGCGCTGTCGCTAGGGCAGCCGCCGTCCCGAGCACTGCACACAGGTTGAGCCGGGTGACCCTCACAGGGAGGCTGTGACTGTCCCAAGGCACCGCAGGGACTCCAAGGCAGGCGTCAGCCCCACACTCTGTGCTGTGACTGTCCCAGGGCACCGCAGGGACTCCAAAGCAGGCCTGTCAGCCCCACACTCTGTGCTCCTGGCCCCAGGCTCACCACCGCCCCCAGGAAACCCTGAGACCCTCAGCCTCCCTCAAATCTGACCATCAGGGAGAGAGAGCTGCACCCCAGCTGCCCTCAGCCTCCCCGCCGCACAAGAGGTCACACACGGTTCCACACCCTCATCAGGCGTGTGCAGGGCCAGCCGGGGCATGGCTCCTGTCGACTCTCTTCCCGAGGACCCACTGATTTCGTAGAACTCCCATCCCTTCTTCAAAGAAGGCTAAAAAGCTCTGGAAGGGAGAGAGACTACCGCATATCTGATACATCAAGTTACCTTCACCTCAAAATTCTCCAGCACTACGAACCCAGGAAATCATTACAATTTAGTGGAAATTTTTCTTGTATTTGGAAATCCAATCACTTCCAAGCTCACGGCTGTATTCAAAGTGAGGGCTCTGAGCTGTTAATTTCTCTATTAGAACATATCAGGGCTTCCCTGGTGGCGCAGTGGTTAAGAATCTGCCCGCCAATGAAGGGGACGTGGGTTCGACCCCTGGTCCGGGAAGATCCCACATGCCGCAGAGCAACTAAGCCCGTGCGCCACACTACTGAGCCTGCTGCGCTCTAGAGCCCGCGAGCCACAATTACTGAGCCTGTGTGCCACAACTACTGAAGCCCGCACGCCTAGAGCCCATGCTCCGCAACAAGAGAAGCCACCGCAATGAGAAGCCCGCGCACCGCAACGAAGAGTAGCCCCTGCTTTCAACTAGAGAAAGCCCGCACGCAGCAACGAAGACCCAACGCAGACAAAAATAAATAAATTAAAAAGAACATATCAAATAAGAGGAAACTAGCCAAATTAATCATAATAACAACGATGCACCGGCAGCTGTCGGACCGAGGACTTGACGTGTGCGGGGCCCAACCACCCGGACGCGGGAACCGCTTGTGTCCCCCCCGGGTGACAGCTGGCGGAGCCTCAGAGGCTGCACAGGAGGGAGCAGCCTGGGTGCACCGTGGCCGGAGAGGAGACCTGCCCCAAGCCCAGCCTACGGCCGGCCTCCCCTCAAGGCGTCCTCACAGCCACAGCGCTGCTCCTCGGCCAGCAAGACTCTGCCGCCCTCTGCCAGGGACCCGCTCGCCCAGCCGGCTGTCTGGCCTCAGCGGCCATGGCTCACAGGCCCAGCCGCTCCGCGGCATGTGGGATCTTCCCGGACCGGGGCACGAACCCACGTCCCCTGCATCGGCAGGTGGACTCTCAACCACTGCACCACCAGGGAAGCCCCCTGAATGGTCTTTTGCTTGTTGGTTTATTTCTGTCTCCCTCCCTCCACGGCCCCCCTGAGGGTGGGTCCTTGCCTACCTCTGTGAGCCCCAGGGGAGGGCCGGCCACTGCCTGTGTCTGCCAGGCCATGGGCACAGGCCTGGCCCCTGAGAAGGACGGCGTCTGTTCAGACACCCACCTGCCTCAATGGAAAGGATCCGAAGGCCCCTGTGGCTTCCCTATCCCGTAAACAGCCATTTCTTAGGGTCTTACTTAGATTTTTAGTCTAAGGTGGGAATTCTGGCCAGATCGATCACTCTGACATCCCGTGATGTAGAAGTTGTCATGGCTCTGCTCCCCAAACCTGGGCGCCCTCAGGATCCCCGTCGGAGCTTTCTTAAAAGCCCAGGCTCCAAGGACACTCCCCCCAACCAATGGAGGGGAGCCCAGAAGTCAGCTTTTATCCAAAGCGCGCCGGTAATTCTGGCCTGAAAACTTCCCTTGGTGGCTGAGAGGTCGGGTCTCATGCTCTGTAACCAGGACGCGGCAGGAAGATGAGAGCCCGCAGGCAAGGGGAGGGGCGGGGACGGGGCTGCTCCCGCAGTGTTCCCGAGGACGGGGGCCGAGCCTCACCAGCGCGCCGGGTCCGCAGCGGCCAGGCTCCGCTCCGCGCTCCCGCAGGCGCACAGCCCTCATGCGCTCCAGCTTGCGCCTGCGCACGGCGTCCCCCTCACGGCCGGCGCCCTGGGGCCGCCGCGTCCCCTGCCACGGGGGCGTGAAGAGCAGGGCGGCCAGCTCACTGTCCACGTCGGCCAGCTTCTGCGCTTGGACCACATTTTTCACTGCTGGAAGGTTCAAAGGCAGGGCCAGAGGTTAAAGGTTTCTGTTCTCTAAGCAGCCACGGCTCCACGCCCTCCAGAGCCAAGCCTCAAGCTTTTCATAAACCCTCAGAGGCTGGTAAAGGTGGAAATGACGCACCCTGCCCTCCACGGCATCCCCCCCTTACCAGCCTCTCACATAGAAGGGATTCTGTCTCGGTGCTTAGATACAAATGTATTAGTGCCCACTAGGGGGTCTGCTAGGGAAAAGGCCAGCGTTGCAGAAGCTCAGGCTCTCAGGATTCCCCAGACGCCCTCGCCCAGGACCGCGCCCCTGCTCCCCTCCAGCCCCCGCAGCGAGCACCCCCGATGCCCAGCACACCGTCCAGGCTCTCAGGCACGCTGTCCTGTCAGGTCCTCAAACCCCCGCTGGGTGCGGGTCATCAGGAGGCCTGAGCTCAGATCAGGAATCGGGGGCTCCCGTGAGCTGTGCCCTGAGGCCTCGGGCCAGCCGGCGTGGGTGGAGCCCAGAGCTTCTCCTCTCTGCACCCGGCTGCCTCTGGCTGGCTGGGCCCCTAGAGCACCATCTCCTTCGGGGGCTCTACTCGAAGCCTAGACCCACAGGAAAGCTGTGTAGCCGACAGACAGAAGCCACGATAGGCCAGGCCCCGGCAGGCAGGAGAGCTATTTTCTCCCTCCCACCACTGGCTGTGCCACTGGCGTGCACACGTGGCACCTGCCACGTCACAAGCTGGCACGTGAGATTCCCGGACAATCAGTAAACCCAGCACAGGCGGCAGGTGAGAGGGAGCGCCCCAACTTAGCACCTTGTCCTTCCTTCGGGCACCCCCAGAGCCACGGGAAGTGACCGCAAGCCTGAACTCCGCCGGCTGGACCCCACTCCCCGTCCTCGAGTATCTCTGCCTCCTGCTGATGCGCTCCACGTGGTGGTGAAGCAGCTTCCCCTCACTCGCCACCTCTCCTGCCATCACACGTAAACAAATGCTACTTCCAGGTTCTTCGGGTGCCATGAGATGGTGCAGACGTCTCAAGTGGCCACCCCAAAACAGCACTTTTCGTGTGTCTGGGGTCCAGCTCCATGGGAACGGAAGCGCCAACCTGGATCGGGCTCAAGCAGCCCGAGGCCCCCGGTCCCGAGGGGAGGGGCCAGGGTGGGAGGTGATCAACTGGCTTGTGTGTTCAGACTGCATCACCCCGACCGTGGGGGTGATGGGACCGTGTGGGACCACACTGCTGAAGCCAGGAAGCATCTTGCGAAACTCGGCACAACTTCCTGCTTCCGGAACCTTGCCTGGGGGGTGGAGACATGGCTTCTGGTGGAGTGCCCGGCCCTCTGGTTTTGACCAAAATAGGGATTGGAAGACTGATGACTCCAGAGGCTCTGGATCCCTCAGCAAACCCTCACTGTCACAACTCCCCGCGCTGCCCAGAGAAGCCCCCGACCTGCCGGGCCCCAGGCCGTGGGTTTCACAAATCCTCTCGTACCTGTCCCTGGGTGGGGGGTGGGGGTGGAGATGGGAGGCACTCCCTGCTCCGTGCTCTCCATCCATCCTCTTGGTGGCCAAAGGGACCAGCTGGGGATGGGGAGGCACTGGCCCCAAAGCAGGAAATCCAGATTCTAATCCAAGTTCACGACCCTTAACCACACAACCGGCCATGTCACCTGACCTCTGTGTCTCAGTTTTTTCAACATTAAAATGAGGAAGCTGGTCCGGAACAGACTCTCAGCGTGCCAGGCTCACGCAGCGTGGACCCCTTTGAGCATCTGAATGTACCCGGGCCGCTCTCCCGGGGAAGACGTATGAGGACCCATAAAGTTTGGGCTGGAGTTTCAGGGGACTCGTGGGATTCTGGAGACCTTCCAAAATGGCACCAAAGGCCTCCCAGTCCTGCCCCCCGCAGCTCTGGAATTCCCACCCAGGGCACAGGTTCAAGCCCAACAAAGTCAAGGGCCGTCAACACAAGACGCTCATGGCAGTTTCCAATGCACATGAGGTGACCTGCAGCCTCTGGGGGCTGCTCCTCAAAGGGCGCCTCCCACTTTCATTCCAATGGCAAGTATTTTACATTCAGGTCTGGGGGGTCATTTGAAAGGGGACGGAAAAACTTCCGTGTTATGCGATATTTTCACAAGCCCAGGTGTTTATCTCCCAAGCTTCTCTTCTCCCCAACATGGGGAGTTTCAAATTAGTTTTTAAAAAACAGCCTATGTTCATCCCGACCTTTTCCTCCCGTCCCCTTCAACTGGGGAGAAGCAGCTACCCAAAAACAAATGCCACTCCTAGGACTGTAATCTCCACCAAGTAACACCGGCGGCTCCCCCAGGGCCCAGCCTAGAGAGCGCTAGGCTGACGAACGTGGTGACTCGATGTGGCCTGCAGGTCACTGAGCCGGAGGCGGAGCCACGGCTCGGGCCCCCAGATCCAGAGGGCAGGGCCCCACGACACAGGCGCACGCGTGTGCTCCTGCACACGCACACACGTACATGCACGCACGCACACGCAGCCCCCCGCCTCTCGCTCTGCCCCACCGCCCGCCCACCTCCCCAAGCACAACCCCCAGCCTCCACCCGTAGGCCCCTCGGTCTCTCCACTCACGTCTGGGAGCCCCGGGCGTGAGAAGGCCACCTCCCGAGAAGCCGGTGGCTCCGTCATTCGAGATGACCCGTGACCTGGAAGGTGGCAGTGAGCTGGGACTCCCCACTCTCCGTTCACACAAGTGACCTGAACGAAAAACACCCCCCGCCCCGCACGAGACATAAATACCAGCACAGAGTCGATGACACTCGCCCGGATCCCCGCCCACACCCCACTTTCCACTCTCAGGTTGGAGTTCGTTTTGCAGCAGAAAAACAGCGGGTGGGCAGAGGCACGTTTCCTTCGAGCTCCCTGCTCTCCAGGTCCACACTCTCCTCTGTCTGAGCAGCAGTCTGCTTTCCCACCACGAGTCAGGGCTCGAGATGCTCAGGGCAGGTCTCCGGGGGGGCCCGGCCCCAGGCTCTGGGATGGTCGCAGGCTCTCCTGTCAGGCCCTCGAGTGTCATGCTGTTCCAAGGCCTTTGTGCCCTTCTGCAAACGTCTGTGCCCAAACACGCCCGGGGGAGACACCCTGAGAGCCCCGGTACCTGACCGTGAGCCGGGGGTCAGGGCAGCCTGCCCTCCCCAGGAAGGCCCCACGGGAGACCTGCAGATACAGTGGCAGCGGAGCTCCCAGGGGAGCCGTGGTCACACACACAGCCAGGATCACGGGGTCAAAGAAAGGAAAGGGGCTCTTGGGATCTCTAAACGATGAATGACCCCATAAAGCCTCAGAAGAGGCTGGCAAAGAGACAGCATCAAAAAGCTCGCCTGAGGGCTGCCCTGGTGGCGCGGTGGTTGAGAGTCCGCCTGCCGATGCAGGGGACACGGGATCGTGCCCCGGTCCGGGAGGATCCCGTGAGCCATGGCCGCTGAGCCTGTGCATCCGGGGCCTGTGCTCTGCAGCAGGAGAGGCCACAGCAGTGAGAGGCCCACGTACAGCAAAAAAAATAAAAATAAAAAATAAGCTCGCCTGAGCCGAGGAGCCGCCGAGCACGAGGACCGCCCGCCCTCTCCCACAGAAAGAGTCACAGGAGACCTGGGCGTGGGTGACAGATGCCGGGATCCGCGGCCTCGCACTTGGCCACAGCTGTGAATGCAGAGGCGGGGCCCCATCCGGGCAGGCGCCGACCCTGCCTCTGTCACCCTGAAGGCCTGCACAGCATCACCCCACCTGCTGGCCCGCGCCTGCCACTCGCTGCAGAACAACCAGTTTTAAAAAGAAACAAAAGCCACGACACTTTTTTTTTGCTCAAGAACTGCAGAATGTACAGAGGAAAGCACAGTGCTGCCACGTCGTACAAGTGCGCTGCGCGCAGCACCGGTCCTCTGCCTCACAGCCTCCCTGTCTGGGTATCTCAGGCCCCTTCCCGCGAGCTTATCTCTCTCTTGCAGGCAACGTATGAAAATGACAATTTAAGATAACGCATAATGGAGCTAATCTTTCTTCTGAAGATAAGATTTTAAAACCTGGAGTCACTGCACATTTGTGGGCTGGTGAATTAAAAATAAAAATAACCAACACAATCTTGGAAGCAGAATGCTTCTAGCAACTCCCCTCAGTCGTAGGAGCTTTTGAATAATGCCTGCTTCTCACACACAGCTCATTTATTTCTCCAGAACCTAATTGAGTTTTGCCGTTTCCATATTGTCTGTTTTCGAGGCTGCCCGGGATCCTACATTTGTAAACAAGGGAGCAGAAGCCTGAGACCTGGCTTAATGAGCTCCGCGCTCACGCCTGCTGTTCCGTCCCAGCCCCGCCTGCCCCATGCTGTCGGCACAGGTGGAAAGGGCCCATGGGGCTCAAGGTCTAAAATCAGGCTGGGTTGTAAGGAATGGAAAATTCCCCAATAAAACGACAGAGAGGTTTGAGTCCAGAAACCTCAGACGGCTTGGTGTTGTCCCGCTTTCAATCCTTCCTCAGTCCCCTCGAGGGGGATGGAGTGGGCTTGTCACTAGCCCCACGAGGGCTCACACTGGCCTCTGCCCTGAGGCGGGCACAGGCAGCTATGCCCGGCCTAATGTCCCCTGTCCCATCAGGGTCCTCAGTGGAGCCCCCAGAATGTCCAGGCAGAACCATCCCAGCCACACCCAGCCCCAGCCCCCTGCCCACAAGGAAGGAGGACTGGGGCTTTCCTCGGTGTCTCTGACGAGCAGCTCTTGGGACACCATCTGACGTAAGGTCAAGGTGCTCGGCTCTGAACAAGCACATCCCTCTGCCCCTCTGTTCCCAAGCTGTGTGGTGCGGAAGTTTAGGAAAAGTTCTCTCTTCTCTCCTCCACAATGAGGCAGTGCTATGAGCTGAAACTCCAGATGAAACTCTCTCCCGAAACCAGTCATCTTATTTGAGGATCGTCACAGCGATGCCCCATGGATAGTACCAGAAATAAAATGTGGGCAAGATGGAGACAGCTAATAATACCAAACCCCGACCAGAAATCAGGAACACCAAACAACTGGTGCCAGGGAAGGCTCAGAGGTCAGGGGAAGGCTCAGTGGTCAGGGGAAGGCTCAGTGGTCAGGGGAAGGCTCAGAGGTCAAGAACAGATGCTCAGTGGTCAAGGGCAGATGCTCAGTGGTCAAGGGCAGATGCTCGGTGGTCAAGGGAAGATGCTCAGCGGTCAAGGGCAGATGCTCAGTGGTGAAGGACATTTGTTCAGTGGTCAAGAGAAGGTGCTCAGTGGTCAAGGGCAGACGCTCAGCGGTCAAGGGCATACTTAGTAGTCAGCTAATGAGAGCTCTTCTGAATTCCTACTGAGTGCTGATGCCCACGATGTGACCCCTGTCCTGAGGGGGCTCATGCCCCAAATGGGAAGAAGAGTAGCCACCCAGGAACAAGGGCAAAGCTGCCAGGGACTCTTACCCACGTTAGCCAAGGTCAGGTGCAGCCGGCCCTTCACCACCGTGTGGACGTTGATGGGCTTGACGCAGCCAAACCTAGTCACGTCTCCACTCACCACCATGGTGTCCTGTTCGTGCTCTGTCGCCACGACCTCAAGCTCATGCGAGACCTGAACGGCTGGGCGCCCTTGGCGGAGGAGGTGCTGTGGAGGAGAAAGGACCGGTCGGAGGGCGGCCGAGGCAGGGGCTATCTGCTTCCGAAAACCCAAGTCCCTGCTGTCGGGTCTTTCCCCCAAATCCTTATTAACAAAGTGCATCCCGATTCACCCACTGAGCAAACCCCAGGGATGCACAAGTGGGCCTGGCAGCCACCTGCGTGGAGCCCCCTCCACACGGAGAAGATGAGAACACGGCACAGAACAAGGGGGGATGCTGAGGAAGCCCAGCTCCGCGTCAGCGGGAGCCCCAAGGAGCCTCCACTGGGCCCCTCAGGATGAAGGTGTGCCTCCAGGCAGGGGGAGGGCACGCCAGGCCCGGGCGGGACACAGGGGGCTTCAGTGTGGCAGAAAGGCAGGCAGCAGGTGCGAGGAGGGGCCGCGGGGCAGACGGAGCTGGGTCAAGAGGGTCCTTTCCAACCCCACTCTTCTCTGCTAATCAAGTTTAACCCTTCAGAACCCTCCTGAGCCCAAGAGCGAGTGGGGCTGGCCGGGAGGGAGGGCTGGGCCCCTTCTGCTGCGAGGCCCGGGCACGTCACCAGGCCTCTTGACCGTCACGCGTAAATGGAAGCGCGGGGCCAGGTTCAGGTCCTGCTTCTGGAACTCTGGCCCTGTCCCTCCAGCACTTGTCCTCTGCCTGTCTCTGGGGCGGACACGCCCAGACCAGATCCCTGCTGAGCGGGTCTGGGGCTTCCAGCTCCGGAGACCCTGCGTGCGCAGCAGCGCTTGTCCACATAACGCCAACAAGTTCACGGGCCAGGAGCCCCGGCAGCCAGACGGGGTGAAGACCCCTCCAGGGGGCGGCCAGTCAAGGCAAGCAGCGACGCCCGGCTGCCCCAGGAGCAGTGATGCCAATAAAAACAGGGCATCGCGTCTCACCCAGGAAACTGCAGAGGTTTTTTCCCCACCCTGTAAAGGGTGGGAAAGCAGGCGCCTTGGTCATCTTCCGGGAAGAGCGCCGTGCCGGGCCCCTGGGTCCCCTGCCCGAGGCTCCGTATTGGTGCACCCGTGACTTGGAAACGTGGCTTTGGGGCGTTCTCATCTGGGGAGAAGGTGATGGAGTCAGACCTGGGCTGAAAGCCTGGTCCCAGCAAGACCAGGGGCTTCGGCTTCATCCTGCACACGGGGATCAGGGCAGCAGTCCCAGGGCCGGGCTGAGGACACCGCAGCAGAGCGGGGGTGCAACCAGGCCCCGGCAGCGACCACCGCGAGACCCCAACGATGCTGGCGCTGTCACCGCTCAGGAAATGAGCTGCAGGGGTGAGCCAACATGACCCCAGGATGTTCCCAGCAGTGTGTCCACCAGGACAAGGCGCTTAAATGTCCAACAACGGGGGACAGTGCGACGAGCTGTGATGCGTCTGGAAACGCAGGAAATATCCACAGAAGGCCACGTAAGCACGTTGACAGCTCAGGACCTGGACTTACACAAATCTTCCATCTTCTCTACATAGATGTTAAAGTGAAGACTTGCTTATTTTTAGAAAGTAAAATTCCATTTTATTTAAACCAATTCTGTGTCAGTAAACCTGACAGCACTTGTGGAAGGGGCTCTTCGTGGAGGATGAGATCAAATAACCCCTCCACGCGCTTCGCTCGCCCCTCCCTCCCCTCGCCTCGCCCCGCCCCGCCCCTCCTGCCTTTCACCTCACCCCTCCCTCCCTCCTTCTATTCATCCATTCTCAGCCATGCCCTACCCACGGTGGCCTAGGACTGTGCTGGGGAGGGGTCAGCGGCCATCCCATTCCCACCCTCCATGACATCACTGGCCAGTGTAGGAGACAGACGGGCCATATCCGTGACGACCTTGGGGGGCCTGAGGAATGAGAACACCAGCCGACACCTGCTGAGTCCTCACCAGCTGTGACCCCGCCCCATGCTCTTTGCACACTGCCCCCCGGCTCCCTCCACTGTCCTGAGGGCCTCAGCCCCTCAGGGAAGGGCCCCGAGCCCCGGTGGATGGGACAGTTACAGCCCGGGTCAGCCGCCAGAGGAAGGGAGGGACAGAGGAGCAGGCGGCCCCCAGAGGATGGGGGGCACGGGTCCGGGGCCGCTGCGGCACAGGAGCCACGAGATCCTCGTGGGCTGGGGTGCTGAGGGGCAAGGGGGGACGGGACCAGATCTGCAGGCCTCAGTGACCAGCCGTGCAAGGCTCAGGAAGGGAAACCAAGGGGGCCCGTGGCTGGAGTCCAGAGGGAAATAGCTGTGTGGGATGAAGCAAAAGTGAATGAAGGTCAGAGAGATTCCAGAGATTCCAGAGCTGCAGCTCTCCCCCGTCCACCTCAAGGCAGGGAGGAAAACTCTCGGGACAGCATGTCGGCAAGTGGATGTGGCCCAGTGCCTGGCCCAGAGGCCGCCATGTGACCCCACGTTGACCCTCTGGGGTCCTGGTCACACGAAAGGGAAGGTTTGGGGAGAAACTCTGGGAAGAAAATTGAATTAATGCATGGACTTCAGTTTTAGAATATGAGGAGAATGGGAAGCACAGTTAGAAAACGAATTAGCTTCTGATTCTAGTTAGAATGAGAGAAGCACAATTCAGGGAACTGAGAACAGGCATCAGGAAACATTTTCCCACCCCATCATTCATTCATCCTGTCCTCCGTCCTGAGGGCACACCTCTGATGGACCAGCCAGGCTCTTGGTGAACAAGCCTGATCCCGAGCTGCTCTCAGGAAACATCCATCCTCACCGTCAAGGGAGCAGAGGTGACGTCGCCTGGTGGGTCGGTTCACAGGAGGAACTGATAACTGGGCGGATGTACCCTAGCATGATCGAGTTTAGACTCTGTGAACATCCTTTCCTTTGGGGAAGGAGAGGACTCGGCAGTGCCTTGAATTTGTGAACCAAGAAGCCAGGCCCCTGGACAATGCCCAGTGCTGGGCGATGGCCCACACTGCTGGGCGACAGACCTCACAGAAAGGACCGCGGGGAGACGTTACCTTCATCTGAACGGCGGCGGATCCGACGAGAAGCAGGGAGTCTCCGTCCCAGATGTCGATCTGCAGGGTCTGCATGGCCAGGTAGCGGGCGAACCAGCGCTGCTCCCCGGGTCTCAGGAATCCAGGGCCCACCAGGTACTTCAGCTGAAAGCCCGGAGACCCTGTGCAAAGAGGCCCCAAATGCGCCCAGAAGTAATTGGAATCATTTATCACCTTTACACTTGGAGGAGTTTCTGCTCTGGTCATGATGACTAATTTCCGCTTCTGTCAGAGTTACAGCTTAATAAATACCTTAATCAAAACATTATAAAATATCTAAATTAACAACATGAAGAGTGGTGTTCAGAAGACTACATTTCTTTCCAATGTATACAATAAGCTCCTCCCCAAATAAGACTGATGGTTTTTACCAAGTCCTAGTGAAACAGTCTATGCTGGATAAGGACAGATGCCCCGACGGGCCGGCCAGGGAGTATGACTCTGGGCGCACAGGATTTAGGGAGAAATGCTGTCTACATCTTCTGTCAAAACCGGGTGGTCACCAGATAAAGAAGATGCGGTACATATACACAGTGGAATACTACTCAGCCATAAAAAAAGAATGAAATGATGCCATTTGCAGCAACACGGATGGACCTAGAGATTATCATACTAAGTGAAGTAAGTCAGACAGAGAAAGACAAATATCATATAATATCACTCAAATGTGGAATCTAAAATATGACACCAGTGAACTTATCTTCAAAACAGAAACAGGCTCACAGACACAGAGAACAGACTTTGTGGTTGTCAAGGGGGACGAGGGTGGGAGAGGGACGGAGTGGGAGTTTGGGGTTAGCAGATGCAATCTATTATATACAGAATAGATAAACAACAAGGTCCTAGTGTATAGCACAGGGAACTATAGTCAATATCCTGTGACAAACCGTAATGGAAAAGAATATGAAAAAGAATGTATATATGTACAACTGAATCACTTTGCTGTACAGCAGAAATTAACAGAACATTGTAAATCAACTCTACTCCAATAAAATTTTTTAGAAACCGGGGTATTCACACACAGGCGCATGGAGAGCTCAACTGAGACGGAGCTCAGCACACGGTGCCTAGGTCACCCCGATGCCTCCCGCCCCCAACGCGCCCAGGAGCCCCACAGAAGCACAGGCCTCTCCAAGGTCGCTCCTGGTGCCAGGCTTATCACTACGAGACAGGAGCCGGACTGCGGCCCCCGCCTTCACCTTTGCGGAGTGGCATCACCATTAATCCTAAATTGGCAAAGATGCCATTGAAGTCACCATTAGTTAAAGTGCAGGGACAGCAATGCAGGGGAAACACACTGAGAACAACATTTCCGCCCTTTCCGTCAATAACATAACAGTATTTACGTGGCCCCGCTGAGCAGAACGCTAACCACAGGGAGGAAGGCGGACGTTAGCTCGGCAGCCCAAGCGGCCCCGGGCAGGCTGAGACCCTCGCCCCGTGGGTGCCCACACGGCGCCCTCTCCGCTGTCCTCAAGGCCAGGACAATGCGGTCGGCAGGAGCAGTGAAGCAGGTCCGGACGGGACCCAGCTCGGGGCACGGGGGGAGGGCGTCCGGTGGGCCCAGGGGATACAGAGCAAGGACCGGCGGGGTCCTGGCTCCTGCCATGGCTGGAGCGCTGACAGAAGCGCCCTCCAGGATGGAGGGGCAGGCAGCAGCAGCACAGAGACCACGGGAGGGCCTGGAGTGACGCTGCACACGGCAGGCCAGGCCCCAGTGTCCCGAGTCACAGGACTCGGCCAAGGTCACACGCCACCCCGGCCCCCAACGGCCAGGTCTGAGAAGTAAGTGGCCTGCGGCACCTGATCAGTCCCCCGACACCCACCGTGAGCCCGGCTCACCCAGGCGCAGTGAGGACTGGAATGAGGACCGGGGAATGAGGAAGGCCGAGCTCACAGCACCGACGGCAGCGCCCACCTGCTGGGTCCCGCTGGGCTGCAAGGAAGGGGCAGCGGCGGCACCGGCCTCTGATGTGGCTCAGACCAACGGCTCCAGGTGCACACGGACGTGACCGTGTGGGGCGACCCCCAAATGACACCCGCAAACACTCTTCCCTGGGCACCCTGCACACTCACCCCCAACACCTCCAGTCCCACAGAGCCTCCACCCGGACTTGCACTCGCGCCTGAATGCAGTAGGTCCCAGCTGGACCCCGCGTCTTCCTCCCCAGCCAGCTCCCCCTTGCGTCACCCCAGAGTGCCGCCCAGCACCGCGTCCTCCCGACGCCCTGGCTGGGCTCCATCACCACCACATCCCGTCAGCTGCCGGGTCCCCTCAATACGACCATTAATTCACACGCGGCAAATGTTCCGGGCCCTGTGTGGGGTCGTGTGGCAGAACAGGATGGACAGGGTCCCTGCCCTGATGGAGCTCACGGTCTCGGGGGGACACTTTGAGCCCAGAGCTGACAGTGTGCTGAGTGTCGCACACGGGGGCCATCCTGGTCTGGGCACAGTCCAAGGCCCCTCATGCTGGACCCTCCCAATTCCTCCCCACTGTAGGCTCGTACCCCTTTGCTCCTGTCTGGCTAAGACAACTGACTCCTCGGTGGCCTTCCCTGAGGTCCAGACCCCCCACAGTCCATCCCATGGCACTGCCAAAGCGTCCACAAAAGGAATTCTGTGTCGTCTCCATCCCACTCAAAAACCTGCAGTGGTGCTGACCACTGACTCCTGGGGGTAGTGGTACCACCCTACAGGGTCTGCCCAGGCTCCCCAGCTTACCTCCCTCACCCCTTCACAGACACCGCCCAGTCCAGCTGGGGTCCCTGCTGCACCTCAGTCCTGCCCCACCGCCACGGCCAGGTCTGGCAGATGCTCTGCCTCCAGCTGGACGGTCCTCCCCCACCCCTCTTCTCAATCTCCACCCCTCCTTCATGACAAACACCTCCTGCTCCGTGAAGGTAGCCACGACTCCTCTGATGACAAACACTTTATAACACTACAGTCTACAATGCGTGATGAATGCGTAACAGCTTGGAGTATCTATGCACCAAATAACAAAGCAGAAACCCAGAGATGTAAGAAGAAACAGATGAAAACACAATGACAGTGGAGACCAAACAACCGCTTTCCTTTCAAGGCAGGTCAAGTGGACCATAAATAAGTAAGGATACAGAAGACCAGACCAGCTAATCCATAAGGCAGAGTGTATGCACACGCATACAACATGGTACCCCAATAACAGAGAATATATCTTTTCAAGTATATTTGGAACATTAATAAAAATTTACTGTCTATTTCACCACAAAGAAAACCTAAATACGCTCCTTGAAGTAGAAATATTACAAATAATATTCTCTGATCACAATCCAACAAACTAGAAATTGGAAAAAAATTTTCAAAACAATTCACTTATTCTTAAATAATTCTGTGTCAAATGGAAAACATGATCAAAACAGATTTTTTAGAATAATAATAATGAAAATACTACTTATCAGAATCACCAAAACATAAAGCAATAATCAAAGGAAAATTCATAGCCTTTAATACTTTATATCAACCAGAACAAAAGAATTAAAATAAATGAATTAAGCAACTCAAACAAATTAGGAAAATAACAGCAGAGAACACCAAAAAGAAAGCAGAAGGGGGGTAATAATAAAGGGAAATGCAAAATCTAACTGATTAAAAAAACAAGAAAATAGCGAAACCTATTTAAGGTACACTTATGTGCCTTCAGAAGACAGGGAAGCAGAAATGAGCAGATGGGAAGACATCCCTGTTCCTGGGCAGGTCCCCTCCTGTCCTTCAAGGGCAGTTCCCCTCTCGTTCATCTATGAACTTCTCCAGAACCCCAGATAGAGCCTAACAAGTTCACATAGAAAACTAAACCAGCAAGAATGTCTGGAGAACGGTGCCAAAAAGAATAGCATAACACCTCTGATCAAAGAGCGCAACCTTCGTGTGTAGACAGACAGTCTCATGAACTACAGCCCACAGGCCAACCCAGCTGAGAGCTAAGAATGGCTTTTACATTTTCTAAGGGTTGTGAAAAACAAAAGTCAAAAAAAGAAGAAAATGATTACAGAGAGATCGTATGTGAACCCAGAAAGTCTAAAGTATTCATGATCTGGCCCTTAACAGAAATCCATTTGCCAACCTCTAGTCTAGTGGAACAAGCAAGAAAATCCAGAATGACACCCAAGTAATACAAAAAAGTTTGCTATCTGATAAGGGTGGATCTCAAGTCACTGGGGAAAAAGACAAACGTTTTAATAAATAGTACTGGGTCAGTTGGATAGACATTTGGGAAAAGATAAAACTGATCCAAGTCTGCCCTCACACAGCAGGATAAACTACATAGAGATCAGAAATCTAAACGTAAAAAATGAAACCGGTAAATCCTAGGAGAAACCATGCACGCATCTCTTGCTGAGCCAGGGGAAGAGAAAGCCTTTGCATCTGTGACTCAAGAATCTAGAAGCAATAAAAGACCGACACATTAGACTACACGGAAGTAACACCTTTACACAGCAAAACCCATCCTAAGCAAAGCAAAAAGACAAAGTAGGAAGCATATTTGCAATGTATATCACAGGCAACAGCTAATCTTCCTAATACAGTTCCCAAAACAGAGAAATGGAGAAAGATATGAATAGAAGTTTGCAGACAAAGACAAAAGATGCTCAACTTCACTCATTACAAGAGAAATGCACATTAAAACTTCACTAAGATCTATCTCACATCAATCAGAATGTAACAACCTATTTTGCGGAGGAGGCCAAAAGATCTCAGGCTAACAGAGAGGAGGTGGTGCTGTCTATCAACACCACTGAAGCCTTTTATCCTATAATCCCACTGCCAGCAATCTGCCCTAAAACATACCTCCATACACAGAAAACACGAGAAACACAAGGTTACTCATTGCTGCATTACCTGAAATAGCAGGACGCTGGAAAGACCCAAACCTCCATCAGTAGGATGATGGTTAAATAAACCACAGAACATGCACCCAATGTAGGACGATGTAGCTGTAAAAACAATGCAGACGGTTTCCACATGGAGTGGAACTCGGGATGGAAAGTTAACTGAAAATAGCACAGTGAAAACGTGTATTTGGTATGCCACCTACTGAATAAGAAAAAACAAAAAATAAAAACGTAAATATTTGCTTAAGCCGGAAGCTAGAAACCTGGTCACCCCCAGGCCGGTGAGCAGGGGGGCGCTGTCTAGAGGGGCGAGGGTCGAAGGGAGCCTTGAGCGCTCATTCAGCTACGGGTGAGGGTCGAAGGGAGCCTTGAGAGCTCATTCAGCTACAGGTGAGGGTCGAAGGGAGCCTTGAGCGCTCATTCAGCTACGGGTGAGGGTCGAAGGGAGCCTTGAGCGCTCATTCAGCTACGGGTGAGGGTCGAAGGGAGCCTTGAGCGCTCATTCAGCTACAGTTTTATGTTTGGGGCCACGTAAATATTCCAATCGAAAAGGAAAGAAGGCAAAGATGAAACTGAAAACAAACTGAAACCAGCAAACTCGACTGAACATCAAATAGGCAACAGAACTCCATAGAGAAAAGAATGAACACAAGGGCTTTGGGCCACACTCACTCACGCTACATCCTCGGTGGGACACAACCCTAGACCAGAAGAACACAAAGAAACCTGAACTTTTGTCAGCCATGTATCGTTAGTATTCAAACCAGCGGTATAAGTTTGAAAATACATTGTGCAAATTATAAGGGAAAGTAAATAAGTAAATATATTATCGGGAAACACGATTTTCGGTTTAAGAGGAAAGAGATACAGATAAAATATTTTAGGGAAAAACCTCTAAATTGAAATTAGAAATATCAAGGTGAACTCATGTTTTAATATACATGCCCCAGCTCTGCCCAGGGAAAGGCCTAGAAGCAGTTGAGACCCCGATCAAAAGTGCCCGGATTGATGGGCTTCCCTGGTGGCGCAGCGGTTGAGAGTCCGCCTGCCGATGCAGGGGACACGGGTTCGTGCCCCGGTCCGGGAAGGTCCCACATGCCGCGGAGCGGCTGGGCCCGTGAGCCATGGCCGCTGAGCCTGCGCGTCCGGAGCCTGTGCTCCGCAACGGGAGAGGCCACAACAGTGAGAGGTCTGCATACCGCAAAAAAAAAAAAGTGCCCAGATCGTGATCTTTAGAAAGCACTCCCAGTGCGGGGCCAGGCTCCCGGGAGAAACGGGTGACTGGATCTGAGGCAGAAAAAGCACAAGGCGAGGCTGGACACCTTTGCTCCAGAAAGGGAGGAACTGCCCAAAGTCCAACCAGAGCGTGTCAACAGACTCAGGCCAACCCGAAGGGCTACAGCTGGCCAAAGACGAAACAAAGAGCTAGGATACACAAAACCTGAACTGTCACTATTAGAGTAACTATTACAGTAAGTTCTTACTCTGAAAATTAGAAATTAAAGGGAAAGTATTTAACATTTGTTCTGCCTTTTTTGGAGAACATATATGTAGTTCACTCCTGGTAGATGAGAGAAAGTCTCTTTCTATAGAAGAATGCCAGCTCATAAAGGGAGACCAAATGATAGCATTAGAAGAATTACCATCTTGAAAGCTCCATTTAAATAGCTGATCCGGGCAAAGTACAGCCACGGATGTTAGGACAGTAGGTGAAGGGCTGTAGGGGTCAGATATTCACACGAAGCCCAAGAACAGCCCCAAGAAGTCTTCCAAGTGCAAAGGGGGCAGCGCCTACCTCTTCCCACTGGAGACACCTGGGCGGGTGCCCCTACCAGGTGCTCACACTGACACCCGCACGGTGACACGGCCTGACCTCGGCGCCTCCGATGGGATGCACGGGCAGCACGCGGCCTCAACGATGAAGAGTTCGCACCAAATCCAGGATGGGACGGAGCCCTCAGCCCTTCCCCCAGTGGACGAGAACTACTGAAGACGAACGAGGTAGACAACCAGGTGAGGAAACAATCAGACACACGGAATGTGGGACATTCTGCAACTCGCTCAGTCTCTTCAAACAGGCACCAACACTGGACAAAGAATGCAGGGGACAAGTCTCAATGAAAAGAGACTGAACACATGATTACAGGTAATACATGGGCCTGGACTGGATGTCAGAGCAAAACACAGCTATAATGGACATATGAGGGGAAATGGGAAAACTTGACAATGAAATTCTTATAATCTTAAGTATGATAACAGAATTGTGTGTATAGAAAAGGACGTCCTTATTTTTTTATAAATTTATTTATTTATTTACATTTTATTTTTGGCCGCGTTGGGTCCTTGTTGCCGCGCACAGGCTTTTCTCTAGTTGCGGAGAGCAGGGGCTACTCCTTGTAGCGGTGCGCGGGCTTCTCATCGCGGTGGCTTGTCTTGTTGCAGAGCACGGGCTCTAGGTGCACAGGCTTCAGTAGTTGTGGCTCGCGGGCTCAGTAGCTGTGGCTTGCGGGCTCTAGAGCGCAGGCTCAGTAGTTGTGGCGCACGGGCTTAGTTGCTCCGCAGCATGTGGGATCTTCCCGGGCCAGGGCTCGGACCCATGTCCCCTGCATTGGAAGGCGGATTCTCAAACACTGCGCCACCAGGGAAGTCCCAGATGTCCTTATTTTTAAGTAATGTGTGCTGCTATATTTAGAGGTAAATTGTCACCACGCCTGCATTTTACATTCAAATGATTCTGAGGTGGGGGGAAAGATGAACAAAGAGATAAAGCAGGTATTCCCAAATGCACCAGCACAACTTCTGTAGCTGGGGACACGGAATTAGGGCACCTGGAGAAGGCACAGGAAAGACAAGATCCAGTAAGGAAGAGGCGATCAAGGCTGTACTACAGGGCCCAGACCTAGACGCTGGTCTGGTGGGAGATGCCCCCTTGGCTGGGATAACTCAGGGGCGGGAAGATGGACGAGAGTTCTTTAGGACAGTGGATGCTCTTGGCTGACCCAGACTCCAGCTCTCACACTAGGGAAGACCCCACTAGACAAAAACACCATGAGACGCCTGTCAGAAAAACAACATGTTAGAAAAAAACAGGCAAGAATGCAAGGGAAATAACAAGGAAAGGCGGCCCCGTGCATGTGGTATGGAAGGACGGGGACCAACACAAGCAGATGAAACGGCCACAAACTTGGGGGAACCTTCCTGAAAGGAGCAGGGGACAGTAGTAAGTGAGGAAAGTCCAGAGGCACATCCCACTCTTGAAGAAAAAGAGGAAACAGAAGAAATTCTACTCACAATGTAGAACAGTGACTAGAGTGGCAGAGGCAGCCAGCAGGCCTACGGGCCGCAGGTTCCAGAAGCTGCAGTTGCTCCCGCTGGACCAGAGGTGGCAGCCGTTTGGCATGAGCCTGCTGAGGGCTGCCCACAAGGGCGTGTGGGAGCCACATCATGGACTCTGGGCACCAGGACGCAGACCTGGAGGGGAAGCGGCGACCCTCCACGAAAACTGGTGGTCAGGGCTGCCAAGACTGTAAACGTCCAGACTTTGCCAGAAGACAACAACGTCTCAAATGCCACTTTCCATAAGTGGGTCCATCCATCAGAAAAGAGCGATTGTGTGGCAGAGCTGAGACCAGGGCTTTTTCTCTCTGGCCTCATGCCCCCCTGAGTCTCTGCTATCATCTTTGGCAAAACCAAACTTTGGATTCTGGGAATAACGTTCTGCTTAAAATAAGTATTCCAGGCTGAGAAATGACTCACTTCGTAAGCTTGGTGGGTGTGGAGCCAATGCTTTTAAAATCTTTTATGTCCTATTAACTCTCTGCATTCTTTATGAAGGTCACAAACCTCAGTCCCTACCTCACAGGATACACAAAATCAATTCCAGATGAATTCTAGATCTGAATATAAAAAGGGAAAAAAGGCTTCTAGAAGGTAACATAGGAGGATATCTTCAAGACTTTGTGGAGACAAACTCATTTTGGGTGTAGCTTAGGAAATCTGCCCATTAAGGAGAAGACTGATAAATTGGACGTAATTTTCATGGAAAACTACTGTTAACCAAAAGATACCATTAACACAGTCAAAGGCAAGGCACAGAGCCGGAGGAGATGTTTGTAACATCTGAAGAAAGACTGGGATCCGGATATATACATAACACCTACGAACACCGAGAAACAGACAACACAAGAAAAAATGGGCCAAGCAGTGCAAAAGAGGCTCTGCCGAAGGCGACAGCGTGTGGAAGGTCATCGGTCAGCCAGGAGATGCCGGCACATGCCCACCAGGAGGTCACGTGAAAGAAACCAACAGAGCCACACACATTACACAACCAGCAAGGACACAGGCAGCTCAGACTTTCCGTCTACTCCAGTGGGTGTGTCAGCTGGCACAGCACTGGAGAGGGAGTGCGCCAAAGCTAGACCTGTGCTGCCCCGGGACCCAGCAGCTTCAGTCCCAGGCACAGACCCACGCAGATGCACACACACACATGCGCACCAAAAGAACGATCGTATATTATTAAAAAGCCAAGAGAGTGGAGAAAAGGGAACCCTCGTCCACTGTTGCTGGGAATGTTAAGTGGTACAGCCACTATGAAAGCCTCCTCCAAACCTTTTTTGGAGGTTCCTCAAAACATGTAAAAATAGAGTTACCACATGATCCAGCAATCCCACTCCTGGGTATTTAACCAAAGAAAACAAAAATACTAACTAGAAAAGAAATCTGCACCCTGCCCCCGCCATGTTCATTGCAGCATTATTTATAATAGCCAAGATGTGGAAGCTACCGAAGTGTCTACCTACGGACGAACAGATAAAGAAAATGCAGTATATATATATATATATATACAAAATATTACTCAGCCGTTAAAAAGAAGGTAATCTTGACATCTGTGACGACGTGGATGGATTAGAGAAAGACAAATACCATATGATTTCACTTATACGTGAAATCTTTTTAAAAACAATCAGGCTCGTTAAATACAGAAAGCAGACTGGTAGTTGCAAGAGGTGGGGCGGGGGGTGGGCAAAATGGGTGAAGGGGGCCAAAAGGTACAAACATCCAGTTATAAAATAAGTAAGTCACGGGGATGTGATGCACAGCACGGTGACGACAGTTAATAACACCGTGTTGCGTATTTGAAAGGTGCTAAGAGAGTAGATCGTAAAAGTTCTCATCACAAGAAAAACAGAATTTTATAATTATGTTCAATGATGGATGCCACCTAGACTCGTTGGGCTGATCATTTCACAATGTTTTAAATATGTTCATAGCAGCATTATTCAAAAGAGCCAAAACCTGGAAATCATTCAAAGGCCTGTGAACAGCAGAATGGGTAAACATTGTGGAATATTCGGACAACGGGTTTCTATACAGCCAAGATCACGGACAAACTACTGCTACATACAGCAACATGGAGGAATCTCCCAGACATGAGGTTGAGCGAAAGAAGTTAGATTCAAAATGGTATGGATAATATGACCCGTTTAAGTTCAGAAAACAGGTAAAACTGGGCTTCCCTGGTGGCGCAGTGTTTGAGAGTCCGCCTGCCGATGCAGGTGACGCGGGTTCGTGCCCTGGTCCGGCAAGATCCCACATGCCGCGGAGCGGCTGGGCCCGTGAGCCATGGCCGCTGAGCCTGCGCGTCTGGAGCCTGTGCTCCGCAACGGGAGAGGCCACAACAGTGAGAGGCCCGCGTACCGCCAAAAAAAAAAAAAAACAAGTAAAACTGATGCAGAGTGATAGAATTCAGAAGAGCCGTTACCCTTGGGGGAGGTCAACAACTGGGGTGGGGGGTTGCTGTGTAATGCTCTACAGCCCCATCCGAATTGGGTGGTAGATACACAGATGTGTTCACTTTGTAAAAATTACACCTTTTACAAAAATTAACTCAAAATGTTAATTTTTGTAATGTAAAATGCAAAACTATCAAACTCCTAGAAGATAACATAGGAAAAAACCTAGGTGACCTTTCAGATTTGGTGATGACTTTTTAGCTACAACACCAAAAGCACGATTCATAAAAGAAATAATTGATAAGCTGGATGTCATTAAAATTTAAAACCTCTGCTCTGAGAAAGACACCATTAGGAGAATGAAAAAGATAAGCCACAAGCTGGGAGAAAATAGTTGCAAAACACATATATGATAAAGGATTTGTATCCAAAATATACAAAGAACTCTTAAAACACAACAAATATGAAAACAATATTAAATCCAATTTAAATTAAATCCAATTTAAATTAAATCCAATTTAAAAATGCGCTGAAGATCCGAACAGACATCTCACCAAAGAAGATATGCAGATAATCAGTAAGCAGATGGAAAGACACACTACATCATCTGTCATTACGGAACTGTAAATTAAAACAATGAGCTACCACTACACATGTACTTGGATGGCCCAAATCCAGGACACTGACAGCATCAAATGTTGGCAAGAATGTGGAGCAGCAGGAACTCTCATTCACTGCTGGTGGGAATGCAAAATGGTGCAGCCACTTTGGAAGACAGTTGGGCAGTTTCTCTCAAAACTTAACATACCTTTACTATACGATCCAGCAATTGGGCTCCTAGGTATTTACCCAAATTAGTTGAAAATGTATGTCCACACAAAATCCCGAACAACAAACTGGAAGCCACCAAGATGCCCTTTGGCAGGTGAATGGATAAATAAACTGAGGTACGTCCAGAGTATCATTCGGTGCCCAAAATAAATGTGCCATCAAGCCACGAAAAGCCATGGAGGAACTTTAAGTGCATATTACTAAGCAAAAGAAGCCATCTGAAAAGCATACCCGATATAATTTCAACTATATGACATCTTGGCAAAGGCAAAACTATGGAGACAGTAAAAAGATCAGTAGCTGGCAGGGTGCAGCATAGGGGATTTTAGGGCAGTGAAATTACTCTGGGTGATACTGTAACAGTGGATATATGATGTTACATGTTTGTCAAGATCCATATAATGTACAACGTGGGGAGAGTAAACCTTAAGGTAAACTCTGAGCTTCAGTTAATAACACGGTACCAATATTGGTTCATCGTGAACGTAAGAAGTTGCTAACAGAGGAGACGGGGCGGGGTGGGAGTATACGGGGCTCTGGGCTAACGGCTCAGTTTCTCTGTAAATCTAGAACTGCTCTAACAAATAAGGTCTAACCATCCTTAAAAATTCACGGGGCTTCCCTGGGGGTGCAGTGGTTGAGAATCCGCCTGCCAATGCAGGGGACACGGGTTCCAGCCCTGGTCCGGGAAGATCCCACATGCTGCAGAGCAACTAAGCCCGTGCACCACAACTACTGAGCCTGCGCACCACAACTACTGAGCTCGTGCTCTAGAGCCTGTGTGCCACATCTACTGAGCCCGTGAGCCACAACTACTGAGCCTATGAGCCACAACTACTTACCCTGGGTGCCACAACTACTGAGCCCGTGTGCCACAACTACTAAGCCCACGAGCCACAACTACTGAGCCCATGTGCCACAACTACTGAGGCCACACTCTAGAGCCCGTGAGCCACAACTACTGAGCCCACAAGCCACAACTATTGAGCCTGTGCACCACAACTACTGAGCCCATGCTCTAGAGCCCATGCGCCACATCTACTGAGCCCGCGAGCCACAACTACTGAGCCCACGTGCCACAACTACTGAAGCCCACGCACCTAGAGCCCATGCTCCACAACAGGAGAAGCCACCGTAATGAGAAGTCCGTGCACCACAACAAAGAGTAGCCCCCGCTCACCGCAACTAAAAAGAAAGCCCACGCGCAGCAGCGAAGACCCAGCACAGCCATAAATAAATAAATAAATAAATACATTTACTAAAAAAAAAAAAATTCATGGAATGGTGCACTTTGTTGTATGCATGTTATATTTCAACAACAAAAGAAAACGTCTTAAGTGAGGCCCATGAAAGACTCGGTGCTGAGCCAGCTCAACCTTCTGAGGTCTTGAGGAACCTGGTCCATCCGGAGAGAACCCCCAAGTCTGGGCTGCCAAAGGAAGCCCAGATCTGCTCAGTCAGAGGCATCTTTGGCCAAGGCTCAGCTGTGTAAGAAATTGCAAAGCCTTTGTGGACTCTGAATTTTAATTCGCCATGACAAGAAAATTCGATTCTGGATTTTAATTTCTTTGGACTTCCACTTGCAGGGAAATTTAATTTTTGGACTAATTTCTCTCTGGGCAATTCATAGTGGAAAGGGGCTTACAGTCAAATCAGGAGCATCTCTAAGTGGTTGGCCTTTTTTACTGAATTATCTTAACACTATCATTTAACCTCATTGCAGAACCTCCGATGAGCTCCACTGGATCAAGTGACTGGATAGCATTTAGCACGGGAAACAGAATAGGGAATGAATGGTCAGCAATGCGTGCAGAGGGGCCCTGAAATCCATGCGTTATTCTGATCCATTTCAGAGCCTTCTGGGGACATAGGCTGAACTATCCACTGCTGGTCCTGGGGGGGACTGGCAAAGGAAAGGTGGTACGTTTGGGAGCAGTGGTCCCAGGAAGGCTCCACTGCTGGTCCTGGGGGGACTAGCAAAGGAAAGGTGGTGGGTTTGGGAGCAGTGGTCCCAGGAAGGCTGGGAAACACCCCCAGTGGTGACTGGTCTCCTCCCCAGTGGTGACTGGTCCCCTCCCCTAAGGAGGGCCACAGCCCCGCTGGCCATAAACTCAACGGTTATGTGAGCTGGGAGAACAAAACGGAGGAAGGTTGCAGGAACACATCGTCCCCAGCCCCACCTCCGTGCAGAGGGACGGCCTGTGCCACCCTCTGCCCAGCACACCCTCCTCCCAGGGCAAGGGCAGCTCATCGACTGGTGGGTTTGGGGGAAGAAGCAGAGCCCAAGCTTCTCACCCCTTCCCCTTTCTTTTCAGATTTGTCCACAGGAAGAGAGGAGGCCGGGGTCCACAGGCAAGCGGGGGGCGCAGGTTCAAGGTTGACGGCGGCTGCCCAGCCCGACCTCTGCCTGCCGCTCACCTGATGGGGGCACGGCTAGCACCACGGGCTCTCGGGCTAACCCCATTCCCACAACGGCTCCGACTCCCCGCACTGATTCTGACCCTGGACAAGGGAACGGAGCATCACCTGCTGCACCCAGGACTTCTCGCACCCAACGATCTGGCTGACCCTTTCCACTATTTCTTCGTTTTCTAAGCATTTATGCTCATTTTCTAATTGCTTTCCTTCTACTTTATTGGGTTTGCTCTGGTTTTTTTTCACCAAACTTCTTGAGCTGAACAATGAGATCAGCATGTTAAAAGATACTTTCTTCTTTACCAACAATAGAAGCATCTGAAGCTGCAAATGTCCCTGTAATTACCATTTTACTTATTTGCTTTTTTTTTAAGTTACTTTTTATTGGAGTATAGTTGCTTTACAATGTTGAGTTAGTTTCTACTGTACAGCAAAGTGAATCAGCTATACGTATACATATATCCCCTCTTTTTCGGATTTCCTTCCCATTTAGGCCACCATAGAGCATTGAGCAGAGTTTCCTGCGCTATACAGTAGGTTCTCATTAGTTATTTTATACATAGTATCAATAATGTATACATGTCAATCCCGATCTCCCAATTCAACCCACCCACCCCCTTCCCCCTTGGTATCCATACTTTTTTTTTTTTTTTGCGGTACGCGGGCATCTCACTGTTGTGGCCTCTTCCGTTGCGGAGCACAGGCTCCGGATGCGCAGGCTCCGGGCGCGCAGGCTCAGTGGCCTTGGCTCATGGACCCAGCCGCTCCGCGGCATGTGGGATCCTCCCAGACCGGGGCATGAACTCATGTCCCCTGCATTGGCAGGCGAACTCTCAACCACTGCGCCACCAGGGAAGCCCTAAAGGATCTCTTTTTTTTTTTTTTTTTTTTTTTTGCGGTACGCGGGCCTCTCACTGTTGTGGCCTCTCCTGTTGCGGAGCACAGGCTCCGGACGCGCAGGCTCAGCGGCCATGGCTCACGGGCCCAGCCGCTCTGCGGCATGTGGGATCTTCCCGGACCGGGGCATGAACCCGTGTCCCCTGCATCGGCAGGCAGACTCTCAACCACTGCGCCACCAGGGAAGCCCGGTATCCATACGTTTGTTCTGTATGTCTGTGTCTCTATTTCTGCTTTGCAAATCAGATCACCTGTACCATTTTTCTAGAGTCCACACATATGTGTTGATATACGATATTTGTTTTTCTCTTTCTGACTTACTTCACCCTGTATGACAGTCTCTAGGTCCATCCACGTCTCTACAAATGACCCAATTTCGTTCCTTTTTATGGCTGAGGCCACTTTACTTATTAGTTTTGATATGCAATATTATTTTGTCATTCAGTTTTAAGCAGCCATTTCTACATTGATTTCTTCATTTACCTAGGGGAAAATTAGAAATATGTTTTAAAATTCAAAAAGAGCCAGCAGTTTGGAGCCTTCCAGGGGGAGGGCAGTGAATGATTTCTGACCTTGAGGTATTATGGTCAAAGAATGCTATAAAATTAGATTAGATATAGGGTCTCTTGGTATATGGCAATACCTGCTTGGTGGCCTAAGATATATGCACACATATATGAATAATCAGTTTTTATAAGTTTCAGAGGATACTTGAAAATGACACATATTCTCTAACTTGGTTGTACAGGTTCTCCAAGATCATCTCTTTAAACTGTATTTTATAATATTCTCATTAATTCTTTTTCTGCTTGATCAATCAATTTACTCACAGAAGTGTGTCAAAACCTCCTATGATTGTAGGTTTGTCAGTTTCCCCTTATAAAGTCCATCAATTTGTCCTTTATCTTTGGCAGCTGTGGTTGTTAGAAGTTCACGGATTCAGAATCATTTTTTCCTAGTGAATTATTCCCTTAATTATTATTTAATAGGCTTCTTGATCCCCAGCAATGCCTTTGCCTTTTGTCACTTTTGTCTGATGTTAATGTTGTTAAACTAATTTCATTTAATATTTTAACACGTCTTTTTCCACCTGTTAAGTTCTACTCAAGAGGCAGCAGTGGTTCAGACCCCAGGTATGTCCCTTACGAGCCGTGCGCCGGGCCAAAGACAGGACAACTGGCCACCAAAAACAACAACATATTTGGTATGTTCAGTCCACTGCAGTTTAAATCCATCAGTTGATAATGATATCAGAAAAAAAAAGCCATTGGCCCCACCCTTGAAGGATGCTGGGAACTGTCTCACTATTTTAAAAATTAGCAAACAAAAGAGAAGAAAATCAAGCATTATTCTGCCTTCTCTATATGAATCGCACCTCAAGGCAACCAAAGAATTGGTGAGGAGAAGTTTCGTTTTAAGGAAGCATTCCGGCTGATACACGAAGAAGTGTTCTAGGAGTAAAACATCACCACTGTGTAGCCTTGAGTGAAGCGATCACTCCATAAGCAGCAGTCTGGATGGTCACTGATGGGGCATAAGAAGCAACCCAGGCCTCGTGCTGCTGCAGAGATGGGGACACACCACCAGCAATACAGACGCCTTGCCCCAAGCCAAAAGCACGCATCTGCTCACATATCTAGATCTAACTCCAATTTACAGGCAAAACAGGTGATAGAGGAACACCGCAGATGTCACCACTGGGCCGCAAAACCGAAGTGCAGACACTGGGAGGCTCTAGGGCACCAGCAACGTGGCGACTTCAACAAATAAATTAAAGCGAAAAAACAGAGACAGGATGGTGATGACAGCTGTAGGTAGAAAGAGTCTGGAGAGTCACACCATCCCAACGCACAGACCTTACTGAGATCCCGATGTGAACAAACTATTAAAAAACTTTATGAAGTTACTGGGGAAATGTTAACATTGGCTAGATATTAAGTTATAATATTAAGTCAGCATTAATTTTAGATGGGGTAATATTATTGAGTTTATGTATTTTAAAAAAGACTCTACTTTTTTAGATCTACATAAGGAAATATCTATAGATGAAATCATATAACGTCTGGAATTTGCATCGAATAGCCCTGGTTTGGGGAGGGACCTGGGCAGCGATGTCACCGGTAACTGTCAGAGGTAAGTGGCAGGGGCACTGATTTACTGCGCTGGTCTCTCCAACTGTGAACGTGTTTGAAGTTTTTCACCGTTCAACATTTTCTAAATAAGAAAATTCGCAGACAAAGCTTGGCCCTGGATTTCGCATTTGCCGGGGGCCCAGCGCTCACCCGCATCAAAGGAGCCGTCCTTGTGAATCAGGACGAGGAGGTGGGGCAGGGAGGCCGAGCTGCTCTTCCCGGCCTCGTCCAGCTCAACCAGCTGCAGCCGCGGCGTTGTCTCGGGGGGGAAGCGGTAGAACTGGAAGGTGAAATACACAGTCTGTGGCCACGGCGCTGCCTGGTCGTCCTGGGACACCCTGGATCCAACGACAGCTCCGAGTTAATCAAGGGTCCGGGCGGAGAACCCGGGCTTTTGTCACACACTCGCAGGGAGACAGCAGGTGAGAGGCCGCCTCCTTCATCCACACCAGCAGCCCTACTGTGACCTCGGGGAGCCCGCCGGGCATCCCCCCACTTCAGGCATGGCTGGAGAGCCCAGATCTCGGGGCTACACCAGTACCCAAGGACAGGGCAACACTCTGTCCACGCTGTAACTAAGGACCACAGGAGATCGGTCAAAGCACGTGTTACAGCATTTGGAAATGGTAGTGGGTGGGTCCCAGCCAAACGAAAATAAAGACAGAGGGCATTCCGCAGTCCCGCTAAGACCGGATCGTAGTATTCTCCCAGAGCCACAAAGAAGTTCTTCCTCAGCGCAAGAAATGCGAAAGCCAGGAAAAGAGCAACAGACCAAATATTCAAGTGTTTACCTGCTAAAGGCAAGAAACTGTAGCACTATCTCGTTGCCTCGCAGACAGTCTGATTCTTCCTTCTGAGGGTTGAACTTCACGGGATCTGTAGGATCCACGGCCTCGGCTGGTTGCTTGTTGGCGTCCAGAATCTCGGGAAAGCCGGCGGACCGCAGCAGCGCTAGGGAGGCTCGTGACGGCTTCCCTCCAGAGCTGCAACAGAAGGCGTCCTGAGCCAGCCTCCAGGAAAGGGCCAACCAAGAGGCAGGACCCGGAAAGCCAGCTCTCTAGGAAAGCCCACCGTTCAGGGGGTCGAAGGGTCTTGATCACACAGCACTTGCCCTGGGCCCTCCCAGACCTGCCCCTCACCTCCTGGTCCGGGCTCCCACGATGATCGGGGCGTGCACAGGTGTGAACGGCAGCTCCTGCAACTGCTCAGCAGTGGATGTGCCCGGGACCAAGGCCGTTTGGCTCAGGTCAGCTTCCAGGTGAGAGATCCTGCCCTCCAAGGGGAACTCCTGCCGAACACAGTGGGGCCCCAGGTGAGGCCAACCCGGGCACCAAGGATGCCTGGACCTGGGGCTCGTGGGTGAACTGCCTCTGTCACATTGCAAACGAAAACACAGGAGGCTCAGCTGCACTGGAATTTCAGGGAAGCGATGAATAATTTCAGTATAAGAATATCCCATGCAATATCTGGGACACACTTATGCTGGAAAGTATTGTTTATCTGAAATTCAAATTCACCGGGGCATCCTGTGTTTTATGTGAGTCGAAAAGCAACGAGGAAGGAATCATAATTTTTTGAACAGCCCAGTAGCACAGGAGACATCTGCTGCCTGAGAAGGCGAATTAACATCAAAACCACATCTATGGAACAAAAAATAAAACCAACTCCAATAACGCTAGGGAGACTGTGGGACGGAGCCCCCGAGCTTGTGTAAACGCTTCCCTGTCCCCATGTCACCGAATGCTCTAGGCTTTCACCGGCACCCTCCGCCTGCCTCCGTCTAAAGGAAGAGCCTGACGGGGTCTGGGACGCTCTCTCTCCAACTGGCTTCCCAAGCTTCCCGTTTCATTCAGAAGGAGCCCCACGTGACCGGAGGCAAGGAACACGGGCCTCAGGCACCGGTAACAGAAGAGATGAAGGCTCTTCATAATGACACGAGCCCAGATATATTTTAGAATCAGGCATTTCACCGTCAGGGTTTTCAAGGAAGTAATTAAATGGAACCATTTTTCCTCAGCAGACTTCCAAGGCAAGACTGAAGTTTGCAGGTGAACCAGCAAACTCTACGTGAGTCCCCCAAGTTCAGTAGAAGGAAACAGGCCTATTTTAGCCCACTAGCTCCACTGGGATCGGGGATGGTGGGCTTCACAAACTCTCCTCCAGCCGCAGGGCGAGCGTCCTGGAGGGGGAGCTGGCAACTTGGACTGACCTCTATTTACATCTCCAGCTAAACTTCCCCTTTCCTCTCATGTTCAGAGATCTAAGGGAGCTCTTACTTTGTCTTCTCAGGTACAGCAAAGCCTAAATCAAGCCCTGTGGCAGGAAAAGCTCCCAGACCAAATACCCTTGGTCACCGAGACGGATGGTGGCAAAGATCTAAAGCTGGAAGGAGGTGATGTCCAGCCCCCATCCCAACGCCCGCAACACAGAGAACCCAGGAAGGTCTTGGTCACCTCACCAAGGACCAGGGCAGCTCACGAAGTCAGAGACTTCCACAGAAGTCAGGAGTTTGGAGCCATTTCCTGGAAGGAGGCAGGCGAGAGGAGGGTCAGCCTACTTACCCCCGGGGCCAGGGAGAGCGTGGGGCTCCCCGGTGGCTTTGAGGAGGCTTTGGCCGAGCGGCGCTGAGCTGGGGACTGTGGGGAAGCCGCCAGCTGGGAAAGCGACAGCTGAAGGGAAGAAAGCTTGGGTAAGACGACAAAATGCACCCCAGTACCTTCACAAAGCCCCTCCCACCGCCCGCTGGCACAGGCCCCTGGGAAGGAAGGGAGGACTCTGATGCGGCCACAGGGAGCAGTGAGGTCTGGAATCTCCTGGAACCCGGCATCACGTCTAATTGCTTCTTCTCTAACTACCGAGAGGGGCAATTCTGTGGTTTCTCCCACATCGTAATATTTGAATAAAAATATTATTAACAAGGAAAAGCAAGTGGAGAAGGGGAAATGGCCAGGGAAGCCGGGTGGGTTCTCTGACACTCGGGCTGCAGGGCCAGCTTGTCTCTGAACCTCTCTGGGTTTCACCTCCACCCCTGGACTGAACTTCTCCAAGACCCCTTCTGATTCTAACCACTGTGTTCCTACGACATGAACCCGCCCGTTAAGGCAGTGACCATGATGGCAGCTGACGTGGGCCCTGGAAGCCCCACTCCACCACTTCACTGCCACGTGACGTGGGCAAGTCGCCTAACTTGGTCTTGCCTCAGTCTCCTCATCTGTAAAATGGGGGTGCTAACAGTACCTAGGTCACAGGCCTACGGTGAGAAAGGGCTTGGCAAGGTACCCGGCACAGGGTCAGGTAAATGTGACTAACGTGAGGAAAACGAACGTTGCACTAAAAGGCCGGTGTGAAGAGGTGGAGGGCTCTCGCTCTGCTGAAGACCCGTCTCTCAAATCCTGGTCTCTATTATGATGTACACGTTAACAAATGAGACGTCTGTCATCAGCAGCGACAGCTGGCCCGGGGGTGGGGGGGGGGGGGCGGGGGGGGGCTGGTGCTGGTACAGAGAAGGACCCAACCCATGATGAGGTGCTGAAGAAATGGGCGAGGGGCACTGGGGGATCCGGGCAGCATCTTAGGGGCAGAGAAGAATTTAGGGTCTGCTCAGCTCCCCTCAGAGCCCACAAGCCGCCGTGAGCGCCTCCTGCCTCTGGGGCTGGAGGTGCTGCCCTGTGGCCCCTCAGCACTTAGGGGCACCATGCCGACCGCCGGAGGGAAAATGCTGGGACAGGCCAGCGGGGGCCGGGAGGCTGTCCCCAAACACGTGTCTTCGGGCAAACACCACGTTCACTTCTGGTCCAGTTTCCCAGCTGCACGGTCCACATTAAAGCCACATCCTGGGGACAGCCCTGGATACCGAATCATTCAACCTTTCCAGAAAGTCAACGTCCAGGGTGATGTTGGCAGACAAGGTCATCAGGAGGACAAGCCAACTCTGACCTCATTCAAAAACCACGCTGGCCAGAGCCAGCCCCGAGCCACGGGCAGACCCGGCTCAGGATCCCTGAGGGGCGGCCGCAGCTCCTAGCGCCGGAGGAGACGTCTGCTCTCCGACAGGCCCACCAACGTGCTGGCCTCTGTTGGTGCCGCCCTGTCCCCCCCAGCACCAGCTGCTCGGCGCACCTGCCCGGCTGCGGCCTGGGGAAGCCACGGCCTCACCAGCGCCCTCTCCTGGCAGAGGGTCAGGAGAGGAGGCTGCGAAGAGCGCTCCTCCGTGTCCCAGAAGGGGAAAAAAGGCCATTCAGTCCTGAAAGATTCCCAGCCGTCAGACATAATTGCGGGAGAACACATCAGCTTGAGTGCGGACACAGGCCTTCCATGGCAACTGGAGGATCATCAACAAGCAGCAGAAGCCACGGCCCTGACAGCCGGCGCTGGGAGCAGCGCACTAGGGACCCGCCGCGGAGACGGGCAGGAGGGCGGCTGAGGACACCTGCACCTCGACACCTGGGGGCCCCTCCCCTCCGGCTCACTGGGACGCTTCCCAGCCCCCACAAGTAAACAGGACATCAACTGTTCTTAAAGATGCAAAGGGGACTTTCCCGCCCCCAGAACCTTTAAATACTTGACTGTGGAATTCCGAAACAGGCCTCTCGGACCTGGACTTACCCCTGGTCCCACTGGCGAGTCCTGGGGGGTGGTGAGTCCCCGGGGCGGTGGTGCTGGCAGGCCTGGGAGGAAGCACAGGGGCCAGGGAGGGGCCGTCAGCCTGGGTGGGGCAAGGGCACCGGAGCCCGGCTCAGGCAGGCCTGGCGCGAGCCTCCCCTCGACGGTAACCGGTGCTCGGAGCTGGGCAGCGGCCACTGGGCAGCCCCAGTGCTTGGCGAGCAGACCCAGGGCGCTTGTCCCCAGTCACCACCTGCAGGATGGAGCCCGAGCTCGCTGCCCACTTCCTCGGCCTCCTCCCTGCTCATGAGGCTCACTCCGTGTGCGCTCAGGGAGACGTGAGGCTGTCAGACACCTGAGGCTCTCCTGCGCTCACCTCAAGGCTCACCCGTCCTTTCCCCTGCTCACCCTCCCCTGCCTTCGTGGGGCCGGGCTCTCATGCCTGCCTGGGCCGGTGCTTCCCTGGCTGGGGCCCACTTGCTGTTCTGTTACATAAGAAACTTCTAAACAGACGCACGCACGGCTGGGCGCTCCGGCTCTCCCATCACTCACAGCCCTCCCCTGAGGCCCACTCACTCTAGGGGTGTGAGTGCAGGCATGTTCGTACCGGGAAGAGTCGAGGTCGGCCCTCCACAGGGTCCCTGGAGCGAGGGCCGAGGGCGCCCCTGCCCTGGGCAATGAGAGGCTGGTTCCTGCAGCACCTGAGGTGCCCAACTGCAGAGGGAGCAACCACTCCCACGGCGCTGTCCCCACCCGCCGAGCACAGTCACCGCACAGTGGCCCAGGGCAAGACCGGGCTGGAGTCTGCCTGTGCTGTTTCCACCCCGATCCCAGGCCCTGCACTCCTGTCTAGGAGTTCAGACATCACTCTAGTCCCTGAAACCCCCAGACTCTCAGCACCGTGCTCCGGCGTCTGGGGCCACCCATCAACTCCCCATCAGCCCATATACGCACGCTTCTTCTGCTGTCAGCCGCCAACATCACTGCCTCCAGTCAACGGTGGGGCTGCCCGCTGACCGGGGCCCATCCTGACACGGCCCCCTCCGCTCCCCTGAAGGCCCAGGTGGGACCGGGCACCTGTCCGAGGTGACACGTCTGGTCTCCCTGAGGACCGCGCCTTCCTAATGCACCTCGGTCCCCTTCACAGTGACCCGACTCTGGCCGCTGCATGTGGACGCAACCGCCGGCTGGACTTCAGGACGTCCTGGGCCCTGAGAAATCATGCCCCGCCCCGCCCAGGTAACTAGCCCTGCTCCTGTCACCCGCGTGTGGCCCTGACTGCCCGCACTTGGCCCGCCCTCCCTCCCTCCCCGGTGGTCTTTGCTGCCCAAGTCCCTGCACAGCCACGTCTGAGCCCCGGACCAGGCGGTGCCCATGAGCAGCTCACCTGACCCCGTGGCCCCCAAGCCCCAGTGCACACGGCACGGGGCAGGCGCGGGCAGCACCTAGCACCTACCGACCAGCCAGTGCACATGAGGGCCGTGACTCTGAATGCTGTGCAGTCTGAAAGGAGGACGCCCGACTCCCCTGGCAGCCCTGAATCCCACCACAGCGCAGCTTCAGCCACCAGGCAGGAACCGCACGTGCGAAGCACCCCCGTAGCCGGCCCTGCTGTGCCCTGGGGCCGACATGCCACCAAAGCCCCTTCCAGCCACCTCGGAATCCACCTGGAGAAGTCACTGCAGGCTCACCCCAGGAGGAGAGATCCAGCTGATGAGGAATAAGGAGCGGGGAAAGCGGGGGGCGGCGTGGAGGGAGGCCCCCAACTCCGCTGGTCCCACCTGAGCTGAGCCACAGGCTCTCCAGCCCCTCGCCAGCCCAGCTCCTTTCTCAAAGCCAAGTTAATGTGATTCCAAAGAACTCGGCGCCCTCTAGCCCAGGGAGCCTCCGGTTCCTGAAACGAGCTCCCTTTGGAGGGAGTTAGCTTCGCTTCCCAGGAAAGATGTCATCTCGCGAGAAGCAAAACGCAGACCAGGATTCTGCCAGGGCCCCACTGTCCTTGAAGCCACGTGCCTCTCCCCAGGCAGCTCAGGGCTCCGTGCAGCCACTCATCACCACCACCACCCCGCCACCCGGAACAGTCTAGAAGATGAAACAGAAGAGCAGCACGCCGGATTCTCCTTTGTTCCACCCTGAAAGGAGACTGAAAACTACACGGGTTACCCCAATAAAGATGTTAAAAAAGAAAAAAAAAAAACTACACGGGTTGACTTTGGCAGCGAGGAAAAGCCTGCAGGAAATGGCTCCGTTTTCCTCTGCTCAGAGAAGCCTGGCGTTTGGGAGCCGGGCGCGTGTCCTCTAGTTGAGGAAGCTCTGAACCCTGCGGAAAGTTAACCCTCCGAGCCCGCTAAACTCCTCACGCGCTCTTTATTTCCCCAGGTCGTCTAAGCTGGGTACTGCGTGGTGTGTTTGAGGTGATTCTTTACATCCTGACTTACACAATCTTAACCTCCTAGACAACCAACCGCACAAAAAAGGCTTTGCAGCGGATGAAAGCAGTGCCTGCTGGGGATCCCAGGGCCCAAACCCACACACCCCAGCGAGGCACGGGCTGTGAGAAAATACACCAAAACCACAAAATAACTTGGTTTCAAACCTTTCTGTTCTAATGTTCCATGCGGCGGTCGCTGATTAAGTTGCTTCGCAAACTGCACGATCTAACGGTCTTGCCCGGACAACACAGTGTCCTCCAGAGGCGTCACTGTCATTCCTCCAGGCCCCCCAAAAGCCACGACGGAGGTGTGGAGGTCTGACTGGGAAGCCCGCCTTCCGCCACTGAGCACGACCAGGCTGCGAGCTGCCGGGGCCGACAAGACCAAACCATGGGGCCCTCACGTGTGTGCAAAGGCCGCGTGCGTGGTGACATCTGCAGCGCGCACGAGGACGCGCGCACAAGAACCTTGCCGCAGCACCGCTGAAAACGGCAAACCATGAGGACGGCCCACGTGTTCCTGAAAACGGAAGCCCTAAATTAAAGCCGGTCCGTCTGGGTGTGGAGCCCGGAAGCAATTAAAAAGGGGGGCGGTCGATGGGCGGGTCCTGACATGGGACGTTGCCAAGACAAGTTACAGGGCGGAAAGCAAGTTACCAAGCAACCCGCGTAAGGGAATCCCACCTCTGTTAAAGGAAAAGAAAGAAAACGACACGTGGATGAAGGGCTGTAGGTAAATTCATTGAAATGTGTGGAATGGTAGGAACAGTGAGGGGCTAGAACCTCACCCTTTAGACATGTGAGTAAGCCTGTTTTCCTGTACTACCCGTGGAATTTAAAATAACTTAAATTCTAATTTACTGATCGTTATCGGGTATGTCTTTGTGTCCCAGTTGGAGCCTGACGACGCTCCTGGCTGGACCGATGGCACCAGGCGGCCCGTCGCAGAGGATGAGGCCCCGCGGCAGGGGATGCTGGTGGCTCCCCAGATAGGGCCCTCCTGTCACCCCACCGGGAATACCGTCCACATCTGGCCGTGGCGCCGCGCGGCTCTGGCTTCAGGCAAATCACCTGGTCGTTAAAGGAAGAACGCAGAGACTAAGATGACAGCTTTGCCAGGTGCTCTGTGCAACTCAGGGAAACCTCAGCCTCGGAAGGGACAGAGTCAGCAGTTGCCATGCCACCCGAGCCAACCGCGACACAGACAGACGCAGACAGGGCCACACCGAGTACTTGAGACAGACACGTTTGCAGCTGCAGCCGCCGCGCCCCCGTCTGAAGATGAATTTCCCCCACACCCTATTGCTCCCCGATCAGCCTCCACTTGCTGAAAAGCACTGTCGACAGAAGCTCAAGTGTCCAGTCCTCTCTCTCTCCAGTTCAGCTTCTAGAAGCCCGAATGCCCTACACTTGACTAAAAGGCCGGGGGGGGCTTGCGATCTGCCCCAAACCTGGGCTGTCCGCGTCCCGCCAGGTCACACACCTGCATCCCACGCTTCTCTGCATTCAGCCTGGGGGGAGTGGGGAGGTGTGCAGACCACGAGGACCCGAAGCCCACTCCACGCTCCAGGGCAAGAAGGGCTACCTTTCAGGTCAGCACTTCTCAGACAGCACTTCTGACGAGTCGAGTGGGCGAGCATCACAGAAAGACAGAAAGTAAGTACACAGGCACGAGAGAGCTCAGGCGGCAGGCTTGGTGACATCCTCCAGGCTGCAGAGAGCAGCGGTCTCTCCACTGTCCTCCCTGGTAAGGCTGGTGGGGTCCCCACGCACGAACACATTCAAGCCCTTTACCCCACAGTGCAAGCTGCCCTCCAGAGGGCGCTGCTGCTTGAACATAGCTGCGCATTCTGGGGGGCGGGGCGGGGGGCCGAGGAAAAGAGAATCAGCTGGCAGGGCCTGATGAGTGGGATTCGTGGAGGAAAAGGCTGCCCTGCAGACAGACCTGCCTGTGCTTAACTGAAGGGAGAGGAGGCTGTTGCTTAGCAACCGTGGCAGCTCGGGGCCAGGCAGGGAGGGGCCAGGCCTCGGACCAGGAAGGCGGGGCTGTGGGGATGTTCCAGGATGGGGCCCAACAGCTTGCCCCAAGGGCAGGGGGAAGGAAGAGGTCGTCACAGCCAAAGACACAATTTCTGTGATTTAAATAGAGATTGTGAAAAACAGCTTTCCCCGACAGACCTTGAAAATAAAGGATTACTCAGCATTCAATGGTACTCCAGACACTCAGAATTCACAAGGCCGACCCATTTGAAAGGCCGTTATTCCTAATTATTTGGGCTTAAAAAGTCATCCTCTTGAAGACTTTGATCACAGGAATGGAGGAAGTGAGCAAAATCTAGGAAGAGGTAAAGGGATGCTGTCGATGGCATGGGTTTGGGTCTCTGTGCTGAAGGAATCCAGAGGTGCCCTGTCTCGGCGAATCAGGCCCAAGAGGAGTGGGAAGTATGGGACGTGCCCAGAGCCCTAGGCTGGGGTCACCTTCAAAGACCAGGCTCAGAAGCGTCATCTCCCTCCTGGAGGCCTTGGCTCTGAAGCGCTCACTCAGGCTCTCCGGCAGATGCCGCACAGGTGTGTTCGGTTCCCGGCCGCTAACTTCCATGCCCTGCTCAATCGACATCCTTCACTCTCTCCACTGCTGCGTGATGTCCTGGATGACACGACTCGGGTCAGGCGAGCTGCCTGTCAGTGAGGATGCTCTCGAGCATGTCGCCCGCACACGGGGTCACAACCACGTCAAGAGTCCAACTCAGTGTGCTCTGGGAAACACCAGGGTTATGTATTTTCAATGGCCCCTTCTACCCGGCCGCTTTTATGTCTATTAAGCAGACACACCAAAATCCTGACGCCACCAGAACATTCAAAAGCAAACTACGGGTCAGGGGAATGCCATGCCGGGTTCCAAAACCTGGAGACGGAGGGCCCTCTAGCGGCCCCGCACACACACCCGTGCGGAGGGTGATGAATGGACCTTTGCTCCCTGGTAATTTTGCAGAACAAATAAAAAGGATCATTCATAACAGAAAGCCAGAGCACCTCACTTAAGGTGACAGCTGCATATCGTTAAGATTTCCAAAGGAACTGTATAGGTTGGTAAAATACTGAAGCAGGAGGAGTTTCCATCATAAGTGAAACATCAGCCGGTATTTAAGTCTCTTATGTCAGGTCTTGGGAGGCAACGTTTTCAAATGCTTGGAGTCTGGGGTGAAGGCGATCACGTTAATGTGACATGAATGTGGTGATAAATCCAAATTAAGTAAACCAAATGGAAACAGGTTGCATCCACGCAGATCTGCGGGTCCCCGAACAGGAGCTGAAAACCAGATGACGCTGCTACCGCACGTCTGCACCAGAGCTCAATCCCTGAGTCCTCCAGCAGCTGAAGCATCCACTCCTGTCTGCCAAGGACGCAGCAATAACCCTTCTGGTAGTGAACTCAAAGGGTATGCACCCAGCAGCTCTGAACCTTAGGAAGTCAGGCTGGGGCTCGGGGAGCCCCACACACGGGAGAATAACACCCTCCACCCAGTCACCCAGAAAGAGGCTCGGCTCAGCGGGCAACAGGATCATCTCGAGCCCAAAGCAAGAGGCCTTGTGGCGGAGCCCTCCCTGTGGGGTCCCCCCACCCCCTGAACCTCCACAGTGCTCCCTGGAGCCCACACAGTGCCCTGCTCTGTGCCCAGCAGAGCCTCCGGGGGTGGAGATGGTGGGCTTCCGGAAGACAGGCCGGGTGGCACTGGCAGGAACTACCAATCTCTACTCATTCGAAGATCAAGAAATGCAGGAAAAGTTCCTCAAAGCTGGGGTGCAACTACGCAGTGGAAACAGCTGAGTGCAGGGAAAGACCTGGGACAGGAGAGCAGGCCCTCAATCCGTCGGGTGACCACCGGAATCCACCCTCTCTCCCGAGAGCAGCAAGGATGGTTTCCCTTTGGGGCCTCACCCTCCCAGCCCTTACCCCTGGCCCAAGCCCACACAAGAGAGGGAGTGTGACCCAGGATGCACGCCCTGCCTCACCCCCCTCCCAGTCATTCGGGGTACAGCAGGGGACCCGGCAGAGGGAGGGGCTCCATCTCAGGACTCTGACTGGACAACTGAGCAAAAGAAGTTCTTCCTGCTGGGACTCCTAAGTCCGAGGATAACCGAGCAGCTCCCGGAGCCACGATGTAGGGAAACCCTGCCTGGAAGGAAGCCACCACGGACAGCTGGGGGGTGAGCAGACAGAGGTGTGGGAGACAGACAGAGACACACCAGGTCTTCACCACACCACTCCAGGGCCAGGACGCAGCCAGGCCTCACGTCAGGGCTCTTCCATCACGTGAGCCAATCAATTTCCTCTCCGTTTCGACTATTTTGAGTTGAGTTTCTATCATGGAAGAGTCCCGAGTGACCCATTTCTCTACCCACACGTGCTGAATGCTTTGGGCAACAGAACGATGGACCAGCAGAGTCCCCACTGGTGAGATGCTCCTATGATCGTCTCTGATGCCGAACGAATACCCACACCGGGGATCGGCACCTCTTCACCTTCTGCGGCCTCGCTGGGACGCTGCGCAGCCCCTGAGCCTGGGCGGGGCCCCACGCCAGCTCTAGCCCCTGAGCTGGGAGGAAGGATGCAGGTCATCTCTGGGCCTTTCTTTGTGCTGGGGGGGAGCGGCCGGCAATACTCTGGTGATAACTGCCATGTGTGACCATAGTGAGCAGAGCCGCCCCCAGCCCACATGGACGTGTACTGAGAGCAGGAAGCAAAGCTTTCTGTCTTAAGCCAGTGAGATTCCGGAACTATCTGTCACCAGGGCAAGCCTGGCTGACACACCCCAAAAGCAGTAGTGAGAAGGAAGAAACAGACAACAGACGATATAAAATAAGGAGCAGTCTGTCATACAGAGTGAAGTAAGTCAGAAAGAGAAAAACAAATACCGTATGCTAACACATATATATGGAATCTAAGAAAAAAAAAAGGGTCATGAAGAACCTAGGGGTAAGATGGGAATAAAGACACAGACCTACTAGAGAATGGACTTGAGGATATGGGGAGGGGAAAGGGTAAGCTGGGACGAAGTGAGAGAGTGGCATGGACATATATACACTACCAAGCGTAAAATAGATAGCTAGTGGGAAGCAGCTGCATAGCACAGGGAGATCAGCTCAGTGCTTTGTGACCACCTAGAGGGGTGGGATAGGGAGGGTGGGAGGGAGACGCAAGAGGGAAGAGATATGGGGATATATGTATATGTATAGCTGATTCACTTTGTTATAAAGCAGAAACTAACACACCATTGTAAAGCAATTATACTCCAATAAAGATGTTAAAAAAAAACCACAATCAGTTGTTAAATTTAAAAAATAAAACTCCTTTTTCCAAATAAATAATAAATAATAAATAAAATAAAATAAAAAATAAAGAGCAGCACCTACCAAGGCCAGGAGATGCGGAAAGGAGGCTCTGCAGGGAAGAGACATCTGAGCCGGGCTTTAAGGCTGAGGGCAAGGGCCCGCGTGAAAGGGCAAGAAGAGTTTAGTGTATTTTTTAACGTGGGGATACTTTAAAACACTTCTATATTCTAGGTAAAAGCAAACAGAAGTTGAGCCCAACAGCTGAGGCAGTAAGAACAGTAAAGATCAAAACGTGTGAGAGTCCACGCTGCACCTAGAAGAAAACTGCAGACCCTTAAGTGAGATCACTCCTAAGCAGATAAACGGAAAAAATGCTAAGCACTCAACTTTCTGTAAACTTTTTAAAAATTAAGAGGATGGACTTGATAAAAGCATATAAAATTAAATTTTCACTAAGTTAATTAAAATTAAAGATACAATTAGAAACAAAAACAAAGAACGGGAGAACCAATAAGTAAAACCAACAGCTAGTTCTTTGAAGAGAATGATGAAGTGAAGAAACCTTGGATAAGCCTGACCAAGAAAGGGAGAGATTCACCAAAATTTTAGGCATGAGAAAGGGAACCTAATCATAGATACTTTCAAAAAGAAACAACCAGCCCAGAATGGAGTCACTTGTCACTTGTACTAAGCCAGTGTCACCGAACCATGGCTTGGCACCTTACCTAACTGCACTTTCAATATTCCCCAGGAAAGTGGTCTTAACTGGCCAGTTTGGAATTTTCTGGTTGGCACCAATGAGGTAACAGCCACGTGGACCCCTTCCATCCCCCAGAGGAAGGTGAGGTAGCCGGCTCTTTCCTTACTCCCTCCCCCACCTTCTGCCCATAAACGTCTTCCTTTTTGTTCAGCTCCTCCAAGTGCCTTTCTACTTGGTAGATGGGATGCTACCTAATTCATTAATTGTTCAATAAAGCCAGTTAGAGCTTTAAAATTTACTTGGTTGAATTTTTGCTATTTAATGATACAAATTAGAAGCTTTAAATTAGATACAATTTTATCCCAACATCTTTGTAAACTAAAAGAAATTGACCATTTTTCTAGAGAATATGTGTCCCAAAAGGTAACACAAGATGAGATGGAAAACCTAAATAGATCAATAACCATAAACAGAAATTTAAATGGTTGTCAAAACATCCCTTCAAAAGGCACCAAGTTCCTGATGGTTTTATAGGTAAGTTTTATCAGACCTTCAAGAAACAGATGCTGCCTTTTGTTTAAACTATTTTAAAGCACAGGAAAAGGTAGCAAACACAGAAATAGCTTAAAATCTTAAGTGCCAACCTGACTGGATCACAGGGCACCCAGATGTTTGGTTAAACATTATTCTGGGTGTGTCTGTGCGGGTGTTTCCGCATGAAATTCGAATTTGAAGGGGTGACTCAGTTTTAAAGCAGTTTGCCCTTCCCGCTGTTAGGTGGGGCGGGGGGGGGGGGGGTGGGGGTGGGGGGGGGATGGAGGCCTCATTGAATCCATTGAGGGTCTGTATAAAACAAAAAGGTGGAGGAAGGAAGAACTAGACCCCTCCTGCCTGACCACAGAGCTGGGTCATCAGTCTCCTGCCCTCGGCCCCCTGTTCTCAGGCCTTCAGACCCAGATGAAATCCACGCCACCGGCTGCCCTGGTTCTCAGACTTTTGGACTCAGCCTGAATTACACCACCCGCTTTCCTGGGTTCCAGTTTGCAGACAGTAGATCACGGGACTTCTCAGCCTCCGTAATTGTGTGATCCAATTTCTCATCATATATCTCTTCCCATACTGTATGTATATCTGCTTCTCTAGAGAACCCCAAGTAAACACTCATTTTACACACCTAAAATGCTCATAATACCAAAACCTGATAAAGACAACAAAAAAGAAAGGATCTATATATAAAATAGATAACTAATAAGAACCTGCTGTAGAGCACAGGGAACTCTACTCAATGCTCTGTAATGGCCTATATGGGAAAAGAATCTAAAAAAAAAGAGTGGATATACATATATGTATAACTGATTCACTTTGCTGGACACCCAAAACTAACACAATATTGTAAATCAACTATACTCTAATAAATTTTTTTAAAAAATAGAACCCACTAATATAAACAAATGCAAGTAATAATTCAATAAATAATAAGAGTGGTGTCTTAAATCAATGGGGAAAACATTAAGAATTAAATAGTATTGGGATAACTGGATAGCCATCTAGAAAAATATAAATTGGATGTAAACTAGTATTTTATACAAGAATAAATTCCAAATGGATCAATGATTTAAATGTATATATAAGAAGGAAGCCCTAAAATTACTAGGAAAAAAACTTGAGAGAATTATTTGTAACCATGGAATGTGGAAGACCTTTCTAACTAAAATATGATCTCTTAATGCTTTAAAAGAAAAGATTGAAAAAAGATGACTATGAGGGGCTTCCCTGGTGGCGCAGTGGTTAAGAATCCGCCTGCCAATGCAGGGGACACAGGTTCAATCCCTGGTCCAGGAAGATCCCACATGCCACGGAGCAACTAAGCCCGTGGCCCACAACTACTAAGCCTGCACTCTAGAGCCCGTGAGCCACAACAACTGAGCCCTCATGCCACAACTACTGAAGCCCACGTGCCTAGAGCCCATGCTCCACAACAAGAGAAGCCACCACAATGAGAAGCCCGTGCACTGCAACCAAGAGTAGCCCCGCTCGCCACAACTAGAGAAAGCCCGCACACAGCAACGAAGACCCAACGCAGCCAAAAATAAATAAATAAATTTACAAGAAAAAAATAAAAAGATGATGACTATGAAAATTTTTGTAAACTCCTGGCAAAACCACTACAAGAAAAGTCAAAAGAAAAAAGACAAATTGAGAAAATAAATTTGCAACCTCATCACAAAGGGCTCGTTTAACATAACAAGAGCTTCTATCAATTGGTAAAGACCAGCAACCCATTAGAAAATTGGGTCATCTATTTACTACTTCCCACTTTAACATTTATTGAACATTTAAATATATTACATTTTCAAAAGACTTAATAAAATAAAAATTAAAAAATAGAGGTTACTCTGGCTACTGTTTGGGTATGTTTCAATAAAGACTATTACACATTAAAAAAAAAGAAACAAACAAAAAAAAAGGATCTGCAAAGTATGGCCCACTGGTCAAGTTTGGCACACGATCTGCGCTTATAAGTAAATTTTTATTGGAACACACCCATACTTGTTCACTTACACATCCTCGATGGCTTTCACTGAACACCAGCAGAGATGAGTAGCCGTGGCAGAGGTCATCTGGCCCACAAAGCCTAAAATATTTCCTATCTGGCCTTAAAGTCTGCTGACCTCTGCCACAGATGAACCTCAAATATGGAAACAGAAACATAAATCCTGAACACAGGTTAATCAAATCAAGACAGGCATAACTAAGTTCCCCACATATTATTCTCTGTCTTATTCTTTAATGGACTTTAGAGCAGTTTTATATTCACAGCAACTCTGAGCAGAAAGGACAGAGATTTCCCGTATACTCCCTTTTCACATAGGCACAGCTTCCCTGCTGTCAACACCCCACCCCAGAGTGGGACAGTATTCTCTCTGCTACCTAAATATTTGGTGGTTTATTCACTTACTGTCTCTTTTTAAAACGTACCTGGCACTTCACAGACTGTCAATAGGGTTTGCTGAATGGGTAAGGGGAGGGCACGCTGAGCAAACCTATCCGAATAAACACTCCCTTACTTTCTTCCAGAATGCTAATATAAAACGGTAGAAGCAGGGCCAACACTAAGCTTTCCGGCCCGGCGGGAACCCACTTCCCTAGATGGCAACACGGGCACTGGTTCGTACCCATCAAGGACTCTGGGGTCAACAGTAGCTCTGTGCAAATACTGCATTTCCTCCTGACCTGGTGGTCGCCCTGTTTCCAGGGAGATTTGGGATCTGTATTTAGTTGGGCTGAAAGGGGGTATGAACATGTGGCCACTGCCCACCGATGCTGCCAGCCAGCAGGATGACAAGATCAATGCAGCTGACAGCAACTGTGAAGCCCTTGCCCCGAGCCGGGCAGCCTGCGCACCCCGACAAACCTCTTTTCACCTAACCCTCTCCATGACCTCTGAGGGTCTTTGCCCGTTTTTCTTGGTTTTTCTTGTCGGTTGTTTATCTCCTTCTTACTGATCGGGAGGAGCTCTTTCTATTATCTTTCTTCCTTCTAATCTCCTCATTCTTTCCATTACTTTTTAACGGTTTTATGTATTGCAAGTATCTTTTAGTCTGAGGTTTGTCTTTTTTATAAATTGTTATTTATTTTATTTATTTATTTTTGGCTGCGTTGGGTCTTCGTTGCTGCGGCGCGGGCTTTTCTCTAGTTGTGGCGAGCGGGGGCTACTCTTCATTGCGGTGCACGGGCTTCTCATTGTGGTGGCTTCTGTTGTTGTGGAGCACGGGCTCTAGTCACATGGGCTTCAGTAGTTGTGATGCATGGGCTCAGGAGTTGTGGCTCGTGGACTCTAGAGCGCAGGCTCAGTAGTTGTGGCGCACGGGCTCAGTAGTTGTAGCGCACGGGCTTAGTTGCTCCACAGCATGTGGGATCTTCCCGGACCAGGGCTCGGACCCGTGTCCCCTGCATTGGCAGACGGATTCTTAACCACTGCGCCACCAGGGAAGCCCAGTCCTGAGGTTTGTCTTTTAACTTTGTTTATGGAGTCTTCTCTCATAGAAAAGCTTTACATGTTAACATTATCACGTTTCTCAATCTTCTCTTTTTGGTTTGTGCTCTGTCTATCTTGTTTAAGGAAGCCTTCCTAACCTCAAGGTCATAAAAATACTCTCCAAATTTTTTTCTAAGATTCCTCAAGTTTTGTTTTTCATATGTAGGCCTTTAATCCATCCATTTTACAGCGGAGGAAACTGAGGGACGGACACATTAAGCAACTGGTCTAAGATCACCCAGTTGGCAAGTCTGGATTCACAAACAAAACGCAATTGATTTCAAAGCCACTTACATGCTGCCGTGCTGTCCGTTTCCTTTCAGAACCTGCCTTCTTCACTCAGCACACTGTTGTGAAGGTTCAGCCGTAACGATATGCAGAGCCCTGTCTTGGCATTTTCACTGCTATACAGCACCCACGGTCCAAATAAATCAGCTCCTTCAGCCATCCCCCGACTGGGGCGCAGGCAGGTCGTTCCCACGCTTCAGCCACTAAACACAGGCCCCGCATCATATGAACTAGCTCCTCTCTGCAGTGGGCGTCTAGAAATGGCATTTCCCAGCTGTAGGGTATTAACTAAATACTACAAAATTGCTCTTCAAAGTGGTCGTACATCCTGCATTCCTCCCTGTGTGGTGGGAATTCCTCGCTTCCCAACTCCTCCTCAACCTACATGCTATTAGCCGGCCAGGTTTTTCCAACACGAGGGGCATGAAGTGATTTCTCATTTTAACTTGCATTTCTCTGACTGCTAGTGAAACTGAGCACTTTTGCGTACATCGATTGGTTGTTCTGGTTTCTCCTCTGTGAATTCTCTCCTCACATCCCTTTGCCCATTTTTCTGTCCTGTTATAGACCATTCCTCATTGATTTGGAACAGCTCTTTCTATCATCTTTCTTCTTCCTGATCTTCTGATTCTAAAATTTCTACAGTTCTGTTTTGTAATCCATCCAGAATTTGTGTACACAACATGAAATTGGGATCTGATTTTCCATTTTCCACCTGGACAGCCAGTCCAGCGCTGTTAACTGACTGGTCCGCCCTTACTCTTGTGGCAGACAGAATAATGCTGCCCACCGCCCCACCAAGTGCCCACATCCTAATCCCAGCAACCTGTAAATACGCTGAGCTAACGCCACCAAGGGAACCAAGGTGGCAGATGGAATCGAGGCTGCTATCAGCTGGCCTGGAGACACGGAGACTGTCCTGGATGGTGGAGGGGACCCAGTGTAACCACAACAGTCCTTATGAGTGAAAGAGAGGCAGGAGTGGTTAATCAGGGTCAAAGAGAGACGTGGAAATGCTATTCTGAATCTGCCTCTGAAGATGGAGGACGGGGCCAAAGGTGCCGCTGGGCCCTGGGAGCCGGCAAAGGCAATGAGGCAGATCCTCTCCCACGGCCTCTGCAGGGGCGCAGCCCAGAGACCTCAACTTCAGTCTGTGAGACCTTTGGACTGCTGATCTCCAGAACCGGATGAGACTAACTTCATGCTATTTTAAGCAACTAAGCTGATGATAATTCGTTATAACAACAGTAGGAAAGTAATATGCTCCTTATCTGTAATTTGTCATACATCACGCTTTTTATTTGGTCTTGTTATCTGTTGATCTATGTCTGTACCAACATCATACTGTGCTAGTTACTATAATTTTGCCGTTAAGCTTGCAAGTCAAGAAAGGGGAAGCCTCTCTTCTTCAAAACTGCCTTGGCTATTCTTGAATATGTAATTTTTTTTTTTTTCTTTTTTGCTGTACGCGGGCCTCTCACTGTTGTGGCCTCTCCCATTGCGGAGCACAGGCTCCGGACGCGCAGGCTCAGCGGCCATGGCCCACGGGCCCAGCCGCTCCAAGGCACGTGGGATCTTCCCAGACCGGGGCACGAACCCGTGTCCCCTGCATCGGCGGCGGACTCTCAACCACTGCGCCACCAGGGAAGCCCTGTAATTTTTTAATTTAACAAAGAGAATATATCTTAAAAGAAAATAAGTACACAGTACACAAGGGAGATGCCTTCTAGGCTCAGGGCACGAGCCAAGACTGAAAGTCATGAAACGCCGACATGTTTAGTGAATCACACGCAGCACAGAGCAGCCAGGAAAACTTTCAAAACCACTGGACGATCAGCCCTGGGGTGGATGATTTCAGTAGCCTAGAAACCACTAACAGCAGGCAAAGCCTTCTACTTCTGACCAGATTTTCCCTCCCATCTGAAACAAAAATTTTTTAACAGAATATATAAAACAAGTCTTTAAGACACTGGAATTTAGGCAGGAAAGGATCCTGAGGAACTGGAAACAAAAGAAGTAAACCTTCCAATTGTCCTCACATCACAGTGTTGAGTGATTCTTCAGACTGCAGTGCAGGGAGGGGAACCCAGACAGTGCACAGTGGGACCCTGATCTGAAGACCAAGCTGAGAGCCCAAGGAGACCAAGGAAGCTGGAGTTTGCAGGGCTGAACACAGACAGGAGGGGTGCACAGAGAAGGAGCTCCAGCCACTTAGAGGGTCCCTCCAGGATTTAGTAGATCACTGATGAGGAAACTACCCAAGGATGGGCAAAGAACCACCCGAAAAATTAGAAGGACCAGTACACAGGGTTCACCCGAGGCCAGAAAGCAGCTGTCCTCACAGACTGGTAAACCTCATAATTCAGGGACATCAGGCAGAGTAGCAAAAGGGGTCTTGTCACCTAGTGAGGAACAATTAGCCCTAAACTAAATGCTGATCTGGTCCCATCTAACAAATCTTAAGGGCAAGACCCAAAATGACCAAACCGTTTCCAAAGCTCAAGAGTATTTATCAACTACAAAAATATTCAGTCCCCAAAAGGAGAAAACTCACAATACCTGGAATCCAGTACAAAAAATTATGAATATAAAGAAGCAGGAAAATATAACCCAAATTAGGACAAAAATCAATCAAAACTAATCCAGACCAAGATATTAGAACTGGCAAACAAAGATATCAAAGGAGGGACAAACTTTGTAACATTATCTCCAGATTTCGGTAACTTGAAACTAAACCAAGCTAAAATGAGAATTCACTCACTATCTGGGTCACTATCTGGGTCATTTCAAATAGGGAAAAATACTGGAACATTAACTGCTGGGCAGGTCTAAGAGGTCTGCCTACCTCTGCCTCCTCTGGAGAGGAAGACTAAAGCTTGTCAGGGGCTGTACAGGTATTTCCCATGTTCAGGAAGCAACAGGAAACACTGAACATGGAGGACAGAAAAAGACCCCGAGAGAACTTCTGGAGACGCAAACTACAGTATCTGTGATGAAAACGACACTGGATGGGATTCATGGCAGATCAGGCACTGCAGAAGAAAAGATGAGTGAACCTGAAGGTGCAGCAACGGGAACGATCTAGGACGGGACACAGAGAGAACAGACCACAAATAGAAGTGAGGCTCGCTGCCTGATACACGCGTAACTGGGGGCCCCAAGGGAGAAGAGAGAGGAGGACAGAAGAAGGAATGATCAAAATTGTTCCAACTGTGCTTTAAAAGACCCAGAGATCCAAGAAGTTCCGTGAACCCCAAGCAAAAAATCAGTTAAAGGACAATTCTGGGAAACAGCGGCAGACTAGGCTTTAAATCTCCTCTAAGGCCCTCATGAGAACAGACACGGCAGCTGGGAGAGCAAACCCAAAGTCCACAGCCACACTGACAGTAGGTCAGGCCGGAGAAGCCAACAGGGTCATCCCGTTCTGGATGACCATTAGATTAGACTAGATGCTGTTTCCAGCGCCATAACTACATCAAAATTCAACACCGGAAATTTCCTTTCCAGAAAAGGTAATTATATTCTTCCCTTAACGATAGCTGTATGGGTTTCTTCTCTAAGAAAATGATCTATTCAGACATTTCCAAGGACCAGGGTAAACTGTACTTATTACTTTAAACTGGGTTTATTACATTTCACTACTGTCCTTTTGAGTCACTTAATCAAAAACCAGAGTAATCATATTTCTATCTAATCACAAGATATACATATTTTTATAATCTAGGATACTATCTTTCTTTCATACTTACATTTCTTAGAGGTTGGTACTTGTTTTATTTTTAGAATGTAACTATGAACATATGTCAAAGAAGGGAAGATAGTAGATTTAAAGAAGGGAACAGGTTAGAAATAAGTTTGACTCTGTTTAATATTTTTAATTATATATTCTATGCTTTCCATGCATTCAACTTTATCAAATAAAATTGGAAATTTATTCTAAACTGACTCTGATGGAAAACACATGCCTACCACCCACCACTGCAAGGGATTCTAGCAGATACTCTGGCAATTCCTCAAGTATAAGTCGTGCTGTACATTCCAGTACCACTTACACAAGATGAGATTATTGAGGTACACACTGGGGTAAACAGCAACCCTGAGAACAGGCTGGTAAGCACAATATTCAAAACCGGAAAGAACAAAACAATTAAAACCATCAAATATACAGCCTTTCGGGGAAGAAGGAAAATACTTAATAATGTGCTTGGTCCCAAAGCACTCAACGATTAAGTTTTGGTACCTGAATATGTTTAAGTATCTTGGAAAATCCTGGAAGGTCACAAAGATGGAGGCCAGTACATCAAGCTCTAGGCCGGAGAAACAAGTGTGCTGCTTCCACCAACTCTAAGATTAAATTCAGCAAGACTGGGACTTCCCTGGTGGTCCATTGGTTAAGACTCCGTGTTCGCAATGCAGGGGGCCTGGGATCGATCCCTGGTCAGGGAACTAGATCCCACATGCATGCCGCAACTAAGAGTTCTCATGCCACAACTAAGGAGCCCAAGAGCCACAACTAAGGAGCCCACCTGCCGCACCTAAGACCCAGTGCAACCAAATAAATATTTTAAAAATAAACCAGTGGGGGCTTCCCTGGTGGCACAGTGGTTGAGAGTCCGCCTGCCAATGCAGGGGACACGGGTTCGAGCCCTGGTCTGGGAAGATCCCACATGCCACGGAGCAACTGGCCCGTGAGCCATGGCCGCTGAGCCTGCGTGTCCAGAGCCTGTGCTCCGCAACAGGAGAGGCCACAACAGTGAGAGGCCCGCGTATCGCAAAAAAAAAATTAAATTAAAATAAAAATAAATAAATAAACCAGTAAATTCAACAAGACCAGTTTCCAAAAACTAGAATCTCAACTCATAAAAAACCACTCCCAAATGACAGACTCACTGGTGCCTTTGCACCAGCACCCAGGACCTGCTGCCCAAGAGACACTGCCCAGCCCTCCATGGACATCCAGCAGTGTCCATCAGAGGAAATCCATCTGGTTGGAGGATGGATGGACACTAAGCTCCCCTCTACAGCTTACACTTTTGTTCATTCCCTACCTTTCTGACTTTCTAAGAGCCTAACTGCCCATGATCTAGAACATTCTTTCAGCCAGCGAGATCCCTAGAAGCCGAGGGCCAAGGGCTCAATGCTCTTTGAACTCTCCTCCTAAACTCCTCCTCTTCCCGCCACAGGTGGGATTCCCCACCAGGACACTAGCTGCCTGTCCTTGGGAATAAACTAAGAGGCCCTGAACACAAGGTACCGGCCTCAGCAGAAGGTGTGGTGTAGCCAACGCAAAGCTGACAGCCGTGGTCACACGTGGGGACGCCACCACCCACAGGAAGGGCATCACTCTGCTGACAGCCCTCTATCCCTTTCTTAAAGCCACGCCCTGAGGTCATGGCCTCCCCACTCTCAGACTGTGCTCCAAGGGAGTAGAAAGCACTTTTTAAAGACAGCAAACTCATGGCTACATTAACAGTACAAAATAAAGCTGGCAGTCCTTGGCTTTCAGCCAGCCTCTGATTCTTGAGCCCTGTATCTGCAGGGCACCCACATGATGTGTCCCTTTAAGGGTCACCAACAGACCTTCCCAGGCCCTCGGTCAGGGAGCTGCAAGCAACAGGGCTGACTCGTGGCTGAAGCACAAAGTGCTGGGCCACGCTTCATCACTGCCCAGTTCTACACCTCTGTATTCAGCAAAAACTCAACCAGCTGATTCAAAGTAAAGCCATCTGCAGTAAGTATCTGAGAAATGTTGCTGTACTGGGCACAGATGGAGCTGTGCCATGAGCTGGAAGACTCAGCTCTCTACACACACTTACTTGAAGGGGAGGTGGGTGGCTTCCTGGAAGGCCGCTGCTCTGCCTTGGGGCGAATGGCGTGCTCCACGGGCGTGTCCAGGTGTCCTTCAGGGCTCAGTGAGTACTGGAACTGGACTGTCCCCGACTCCACCTGCTTCACCTACAATCGACCACAAGACTGGTGACGGCCACGCTCCCTTCATCAGCACCCTTCGGTTAGAACAACTCAACCAGGAACAATTCTCCCGGCCCTAAGATGATCAATGAGAATCAGAACCCCAGGAGACCACCATCACAAGAACACCCTCACCCAAGCAGAAATCACAACACTGCTGCTCCAGTTTCGAATGCGTTTTTTAATTAACCTATGTTATGTTGACCGTTTCCCTTTTGGTGTACAGTTCTTTGAGTTTTAACACATGTAACCACCACCACAGCCAGGGTACAGAACAGCCCCACCACCCAAAACATTCCCTCACTGCCTCGTTGTACACCGTCCCGCCAACACCCAACCCCGCAGTCTACCCCTCTCTTCTGTCATATAAATGGGATCACATGCTATACAACCTTTGAGACTGGCTTCTTTCACTCCCTGCGATACTGATGAGACTCTCCCAGGCCATAGTGTGTACCCACAGCCCATTCTTTCTTGTTGCCGAGGAGTTTTCTATTGTACGATGCACCCCAGTGTACTTATCCGTTCACCCATTTAGGAACATTCGGGCTGTTTCTAGCTTGAGGGGTTATAAATAAAGCTGCTAGGAACACTGGTATACATATTTCTGTGTGACATAAGTTTTCATTCCCATAAGGTTCACTTCTCTACGAGTAGGATTGCTGGGTCATATGGTATGTGTATATTTAATTTTACAGGAAACTGCTAAACTGTGACTTGCTTCTGGACTCTATTCCATTCCATTCATCTATGTGTCAATGCCTTTACCAACAGCACTTTATCGTGATTACTGTAGCTTTAATGAAAGTCTTGAAATTGTGTAGTATGAATCCTCCAACTTTATCGTTCTTTTCAAAATTGTTTTGACTCTAATTCCTTTGCTTTTCTGTATAAACTTTAGAATATATATATATATTTTGTATATATATATACAAAAAAATCATGTAAGGATTTTGATTGAAATTGCATTAGACCTATAGGTCAATTGGGGGAGAATTTATATCTTTACTATGTTGAAACAGTCTTCCAATCCATAAAGATGTCTCTCCACTTATTTAAGTCTTCTTTGCCTCAGCCTTTGTAAATAATGCTGTTTTTTAGATTTTGCTTTCCAACTGTTGTTAATGTAAAGACACGTGATTGATTTTTCTATCTTGACCTCCTGTTGTATCCTGCAATCTCCCTAAACTTGTTTATTCTAGGAGCTTTTGGTAAATTCCTTGAGATTTTCCACACAGAAAATCATGTTGTCTGCAAATAAGATTTGTTCCTTCCTTTCCAGTCTGTATGGTTTTTAAATTTTGTTTTCTTGCTTTATTGCACTGGCTAGCACTTCCAGTACAATGTTGAATAGGATGTTGAATACTGTGTATGGGCATCCTTCACTTGCTCCTGATGTACGGGGAAAAGAATTCAATCTTTCACCATTAAGTGTGATGCTAACTAAAGGATTTTTGTAGATACTCTTATCAAGCTGAGGAAGTTCCTCTTTATTCCTGTTTGCTCAGTTTTTGTCATAAATGGACGTTGAATTTTGTCAAATGCTTCTTCTGCATCAATTGTTATGATCATACGTTTTTCCTTCTTTAGGCTGTGACTATGATGAATTACATATTTTTGACTTTCAAATAGAAAATAGCCTTGCATTTCTGAGATAACCCCCAACTTGGTCATGGTGTATTATTCTTTTTCCATATTGTTGGATCCAATTTGCTAATATTTTGTTGAGTATTTTGCATCCAAGTTCATGAGGCTTATGTATCCATAGTTTTCTTTTCTTGTACTGCCTTTTTCTGGTTTTGATATCAGAGTAATGCAGGCCTTGTTACACGAACTAGGAATTGCTCCTATCTATCCCACTTTCTGGAAGAGAATGTATAAAATCAGTGTTATTTTTCCTTAAAGGAAAAAATGTTTAGGACAATTTACAGTGAATAGGCCTGGATAGTTCTTTTTCAAAAGTTTTTTAACCATGAATTCATTTTCTATAAAGTTATAGGACTACTCAGATTATCTAGTTCATCTTGGGTAAGTTTTGATAGTTTGTTGTTTAAGGCAAACTGATCCATCTCATCTAAATTTTCAAGCTTATGGGCATAGAGTTGTTCATAGTATTCCCCTAATATCCTTTTTATACCTGTGTGGTCTGTAGTGGTATCCCTTCTTTCATTCCTATTATTAGTAATTTGTGTCCTCTCTTTTCTTTACTCTTTCAGTCTTGTTAAAGGTTTGTCAATTTTATTGAGCTTTTTAAAGAATCAGTTTTTTATTCACTGGCTTTCTCTAGTTTTTCCTCTACTGTTTTTCTGTTTTCAGTTTTATTAGTTTCTGCTCTTATCTTTGTTATTGACTTTCTTCTGCCTTGCTTTAGGTTTATTTTCTTCTTCTTTTTCTAGTTTCTAAAAGTGGAAGATTAGATTATTGATTTGAGACTTTTCTCTGTTGTTATATAAGCACTTAACGCTATAAATTTCCAGGTAAGCACATTTTAGCTGCACCCTACGAAATCTGATATGTTGTATTTTCATTTTTGTTCAGTTCAAAATATCTTCTATATTTTCTTGAGGCTTCCTCTCTGACTTATGGATTATTTAGAAGTGTATGAATTTCCAAGTGTTTCTAATTTTTTATGTTATCTTTGTTATTGGTTTCTAGTTTAATTCCATTATGATCACAGAATATACCTTGTGTAATTTCAGTTCTTTTAAAATTAAAGCTTGTTTTATGATGCAGGATATGGTCTATCTTGGTGAATGTTCCATGTGCACTTGAAAAGAATGTGCATCCTGCTGTTGCTGGGTGGAGCGTTCCATAAAGGTCATTTAGATCCAGATGCTTAATGATATTGTTCAGTTCCATATGTTGGTGATTTTCTACCTACATGTTTACAGTTTACTCCAAGAGGAGTGCTGAAATATCCAACTACAATTGTTCATTTGCCCATTTCTGCGCTATTAGTTTTTTGCATTTTGAAGCTCTATCTTAGATGCGTACACTTTTAGTATTGTATGTCTTCTTGGTGAATTGACTCTTTTATCATATGTAATATCCCTCTTAATTTCTAGCAATTTCTTTTGCTCCAAAGTCTACTTTGTCTGGTATTAATAGAGCTACTCTAGTTATCCTTTGAATAGTGTTTGCACAGAATGGTTTCCCATCCTCTTACTTTTGACCTACTACATCGTTGTATTTGAACTGAGCTCCTGGTAAACAGCATACAGTTTTGGACCTTGAGTTTTTATGCCACCTGACAACTTCTGTCTTGAAGTTGGTGTGTTCAGACTATTTATATGTCATGTAATTATTGGTGTGTCTGGATTCAGAACTATCATTTTACTATGATTTGTTCCCTCTGTTTTTCATTCCTGTTTCCCCTTTCTTGCCTTATTTTGAATTATTCCATTTTATCCATCTATTGGGTTTCTCACTGTCTCTTTGTATCCTATTTTTAGTGACTGCTCTAGGGTTTACAATGTAAATATGTAACTTTTCACAATCTACTCAAAATCTATATTTTATTACCGCAAGTGGAATGTAGAAAGCTTATCACCCTACAGGTCTCTTTAGCTGCCCCCTTTGTATTATAGCTGTCTTACCTATTATACCTACGTACCTTAAGAATCCTATCAGACACTGCTATACTTTTTGCTTCAACCATCAAACATATTTTAAAGAACTCAAAAGGAGGAGAATACTATATTATAGTTATCATTTTTGATGCTCTTCCTTCATTCCTGATGTACCAAGTTTTCATCTGGTATCATTTCTCTTCTGTCTGAAGAAATTCCTTTAGTAATTCTCTTAGAGCTTGTCTCCTGCCAATGAATTCTCTTCGTTTTAGTTCATCTGAGAATGTCTTTAGCTCACCTTCGTTCCTGCAGGACCTTTGCTGGAATAGAATTCTGAGTTCCAGGGTCCTTCTGCTACTGCTTTTAAAATGTTGCTCCATCTCCTTCCGGCCCCCATGATTTCTGCTAAGGAACCCACAGATATTCAAATTAGTGTCTGTGTGTAAGTAATGCATCATTTTTCTATGGCTGTTTTCAAGACTTTGTCTCTATTTTTCAGCAGTTTGATTATGATGTGTCTGGTTGTGGATTTCTTTGCAATTATCTCTGGGTTCACTGAACCTCTTCAATCTGTAGGTTTAAGTCTTTTGCCAAATTAGAGGAGTTTTCAGCCACTGTGTCTTCAAATGTTTTTTCTGCACAGAACCCTTTCTCTTCTACTGGGACTCTGACGACACAGGTGTTAGCCTTTGTGGTCCTGCCCCACACGTCCCTGAGGCTTTGTCCACTGTCTTCCAATCACTTTTCTCTCTGTGGTTCAGACTGGATAAATTCTATTGATTTATCTTCAAGTTCACTGACTGTTTCTTCTGTCATCTCCATTCTGCTATTGAGTCCACCTAGCGAATACTTTACTTTGGCAATTTTATTTTTCAGTTCTAAAATTTCCATTTGCTTCTTCTTTATCTTCCATCTCTTTGCTGAGACTTTCTATCTTTCCCTTTGTTTCAAAAGTGTTCGCTCCGATTTACTGGAGCATTTTGATAATGCCTGCTTTAAAGGCTCTGTCTGATAATTCCAACATTTGCGTCACCTCGGTATTGCTGTCTGTTGAATGTCTCTCCCTTACGAGTGGAGATTTTCCTGGTTCTTTGTCAGTTAAGCTTAGCTTGTACCATGGACATTCTGAATGCCACATTATAAGATTCTGAGTCTCGTTTAAATCCTATGGAGAACGCTGGTATTTTTGTTTAGTCAGAAATCCACCCAGCTGGGTTCAAGCCCCAGTTTCCAACCAGCCTCCTGCGGGTGGTGATTTCAACACCAGTTCCATTTTCAAAGCCTGTGCAGTGATACTCAGGCCTCTCCTGCATGTGGTCCACCCAGTGGGCAACCCCACCCACAGTCCAGTTCTCAAAGTCTGCGATATGCTGTTTGGGGTCAGATTCAGGCACGTGAAGCTGGGGGTTAGCTCAGCATTTCTTAAACAACTTTATGGGGTACTTTCCAAGCTCCTCCCTCTCCAGATCCCCCTAGTTCTTTCCAGTTTCCTGGGGCTCCCCTTCCAATCCTCTGGCCAGACCCCACTGTGCTGCACACCTCTGGCAACAGTGCCTGAATGCAAGGCCAAGTAGTGGGGGGACAGAGTGGGGTTGTTCTTTAAGTGCAGGAGTGTATAAAAGAGCTAAAGGTCCCATCTATCATTACTGTAAGACAATATGCAATTTCTAAAATTGATATACTAAGAAATAACAGTAGAAGCATAATATTTAGAAAACATAGTAAATACCATATGTCACAGCTAAGAGTTGAAAGCGGCTGCCTCTGGAGATATTAATTTTCTTAAAGACAATTATTTGCTCAAGGAAAGAACACAGGAGTTGTTTAAGAAGGAAAACATAATCATAATACACTACTTACCTTCACAGTAAATAATCATAATAACATAAACCGCAAAATTTACTTAGTAAAAAATTATAGGATGTGTACAGCATGAATTTTTTTTCTTTAACATCTGCCACTCCTACTCAACTGTAAGCTCCATGGGATTAGAAGTATTTTTCCCGGAGCAGATACAGGTGTTCAATAAAAAGTCACTGAATGAACAAGTAAGATAAAGAGCTGATGGGCGCACAGGCAGAGACCAGGCTTACCTAGGCTTCATCCCTCTGACTGGGCAGATGCTGGCACTCTGCTACATGAGATGAGAAATACAGGAAGAAGCAGAGCAGCACTTTCAGAGAGCAGGAGAGTGGATCAAGTCTGTGACCAGTGGTAGTTTATTATTTTAGCTAATTATATCTGTTTAGAGTAGTGGTCCTCAACTGGGGGCGATTTTGCCCCCAGAAGAACACATTCAGCTATGTCTGCAGACAGTCAGGCTGTCATAACTGGGGGGATGCTACTGGCATCTAGTGGGAAGAGGCCAGGGATGCTGCTTGACACCTTCCAGTGCCCGGGACAGACCCACAGCAAAGAATTGCCTGGCCCCAAACGCTAATAGTACTGAGGGTGAGAAACCCTGATTAGAAGTGATATTCCTCATGAAAAATGATGGTATTTAATATACTTGTGTCCTTAAGACAGGCAAACCTTCACAACACTTATGCTCCAATATAGTTTACACACTTAAAAAGAGAAGGAAATGTAGTGGCATGAGAAGGCTAAAATTAAACAGAATAAGGATTTATTCACATACATACGTACACAGAGAGAGAGAGAATGAGAATGAGGAAACGGCAATGGCTTCAGGATTTCTAACGGCAATTTTATAATAAGGGCTCAAACCAGACCATGTGGGAGTGCAGCAAAATGGGACCCCATAACCAGGGACATTGCTCATAATAAGAAAAGCTGCACCATCAGCTGCTCCCTTATTCAGGTTCCCAAAGCATAATCCAAACCAGAAATAATAACACGGAAGATAATGTTTGTCACTAGACTCAGCACACGGATGACATACTGATATAACAGGTCTGGTCCTTTACTGAAGAGAAATTAGACAATTGAGGCCTAAAAGACTCCTGTTTGTGCTGCTGAGACAGGACGGGTATATTTCAGGAATGTCAGCAGAAGAATCAAACAACACACCCAGGCAAAAACGCTGTCACAACCCATTAGTAGCGTCAGGAAGGACTTGGGACATCAGCCAGAGCAGTGGTGTCACACGGTGTCTGTGGCCCCCAGGTCTCTGCTCCCCACCCCGCAAGGCCACCAACAGGCCAGTGGAGGCCAGGGGATAAGACACACACACACACACGCTTCCACTGGCCCTGCCCCACTTTTATTTGCTTTCTATACTGGGGATCAGAGAAAGCTTCATTTCAAAATGGATTTTTTTTTAAGTCCTGCTGTGGTCCCTCCCCTCCAGACACAGCTGGAGAGAGTTGAGGTCCAGTGGGTGTGAGTGACAAGCCACAAAGACCAGCCAGGGCAGTGCCCACCGCCCGGCTCCCATCCCAGCCTTGTGCACACGAGACACAGCCCCCAGGGCACCAAACGTTTCAAGAGGGCCTTTTTATTAAGGGAACCCTCCTACACTGTTGGTGGGAATGTAAGTTGGTGCAGCCACTGTGGAAAACAGTAGAGAGGTTCCTCAGAAAACTAAAAATAAAATTACCGCATGATCCAGCAATCCCACTCCTGGGCATATATCTGGAGAAAACTCTAATTCAAAAAGATACATCCATCCCAATGTTCACAGCAGCACTATTCACAATAGCCAAGACAGGGAAGCAAACTGTCCGTGGACAGATGAATGGATAAAGAAGATGTGGTACATATATACAATGGAATACTACTCAGCCATAGAAAAGAACAAAATAATGCCTTTTACAGCAACATGGATGGACCTAGAGATGATCATACTAAGCGAAGTAAGTCAGAAAGAGAAAGACAAATACCGTACGATATCACTTATATGTGGAATCCTAAATATGACGCAAATGAACCTGTCTATGAAACAGAAACAGAATCAGGGACATAGAAAATAGACTGGTGGTTGCCAAGGGGGAGGGGGTTGGGGGGGCGAGTTTGGGATTAGCAGATGCAAACTGGTGTATTTAGAATGGATAAACAACAAGGTCCTACTGTATAGCACAGGGAACTATATTCAATACCCTGTGATAAACCATAATGGAAAAGAATATGAAAAAATGTACGTATATATATATATATGTTAACTGGGTCACTTTGCTGTACAGCGGTAATTAACACAACATTGTAATTCAACTATACTTCAATAAAAAAATAAATTTAAAAAAAAAAAAAGAGGGCTTTTTAAAAAGCACAGAAGTGGATCTCATGGCACCATGTATACAAATAAGGGTCACAGGCCCGCAGGTCACCTTGAGAGACTGATACATGACCGGGGACATTATGAGACCCCAGATAAAACCGGCCTTAGTGAATTCACAGCCGACTACGACTCAGAAACCACACTTATTTTTTAAGGGCACAGGCTTGACATGAAAAAACTGAGCTCATGAAACATCGGCCAACGTATCTGTCAGCTTCTGATTTTGAAAATGCAGGAACTTGCTAGAAGCTCGTAGAAAATAATCATACTTACGGAGCCTCTAACAATTTACCTCTTCGGAGCTCATGCTGGCTGGGGGTACCTTATAGACCAGACAGTGCGAGGGGTTGGGCCGGATCCCACCCTGTAGAGGTAGCGTCACCCGCCCGGAGCTGGCTTCCAGCACGGGGTTCCAGACAGCCCACCGCACCATGTGCATACACGCCAGGTTCGACAAGGAGGTGACCGCAGCTGCCTGGAATGGAAACAAAGCACATTGGTCACGAGTCATTACCAAGCCCACTTGGGTGGGGGAAATCAACAGTGCTTTCCCGGTAAAATTTCACTAGAGAGCAAGGCAGAGGGTCATCACAAAAGAAAGAACCGCCACAGGAAGAGGACACGGCATCACATCAGTGGCTCAAAGAGAGCAGGGAAGCCAGCCTCCGGTTCTGGGACCCCCCCCCCACCAACCAGGACCCTCTTGAAGACCAACACCATCTTTATGACGCCTCCTCTTCCTGTGGGATCTTCCTGCAGGTTTTCAGACACTCTGTGCCTTACCAACATCTACCCAAATCCATGAATAAAACACCAGGAATGGCACTCTGTGTTAGTGATGAGACACGTTGTAAAATGATGAAGAAAACACGTGGATATTGGGAGACTGGGATTGACATATACACACTACTATGTATAAAATAGATAACTAAGGGACTTCTCTGGTGGTGTAGTGGTTAAGAATCCACCTGCCAAAGCAGGGGACACGGGTTCGAGCCCTGGTCCGGGAAGATCTCAGATGCCGTGGAGCAACTAAGCCTGTGTGCCACAACTACTGAGCCTGCACTCTAGAGCCCGTGGGCCACAACTACTGAGCCTGCACTCTAGAGCCCGTGGGCCACAACTACTGAGCCCACGTGCCACAACTACTGAAGCCTGCGAGCCTAGAGCCCATGCTCCGCAATGAAGGGTAGCCCCCGCTTGCCGCAACTAGAGAAAGCCCGCGCACAGCAATGAAGACCCAATGCAGCCAAAACTAAATAAATAAATAAAATGAAAAAAATGATAATAAAAAAATAAAATAGATAACTAATGAGAACCTACTGTATAGCACAGGGAACTCTACTCAATGCTCTGTGGTGAATGGGAAGGAAATCCAAAAAAGAAGGGATATATGTATACGTATAGCTGATTCACTTTGCTGTACAGCAGAAACTAACTCAACATTGTAAAGCAACTATACTCCAATAAAAATTAATTAAAAAAAAAGAATACACGTGGATATTCAATTTAGGGTTATTAGCACACAGTTTCTCCCCCAAAGTTTCAGCTCCTAATGGTATGTTCTATGTAACTTATGTGTAATTAGGAAATCAGTCAGGCAGAATGTTACATGCTGTTCCTTCTTTCACTGTCTCTATCATTGGCCAGATGCAAGGGAAGAGGACCCCAGGACACCCCAGAATTAGCCTCCACGCTCAAACAAAGCCATTTTCACAAATACGGCTTCAGGGCTTGATTCAGTAGCGTTTTAAAGAAACCACTTTCATCCGCTTATTCAAAAAGCAGCAAGAGGGACTTCCGTGGCGGTCATGTGGTTAAGACCTCACCTTCCAATGCAGGGGTGCAGGTTCGATCCCTGGTCGGGGAGCTAAGATCCCACATGGCTCATGGCCAAAAAAGCAACACATAAAACAGAAGCAATATTGTAGCAAAATTCAATAGAGTTTTAAAATGGTCCAAAAAAAGCAGCAAGAATAAAGCAGAACTCGGAGCGGGCCGTGGTCGGGTCCTGAAATTCCTGCTCGGCTGGGCAACAAGACTTGTGGTCCACCCCATTATGGCAGCTTCAGAGACAACGGCTCTGCCCCAGGCCCTGAATGGCAGATTCTGCAGGTTCCCTGGCACATCGGCTCCCCCAGGAAGGCCATTTCACAGCCAGAGGACATGGGGCGCTTGGCGACACCAGGTGAGACTGGAGCCCAGGAACAGCGCTTTCCACCCCAAGAGCCCAGCGGCACTACCCGCAGTCAGACTGACAGCCGGGACTCGGGGCAGCGGCCACGCCCACCTCTGCCCCACAATTCCCAGCCTCGGTGGTAATGCTGGGGAGAAGCCACCCAAAGGCGGCAGGTGTAAAATGCAACGTGGCCACAGCATCTCCCTTCCTGGGAGGACGAGCGCAAAGGCCCGCGTGGTTCCTCAGTGTCGCCGGGCAGCCGAGGGAGCCGAGGGCCCTCCGTCCCTCTTGACCACCGGCTGCACGCACTAACCCCGCCACCCCCAAACTCAGGCCGTGGTCACAGGGAGGCTGACAGCCTGCAAGGAGGGGGCCTCGGACTCTCGGAAGGTATGGAAGCCCAAGCCTGCCTGTGATGGTGCAGAGCATGGTCCCAAAGGAAAGGCGATGCCAACGGGGACCCTCTGACCCGAGCCGTGTCTGGGGCCACGCAAGCAGGGAAGGCTCCAGCGGTGTGCCCAGGGCTGCCCACAGACCCTGCTCATGTGGCTGGACACGGGTGAGCTGTGTGCCACTGTCACAGCCAGGACTTGACTGCACTCAGGTAAAGGGCAGACCGTCACACACACACACAAGGACCCTGGCTGGATCCAGCACAGGCGGCTGATGGCCAACTGGCTCAAACCACAGCAGAGGGTGTGCACGAGGGGACCCCAGTACAGAACAGGAAGCATGCATTTCATCCGAGTCAGTCTTCCCGGACTGTTCCAGATGATATCCCATCCCGTTATATCCTTTATATCCGTGTGGGGGAACATCCAGAATCAGTGTCTGGTTGTGAGTTAATCTCTCTTTCCTGAGGCCCCCTCGTAACTGGACCTCACACCACCCACTTCAGCTTATTCTGACCCTTTACTGGAGCCAAACTTCAGACCATGGGTAGGATACTTCATACCACCACGTGAGCAAGGATTTGGGTCCCTGTCAACTCAATGAGAAAAAAAAAATAACCCACATCCTGGAAGTACAAGCAAAGAATCGGCCGAGTTAAGAATCCTAAGCGTCTGATTCTGTGCCGTAACTTTCAATGTCTGTCAAATACAAAGATAGCGGTCTGCCCTTCCCATCCCGTTAGCCACTGACAGGATAAAACGGTATTGAACAACTACAGTGTATCAGGGAAAAGTTGATATAAGTCTATTGTTTTTTAAAAATAAATTATAGGGCTTCCCTGGTGGCGCAGTGGTTGGGAGTCCGCCTGCCAATGCAGGGGACACGGGTTCGTGCCCCAGTCCGGGAGGATCCCACATGCCGCGGAGCGGCTGGGCCCGTGAGCCATGGTCACTAAGCCTGCGCGTCCAGAGCCTGCGCTCCACAATGGGAGAGGCCACAACAGTGAGAGGCCCGCGTACCGCAAAAAAATAAAAATAAATAAATAAATGTATTAGCAAAACTGGCCACTAAAAAAACTCTAAGGATTCACTACTACCTAGACTACGTTTGCAAACAGCCGTCTCCCCAAAAATTCGTGAGTTTATAACAGGATCCAAATGAAAATAAAAAGCGTGCCCCCGTTTTCATGCTATTTGTGCAACCCCTTCCGGCTTAACCTTTCCAATGCGGTGACGGATCCCCAGCTTCCGGTTTCACACACCTTTTGATTTTCTCGTCCTCAGTCTGCACGGCACTCTTCTGTGTAAGGCAGCTGTCAGTTACACAAACACCCACTTCCCACGCTTCGTTTTAACAGCCCAGGAACAAAACCTAGAAGAGGCAGGAAGGATCCTCCCCGAGCCTCCAGAGGAGCAAGGCCCTCCCGACGCCTCGACTTTGGCCCGGCAGGTTCTGGATCCGGAACTGACTGGGAGGGAATAAATGTCTGTTGTTTGAAGCCAAGTAGTTTGCGACAATTTGTTCAGGCCGCCCCAGGAGGAATCCCCTCCGCCTCTGTCCTCAGACCAACTCAGAAATCCCTTCGAGGCAGGTAAAACTTCAGGTTATTTCACGAGGTTGATTTTCCTTTAGATCTTCAGTGAGACCTAATTCCTCCTGCCGGGGCCCCCTGTCACCCACTGAGCCCCCTCCATGCTAACTCTGGTCACCGCAGCCCGACGCCCAGAAACACACTGCAGAGGTGACAGGGAACCCATGGGGTGGGGGGGGGGGTCCCCTGGCCCTGAGGCCACCTCCCGAGACAGAGCTGGGCCCGAGGGCCAGACCCTGGATGGGGGCAGCCACGCTGGGGCCCCTGGTGAGCACAAATGAGGAAAGCAAACTGTTGTGGCAGAACGTGTCCAAATGTCCCCGACAGCACGCCCATCACAGAGGCTGTGGTGACCGCGAGTCACAGAGAGAGATTTAGGAAGCACGGGACAGATGGAGGAACGGGCAGAAGGCGGCCCGGCCTGGGCCAGGCACAGGTCTGTTCTGGGGTGTCCATGTGACCCTCTGCACCGTCCGCGAATGCTGACCACGGAGGGAGGGCCAAGGCCCACCCCAGCGGCACAGACCAAGGAGCGTGCACCTGCCTACGAGCCGGGGCCGGTCCACATTGGCAGCCGGCGGCTCTGAGGTCTCAGAGCTGGGCCACAGGCAACGCACAAGGGTAAGATGACTTGTTTCCCGCATCCTCCTGAGAGGACACTGGCTGCCTGGCCACTGAGGTGAACCTCGCAAGGCCCGAGAGCCTGAAACACGCCCAAGGGGAAGAGTCAGGAGAGAAACAGGCGTCCAGAGCCAGAATCTCCCCCCTCCTTCCCGCCAAGGAGCACGAGGCACCCAGGACCACCGGGCAAAGCAAAGGCTCACATACCATCAGCCCAAAGTCATTCCTTCCAGAAGTGGATCGATTATACGCCAAAAGCTTTTCCAACTCAGACGTACAGAGAACGCGGCAGCTGCTGCAGACTGATTTCCTTCATACACATGCAGGGTGGAAAAGGAGACCTAACGACATATAAAGTCGTCTAAGCTGCCCGTATACGACACCGCGTACGCAGAGTCATTTAAAAGCACAGTAATCACTTGGCAGGCAATATTTTCATTTCATTCTACAGAGTACAGTAATTATTTTTAAACATACACATGAGCAATGAAAAACAACAGGGGTATGGTTTTAAGAAAGCTGTAAACTAGAATTACTCTTCATACTGGCTAAAGGGCTCATAACACTCGGGTCCTCTTTGCAAAAAAGATACCAACTCAACAAGAGCTGAGAGAAGCAATAGGGAATCCGTCCTGAGTTTGGGGCCGTGGCTGGTGAGGTGGACAGGCGTGCAGCCTCTAGTCCTTCGGAGTCTGCAGCCCAGCAGCCAGAGCATGGGCACTCCAGGGACTTTGTATCTGCTTCCTCTGGAGAACCGGCCCCTTGCCGGGGTCCGCTTCCCTCCTCGCATCTCCCACTGGGTCCTACAGAGCCCTTGACCTTGGGGCTCAGGCTTGGTGGCCTGGCATCCCTTCCTGCGGGCACCTCTGCTCCACGGGGCCGTGACCCCAGTGCAGTCAACAGGGAACTCCACGGCCTGGAATAACGACTACTACAGGGAAGGGATGCACTGAGGCCAGCCCTAGCCTTTCTATGTGGGGTTCCTAGTGGGGTCTCAGGAGAAGGCGGCTCGCTTGCGTTCGGAGTCACCACCCGGGGAAGAAGTAAGCCTGAAGCTGTCTGCTGCCGCTGCCACCCCTACCCCAACCCCCAGGGCACCATGAAATCCTGAGCACAGCGGGAGAGAAGCCGGCAACAGAGAAACACGCAGGGCAGGCAAGGGAACGCAGGGGAGAGGGACGGAGGGGAACAGCCTCCGTGCCAGCCAGGCTGAGGCCGTGCGGAGGATGCAAGACCTGAAAGAAAAAGTCAACCAGCTGGACTTGAAACCAAGAAACAGCATTACCATTGGGGACAAGTGGTAAAGAGGACATGGGATCTCTCTGCTTATTTCTTACAACAGCATGTGAATCTGTAACGACGTCAAAATAAAGTGTAATTTAAAAAACAGTGAGGTACATGACAAAAGCTATATAAAGTGCTGGTAAAAAAAAAAACAAAACTGTTTAATGACTGTCCACAAAAAAAGAAGGTCCAGAACACATGAAAGAGAAAATCCCACTTACAAGAGCAGCACAAAAATTAAATATCTGTGAATAAACTTAGTAAGAACTGTTCAACTGTTTAAAATCTACATTGTAAACCTGTATTTAAAATCACTCCCAAAAGACACAAAAACAGAAGTGGACCAACAGAAAGCCTTCCCTTCTTCCTGGTTATGACATCACAAATTAATAAATTTAATGCAATCCCAATAAAAATGCCAGCGAGCTCTCTTCATGGAGCTAGACCTGTTGATGCTGAAGTTCCTCGGGAAAAGCCAACGTGGGGAGAGCAGGGAGAGCCAGGAAGGGGAGGGGCTGCAGGCCGCACCCGCCACCAAGAGGCCCAGCAGCCTCGGCCGGGACCCTGTGGTCCCAGCACAGAAACAGAGCAGCCACGGGCAGAATAAAGATCTAGAAGCAGATGCAAGTGTAAACGGAGATCTAGCGTATGACTAGGAGGCATCTTAACTCACTGCAGCACAGAAGGACTTTTTAATAAGGAGTATCGGGACAACTGGATGGCCCCTGGAAAAAGATAAAATTAGACCCATTCCTCACACCACAAACGAGATCTAAACATAAAAACTGAAACTATACACGTACTAGGAGAAAACACGGATAAATTCTTCTATAGGAGTAGGGAAAGGCTTTTTAACTACGACTCAAAATCCAGATACAATGAAAGAAAAGACGGATACATTTGACTGCATCAAAAAATTTTGAAGTTTACATGATGTTATGGACTGAACGTTTGTCCAAAACAAACATTCCCTAAAATTCATACATTGAAGCCCTAATTCCAAAGTGATGGCATCTGGAGGTGGGCCTTTGGGAGGTACTTAGGTTTAGATGAGGTCATGACAGCGGGGCCCCCACAGTGGGATTAGTGCCCTTATAAGAAGAGAAAGAGAGAGCTCCCCCTCTCCCTCCACACACATACACCACTGAAAGGTCACGTGAGCACACAGCGAGAGGGTGGTGTCCACAAACCAGGAAGAGAGGCCTCACCAGGAACCAGATCTGCAGGCGCCTTGATCTTGGACCTCCAGCCTCCAGAACTGCGGGAAATACATGTCTGTTGTTTAAGCCACCCAATATATGGCATTTTGTTACAGCAGCCTGAGCAGACTAAGACACGTGGCCCAAAAAAATCAGGGACGAGGGAAATAAAATGACAAAACTGGGAGAAAATATCTGCAATATATGTCTCAGATAAAGCGAGGAAATATCCTTAACATACAAAGAGCTCTTAACATTTGATGACAAGGTGCAAGAGCACTACAGAAAAATGGCAAAAGACATGAATAGACAACTCACACATATGAAAACATGTTCAACTTCATTTATAATCAGAGAAATGCAAATTCAACTATACTGTGATACCATTTCTTGCCCATCAGATTAGCAGAACTCAAAAGCTTGACGATGCAACTATTGGTGAGCCAGTGGGGAGACAGGTCCCCCAGTACACTGCCAGTGAGAACAGAACAGCGTGCAACCCCTCTGGAGAAACTGGACAACAGTTAACAACACAATATATACATTTAACCTCCAATCCAGCAAACACACTTCTGGGAGCTCACCCTGAAGGTGCCCCTTCTACAATACAAAAGTGCACTCGCACAAGACCATTCATCTCAGCATCGCTTACAGCTGCAAAATACTGGAAACTATCTGAATATCCAAATATAGGTAATTGGGCAAATAAACTGCAGAGCACAATGGAGCAAGTGCAGCTGGAAGGAGGAGCGGGGAGGCAGGACTGCCGGGCGGGACTGCCAGGGTGAGCTGGGCCGGGGAGAAGATGCAACGAGCCGCAAGGCCCACGCACAGGTCTGCTCCCCCCGACCCCGTGTGGAAAGGGGAGCTGAGCCAACACCCACACATCTGGGATATTCGCACAAAGCAGCCCAGGAAGGAGGGGCCCCGAGCCACAGAGCTGGCTCCCACCAGGCGACTCTTCTCGGACCACCTTTTGGTAGAACTTTGACTTTCAAAACTATATTTGTGTTCTTTATATTCAAAAAATAAAACTAACTCAATAAGGACGGGCAGGGGAAATAACTATAAAACTGAAAGCAAAGAGAAACAGAAGGACCCGACTGCATTCAGATGAACAGCGTGAACACACAGAAGGGGCCGAGCCAAGGGGCCCAGGACAACACTGGCTGCTCCCCTGGGTCTCGGCCACTAACGAACCCTGAACTCTGCCTGGTAGGTTTGTTCCTGACAGCTGTCTGGGTGAAGCTACTCTGACGTTACTTTAGGTGCCTCCTAGGATTGAGCAAGCGAGTTGCCATGCGGACGGCACTGGGAGCCAGGCTCCTCTGTGGAAGGAGAGGTGCAAACGTGGAAGGTGAAGCCTGGGGCGCCCCGCCAGGTGGATGGGGTCAGCAACAGCTCAACTCCTAAGCCGTGTGCATGCACACGGATGCGTGTACATGTGTGTGCGTCTATTTAAGTATGTGTATGCATGCGTACCTGTGTGTGCACATATACGTGCATGTGTGTCTCCATATGTAAACTGTCCGAGCTCTGTCCACTGAGCGGGCTTAGAAACAAAGACAATCCCAGCGCCCAGACCTGGATTCTAACACTTTCCCCTTTAAAAAGAGCCAGGGCTCATCAAAACCAAGGGAAGTCTAAGAAACCGTCACAGTCCAGAGGAGCCTGAGGAGACATGATGACTAAATGTCAGGTGGCCTCCTGGACGGGGTCCTGGAGCAGCAAAGGACATCAGGCAAGGAAATTCGACTTACCTGAAGTATGGACTTCGGTTAGTAACAATGCATCAGTACTGGTTCATGAGGTGTGACAAATGTCCCATCCTAATGACGTTAATAATAGGGGAAACTGGGAATGGGTATATGGGATCTCTCTGCACTATCTTCACTGTTTTTCTGTAAATCTAAAACTTTCCCAAAATAAAAAGCGTTTTAGAAAAAGGAAGAGGTGGTAAACCACAGCTCCCCACATAAGTGGCTGATTCCAGAGCTGGAACAGGGAAGAGGCAAGATGAACCTGAAGCATCTTCTGCCAGAAAACGCTCAAAAAACAAAACATGACGGGGATGTCGCAGGGACACGGCCTGAAGGGACTCTGGCTGAGTATGGGACAATCTGAACACCAAAAATAATTAGGGGTGGTCATTTTAAAAACAGGGATCCAGGGCTTCCCTGGTGGCGCAGTGGTTGAGAGTCCGCCTGCCCGTGCAGGGGACACGGGTTCGTGCCCCGGTCCGGGAAGATCCCACATGCCGTGGAGCGGCTGGGCCTGTGAGCCATGCCGCTGAGCCTGCGCGTCCGGAGCCTGTGCTCCGCAACGGGAGAGGCCACAACAGTGAGAGGCCCGCGTACCGCAAAAAAAAAAAAAAAAAAACAGGGATCCAGAAGTCCATACCAATATGGACTCAATGGCCGAGTCAATCAATTAATCCATCCGCGAGGGAGAAGGGAGGGTTCTGGACAGTGGAAAGCCATGTGGGGGAAAGGCTGGGGTTGGAAATCATGCTTCTGAGAGAGGCAGCAATGGATGCCAACCTAGGGGGACATTCAGACAAGGAGCAGGTATCTGCGTGGCTTAAAGAGCCTCCCCACGGTCTGCTTATTAGTTGCAAGGAAGAAAACAGTAACTCCACGGTGGAGGCATCACACAACACCCAACCAGACGACCCAAGTGAACAAGGCCAGTGCGGTTCAGATGGACACCATGCACCTGCACCTGTGGCCATGAGACCCCGGGGACACGCCTCACACAGTGTCCAGCGGGGATGCACAACCCGACTCCACCAGGAGGGAACATCAGCAAATCCAAAATAAGGAACTTGCTCTCTAGGACATTTTGTAAAGGGGGGAGAATATGGCATAAAAAATAAAGTCTTAAAAAGACAAAGAAAGGCTGTGGAGCTGATCCAGGCTGAAGGAGACCACAGAGCCGTGTGATCCTGCACTGGGTCCTGTACTGAGAGAAACACTGCAAAGGACACGGCTGGATGGATGGGCAGAACCGAAAGGTGGATGGGAGATGGGGGCGTGGAGTTGATGCTAAGTGAACTGAGGTTGACCCTGCACTGTGCTTACACAGGGGACACCCTCAATCTCAAGGAGGCATGGAGGCATTTAGGGGTCAGGAGCATGATGTCTGCAGTTTACTCTCAAGTGGTTCAGAAAAAATACGTGTGTGAGTCTACATACATGCACACGTGTGTGCGCACACACACACACACACACACACACACACACACGGGGAGGGAGGGAGGAAACGTGAGCAAGCGAGTGCAACTAAAGCAGATGGGGCAAATGTAATCAGTCAGTGAAACTGAACCAAGACTAAACCAGTATTTTTTGTATTTCTGCAACTTGTCTGTAAGTTTTTACAGAAATAAAATAAAAAGTTTTCGACAGAACAAAATAAAGTCCCACTATGCCTTTAAAAAAAAAAAAACAGTGTGAAGAAAATGAAAAGGCAAGCCACAGACTGAAAAAATATTCACAATCTATGTATCTGAAAAAGAATTTATATCCAAAATATATAAAAGAAACCCCCATCCACGCAATAAAAAAGGCAAACAACCCAAAACAATGGAATGACCACTTGACAAAGGCAGATTGGGAACGGCCAACAAACACACAAACAAGTACATGGTATCACTGGTCGCCAAGGAAATGCAAAGCAAAGCCACAGTCACAACCCCTAAAGTGCCTGAAACTAAAATGACAAGCAGAATCCAATGCTGGTGAGCACGCAAGCAGCCAAGCCCTCAGACAGCGCCGGTGCGACCACCTGGACAGGCTGGCACTGCTTACAAGGAAAGCGCACATCTACCTGTGACCCAGCCACTCTGCTCCACAGTATTTACCAAAGAGAAATGAAAATATACGTCCATAAAAAGACTTACCCAAGAATGTTTCGGGCAGCTCCATTCACAAAGTAGAAAAGCCCACCAAGCGAAAAATGAAGAAACAGTTTCATAGGACAGAAAACTCAGCAATAAAAATGAATGAACCGGGACTTCCCTGGTGGCGCAGTCGTTAAGAATCCGCCTGCCAATGCAGGGGACACGGGTTCGAGCCCTGGTCCGGGAAGATCCCACGCGCCACGGAGCAATGAAGCCCGTGCACCACAACTACTGAGCCTGCGCTCTAGAGCCCGCGAGCCACGACTACTGAGCCCGCGTACCTCAACTACTGAGGCACATGTGCCTGGAGCCCGCGCTCCGCAACAAGAGAAGCCACCGCAATGCAAAGCCCATGCACCGCAACAAAGAGTAGGCCCCGCTCACCACAGCTAGAGAAAGCCCGCGCGCAGCAACGAAGACCCAACGTGGCCAAAAATAAATAAATAAGTAAATTTTAAAATTTAAAATAAAAAATGAATGAACCACATGAATGAATGTCCAAAACATTATGCTGGATGGGAGAAATCCAGACACAGTGTTCAACAACAAAAACAAAAGCACGAGGCATACAAAGAAACAGAAAAGTATGGCCCATTCAAAGGAAAAAATAAATCAACAGAAACTGTCCCTGAAAACGACCTAATGGTAGATATACTAGACAAAGGCCTTAAAACTACTGTCTTAAAGATGCTCAAAGAACTAAAGGAAGATGTGGAGAAAATCACGAAAACTCTGTATGAACAAAATGGAAATATCAATAAAGAGACAGAAAACCTAAAAAGAAATTCTGGAGCTGAAAATTACAATAACCAAAAATGAGAAATTCACTGGAGGGATTCAAAGGCAGATTTGAACATGCAGAAGAAAGAATCAATGAACTTGAAGATAGAACAATGGTAATTACTGAGTCTGAAAAAGAAAAAAAATTGAAAAAAAAGCAGAAAGAACTTAAGGGACCTATGGGACACTATCAACTGGACCAATATACACATCCTGGGAGTCTCAGGAGACAAGCAAGAGAAAGGGGCAGAGAGAGTATCTGAAGAAATAATGGCTGAAAACCTCCCAAATTTGATGAAAGACATGAATATAAACATCCAAGAAGCTCAATGGACCTGAAGAGATCCACACTGAGATACACTGTAATCAAACTTTCAAAAGACAAAGACAAAGAGCAAAAATTGAAATCAAGGAGAGAAGCAAACTGTCACGTACAAGGGATCCTCAATAAGATTATCAGCACATTTCTCATCAGAAACTTGAGGCCAGAGACAGTGAGCCAGCATACCAAAGTGCTAAAAGGAAAACAAAACTGTCAACCAAGAATCCTATATCTGGCAAAACTCTCCTTCAAAAGTGAGGGAGAAATTAAGACATACCTACATAAACAAAAGCTGAAGGAGTTCATTATCACTAGACCTGCTTGCAAGAAATGCTCAAGGGAGTCCTGCAGGGTGAAATGGAAGGACACTGGACAGTAACTCAAAGCCATATGGGAAAAAAAAGATCTCAATGAAGGTAAATATATGGACAATATAAAAGCTAATATTATTGAAACAGTGGCTTGTTATCGCTCTTTTTGTTGTCTACATGATTTAAAACACTAATACATATAAAGGAAAAAAACCAATTATTAGTGTAAAAGCTACTACAACTTTGGTTTGTAACTCCATATCTTGTTTTCTACATAATTTAAGAGAATAACACATTGAAAAGCATTATTATTTTATGTTTTGGGCACACAATGTATAAAGACGTAATACTATGGCATCAACAACCGAAAGGGTGGGAGACGGTGCTACAAATGAACAGAGTTTTTGTACGTTATTGAAATTAAGGTGGTACAAATTCAAATTAGTGTTATAACTTCTGGATGCTAAAGGTAGTCCCCATAACCACAAAGAACTGAGCTATAGAATATACACAAAAGGAAATGAGAAAGGACTTTAAACATTTCACTTCAAAGAAAATCAACCAAACGCAAAAGAAAACAGTAATGCAGGGACCCAAAAAAAAAAAACTTTAAGCATATAGAAATAAATAACACAATGATAGAAGTAAGTCCTTCCTTATCAGAAATTACTTTAAAGGTAAATGGATTAAACTCTCCAATCAAAAGACAGAGACTGGCAGAATGGATAAAAACACATGATCCAACTATACACTGTCTATAAGAGACCCACCTGAGAACCAAAGACACATACAGGCTGGAAGTGAAATGCATATCAACAGAGTAAAAAGGGAAACCCCAGAATGGGAGAAAATATTTGCAAATCGTATAGCTGATAAAGGATTGATATGCAAAATATACAGAAAACTCCACAACCCAATAAAAAACTGGCAAAAAACCTAGACATTTCTCCAGATAAGACACACAAATGGCCAACAAGCATATGAAAAGACGGCCAACATCACTAATCGCTAGGTAAACGCAAATCAAAAGTACAATGAGGGCTTCCCTGGTGGCGCAGTGGTTGAGAGTCCGCCTGCCGATGCAGGGGACGCGGGTTCGTGCCCCGGTCCGGGAGGATCCCACATGCCGCGGAGCGGCTGGGCCCGTGAGCCATGGCCGCTGGGCCTGCGCGTCCTGAGCCGGTGCTCTGCAACGGGAGAGGCCACAACAGTGAGAGGCCCGCGTACCACAAAAAAAAAAAAAAAAGTACAATGAGATACTACTTCATACCCATTAGGATGGCTCCTATCCAAAAAATAGAAAGCAATGAGCATTGGCAAGGACGTGGACTGTTGGTGGGAATGTAAAATGGTGTAGCCACTGTAGACAACAGAATGGTGCCTCCTCAAAAGTGAAAAATAGAATTACCATATGATCCAGTAATTCCACTTTTGGGTATATACACAAAAAGTATTGAAGGCAGGTCTCAAAGAGATACTCGTACACCCATGGTCACAGTAGCATTGTTCTCAATAGCTAAAACATGGAAGCAACCCAAGTGCGGTCTATCCATGCAATGGAATATTATTCAGCCTTAAGAAGGAAGGAGGGCTTCCCTGGTTGCGCAGTGGTTGAGAGTCCGCCTGCCGATGCAGGGGACGCAGGTTCGTGCCCTGGTCCAGGAAGATCCCACATGCCGTGGAGCTGCTGGGCCCGTGAGCCATGGCCGCTGAGCCTGCGCGTCCAGAGCCTGTGCTCTGCAGCAGGCGAGGCCACGGCAGTGAGAGGCCCACGTACCACAAAAAAAAAAAAAAAAAAAAAGAAGGAAGGAAATTCTATGATATGCTACAACATGGATGAACCTTGAAGACTTATACTAAGTGAAATAAGTCAGTCACAAAAGGACAAATACTGTATGATTCTACTTACATGTGGTACTTAGAATAGTCAAAATCATAAAGACAGAAAGTAGAGTCATGGTTCCCAGGGGCTAGTAGGCGGGGAGAATGGGGAGTTTGTTTAATGGGCACAGAGCTTCAGTTTTACAAGACGAAAAGAGTTATGGGGACGGATGGTGATGATGGTTGTACAACAATGTGAATGTACTTAATACCACTGGCTGTACACTTTAAAATGGTTAAGATGGTAAATTTTATGTGTATTTTCCCACAAGAAAAAAAGACATTTAAAAAAAAAAAAAGGCAGAATACCACTGAATTGGACACTTTAAAAATCATATTAGGGTATGTGAATTTCTCCTCAATGAAAAAATATTTTTTTAAAAAAGACAAATAGGGCTTCCCTGGTGGTGCAGTGGCTGGGAGTCTGCCTGCCGATGCAGGGGACGCGGCTTTGCGCCCCCGTCCGGGAGGTTCCCGCGTGCCACGGAGCGGCTGGGCCCGTGAGTCATGGCCGCTGAGCCTGTGCGTCCGGAGCCTGTGCTCTGCAACGGGAGAGACCCCAACAGTGGGAGGCCCGCGTACCGCAAAAAAAAAAAAAAAAAAGACAAATAAAAATAACACAATTTTTAAAAAGTGAGTTGTTATCTTTCCTAAAACCATAAGGGAGACCCAACATTCAGGACAAAATAGAAGACTCTGCACCAATCCCCTCTTCTTTAGCAACCTCCACCTAAGCAGACAGTCGGAAACTCAGCAGGTCCTGCGCGCTCGGTGGGGGGCCTCTGATGGTGACAACCTCAAGCTGCAGCACAGCGAGATGTATGGCTGCAATGTGTATACAGCTGCAAGGTGACTCAATCAGGACACGGACCTGGCTCCAGGGTCCAAGGAGGGGTTATTTTGAAAGCTCTCCAGAGAACCCTCAAGACATCTGTATTTCCAAGTTCTAGAAAGTTTAAATTTATGTAATTTTCAGAGTAAATCCAGGCATGATACCTATGTTAAGCACTCAAATCTCTGTTACATGAACTTGTTTTGTTCAAAGAATACGAGCAAATATATAAATAAATTAGAGTTTTACCCCCCAGAGATGTGGGAGAGGGTTATTTTGCTGTGTTACTCCCCAGAAAAGAGCTCTTTTGACCCCTCGCAGCCCCGTGGTGATCTGCACTTATTCTGACATAAAAACGCAGCAAAGGACACTGGGTCTGTTTATTTTTACAGCTACCTTCTTTCCACGTCACTCTCATGTTCTAGGCAGTCTGCTTTATCAGCTTTATTCAAACAGCAAATGTTTCTGGAGGCCACACTTGCAAAGCTCACGGCATTTCCAAACGGGCCTTCTGCTGTGGGTGCACTGTCCCCATGGACTCAGGTTTCTAGAAGGTACGTTGTCTGGATCAGAAGAACACTTAACCCAAAGACAAATCACAAAGGCTTTAGTCGTTCTGGCTAACAGATTACAAACAAGGGGTGTGTCTTCTCAAAACTTTTTTCTAGTTTGTGTCTAATGACTACCAAAATATTCAGGACCAAAACAATCCTCTGAGACTCAGGTGACTGGGTATAAACTGGAGGCACTATTAGCCCAGATGGCCTCTCGCTGATCTAGATAAACACTTGAAAGTGAACAGTCACACAAAGGTCTATTTCTGATTGAGGAAAATACTTAAAACGTACACCCAGGCAGGCTGGGTGACTGATGATACCGAGAACTTTGTTTTATTTTTTAGGTGTGACGATGGTATTGCAGGGAAGTTTTACCCCCATCTTTTGGAAAGATCTCCTGCACTGTCCACAGAGGAAATGGCACGGGGTCTAGGATTTGCTCTAAAATAATCTGGGAGGAATGCGGACAGGAAAGAAAGGCAGCGACAAGGCTGGCCAGGAGCTGATGACTTCGGAGACTGGCGATGGGTACATTCATTGGGTTTGTCGTACGCTTCTATCTTCATATTCGAAAGTCTCTATAATTAAAAAGGTCTTAAAGAAAAGAACGTATATGCCGAAATGTTCACAATAATCAAAACAGATGCAATTATGACTGGAATTTGCTTCAAAATGAACCAAAATGGGTTGTGCAAGAGGGTATGGACAAAACAAGAGTGTCCACGAAGTGGATAACTGCTGAAGCTCCTTGGGGCTTATTTTACTATCCGGTCTGCTTTTGTCTACACTTGGCATGTCCACCACATAGAGTTTTTTAAAAGGAAAGAAAGGGGAGAAAGGAATTTGCAGGCTGAATGCACCCGAAGACACGCTCCATAATGGACTGCAGAGGGAAGCAGGAGCATGCCAGCTGCGACATGTCCCTCCAAGGCCGAGCCCTGACCTTGCAGGAGGCCCAGTGGGCCACGTCCCCTCCTGGGACACTCCTCGGGGAAGGAGCGAGAGCCCATTTCGACAGCATCAGGCTAGTTTTCTCCTGTACGTCTAAGTCTGGTTGTGGTGGGAATGTCTGATTTGGTTTTCACCCCCGGAATGCTAACCCATCCTCACTGTTCCATGCAGCAAGTAATTTGTGCGGAAATTCATTTCAGACACAGGAACATTTCCTCTCCAGATTACACTGAAGAAAGTACACTTGATGACAGTAAAACGGAATCCAATATTCCATGTTAAGATAAACCTCCACATCAAAAAGAACTGATGAGCTATTTCAAGCCACATTCCAAGAGCTCCACAAGCAACAGCGCGTGGCGGATCCACCTGTCAGCGGGTAAGCATTTCAGTGAAGAGTTAAAAACTTAACAATCAAGTGTTGGGTAAGACATAAAGTTTCAGGACACAGGCTTTATAATCACAAGCGAATTGTAATTAACGTTCTCGAGGGGACACAATCTAAACGTAAATGAGTGGAGAGCCAGGCCCTCTGCTCCTCAGGGGCTCCCTCTGTACCGACCCCCTGCCCACGCCCAGTGGCAGCACCAGGGATGTTGCACCTGAGCCGGCGAACTTCCCCCCAGGATGGGGAAGCCCCAGAAGCCCCTCCCTCCTGGTAAAGCTCCACCCCAGGCCCAGAGGGCCTGCCCCGGGCTGACAAGCATATCTGCATACAGTTGCATTTTAGCTGAAATTTCTGGTAACAAAGAAAGAAAAGCAGAGCTGGGAACAAGAACTTTGTGAGAACAACGGACATCATTCCTTCGCCTATACTCAGAATACCTGCCTCTGGGTCTGCTCACCTGATTAGGACTCTGAATTACACGAGGCACAGACATCAGAGAGGTCAGTTCACTGCTACCAGAGGACATCAGGAACTAACACAGCAGCTGTGCTGACACCCCATTCTCCTTCCAAAGGCCCCCCAAGACCGCTCCCAGCCCCCTGCTCTTGCCTCAGCTGCACGGTGATGCGGGCAGACTGACCACCACAGAAGGTGTCTTGTTGGCCTATTTTTATTTTTAATTTACTTGTTAAATTGATATTTGCTTTTTCAAACAAAAATCTGAATCTTAAGAAGAGCATGACTTGGGTTTTCCGAAAAATCTGCATCAATGATGTAAATGATGTCTCTTTGTTACATTCCTTCCAACTGAATCCTATAGATTCTTACTCTTGGTTCTGACGTGGACACGTACAAAGTCCACTCTAAGAAAACATTCACTTCTTGTGCAGATTCAAGCTTTACTACACTTACTATTTGAAAAAGGCATTAAAATGGTCTCATTCTTTCAAAATAATTATTGATTCAATAATCATGAATTAATGATGTTATGCTGCATGATGCCTGTTTATTGAACTGTTTATACCAGCTGCCAGCAGAGTGTACGTACTATTACCATAAAGATGGGAAATGATTAGAGCAAAGCTATCACTTGGAACAAGTGTTTTCTAGAATCATATTCCACGCTTGTTATCCATATTGTTAATAATAATCACACTGCTTTTAACGGAAGAAAAATGAATGGTGACTATGCTTATTCTGCGCGCGTAGAGCCCGTCGCCAGGCGGCACGCGAAACAAGCGGATGGTTCTTACGTTGCCGTCCGCTCCCGAAGGGCTGTTAAACACGTACTCCAGCTGAAAGACGATGGTGAACGCGGGCTGACAGACCATCTCAGGGAGCTGGAGGCGGCTTCTCGAGACCAGAGCGTGGTTTCCAGATCTGCGCCGAGAACACACAGAGGGGGCGTGTCAGACGGGGCTCCTGCTGCCCGGCACCCCACCCGCCATCAGCTCGGGCGCCGCGGCACCGGGCGCTGCTGCTGCAGTCTGGTACAGTGAGTCCCCCAAGCAATGGCACTGAGCCCTTCTGGGTGTTTGGCCATCAAGGTAACTTCCCAGACCAGAGCCTCTCTTAGGTGCCGCAATCAACACTCTCCCAAAATGCCAGCACTGGTATCAGGAGGACGGAAGGGCTCCAGGGAGGTACCCCTCCGAGGCCGGCTTCCGTCCAGCTTCACGTATGGAACCCCTAGGCGATGTCTCTGTTGTGATTTGAGACGCACAGGACTGAACAGAGCGGCAGAACTTACTGCCCTCTGGTTCTGTGTCATGTGAGAAAGGGATCACAGGGCGCATCTGGAGGAAAGCACGCCAGGGCTCCACAGCTGGAAGCATCTGTTATGCTAACTCCAAAACCCGTCGTGGCACAAAAACCAGGATCTTTCCAACCTCACAACACTGAGGTCTGCTCCTGATGGGGACGACTAAGCAAGAGGAATCAAAGGCACCGGGCAAGAACCCAGGTGGATGAGTGCACACCTCGCGTGTAAGAACAGCTCCTTTCACTCTGATCCCTGGTCAGGTGCCCACCCGCACCTCCTAACTCCACGCGGACCGCGACCTGGGACCCCGGGGGAAATACCTGGCCTTCGAAGAGGCGCCAACTCTCCGGCTGAAGCTGGCAGAGTGCGTCAAGGACACCTCCAGCTCAGGCACCAGCACCACCACCTGTGGCCTCTGCACGAAGCCCAGCCCGTTGTGCACGCCCACGCACAGGCGCCGCTCCAAGATCTCCAGGGCACCACTGTCCAGCGGGCCGCCCGCCTGGGAAGAGCACACATGGCACAGAATAAGGTCGGTGCGGAGGGGGGCGGGAGCTCGCCAGGAAAGCTCCCAGCAGAGAGCCCCAGCAGAGAGAAGAAACTAGAACAGAGGTTTCAGACATTCCAGACCAGACGGAGCTTAGGGAAGCACCATCCAATCCGAGCAGACTGGCCTCAGGCCATTTTCTAGGTACTTCGGGGATTTCTCGCGTAGCGTCATCTCGTAGAGCAATACATCCCTTAGATGCCTGAATCAGCTAACTCTCGCTCCGGGTTTCCAAGGTTGAGCTACGATTCTCAAGACGCAGCAAACCAGCAACAAGGGGCCCTAGCACCTCCAACAGTGAGAGGAAGTGAGCTCCAAGTGGGCTCCAAGAAGTGAGAGGTCCCGGAGTCAAGGGCAGGCGCTGACCAAGGCTGAACACAGCGAGCTTCAACACCTCTGCCCTCCCACAGCTCAGACACCTGAGACTTGGGGCGGACAGGGCCGCAGGAAGAGTGGGCATATTTAGGCAGTAAGTCTGCCCCAAAGTGATCCCTGGATATTAAAGTGTTTTCATCTTAACAAAAACAACATACAGGCGCCCTAACAAATGAGCAAGGATATTCCTCCAGGCTATTACTGTTTATTAAATTATGTGATTGTCGCAAAATGATCCCTGAATTTTCGAGTTTTCTTCATTGCCCATTAATCATGCTGAACAGACGTAAATTCAGCCCATTAGCCTCTGAGTACTGAAAATAAAACGAAGGTGATAACGGAGTATCTGCCAGTTGGATGGGAACAAAAATACAAAGAGAGTAAAAACACATAATAAAGTGATCTTTATGGGAATATATAAAATTCCACAATAATGCTCTTAAACATCTTTCTACCCTCAGACAATCTTTTCTGAGCCATAAGAAAACAGCAGGAACTATGCCAAGAAAATGTATGATGCTGTCTCAGCCCTCTTCTCTGCTTCGTGTCTGCTTCACATGAGACTACATTACACAGCACAACATTTTCCAGAACGGGTAGAGAGCAAAAGAAAAGACCACCTTACTCGTGCGTGTACACACATTCGTGTGTGTGTGTGTGTGTGTGTGTGTCAACAATTTGCTAACTTCACAGACCACGAGGATGGGCACCCGCTGACCGCACATTCATTCTCACAAATACATGTTAGAGACCTACTATGTGCCGACTGTTTTAGGCACATCAGGTGCAGTGGTAAAGCAAACCAAGTCCCTGTCCTCCTGGTGCAAATACTCCAGAGAGGGACCCACAATCCACCCGTAAACAGTAAGGAAACCAGGTGCTCTCCGAGAGGGCCAAGCACCCAGAGAAACGAAGCAGGGTGATGCGTCAGAGAGCGCGCCCGGCGGGGAGGAAGGGGGACGCTGCCTGCAGCTTGGGCAGGGCGGCCCCTCAGGGCAACAGGTCTGCACTGAGACATGATACCTGAGAGGGGTCGTGCACAGATCCAGACATGATACCTGAGAGGGGTCGTGCACACATCCAGAAGAACATGCACGAAAGTGGGCCATGTGTTCAAAGGCCCACAGTGGGGACGAGGCATCACGGTGCGGAGTCTGCAGGACAGCGTCACACAGGCAAAACTGAGCAGTATTAGGGGAAGCACCGCTCACAGTAAACTGCTTCGATGGGGCAAAGTGGTTGAGATCCCTAGTCGTCTCCTTGGAAACATCCTCAAAATGTCCCTTGTAAATGTGGATTATTTTACAGGTTTTCCTATGCTCATTTGGTGATTTAATCTACTTTTAAATGAGGACTGATTAAGTTACATCGAAGTGAATGCTAATTAATGTCTCAGGATAACAGCACCCTCGTCAATATCAAAGTTAAGACAATGGGCTCATGGGACTTCCCTGGTGGTCCAGTGGTTAAGACTCCGCTCTTCCAATGCAGGGGGCCTGAGTTCGATCCCTGGTCGGGGAATAAGATCCCGCATCCCACATGCCACGTGACCCAGCCAAAGAATAAAAATTTTTTTTTAATTTAAAAAAATAAAGACAATGGGCTAGTGTCCCTCTTCAGCCACAAAGAGACGAAAGACAGGACCACAGGTGTCACCAGGGGCTGGACCACCCACCTGAGGGCTTGAGAGGCCGGGAGCTCCCCAGCTCCGCCTGCCGTTTCCACCTGCACCGTTCAGACTAACTTCCCCAACCCAAGACTGTACCTCCCGGAAGTGATCGCTGATCACAAGTTCCAGAAGCTCCTCCTCAAACTTCTCCAGGGAGGGATACATCGTGAAGAACAAATCGTCCAGGTACCACGTGAGAGACTTCTGAAGGCGAGGCTTCCGGAGCGTGTCCCCTGCACAATGAGAGGCTCAGAGGGATGACCCGCAGAAACAAAACCACCAGACGGTCCCCTCACCCACGGGGGGTCCAGGCCGCAGGCCAAGCACAGAGAAGGCGGCATGGGCATCGCTCAGAGAGGACTCACAGCCAGAGCCCACCTCAGTCCAAGCCCAGACACCAAACAGATCAAACAAGCGCAAATTTCATTTTCGGTCCAAATCCTACCCCAAAGCATCTCCAGGAACAAATCCCCTAATCTGGCCATCCAGGGCACACAGACAGCCTGAGGCAGAGTGACATCTGTCCCCTGCACTCGGCTTCCCTTTGTCATGACTTCCTATCCAGCAAGGGGACAGCCCACTACGTCATTTCTCGTTTCACTAGGTTTACCCTGAACCACGTGGAAACACGCAGGCATAGGCGTGAGCGTGGCACGGCAACGAGCAGAAACTCGGGCTGGGCTGGCACCATGAGGGAAGTCCCGCCCCGATCAAGAAGCACCCCTGGACCGTGAGCTCCGTGAGGACAGAAGGGGGCGGCGGCCCCTGCATCCAGCCCAGCACCCGCACCAAGCAGGTACATGGAAGCCCGGCCGCAGCCACGAGAGGAGAGCATCACGTGCATTTAGAGAAGATTCTCCATGGGCTCTGGAGCAAAGGTGACACAGGAAGAAGAAGGCAAAGCCAGTTGCTCCCCAGCAAACACACCCCCAGGGGTCTGTCCCTTACGTCCCCATCAGTGTCATCGTTCTCGTTCTGGTCCTGTCTGTCTCTTCCTAAATGTTTAGGGTTATTTAAATATTTACATGCAAGGTCTTCGATTTTGAAAGCCAATTCTAAACTTTAAAAAAAATTGACGTAAGACTCAATGCTGAGGGGTGGAGTCAAGGTGCCGTACTAGGAGGATGCGAATTCATGTCTCCTCACAACTAGGGCACCTACCAGGCGCTGGTGAGGGACCACAGACACCTAGGGGACAGGAGGAACCCCCAGTGACCGGTTGTTTCAATTTCAGTTTTATTTTTCCTAATATATTTTTTATCTTTCTAACTTTATTTGGTATTTTATTCTTTGATATTGTACTGCTCCTTTTTTGATTTCTTTTTTTTTTTTTTTTTTTTTTTTTTAACCATGCCATGAAGCTTGCAGGATCTTGGTTCCCAGGCCGGAGGTCAGGCCCAAGCTCCTGTAGTGGGAGCTACGAGTCCAAACCACTGGACTAACAGAGAACCTCAGACCCCAGGGAATATCAGTTGGAGTGAGGCCTCACGGAGGTCCTCATCTCAGCACCAAGACCCGGCTCTATTCAACTGCCTGCAAACTCCAGTGCTGGACGCCTCAGGCCAAACAACCAGTAAGACAGGAATACAGCCCGACCCATCAAAAAAGGAAAAAAAAATGAAACGACAAAAAAAAAATGCTACAGACGAAGGAGCAAGGTTAAAACCCACACGACCAAATAAATGATGATGAAATAGGCAACCTACCCGAAAAAGAATTCAGAGTAGTGATAGTAAAGATGATCCAAAATCTCGGAAAGAGAATGGAGAAAATACATGAAACATTTAACAAGGATCTAGAAGAACTAAAGAGCAAGCAAACAGTGATGAACAACACAATACCTGAAATTAATATACTCTAGAAGGAATCAATAGCAGATTAACTGAGGCAGAAGAATGAATATGTGAGCAGGAAGATAAAATGGTACAAATTACTGCCACAGAGCAGAATAAAGAAAAAAGAATGAAAAGAATTGAGGACAGTCTCAGAGACTTCTGGGACAACATTAAACGCATCAACGTTCCAATTATAGGGGTCCCAAAAGAAAAAGAAAGGGTCTGAGAAAATATTTCAAGAGATTATAATGGAAAACTTCCCTAATATGGGAAAGAAAGTAGTCCAGGAAGCACAGAGAGTACCATACAGGATAAACCAAGAGAAACACACCAAGACACACGGTAATCAAACTGACAAAAATTAAAGACAAAGAAAAATTATTAAAAGCAACAAGAGAAAAACAACAAATAACATACAAGGGAACTCCCATAAAGTTAACAGCTGATTTCTCAGCAGAAACTCTGCAAGACAGAAGGGAGTGGCATGATATACTTAAAGTGATGAACGGAAAGAACCTAAAACCAAGAATACTCTACCTAGCAAGGATCTCATTCAGATTCGACAGAGAAATCAAATGCTTTACAGACAAGCAAAAGCTAAGAGAATTCAGCACCACCAAACTAGCTCTACAACAAATGCTAAATGAACTACTCTAAGTGGGAAACACAAAAGATGAAAAGAACCAAAAAAAAAACAAGCCCAAACCAATTAAGATAATGGTAATAGGAACATACATATTGCTAATTACCTTAAATGTAAATGGATTAAATGCTCTAACCAAAAGATACAGGCTTGCTGAATGGATACAAAAACAAGACCCATACATATGCTGTCTACAAGAGACCCACTTCAGACCTAGGGACACATACAGACTGAAAGTGAGTGGATGGAAAAAGATATTCCATGCAAATGGAAATCAAAAGAAAGCTGGAGTAGCAAGTCTCATATCAGACAAAATAGACTTTAAAATAAAGACTTTTAAAAGAGACAAAGAAGGACACTACATAATGATCAAGGGATAAATCCAAGAAGAAGATATAACAATTGTAAATATTTATGCACCCAACATAGGAGCACATCAATACATAAGGCAAATGCTAACAGACATAAAAGGGGAAATCGACAGTAACACAATCATAGTAGGGGACTTTAACACCCCACTTTCACCAATGGACAGATCATCCAAAATGAAATTAATAAGAAAACACAAGCTTTAAATGACACATTAAACGAGATGGACTTAATTGATATTTACAGGACATTCCATCCAAAAACAACAGAATACACTTTCTTCTCAAGTATTCATGGAACATTCTCCCGGAAAGACTATATCTTGGTTCACAAATCAAGCCTTGGTAAATTTAAGAAAATTGAAATTGTATCAAGTATCTTTTCTGATGACAACGCTATGAGACTAGATATCAATCACAGGGGAAAAAATGTAAAAAATACAAACACATGAAGGCTAAACAATATGCTACTAAATAACCAAGAGATCACTGAAGAAATCAAAGAGAAAATCAAAAAATACCTAGAGACAAATGACAATGAAAACATGACGACCCAAAACCTGTGGGATGCAGCAAAAGCAGTTCAAGAGGGAAGTTTATAGCAATACAATCCTACCTCAGGAAACAAGAAAAATCTCAAATAAACAGCCTAACCTTACACCGAAAGCAATTAGGGAAAGAAGAACAGAAAAACCCCAAAGTTAGCAGAAGGAAAGAAATCATAAAGATCAGATCAGAAATAAATGAAAAAGAAATGAAGGAAATGATAGCAAAGATCAATAAAACTAAACACTGTTTCTTTGAGAAGATAAACAAAATTGATAAACCATTAGCCAGGCTCATCAAGAAAAAAAGGGAGAAGACTCAAATCAACAGAATTAGGAATGAAAAAGGAGAAGTAACAACTGACACAGCAGAAATACAAAGGATCATGAGAGATTACTACAAGCAACTATATGCCAATAAAATGGACAACCTGGAATAAATGGACAAATTCTTAGAAAAACACAACCTTCCAAGACTGAACCAGGAAATAATAGAAAATATGAACAGACCAATCACAAGTAATGAAATTGAAACTGTGATTAAAAATCTTCCAACAAACAAAAGCCCAGGACCAGATGGCTTCACAAGAGAATTCTATCAAACATTTAGAGAAGAGCTAACACCTATCCTTCTCAAACTCTTCCAAAATATAGCAGGGGGAGGAACACTCCTAAACTCATTCTACGAGGCCACCATCACCCTGATACCAAAACCAGACAAAGATATCACAAAAAAAGAAAACTACAGGCCAATATGACTGATGAACAGAGATGCAAAAATCCTCAACAAAATACTAGCAAACAGAATCCAACAGCACATTAAAGGATCATACACCACGGTCAAGTGGGGTTTACCCCAGGGATGCAAGGATTGTTCAATATATGCAAATCATTGAATGTGATACACCATATTAACAAATTGAAGGATAAAAACCATATGATCGTCTCAATAGATGCAGAAAAAGCTTTTGACAAAATTCAACACCCATTTATGATTAAAAACTCTCCAGAAAGTAGGCATAGAGGGAACCTACCTCAACATAATAAAGGCCATATATGACAAACCCACAGCCAACATGGTTTTCAATTGTGAAAAACTGAAACCATTTCCTCTAAGATCAGGAACAAGACAAGGTTGCCCACCCTCACCACTACTACTCAACATAGTTTTGGAAGTTTTAGCCACAGCAGACAGAGGAGAAAAAGAAATAAAAGGAATCCAAATCGGAAAAGAAGTAAAACTGTCACTGTTTGCAGATGACATGATACTATACATAGAAAATCCTAAAGGTGCCACCAGAAAAATACTAGAGCTAATCAATGAATTTGGTAAAGTTGCAGGATACAAAATTAATGCACAGAAATCTCTTGCATTCCTATACACTAATGAAGAAAAATCTGAAAGAGAAATTAAGGAAACACTCCCATTTACCATTGCAACAAAAAGAATAAAATACCTAGGAATAAACCTACCTAAGGAGACAAAAGACCTGTATGCAAAAAACTATAAGACACTGTTGAAAGAAATTAAAGATGATACAAACAGATGGAGAGATATACCATGTTCTTAGATTAGAAGAATCAACATCGTGAAAATGACTATACTACCCAAAGCAATCTAGAGATGCAATGCAATCCCTATCAAACTACCAATGGCATTTTTCACAGAACTAGAACAAAAAATTTCACAATTTGTATAGAAACACAAAAGACCCCAAATAGCCAAAGCAATCTTGAGAAAGAAAAATGGAGCTGGAGTAATAAGGCTCCTGCACTTCATACTATATTACAAAGCTACAGTGGTCAAGACAGTACTGGCAACAGAAACAGAAATATAGATCAATGGAACAGGACAGAAAGCTTAGAGATAAACCCACGCACATATGGTCACCTTATCTTTGATAAAGGAGGCAAGAGTATACAATGGAGAAAAGACAGCCTCGTCAATAAGTGGTGCTGGGAAAACTGGACAGCTACATGTAAAAGAATGAAATTAGAACACTCCCTAACACCATACACAAAAATAAACTCAAAATGGATTAAAGACCTAAATGTAAGGCCAGACACTATAAAACTCTCAGAGGAAAACATAGGCAGAACACTCTATGACATAAATCACAGCAAGATCCTTTTTGACCCACCTCCTAGAGAAATGGAAATAAAAACAAAAATAAACAAATGGGACCTAATGAAACTTCAAAGCTTTTGCACAGCAAAGAAAACCATAAAAAAGACGAAAAGAGAACCCTCAGAACTGGAGAAAATATTTGCAAACGAAGAAACTGACAAAGGATTAATCTCCAAAATATACAAGCAGCTCATTATCAAAAAAACAAACAACCCAATCCAAAAATGGGCAGAACACCCAAAGAGACATTTCTCCAAAGAAGATATATAGATTGCCAACAAACACATGAAAGAATGCTCAACATCACTAATCATTAGAGAAATGCAAATCAAAACTACAACGAGGTATCACCTCACACCCATCAGAATGGTCATCATCAAAAAATCTACAAACAGTAAATGCTAGAGAGGGTGTGGAGAAAAGGGAACCCTCTTGCACTGATGGTGGGAATGTAAATTGATACAGCCACTATGGAGAACGCTACGGAGGTTCCTTAAAAAACTAAAAATAGAACTACCATACGACCCAGCAATCCCACTCCTGGGCATATACCCTGAGAAAACCATAATTCAAAAAGAGTCATGTACCACAATGTTCACTGCAGCTCTATTTACAATAGCCAGAGCGTGGAAGCAACGTAAGTGTCCATCGACAGATGAATGGATAAAGAAGATGTGGCACATATATACAATGGAACATTCTTCAGCCATAAAAAGAAACGAAACTGAGTTATTTATAGTGAGGTGGATGGACCTAGAGACTGTCATACAGAGTGAAGTAAGTCAGAAAGAGAAAAACAAATACCATATGCTAACACATATATATATGGAATCTAAAAAAAAAAAATGGTTCTGATGAACATAGGGGCAGGACAGGAAAAAAGACACAGAGGTAGAGAATGGACTTGAGGACGTGGGGAGGGGGAAGGGTAAGTTGGGACGAAGTAAGAGAGTAACACTGACATACATACACTACCAAATGTAAAACAGATAGCTAGTGGGAAGCAGCCGTATAGCACAGGGAGATCAGCTCGGTGCTTTGCAACTACCTAGAAGGTGGAAGGGAGACGCAAGCGGGAGGGGATATGGGGATATACGTATGCATATAGCTGATTCACTTTGCTATACAGCAGAAACTAACACAACATTGTAAAGCAATTATACTCCAATAAAGATGTTTAAAAAAAAAGACTCAATGCTGATGAAACTGTGGTGAAAGGAACACTCTACCTTGCTGAAAGGTTATAAATCAGTACAGCTAAGAGGCAATTTTCTCTAACTTTGTGTGTCAAGAGCCTTAAAAATGTCCATATCCACCGTCTGCCCCAGTAATGCGACTTCTGAGTCTAGTTAGCAATATATCAAAGTGGAAGCAAACTTTACTTGCAGGCATGCTCATTAGAACATTATTTATAACAGAGTCAAAAATAAGAAACCACCAGATGCTCAGTAATAGGAGAATTTAAATAATCTGTGGCTCATTCAGATAAAATGAGAAACAAATCATATTCTCTAAGATTATTTAATAATCAGAAAGTAATCATGATATTGTAGGTGAAAAAAACAACATATAAAACTGTGTATTATGGGCTTCCCTGGTGGCGCAGTGTTTGAGAGTCCGCCTGCCGATGCAGGGGACGCGGGTTCATGCCCCGGTCTGGGAGGATCCCACATGCCGCGGAGCGGCTGGGCCCGTGAGCCATGGCCACTGAGCCTGCGCATCCAGAGCCTGTGCTCCGCAACAGGAGAGGCCACAGCGGTGAGAGGCCCGCGTACCACACACACACACAAAAACACCTGTGTGTTATTAGTCCATTTGATGACAATTTTATTTAAAATATACGCATTTACATGTATACATGTATATCATTTTTTGGAGAAGTTGCTCTGTTCTTGTTTTTTTTTTTTTATTTTAGTATGACTGATATATAATGTTTCAGGTGTACAGCAAAGTGACTCAGATATATATATATATTTCTTTTTCAGATTCTTTTCCATTATAGATAATTACAAGATAATGAATATAGTTCCCTGTGCTATACAGTAGGTCCTTGTTGTTTATTTTATATATAGTAGTGTGTATATGTCAATCCCAAATTCCCAATGTATCCCTCCCCCGCTTTGCCCTTTCATAACCTTAAGTTTGTATTCAAAGTCTGTGAGTCTATTTCTGTTTTGCAAATAAGTTCCTTTGTATATTTTTTCAGATTCCACAGATAAGTGATATCATATGATATTTGTCTTTCTCTGACTTCACTTAGTATAATAATGTCTAGGTCCATCCGTGTTGCTGCACATGACATTATTTCATTCTTTTCTATGGCTGAGTAATATTCCATTGTATATATGTGCCACATCTGCTTTATCCACTCCCCTGTCAATGAACATTTAGGTTGCTTCCATGTCTTGGCTATTGTAAATAGTGCTGCTATGAACACTGGGGTGCATGTATCTTTTCGAAATAGAGTTTCCATCTTTTCTGGATATATGCCCAGTAGTAGGATTGCTGGATCATACAGTAACTCTATTTTTAGTTTTTTAAGGAACCTCCATACTGTCCTCCACAGTGGCTGTATCAATTTACATTCCCACCAACAGTGTAGGAGGATTCCCTTTTCTGCACACCTTCTCCAGCATTTGTTATTTATAGACATTTTGATGGTGGCCTATGCATGTATATCTGTAGGCAGTAATCACAGATTATTTTATTTCCCTCTTTGTGGCTTTCTGTACCTTCCCTATCACAAATCTGCGCTAGGTTTGACTGATACTTCTGAGAAAGTTTATGTATTCCTTTCATCATTTTTTAATCGTTTAAAGCAGGTCAGTTGATGAATCAGATCCAATTAAAAGCGCAGGTATCATTATTCACAGTAGCCAAAAAGTGGAAACAACCCAGTATCCATCCACAGATGGACCGACATACAAAATGGGGTCCATCCACACAACAGAATATCATTCAACCTTAAAATAGGAAGGAAATTCTACCATATGTTACAATGTGGATGAACGCTGTAGACATTATGCTGCGTGAGATAAGCCAGTCACAAAAAGACAAGTTCTGGATAATTCCATTTATATGAGGTACTTAAATTAGTCAAATTCCGAGATGGAAAGGAGAATGGAGGCTGCCAGGGGCTGGGGGGCGGCGGGTGGGGAGTTAGCGCTTCATGGGTGCGGAGTCTTGTTCTGCAGGAGGAAAACGTTCTAGAGAGGGAGGGTTGCTCAAGGATGTGAACGTTCTTAACGCTACGAAACTGCATGTTGAAAAACAGTTAGAAGAGTACATTTTATGACACGTCTATTTTATTTACCACGATTTTTTTTAAGTGCAGAAATATATAAACTGCAACCTTTCATGAAATGGTCAAGCGAGTGTCCAAAGCACATCCTGAACTGGGAGCCTCCGTCGGGGCCGGCGGGGGGCGGGGGGTGGGGAGGGGTTGGAGGGCAGGGCGAACGGTCCACCTCCTGCAGCAAGGCGCAGGAACCCGGGGCCTCCGCTGACAGGAGGAGGTACAGATTGTCCCTGCAGGATTTCAGGGAGCGATGCTGGTGGGACTCAGAGCAGGAGGTGAGTGTGCAGAGACGGAGCAGAGGGAAGTGGGAGGGACGCGTGAACAATGCTTGTCACTCCCTTATTTTGCAGACTCCATATTATTTGCATTCTGCAAGTTAATTCATGTGTCTGCAATCCTCCTCCAGTGACTTCAGCATTTTTAACACGGGACCGCTGCCTTTTTCCGTGACCCTGAGCTGCATGACCCTGCTCGCTGCTTTAAAGCACGGACAGGCTCGTTTGTTGGTTACCAAACAATCCCCCTCCTCTTGATCGCAGTTAAACTCTTGGCCAAAACATGTGTTCAGACTCAAGTGGCCCAGGGCTCTGTGGGCAGTCACGGGGGTGGGGGTCCAGGTAAGGCGGCCACGCCCCTCCACCAGAGGGAGGTAGCCGCGGCCCCTGAGATCCCTGTACTCCTGGTGAGACCCCCTTACCTCCCCCCACCCCACACTCAGGACCCACACACACACTCTCAGCCTTGACGCTGTCGGGACCCTCTCACCCTGCCCCCCACCTGGGCTTCCATCACTCAGCCCAGGGAGCCGGGACCCCCCAGACACCCCATTCTCTCATCTCTGGGGCAGAGAGCAGCCTGGGGGCGCCCACTGAACACACAGGGAAGGACACACGGGCTGCACCCAACACGCTCTCCCCAGCAGTCCCGTGCTGAGCAGCAAAATCACCCAACCCCAAAGGGACACCCCGACATGTTACCTGCTAACCTTCCCCCCACGTCAAGTCCTGCTTCCAGAGAAGCGTAAGTGGGAAATGAGTGCCCTCCCCCCGGGGCTGCTCCCGCAGAGGGTCTGCCTGGCCCCCAAGCCAGAGGTCACTCCACGGTCAACAAGCACTGGAACAGAGAGAACAGCCACCAGCCAGACCCCCGTCTGCAGGCTGCCACAGGAACAGAAGGAAAACCCAGAACCAACGCCTTTCCCAACGCAAGGTGCCCAGTTCCAAGCCTGGCTTGGAAGCTTCCAGAAGCTTCCAGAAGCCGCGAGTGAAGAAAGAAGAGCCCTGAAGGGCCCTCCCACAGGAGACAGATCCGACCTCCCAGATGTCCTGCGGCAGCCACAGGGTGGCCACGTCGGAGGAGCCTTCTGGCTCAACTCAAGGCAGAACTTGCCTGACCGAAGAACAGCAGCTCACGCTCGCTGGACCCTCCCTGTGTCCCTCTCTGGGCAGGTCCTCATAATGTCCCCATGTTACAGAGGAGACCGGCCACAGCAGAGGCTTGGAGCCATCACACGGGGCCAGGAGCAGAGCGGGCGCACCACCGCCGGCCTCAGGGCTCTTCCCCAACATTCCAGCAGCGCCCACAAAGCACAGCTTTGCCGTCTGACATTGTCATTCAGTCATTCAACCGACCAGCGTCAGCAGCCAGGACAGACACAAGGGGCCTCAGCAGAGCTGACCTCCCGGTGGTGGGGACTGCTGACCCTCGTGCTCTGTAACTGGGTCAAGCTTTCACCGATCTGTTGCCAAGTCTCTGGACAAGGCTGCAACTCCCAGCAACAGCAGTGCTCCCGTGGGAAGACAAACCCTACTGCACAACGATCCATCTTCTTCTGAGACTCCCCTGAATGCACTGCAGAGAAAATGGGGACCGCTAGAACCCCTCCCTAGCGACACCCTTCAGGGAAGCGCTTGGAAACACCCGAGATGCCCAAGGAGCTCCCTGCTAGGCCCTAACCACGTCCCCCCACCCGCAGACCCCAGCCTCCCGGGGACATGGCTCTCCTGCCGAGGGTATTTCGTTCGCCAGAATGCACCTCACAAGATAGAGAGAACACTGCAACAGAATGCAACAGAGGCAACAGAATGCAAGCGAAATTTAGGAACGATTTAGGCAGGAGTGGAAATGAGCTTGAGCCGGTCCACACCGGCTCTGAAACACCTCCCACTGCCCGTGAGGACCGTGGTTAGACTGTGAGGTTGGCCCTCACTTACCTTCATCTGGGAAAGATGCCCTGATGCTCCACTGGGAATACAGGGCTGCACCCCCAGCCCCAGCACGGGCCTGCCACGCACAGGATCTACTCTACAAATACGTGTTGAGCCATCCACAAATAAGTGAATGAGTCAATGACTCAATTAGTGTATAAAAGACACACACCGAGCTATTAGCAGTGGTTTTCTCTAGGAGTGAGATTGGAAGGGAAAACTTTTAGTCTTACCAAATTCATTGAGTAAAGATTAATTCTGTCACTTGAACCTGTCCTTGGCCTAAGAGGGCGCAAAGGACTGGGGTCTAGGCTGCAGGATCACCAGCCCCCGGCTCTCAGCGGCAGCGGGAAGCCCTGTCCCCCTCGCTCCCTCTCTGCAGGGGACCGCGGTCACTCCGGGAATCTAGAAGCCACGCTCCCAGACTTGGGGAGGGCAGGCCGTCAGCACAGCCTGGGAAGCCCGGGGGGAGAACCCCACCGCTACACAAGGTGCTCAGGCTTGGGGTGCGGGGCCCCACCCGGGACCTTGATGTTGTTTGTTGAGATGCAGCGCCGGCAGGTCGGGGCTGGGGAACCACCTCAGGTAGGTAAGTAGAGGGCGGGCCCGGGGACACACCAATAGGGGAGGCCGCCACGGGGCAGACGGGCAAGTCAGTTCCGCGGACAGCACTGCCGAGCTCGGGTTTAACAGATGACAAAGCCGGGGCTGGAGTCAGCGGGCTGGTGGGTCAGGCAGGGCGGGCTGGCCCTGGGACTGCCCTGCACGGCACAGAGTTGGCACGGCGATGCTCGACATACAGGAGGGAGGGAGGATGGGATCCCGGGGAGCAGCGGCAGTGAGCCAGGCCAAGCAGGGGACAAGGGGTGATTGACAGCAGTGAGCCCCCTGCACTGACTGCCCAGCAAGGTGCCCGGGGCGCCCTTCACCACCCCTGCCAGCCAGACCTCCTGCAGCTGCTGCGAGGCTGCCCCACTTAACTAAAACCGCGTGTGAACCTGCAGTGACCTCAGTCCACATTTCAGTGGAAAACAACTCACTCCTCCTGTATTGTGGCATTTTACAAAGGAACAAATATCCGAGTCCCAACGCGGTACCCAAATATAACCAAACCCTCTGCAAATTAGACAAGCGATCCCCGGTTCCCAGCACCACGGACGCCAGCACCAGTCCCTGCCTGGGCCCTTTCAGGGCCATAAAACAGTATCCAGCCAAGAAACCCTTTTTCAAAGATGAGTCACAAAAGCCCGTAAGATCCTGGGCAGAAATGATAACGGAGACAATAACCGCTGTCAGAAAGGGCTGAGCAACAGGGTCTCTGCTCCCAGACGGTCTCGGGGACGGAGGGGAGGCTGCCCTCGGCCCCTCCCCCGAGGAGCAAGCGGGGCTCCTGCACGGGTGACGGCAGCTCCTGCCGGCCCACCAGACCAATTCCGGCCATTTGTTTTTAAACAACAACAACGTAAACTGTCCTCCATCTTTGCCATTTACAGGCACAACCTGCATCTATTAAAAGTGCCCAGTGCCAGCCGCTCCGTTCCAGGGAGGCAAACCGGAGGCCAGAGGGGCTCAGCTCTTCCGAAAACACGAACTTCAGGAATCGGAGCCGAACTCACGCTCCTTGGATCCAGAACTCCTCTCTATAACACGGCCCTTGACTCCCACGGTCCGACCTGAGGTGCTGAGAACAAACGCGGGGCCTGTCTGGGCATCTGAGCTTCTCCTTCGCTTTCCAGGAGGGACCCAGAAGCAGGCCCGAGCTCCGCTTCCGTACTTTCAGGTTTTATCTGCAGTTCTACTGACACCCACTGGTGATGGATACACCTCAGGCCTCGAGAACATTCTGTTTAAATTCCCAGAATCCCAGGTCAGAAAGACTCACAGAAGCTGAGCTCCCCGCAGGTGCGCACATACCCGCGTAGTCACAGCGGTGCTGACAGCGCCCCCATGACCAGTGGGAGGGGGGCTCAGAGCCGGATGCAGGTTGCGCCCTCTCAATCCCAACAGCACGACCAGGAAGGAGGTTCTCCCTCTGCCTGCCTGTAACTTTTAACTTCTCCTCCCTCCCTCTTGGGTGAACACAGGCGCATCGCAGAGGGCAACACCGCTGCCTATGGGGGGCTTCAGGAGGGTTAGAGCTTGGTGACCCACGGCAGATCCAAACCTGGGATCCCCTCCATGCCCCGCCCAGGACGTGCTCCTGTTCACGGTTAACTGGTCATTTCTCATGTATCATCGTCTCTTCTCCGAGATGCTGGAGAAACAGTGACCTCGTGATGGTGATGACCACCGTGCACTCGTCCCAGGAGTTCATGAACTCAGATAACAAGACCACAGCGCCCAGGCCACACGCAGGGACATCGTCACCGAGACAAACACTCTCCCTCCTGGAGCTGAGCCGTCTCTTCGGGTCCTGAGTGTCTCTGTTCTGAGCCAAACGCTCTGCACCTCCCAGATCTCCTCCCCAGCCACTCACACCCAAAGCCACATCCTGCCCCTCCTGGATGGGAGCTGCAGCCGGCCCACCGAGACCAGAGGTTCCAGCAGCCCCAGGTGGGGAGGCTGGTGCGGTCCCTCCTCCTGGATTCTCCCAGACAGCCAGGGAAAAAGCCCCCAAGAGTACTCAGGGGGAGCATGAGACCGAGGAGGGAGGCCCGTCGGCAGGACCTGAGAGGAGAGCAGCCCTCACAGTGACTCGTGGCTGTGAAGGGCTGACCCACACCCACCAGGAGAATCAACTTCTAAAACACACCCAGACACAGCCCTGAGCCTGTCCCATGAATTTCAGTTCCAAAGTAACCGAGCAGTTTCACTCACAAGTTGAAAGGCAGAACAGCCCAAGTGTCCATGCACAGGTAAATGGATAAACAAAACGTGGTCCATCCATTCAGCCTTAAAAAGCAAGGAAATTCCGACACACAGAACAACAGGGATGAACCTTGAGGACATTATGGCCAGCAAAATAAGCCAGTCACAAAAGGACCAATGCTGTAGGAGGATTCCATGCCTAGGAGGTCCCTAGAGGAGTCAACTCATAGAGACAGAGAGCAGAAGGCGGGGGCAGGGCTGGGGAGGGGAAGGGCAGTCAGCATCTAGTGGGACAGAGTTTCCGTCTGGGACGATGAAAAGGCTCTGCAAGTGGACGGGGAGGATGGTTACACAACAGTGTGAATGTACCGGATGCCCCTGAACTGCACACTTGACAATGGTTAAAACAGTAAATTTTATGTTACGTCTATTTTACCACAATTAAAAACTGATAATAATTAAGCCACTGACATGGTGGTCCTGTAAGGGTGGGATCTAGCAACAGTGGTTTTTCTGGCCACAGTCATACAGACATGGGCTATTTGTCTTATGAAAGCATTTCTCAAGTAGAGAAGGCAGAGATGACCTGAGGGATGTGAGGTGTGTTCAGGAAGGGGCTGCGAATGAGACGACACTGCTGCCCTCCCCCTCCTCCCCCTCCCCCCACCACCAGGCTGTTTGCTGGGGGGCCCAGCCAGCCCTCGCCCCAGTTCCTGCAAGGTCTGACCATGAACTAACAGAGACTCACCAAGTGGACAGAAACAGAGGAGCCCTTACCCGATTCTCCATGAGCTGGAAGGAGACCAGGTATCTGCTGCAGACCAGACACCAGAAGGTTCTCGGGAAGAAGGTGGAACACGGGCTCCAGGAGCGGGTGTGGCTTCAGCGTGTATTGCAGGCTGCAGTTCTCAATGAGGGTCATGTGCTTGTTTTCTGAGGGAGAAAACACCTCCTGTGACAGCCCGAACCAAGGCACCTTCGGTCAAACCGACCAATAAATTGAGCATCTTGGAAAAGAACTCAACAAACAGGAAAAGTATTTTTCTAGGGAGACAAGGGAATTGCTCTGTTTGCTCAGCCGAAGAGCAAAAACGAATCAATCCTTAAATAACTCTCACTGGTAAAACTGCAACTAAAGAGATACTTGTTTTTGATCCGACATAACAAAATCTCTCCACTCACCTCTTCCCCAAGAGCAGTGAAGTCAGGCATCGCTTTTGCTCCCATAATCAGAGGGAACCTAGAAGGTCCTCTGACCAGAGGCCTGCATCCCTTTCAGTCTCAGCCTTGCATCCGTCAAGACCCACAAAGCAGCAGGACTAGGCCCTGGGTGGCCAGTGGCCTCCAAGACAGAGTCCTGTCCTCAAGGAAGGACCATTCCTCTGGGATGACTAAGACACAAGCATGCCGACATCCATAACACACAGGAGAACGAGATCCGAACCCCAAGGAAGGTTCGGATAACGTGCTAGGGGAAGTGGGAAGAGGGAAAGCGTCCTAGAGAAAGGAACCACTGGGAAGAGCTCAGATACAGAGCACTCGGGAAAGTGGACGGAAGGGCGTCAATAGAAACTGGGCTGGGAGGGACCACAGACATGCCCTCAACACATTCCCATCAAATGGTCCGTCTTGCCTGGGCTTGATTTCCTCCACTGATAGGGGACTCACCACCTCCTGAGGCGTGCTTTGTGATTTCATAAGAAAAGAACTAAATATTCGTTAGAAAAACAAAACTATATTATCGAAAACCAGATATTTAATATCTAACCACTCCAAACATGGGATGTGCTTACTTTAAAATGTTAAGTACCCTGAAAGACACTCTGCTACATGGCTGGCTGGTGAGCACGCTGGTACAACCTCTATGGAGGGCAAACAGGGGAAATAACACAAAACTGTGAATGCACAGGCCCTCAGACCAGCAATCCCACTTCTGGGAGTTTACCCTACAGATTCACGTGCACACTTGCAAAATGGCAGATGTCCACTGCAGCAAAGCCTTCAACCCTCTGTTCTTACAGAACTGCCCCAAGGGTCCATTTGGGGTGGGTTGGTTCAATCACAAACAGCAATTCAATGAAATACCACACAGCTGTAAAAAGAATGAGCACGGGGCTTCCCTGGTGGCACAGTGGTTGAGAGTCCACCTGCTGATGCAGGGGACGCGGGTCCGTGACCTGGTCCGGGAGGATCCCACATGCCGCGGAGCAGCTGGGCCCATGAGCCATGGCCACTGAGCCTGCGCGTCTGCAGCCCGTGCTCCGCAACGGGAGAGGCCACAACAGTGAGAGGCCCGTGTACCGCAAAAAAAAAAAAAAAAAAAAAAAAAAAGAATGAGCACGCTTTCTAGGTACTGATATGAAACAACCTCCAAGATAAATCATTAAGGGAAAAAAGAAACGTCTGGGACAAGTAAACGGGGGCAAAAACAGAACAGGGAAGTGCACGTGTGCTTGTGTGTCATCAGAGGACCTAGAAGGACCCACAAGATCCCAGAGAGGAAGGTCACCTGTGGTGCAGGTGAAGGGCCGAGCAGAGGAGGAAGGAGACCTCACCTGAACCTTTTCATACTGTTCAGTACTTTGAATGCTGGGTCATGTGACTGCATTATCCATCCAAGAAAAACAGCCCTGCACTTTTAGAAATGCCCCTGAGATGATGAGCTGACAGCCTGTGGCGGTCCCTCCCCAGGCCCCCCTCACACGGCCGCGGCTCCCACACCCTCCACCAGCGCCCAGATCCGTGGGCCTGGAACCAACCTGGGGGCTGTGTCTGCTGTTGGAAAGGTGCTGAGTCTAAGGATACTTCAGGAGAGAAAACGCTGGCAGGTTAATGATTAAATTCAATTGCGAAATAACCTAAAAGCCAGTCTGTATCAACAAAACCAAGTTTCTGACCGATTGTTCCTCTATCGTGAGATTTTCACCAAATTCAGAGCGAGTGGATGGGTCGGGGTAGGCTTGGGTTTCTCACACCGGCTGGGTGCCCATCGGAAACTGGGCAACATCGCAGAGACAGAAAGTCATCCCCCCCCACCACGCCAAAGAGACCCACCTTCACCGCTTGGCCCCCGTCCACACTTCCCGAGGGCCAGCAGAGCCCACACGGGCCCCTGAAACAGCCTGTTAGCCCACCCCCCCGCTTCACCGCACGCCCTTCCGTCCACCCTCCACGCGGCCAGCAGCCAGGGGGCCGCAGGTCCCTCCCATGGGTACCCTGACGGCTCGGGAGGAGAAGCCACAGAGGCAGGGCAGGAAGCCCACTCTGCCCTAAGCCCGGCCGCTCCGCACGGGGCCCATGCATGCCAGGTGCTCCTGCAGATGCCACTCTCGTTTGGCACCACTGGACACCTTGCTGTGGTGGAGATGACCCACGGACTTCGCGGTCAAAGGCTTCCTGGGACAGCCGCTGGGCAGTGATGGACAGCCACTACTTCACGTGGGGGCAAAGCTGCTACCCCAGGGGCAAGGAGGCCAACAGCCCTCCCACCAGGTGGCCCCCATGGGGTCGTCTTCACACGGCTACACCATCCTTATAGGCTCGTGTGTCTCTGATGTTCAAATTATGTCAGAACTGCAAGCCCAATGTTACATGTTCCCCAAATCTAGTAACAATTCAGCTAAGCTGATGAGGTTCTAACACTCAGGAAAGTCAAATGACGAACAGGTGCTGCTGAGGACAGTAGGAGCAGGCCTGGCCAGGCCTCGTCTCTTACGTTCTATGGGGTCCTGGAGAAGCGGGTGCAGGAGGGCTCGGGGGCTGCCGTGATACAGTCTCAACCTGCAAAACAAGACCCGTGAGATGCAGGTCAGCATCTTGCGTTTACTCGTGGGATGTCAGCTATGCTTCTCGAAAGGAAGGCCTTGGGGACCCCAGCACCACACCTCCAGGAGCTTTCTCGACCCTCCGTGGGAAACAGACGGCTGAGGCCAGCATCAGATCCGCGAGCCCTCAGCACTCGTGGCCAAGCATGTCCAGCACACACACAGCACGGCCCGAGTGCAGCCTGAGAACCTCAGCACTAGAAAACAATGCCTGGGGAGTTGGTCATGCTTGGAGATGTCCCAAGAAAACAACGTTTGAGGGGTTTCCACGATTGTGTGTCTGGAGTGGTGGTTCTCAACCCGGGATGACTTTGCCGCCGTCGGGATGTCGGGTAAAGTCTGGAGGTACTTTTGGCTGTCACAGCTGGGCGGGGAGGGGGCTGCCTGGCATCTAGTGGGCAGAGGCGAGGGGTGCTACGAGACCTCGTACACTGCACGGGACAGCCCAAAGTGTCCACGGAGCCAGGGCTGACAAGCCCCGATCTACAGTGACAACGCAAACCCCACCAAGGCTGAAACGACCACACACCATCTCACCCATCCGGGCACGTCCAGCTCCTAATGTAACAGAGCCTGGCACAGAGCGGACCCCCAGCCAGTGTTTGCTGAGTGAACACCTACTGCTCCTTGGGCGCCTGTCTGGGAAGAACCTACTGTTTACACTCCGGACCCTTAGGAGATGGGCGCTGCACTGAAGATGAATTCAAAGAGTAAACAACTGGCCTAAGACCCCACAGGAGTAAGTGATGGAGCAGGACTCAGCCTTGACCACCTTACATCAGATCCCACCCCCGAGGCCAAGGCCTGTCCCGCTCCCGCCTGGAGAACGATGGTTGGGCTTATTCAGAAACAGCAAACCCAGTTACAGCCCGAAGCAAAAATACCACCGGCAGACTGTGATGAACACACACGCTGACAAATTCAGAGCTTTCTAGTCTGGACAAATAATGAGCCGTTAAATCACCACAGGAAGACGCCAGAAACCCCAGCGACGGGGAAAACGGGGCAGATACCGTTTGTCCTGGGGGGCAGACGCAGGAGATTCCGAGTTGTTGCTGAAGATCCGAAGGATTCCAAACCCACAGGACAAAGCCTGAAGGGTCCCGTCCCGTCTCCTGCCTTCAGTGACCACTTCCACCACGGCCACGATATTAGGGTGGTTCAAGGACGTGTGAAAATAGAAGGGCTGCAAAAGAGAAGCCAGGGACGGACTGAACGCTCTCGAGCTGCAGAGAAGGAACACGGAGGAACACAGGTGCGCTCCCTCCTCGTTGTCACGTCAACGCCACAAACACGCCGCGTGGGGAGGAGCATCCCTTCCAGGCGCCAGAGAAGAGAAGGGGCCCAGTGAGCGACCCCCTCACAGCTCCTCCTTCCAGGGTGCCCAGCATCTGGGACATCAAACGATTTGCTTCTCCTCTGGGACCTTCCCATCCACAGAAAATGCCAACAGACCCAGAGCCTCTGGAGAACAAAGGGGCTGGGGCAGCCTCGCGCCCCATGCCCATCACCCGGAAGGACCACGAGCCCAAAGACGTTAAGTAGCCCACCGCACCCACGCACCCGCTGAGCCGTTCCATCCAACACCGCCGTCAAACTGCAATCACAACTTGCCAGTATTGACTCTAATCCCTGTTTCGTGTGGAAATACCATGAGGCTGCACCCGAATTAATTTTGTTTAAACTAAGCAGGTGGCTTCCCTGGTGGCGCAGTGGTTGAGAGTCCGCCTGCCGATGCAGGGGACACGGGTTCGTGCCCCGGTCCGGGAAGTTCCCACATGCCACAGAGCGGCTGGGCCCGTAAGCCATGGCCACTGAGCCTGCACGTCCAGAGCCTGTGCTCCGCAAAGGCAGAGGCCACAGCAGTGAGAGGCCCGCGTACCGCAAAAATAAAAAAATAAAAATAAACTAAGCAGGATTCTCAGTTCAGAGCCCAACTAACATCTTTTAATGATGAATATTGCTGTGGGATTTTTTTTTTTTTTGGCTGCGTTGGGTCTTTGTTGCTGCACGCGGGCTTCCTCTAGTTGCGGTGAGCGGGGGCTACTCTTCGTTGCGGTGTGCGGGCTTCTCACTGCGGTGGCTTCTCTTGTCACGGAGCACAGGCTCTAGGCACAAGGATTTCGGTAGTTGTGGCATGCAGGCTCAGTAGTTGTGGCTCGCAAGCTCTAGAGCGCAGGCTCAGTAGTTGTGGTGCACGGGCTTAGTTGCTCCGCGGCACGTGGGATCTTCCCGGACCAGGGGTCGAACCAGTGTCCCGTGCATTGGCAGGCGGATTCTTAACCACTGGGCCACCAGGGATGTCCCACGGTGGGATTCTTTATTATAGGAGTTGTGGACCCAAGCCAAGTAGATGATACTCAAATTGCTCCTAAAAGGTTTCCCACTTGCAGCCTCTCCATCCTCTAAGGTACAGAGGGCAGCCCTCACTCTCACCACGGGGAGGGGGGACACGGGCGGGTCAAATCCAGCTCCCATCGCTGAGATGCACCCTCCCAAGTGGGAATGGAAGCACCTTCCCTCTGCTGCTGTTTTCTGATCTCCTGAAATCCAAAGCAGTTGCTCTCAGCTAACAAACGTCGTAGACACAGAAGACAGAAATGGAGGCACTAACTGGGTTTGCAAATCTATGGGCAACAAGCGTCCCAGGAGCCCAGGTCAGCGCTGACCTGAGGCTCTGGACCCGAGTGGTCCCCGGAACCCAGCGTCCTTGTTGGGGCGAAGCCCAGGTGTAGAGTCACCAGCAGAACACAAAGGCCACCCTTCCCCCAAGGCAGGGCCGGGCCGGGCCGGGCCAGGCCGTGGCAACGTGACTTAAACTTGGAACAATCCCCCATTAACGAGTCATTACCATGGTGTCACCGAGAAAGCGTTTACTGTAATCACAGACTGTCAGCCCAGGATAACAGAGAGACACATTAAAACATCAGCCACGAGATATAAATCGTTATTGTATTATCTTTTATTGCAAAATGATGAAATAGTGGCCACTTACAGCTGACAGGCAGTTGGACCAAGAGAGAATTATGTTTCCGTTTCCAAGACTCAAGAACTGTTTTAAAAAGGCCTGCTGTAAAGTCAAGTTGGTCATTATCTCACCTCTCATATGTACACCTGTGCATATCAGTTTTATGAACACTACCCACTTTTCTCTTGGCAGTGAAACAAACACTGTCAGCTCTGATGCAAAGCAGCAACAAGCCTCCAGCTTAGAGGTCACCTTGAAATCCTTTGCCTGGAGGCGGGGGACCAGCTGCTTTGGGGACGTCCCACATGTGGACTCATGGCTGTTGCCTCTCCCTTTCCTTTACCACTGAAAACAATTATTCTGAGACCAAACCGACCACGGAGCCCCCTGGTCTGTCTCCAGAGACCCCACTTTCACCAGGAGGGTCGGCCTTGGAAGCTCCGTGAATCACAAGGCAACACGAGGTCTGAGGGTCTCATCCCATCATTACTGCTGGTTAAGGACGGATGCTTTTCCAAACATCATTTATTGCCCCTCTAGTGTGGGCACAGCGCATGCTAAAGAATTTCTAAGGAACCTAGAAAACGCGATCCAGCCCTCAAGAAGTTCAAAGTTCAAAGGTAAAGGCTAGATTAGGCAGGTAGAAAATGCACACCCTGCCCAGGGCCGACCAACTCGGAGGGTCGGTGGAAGCAAAAGCCTCCTGGGATGAACCACACAACTCTGCAGCTTCAACCCGTGTGTGTGTGTGTGTGTGTGTGTGTGTGTGTGTGTGTGCGTGTGTGTGTGTGTGCGTGTGTGTGTGTGTGTTTGGGGGGGGTCCCCAGGAGGGCCAAGTCACCTGGAACCCAGGCACTCCCCCACCCCCAGCCCCGTGGGCTTGGCCAGACATCTCAACCGCGGTCAAGCAGCACTGCAGACAAGCCCTCCAGCGTCAGGACGCCTCAAGGAGGCCGTGCAGGATGCTCGCAGATGCATGGGCTGCCACTGCACGATTAAAAGCTAGAGTCAAGCCCATCCAATTACCTGCGAGAGAAGCCACGGGAGATGGCAAAGCGGGGCTCTGGCTCCCCCCGCATCACATCTCACTCAGCCACCCCTGACAAGGTGCCTCTCTGACAAGAGAAACAGATTAATAAATCACAGAAATGCTCCTGTCTTAATGCCTTCATCTTCAGACACACGGACACCGCTTTGCCTCGGGGCCCAGATTCCACTTTCACCCACACAATCGGGCCTCAGAGGATGTGCCTTCCTGGAGAGGTTGCGGCCTCGCGTCGCCGGCCGCACCTCCGCCTGACCTGCCCTAAGTGACACGTGCTCTTCGGTCCCAGGCTGAGGCCAAGGCCACAGGAGAGAGGATCAGAAATTAAACTAGTGCCTTCCAAACCATTTTTTTTTAATAAACCTTTAATAGGATGTCTTCAGGAAGGTAACTATACCACAGATCCTTCCTGCAGCCAACATCTGCCAGCTCAACCTTCCCCTTGAGGCTCAGGGCAGTTTCCTGCACACAAGCCACCACAAGACTGAGCGCTCCAAGCACGGTGAGCTCGCCAAGCAAAGTTGCCAAGCATCTGGGAAGATGCAAAATCTCTAATTCCAAAGTCAGAAGCTTCCGCTCATCCGGGGTGGGGTCCACCATTATCCACAGGAAGGGACACAGCCCTGGAGACAGCCCCCCGCCAAGAGAACTATCTGGCTCAAAGCGTCCGCGGAGCCAGGGTTGACAAGCCCCGATCTACAGTGACAACGCAAACCCCACCACGGCTGAAACGACCACACACCATCTCACCCATCCGGGCACGTCCAGTTCCTAATGTAACAGAGCCTGGCACAGAGCAGACCCCCAGCCAGTGTTTGCTGAGTGAACACCTACTGCTCCCTGGGCGCCTGTCTGGGAAGAACCTACTGTTTACACTCCAGACCCTTAGGAGATGGGCGCTGCTGTCCCTCACGCACGGACGATGAATTCAGAGTCAGGAGTTTAAACAACTGGCCTAAGACCCCACAGGAGTAAGTGATGGAGCAGGACTCAGCCCTTGTCCCCCTACATCAGATCCCACCCCCGAGGCCAAGGCCTGTCCTGCTCCCGCCTGGAGAATGATGGCTTGGCTTATTCAGAAACAGCAAACCCAGTTACAGCCCGAAGCAAAAATACGCCCCCAGGAGATGATGAACACAACAGCATAAGCTGACAAATTCAGAGCTTTCTACTGTCCCCACGTGGTAGACAGTTAAATCACCACACAGTACAACTAAATCCCACTGCTGGAAACATCACGGAGAGATATCCTTTGCCCTTCTATTCACTCACTCATTTCTATCCCCTTCCTACCACCGTCCATTCCTGGCTTGGTGTCCCCAAGGACTGGTTTCTGTTGAGCTGGAGAGGAGAGAAGCCCTCCTCGGGTGACGCGGTTGAGGCCAGGCTCTCTCCGTAGAGACGGTGCCCGGGAGTGACACTGGATTCCTGCTTTGCAGACTGTTTGCATCAGGAGCAGCTCTTGGAACATGTGAGAGGTGTAAGGAGAGGGTAAGGCACGTTCAAGAACCCGGAGATTAACCGAGGCACGGCAGAGCCTCCCAGAGTTTCGTTTGGACATGCTGACATTCCCTGACAGCCTCCACTTTTTTTTTTTTAATTTTATTGAAGTATAGTTGATTTACAATGTTGTGTTCATTTCTGCTGTACTGCAAAGTGATTCAGTTATACATATATCCACATTCCTTTTCATATTCTTTTCCCTTATGGTTTATCACAGGGTGTTGAATATAGTTCCCTGCGCTACACATCAGGACCTTGCTGTTTATCCATTCTATACAAAATAGTTTGCACCTACCAACCGCAAACTCCCAATCCTTCCCTCCCCCACATCTCCCCCTTGGCAACCACAGGTCTGTTCTCTGTGTCTGTGAGTCTGTATCTGGTTCGTAGATAAGTTCACTTGTGTCCTATTTTAGATTCCACATATAAGCGACATCATATGATATCTGTCTTTCTCTGTCTGACTTACTTCACTCAGTACGATCATCTCCAGGCCCATCCATGTTGCTGCAAATGGCATGATTTCATTCTTTTTTATGGACAGCCTCCACTTTTAAAGGGAGTCACCTCACTCTCATTACTCTGACGAACAAGCACGTTCAGCAGCTGGTTGCTCTCGGTTGGCGATGGGACGAGGAAGCAGCCCAATTACCTGTGTCTCCCGGAGGCCAGGGATCCGCCTGTGACTTCAGCAACACCTTGGGCTGAGATGGGCTCAGGAGGAACCATCTCCTGGTCCGGGTTCCGGCTGCCTGTGAAGAACCACTAGGATTCCTGCCAGTCATTTGCATACAATAAATAAAGGAGGAGAAATGAGCCTGTCGCTGAAAGGCTGAGCGTGGTTAGTTAAGGAAAGAATCTAAGGGAGAATTATGTCCATCTCAGAAAGAAAGTGTAGGAACTGCACGGTACTTTGGCCTCCCGGATTTTTTTTTTTTTAACTTATCTATTTATTTTTGGCTGTGTTGGGTCTTCGTTTCTGTGCGAGGGCTTTCTCTAGTTGTGGCGAGCGGGGTCCACTCTTCATCGTGGTGCGCGGGCCTCTCGCTATCACGGCCTCTCGTTGCAGAGCACAGGCTCCAGACGCGCAGGCTCAGTAGTTGCGGCTCACGGGCTTAGTTGCTCCGCGGCATGTGGGATCCTCCCAGACCAGGGCTCGAACCCGTGTCCCCTGCATTGACAGGCAGACTCTCAACCACTGCGCCACCAGGGAAGCCCCCCGGATTATTTTTTAAAGATATCTTTTGAGAGGTTGAATGAACGATCAACCATCTCAGTGCAAGTGAAGGGCAATTCCTCTCCACCGAGGACGGTCTTGAAGGGGAGCACCTAATTATGAGTCAGAGCTGAGAGGCCCGGAGCTGGTCCCCTGGGCTCCACCAGGCAGAGCCGAGAGGCTGGGACAAGAGGGGATCTGAGCGCAGCATGAGGAATTCATCACTCACAGAAAGAAACACCCAGCTCGGGCTCAAGGAAGGACTTCTTTTTTCCCAAGTCTTTCCTCAGGACGTTGTTTGCAAAGTAATAAAACAACATCTTCTTTCAGGGCTGCATATTACAGTGACAACTCAATCAAAACCCAGAGCCCACGCGGCTGATTCAGGAATCCACGTGTAGGCGGGACAGCCATGTCGATTCCAAAGATGGTCCCCTGCTACTGGCAGCTGGCAACCTCCCGTCGTATCACCCCCAAGCCACGGCTGATCGGCAGAACCAGAAAAACCCAGGCAATTAGTAAAATCAGAAGAAGATCATCACCAAATTTCAGAATCACTTCAAAAAAGGGCAAATTGTGTTTCTCTCTATTCCCATAGGTACGGACGCAGAGTTTTGCTCAGATGATGAGACCGCAGAACCAGTCCCTCCTGCCTATCTAGGCCACCTTGGGAATGCTCCACACTTCATGTAAACACGTACATACACGTATGCACACAGGTACACACACACACACACACACACACACACACACACACGGTGAAGGGGGATTCCCTTTAGTTAGCTAAACTCTGAACGTCAAGGATGGGAGGAAAGCGCTGGGCAAGGAGGATGCTGCCGAGTGGCGCATCAGGATGGGTGTTCCTGGGGCACCACTGGCCTCTGCTGCTCGCCTTGGGCATAGCAGCTGGAGCACAGCTCTTCCCTGAGCAATTCCGTGGCTCTGACACCAGCTCCCAACCAGAAATGCTCTGTTCACCCACACCAGCCTTGCTGCGATCTCCACTTCAGTAACTAAGGCTGAAGGGTGCAGATTCTTCCAGAAACATTGAGGGCTGTGGTCCTCCCTAACACACGGCCCCGTCCCCATGCCCCACTCGGCAGAACATGAACGATGGAGCGGCACTCGGCTCCCACAGCTCAGGTCAGACCTGAACTGTGAGCTGGAAAGGCCCGAGACCCACAGCTCCCAGGACACGGGGACACACGAGAAGCCCGCTCAGGCACGGATGCTAAACCCTGGACGAGTCCAGAAGGGGGAGCGGCAGCTCTGAAGGCTTCCTTGCAACGCGACCTCCACTCTGCAGGGCTCACAGTCACCCAGCTGGTGGCGGGACAGGGCAGGCCCTCCGGGCGTGGCCTGTCAAGGCTGTGACAGCCACTGCCACGGGGAAAGCCAAGGGGAAAGCCACGGAGGGAGGGCTCATCTCGGGACCCCAGTGGCGGCAAAGTGCTGCTGTGCTGACTTCAGAGCATAACCATCCCCTCGACACGGCAGCGCTTCCAAATGGAGCCTGCAGGGCCCCTCCGATGCCTGGGGTGAAAACAAGGCCCAAGAACAATCCCTGCGGTCAAGGCAGGTGGCACTCACAGCCTCTGACCTGCCGGATTGCTCTTCAAGGCGGAGAGATGATCTACCGACCTCCAGAGGCGGATGGCGGGGACGAAACCACACCAAGGTGCTGGGAGCCAGCCTCTCCCGTGGAGACTCCCCAGGAGTGAGAGGACCCTGTGTCACCGTACTAACTGTCACCACACCGGGCTTCCCGGGGCCTGGCTGTCCAACCGAGAAAGCGAATCCAAACAGCCCGGCCCTGGAAGGCTCCCAGCAACATCGGGGCCACCGTGCTCCTGCCCGGGCCTTGACCGCCCCAAGTCAGAGGCGTGAAGGCGACTCACTGCCTGAGCTGGGACGGCACCCTAAGCAGCCGCCCACCGTCACTCCCCGGTTTACAACACGCGGCCTTTCTCTCCAGCCAGACTCTAAGGGGCACCTCACAGGCCGTCTGGCAGCCTGGACACCAGCCGCGGTCCTGGGCCGCAGGACACACATACCCACGGCCTTATCTAATTTTCCTGACCTCCGGGGGCAGCGTCATCCTCTCCGGCACGTTCAGTAACAGGACCAGTCAGAAACAATCCACGCGGAGACATGGCATCCTGACTCTGGGTGACCGCCAAGTGCAGAGTCGCGACCCGGCGGCCTCACGACTGGGCCAGGACCGCCCCCCGCAGAAAAGGGCGGCTCGCTTGGTCTGGTTACGCACGGCGACCTCCCCCAGGATGGCCACGGTCACTGCCACCACCTCCATTATTCACTGTACTGTCACTTACTGGGCTTCCCTGACTCTGTACGCACGGGAAGGACAACGCCAACACAGCACTGACCCTCCCGATACCCGTGACCGTCCCCCGCAGGACCCCGCTGCCTGCAGTTCAGCTTCAAGCAGCAGCTGGGAAGAAGACCTCTGGGACACCTCCCACTCTTGAGGAAGAGCCCAGTGTCCCTAGGAAGGCCCTGCCCAGCCAGCCCACCAAGCCCACCCTCGGCTGCCTCCCCACGCCTCCCTCCCCCACCCCCGGGCACATGCGGGGCCTGCCCTGCTTGCGGCACCTGCCGCCCTGCTCGTCCCGGGGCTGGGTCCCTCCTCATCCTGGGGCCCAGCTCGCAGAGGTCTGCCTGCAGCACACCTCCCTCCTTCTTCAGGGCAGCAGCTGTCGGTCTCCTCCGAGAACCTATCACACCTGCACCTGCTCTGTTGCCTGCCTGGGTGTGTCGTCCCAGCAGACTGCAAGTTGTCCAGGGTGAGAACCACGCCAGGCCCGTCCACCCAGCATCATCGCCCCGGCGCCCGGCACAATGCCGAGCAGACAGCAGGCGATGGAGGGATGTTTGCGAATTTGGTGCAGCTGAACGAAGATGGAAAACCCTGTCTGCGGGGCGGCCAGACACAGCTACGTGGGCAAAATCGTGTCACCAACTGATGCCAACGCGAGCACCCCGTCTGCAGGCAGAGGCGGGGGCTCCGGGCTCTGCTACCTTCTACCTGGGTAAGTCACTTTACTGCTAGGTCTCAAGTTGCTCATTTTAAAAAAAACAAAAGAAGAAGAAGAAACGAAAAAGAAAGAAAAAGAAGGGGAGAGGAAAAGTAGGGGAGTCAGATGAGATCGATAATTTCCTAACTTTGTTCCAAAAGCTGCAAGTTCCGTGAAGAGGACGAAACCCCCTCGTGTGTCCCCCCCACTCTCAGCTGAACCGCTCAGGGCGTGCGGCTTCCACCCAAGATTCCGTCTGGAAACAGGGGCCGGCGCCAGGACGAGCTTTGGAGGGCCGGGCCCACTGCTCAGGGGCGTTCCTGGGCTCTAGGACGCGCTGGCGGCGCCCCCAGGTCCACTGTACCCCGCACGCCCACCCCGCACGCCCACCTGCCGCCCCGCCCACCTCACTGAAGTCGATCCTGGGTGGCTGCCTGCAGAGCGGCTCCAGGGGCCTCGCCGGGCTCTTCCACGTCCTCCCGAAGAAGTGTCGGTAGGTCACGTCAAAGAGGGACACTCGCAGGTGGCAGCCCACCTCCGACAGCACCTCCAGCACAGCCTAGGAGACAGAGGGACAGCCCTGAAGGGTCCTCAAGGTCACGAGTCTCCCAGCAAGTGCTGACCGACCATCCACGGAGAACTGGGCCACTCAGCGTCCATCCCCCAGTTTAGGTCTCAGTTCCTTTCGGGGAACTACCTCTCTCCCACGGCCCGTGGTCCTGGTGAGGTTATGAGTCCAAGTACACAGCCCTCCCCTGGCCAACCAGAGGCTGGAGTCTCTGGGCCCAGACACAGGCTGGAGACTCACCCAGAGCAACGAGACACAAGAGGCCAGAGCTGCAGAGAGACACACATGATGCCATGTGGAGCCAAGAAAGAACAAGTCCAGGTGACACCACGTGAGATTCTGGATAAAGGCACACCTGAAGCTTATGCTAACTATGGGTTTGTCTTTATGTGAGTTAACAAATTACCTCAAGCTTAGCCTATTTTGCATGGTTTTCTGTGTTCTGTTTTACCCTTTACATCCTGATAGAACCACAAACTAAAAACTCAACTTGCCAGAATTATTTGGGGGTGGCGCTGGGGTGTGAGCAAAAGAAAAGCAGATCTTTGAGAACTGAGAAGTCATGGCCACAAATACAGACAAGGCACCAGACACTGTAAAGACCAGCCCTTTCCCCACAGCAGCACCGCGTACCGCAGTGAGGCTCTGCTAGGCCTTTAGCTCCTCTGGGAACGTGGGGGTCCCACCACCCTAACGAATGAGAACGGCTCCCAGGACCTAAACTGCCTGAACAGAGTGATTTACGCTGAACACCTGCTCTCCTTCTGGGACTCTGGAATCTTGGTACCTGCTAGGCAGAGGGTGTCTACACGACCAGCTCCCGAGAAGCCCTGAGGTTTTTAGGGCCTGTGGGCACTGAGTCTCTAACGAGCTTCCTTGGTTGACAGCATTTCACAGGTGGTGTCGCAGCCTGTTGCTGAGGGAATGAAGTGTGTCCTGGGGGACTCCCATGGCAGATGACCCCGGAAGCTCACGCCCGTCTCCCCCCACACGCCTTTGGCTCGGCGCATCCTACTCGGTAATTTCTCACTGAAATAAATCTGTCCTCTGAGGATGACTGTGTGCTGAGTCATGTCAAATCCTCCTGAGCCCGGGGGGTGCCTCTGGGGGCTCCCGACGTAGGTGCACACACACATTTAGGACCGTCACGTCTTCCTGACTCACATCATCGCTGTGAAATGTCCCTTTATCTCTAGGATATGCTCCGCCTTGAACTCTACTTTGTCTGATATTAGTGCAGCCACAAGGCTCTCTTATGCTTAGTGTTTACACGGCCTTTTCTCCATCCTTTTCCTTTCATACGTATGGTTTGAAGACACACACTTTAGGTTTACAGTGTGATTTAATAATAGCCCCAGCGCTCCGACAGCTTTGCGTGCCTGGAGAACGACCCTGCCAGCTGCAGAGGAAGAAGATACGGTCTTGCCAAGCCACGTGCTCACACTGGCAGGGCTGGATCCTTCCTGTGCGTCCCCCCAGGACACTGGGCCTCCCTAGGACCATCCAATCCTGTGGGTGGTCTGAGGAGGCACAGACGCGCCAGCTTCTCCGGCAGGTCCCCCGGCAGCTGGAGGGCACAGGTGGACGCAGAGCCACAGAGCAACGGCCTGAATGTGCAAAGGCGGTGGTACCTCCCAGGCACATCTCCCAGGATGCCCAGAGCTCCGCCCCTGCTATTCTGACTGCCAGGCTGAAAGCCGGCCATGCTGAGCCATGCACAAGGCCACCTCTTGCAAACAACCTGGTCAGGAAATAACCCAGGAACTCGAATTACCTGGGTTTTTAGATTGCTCCACTGTAGGCAAAAAGAAGCCTTTTAGCCAGGGCCAAAAGTGCTGACCGAGTCACTGAATCACAAATCCTCTTTGCTGACGGACCACTTTACCTCCGAGTACTGCCAAGGCCCGGGGTGATGGGTACGGTACAAGACTCAAATAAACATGTGAAAATCAATACCATCTCAGGTGAGAGCAGTGACAGCGTGCGTCTGACAGTAAAGAACCAATTTCTTTACCTGCTTAATGAGCGGGCCATCGAGCCACTTCAGGACACACTGAAATGCCGTCGACTCCTTTAGAGGCTGGCGTGCTCTCTGTGTGTGGGGAGGGACCAGCAGGTTTTGGTCAAAGATCCTGTGCCAGTCGTGCATTCTGCCGGTCTGAGGGTCGCTGGGGGCCTCTAGGACTACCTGCGGCATTCATGTTCAAATAAAGAAAAGAGTTATGAGGGCCACAGTTCTTAGAGCAGTTCTGAAAGTTTCCGACCTCCCGGGAACCCCAGGGAAACCACCACCCCTGCAACCCACACTCTGCCATCCCACCCTCTAGCCCCCCAGTGCAGCAGACTGGCGCCCACGCCACCTTCCCCTGGCCAACCAGAGCACACCTATCCCGGTCTCAGTGACTGATTTAGGGACCGGCACGTGCTTTGTCCAGCTGTGGAGGTCGAGCCCTGCACAAGGGCACCAGGCCTCGGGAACCAGGGCTGTCTTAGAGTGGCTTGGGGCACATGACCCACTCAGAGCCAACGAGATATGATCTCAGAGCTTCTGCTGGTTCTGTTAGGAGAAGGAAACACTCTTTTCTGTGGCCTTCGGAGCAGAGACGTCATCAGCCTGAAGCTGCCCCGGGCACCACAGGAGCAGCTACCTTGAGACACATACAAAAAGGCAGGCAGAGCAGGAGCAAGGCCAGCGGGTCCAGACGTCATCACGAGAGCCCTGGCTCAAGGGGCCCCTGAAGTCCGGCACCCAAGACAGCTGAGCTACATGCAGTCTTGTTGGTGAAGCCAGGTGGGGACAGCTTTTGAGTGCTCTGGGTGCCTTGGCAACCTGGCTCAATAAGGATGCTACCCGCCTTCCAGCAGACAGGGATCTGAACCTTCTCGAGAGACTGTCTTCAGCTGACACAGAATCATAAGCTCTTGGCCTTGAACAGAGGCCATATTCTGTATGCTAAAATGGCAAGCAAGAAGGCACGGGCTTTGATCTTCTAAGACAGCAGTTTTCTGAACGTGGTTCCCAAACCCCTGAGGTTGCCCAAGGTGGTCAAGGGCTCCACAGGGTCAAAGCTATTTTCATAACCTCCAGATGCCACTTGCCTCTTTCACTGGGTTGGCATTGGCGCCGGTGGCGGCAAGGCAACGGTGGGTGAAGCTGCATTACGCCCCGAGGCAAACGGCACCGCACCCCACGAGCCATCCTGGGTTCTTCCCCTCTCAGGGCATAACGTCCAACAGCTTCACCTAAGAATGTCCTTGGGGAAGCTGTGAAAACTATGGATTTTATGACGTCTTGACCCTTGAGGATGAGTGCTTTCAACACTCTGTGATGAAACGGGAAATACACGAAAAGCATTTCTGCTGCCAGATGAAAGACAACGGTCACCCCAGGGTAAGCCAGGCGTGATGGCTGTTCTGCGAGCTGAACTAGCTCCTTCTTTCACTCAGCAACACCACTCTCACTAAAAGAACGGCTCAGAGACAAACCATGGTTTTTCAGACTTGGGTGCTTTGTAGACAATCTCTCAGACGTGAACAAAATGAACCTGTCACTGCAAGGAAAACTCGTCAAAAAAATTGAGCTTTCAGGCAAAATTCAGAATTGGGAAAATCTGTACCCTCCACTGTGAGCCAGACAGCTGCATACTTCTTTGAAGACTTTCCTGACGAGATGGGTAGTGCCGGGAACGAAAGGGATCTTTTGAAATTGTGTGATTAGATGTGTCAATATCTGGAAGATCTGCCTCCCTCAGAAGCAGTATTTTCCGAGTGAACAAGCACAATGACATAAAATTCTGCATGGATGAAAGATCCACCCGAACACTGTGAAAGTTCAGGAACAGGGTGTCAGACTGCACGCAAGAAACCCGCAAGAAACAACCGCTGTGGATTAGGGTACAGCACCAAAGCAGGGCACCCCCAGTTCTCTAAGGGCCTCCTCCCTCAGCGGGGTGAGGCTGGATTTCCTTCAAAGACTTCAGCCGAAATGACCCATCACAACAGAGAAGCCTGTACCAGACCAAGCAGTCCCCAGCGGTGTGTCAGCAGGATGTTAAAGGGATTCGCAAACAAGCAAAACCACCCCACAGTTCTTGCTCATGGTTTTGTTTCGGAAAACGCAATTGGCTTTCATTAAAAAACTACATCTTTATGTTAACGTGTAACAGGTCTACTGTTTTTAAATGAATTAATAACACTGTAGATGCTTCTCAATAACAAATATTGGTAGAAGTCACTCAAGTTTTATCGTTATGTGGAGTCCTCAATCACGTTTTAAAGCATAAAGGGATCTGACACTCAAAAGCTGGAAAAGGGCTGTTCTACAGGAAGCCAAAATTCGAGTCTTCGGGCAGCCGGCCCACTCTCCACGCTCACAGGCTGTGCTGGGAATGCAGGGGGCCTGGGAGGCACGGATGTGACCGCCCCCCTCCCACACCCTGTGGGCCTCAGGGCGGGGGCCCAGCCCCCCACTGGAATGCCACTCCCACCCGGCACCCCCTCGGGCGGGCACACCCCTCGGCCTCCAGATCCGGACTGTATAAACAGGAAGGCGCGCACTTTGGTTAGTTTGGGGTTTCTTCCTTTGTAGGTTACATTTGTCTACTCAATATCCCTTGTTTTGTGGAACGGCCCTCCCAGAACCCATGACATACACTGGGTGTGTCTTCCCTGGGACTCCAGCCACGCTGCCCTCTGGGCAGACTGTCTCTCCCCCAGGCCAGGAGCTGCCCAGGCCGGCCTGGAGCCCCAGGGGCCACCCTGCCACCCCAGGGAGAGCCTAAGGTAAGAGGCCAGCCCAGGGGAAGCTGGTGGAGATGGAGGGTGGCGAAGACGGCCCTGCCGGCAGGACCCAGACCTCCAGGTGGAGACAGCCTGATGGAAGGCAGCCCCACCCCAACCAGAGCTGAGTTACAGGAGCCGTAAAGGCCTGTGGCGGCTAAATAATGGCCCCCGAAGACGTCCCCAACCCAATCCTCAGAGCCGATGATTATTGGCCTTCACGTGGCAAAAGGAACTTTGTGGGCATGATCAGGTTAGAGACCATGAGATGGGGAGAGCACCCAGATTATGCACCTGGGCCTGAAATCGTCACAAGGGTCCTGATGAGGGCGAGGCAGGGGGGTCAGAGAAAAGGCCAGGCGGGGCAGAAGCAGGAGAGACGTGAAGACGGAGGGAGGGACCCCAAGCCGAGGAACGCAGGCGCCTCTAGAAGCTGGAGAAAGCAGGAACCCGATTCTCCCTGGAGCCTCCAGAAGGATCACAGCCCTGCCCGCACCTTGGCTTTATCCCAGTGAGACTGATTGCGGACTTCTAACCTTCAGAACTGAAAGAAGATAAATTGTTTTCGGTCCCCCGGTTTGTGGTAATTCGTTACAGAAGCCACAGGAACGCATACAGGTGTCCATGACCTGTAAGCAGAAGAGGTCTGACCAACACCCAGCAGGCCTCAGCGCTTGTCACCTGTCCTGTACTGATCTGCTCACTGGCCCACTGCTTGCAGAAGGGAACCTACTGTCCTGTGGCCGTGGTACCAGGCTGTCCACCAGGACTCATCAAATTCAATCATGAAATTTAAGTTTCAGTAAACTTGACTCCCAAACATTTGTCTTTCAGGAAAATGTGCTTTTCTCCTTGACATTAGCTATAAAACTGGGAGGTTTGTTCTTAGAAAGCGAGTGCATATCTACAGGGAAGCCCTTCCTACCTCGGGAGCACAAGCAAAGCACGCGCGGCAGGGTGTCCTCTAGAAGGGGCCCCTGCAGCCCCACACCCTGCCCCGCGGGGTTTCCCGAGCCCAGGATGCAGCCTCCTTTGCAGGGCGCCCCAGACTTTGCTCCCGTGCCCCGGATACCTGAGCCAGTACCTCCCCGCACTCCCCTGAGGGAAGTGGGACCCAGCACCACGCTTGGCGGGGAGCTGCTACAGAGCCCTTCCACTATGGTCACCCGGGCAGGGGACACAAAACAGAGGCCCCAGGCAGCACCAGCAGGAGATGCACCGGCACAAGAGGCAGCGACTCGGAAAGGCAGGTCACCCAACATCAAAGAACTGAGATGGACAGGTGCAGGCAGGCAGCAACATTCCAAGAGGGTGATGGAAGGGAGGGGACTCCTGAGACACAGCCTCCTGCGGGCGGGAGCCCAGACTGTCCCAGGGGCTCTGGGACACGCAGAGCGCTTGCGTCCCCCAGCCCCCCACCCAGAACGGCTCTCACCCAGCCCTCACTCCCGTCCACTCCGCGCTGCCGTTGCTTCAGTTCCTCCCGGACACCACGCCCGTGCCACCCACCAGGCCATCAGGCGCACACCCCGGGGTGATTCCTCCTCTTCCTTGGGAAGTCAGATCAGGAGCTACCTCCATCTCCCACACAGGACGCTGTCACAGAAGGCACCCCGCTCCACCAGGCTCCACCAGGCTACGGGGTCCCGGTCGCCCTGCAGGACTGAGCTCCATGAGGTCAAGACTAGGCCCTCGGTGAAAACTTTTTTAGTGATTCAGCAAATCACTAAGTTATGCTGTGGAGGAATTAAGAAGGCTGCGGAGGAAGGGCAGAGAGGCCTTTGGGGCTAGATGAACAAAAAAGGGAAAACTGGGAGGGCCCCATGCTTTGAGCCCAAGAGAAGGGTACAGTGGGCTCTCCAGAGGGGAAATAAAGAAAAGGCACCAACTTTCATTGAATCCTTATCATGAGCCAGGCACTCACAAACATCTTCATTTTCATTATTCCAACATCTCCGTAAGGTAAGTAACATTACTGTCCCCATCTTATAGATGTGGAAAGTGAAGCTCAGAGGTTAAACAGCCAGTCTGAAAGCACACAGCCCGTCACACTCACATCAAAGACATTATAGCCGGGCTTCCCTGGTGGCGCAGTGGTTGGGAGTCCGCCTGCCGATGCAGGCGACGCGGGTTCGTCCCCCGGTCCGGGAAGATCCCACATGCCACGGAGCGGCTGGGCCTGTGAGCCATGGCTGCTGAGCCTGCACGTCCCGAGCCTGTGCTCAGCAACGGGAGAGGCCACAACAGTGAGAGGCCCGCGTACAGCAAAAAAAAAAAAAAAAAAAAAAGACATTATAGCCATGCCAGCCCTCTGCCTACCAAGGCCAGGAGAGGCAAAGGAGCAGAGGCCCTGAGGGCAAAGAGAGGGCACTGGTCCAGGACCGGGCTGATCCCCCCCTCCTCTCAGACTTCTGGAAAGTCTTTTGCCCTCCAGGCGTCTGTTTTGCATCTACAAAAGGAGCGGCTATAAAGTTCCCTTGAGGTCTTTGCTTCTGCAGACCTGGTCAACAAATATCCACCAAGCACTCGTTCCGTCCCAGTCCACACACCATGAAGCGGACTGTCAAATGCCCTGTCTTCAAGAATCTAAATATCCAGTGGGACAAAAACAAGGGGGTGGAGACTGGTTCAAGATGGCGGAGTAGAAGGACGTGCGCTCACTCCCTCTTGCGAGAGCACCGGAATCACAACTCACTGCTGAACAATCATCGACAGGAAGACACTGGAACTCACCAAAAAAGATGCCCCACATCCAAAGACAAAGGAGAAGCCACAGTGAGATGGTAGGAGGGGTGCAATCACGATAAAGTCAAATCCCATAACCGCTGGGTGGGTGACTCACAAACTAGAGAACACTTATACTACAGAAGTCCACCCACTGGAGTGAAGGTTCCAAGCCCCACGTCAGGCTTCCCAGCCTGGGGGTCCAGCAATGGGAGGAGGAATTACCAGAGAATCAGACTTTGAAGGCTAGCGGGATGTGATTGCAGGACTTCAAAAGGACTGGGGGAAACAGAGACTCCACTCTTGGAGGGCACACACAAAGTAGTGTGCACATCGGGACCCAGGGGAAGGAGCAGTGACCCCAGGGGAGACTGAACCAGACCTACATGCTAGTGTTGGAGGGTCTCCTGCAGAGGCCGGGGGTGGCTGTGGCTCACCGTGAGGACAAGGACACTGGCAGCAGTTCTGGGAAGTACTCCTTGGTGAGAGCCCTCCCGGAGTCTGCCATTAGCCCCACCAAAGACCAGGTAGGCTCCAGTGTTGGGTCGCCTCAGGCCAAACGACGTACAGGGGGAACCCAGCCCCACCCATCAGCAGACAAGCAGATTATAGTTTTACTGAGCTCTGCCCACCAGAGCAACACCCAGCTCTAGCCACCACCAGTCCCTCCCATCAGGAAGCTTGCACAAGCCTCTTAGGTAGCCTCATCCACCAGAGGGCAGACAGCAGAAGCAAGAAGAACTACAATCCTGGAGCCTGTGGAACAAAAAACACGTTCACAGAAAGATGCACGAGATGAAAAGGCAGAGGGCTAGGTACCAGATGAAGGAACAAGATAAAACCCCAGAAAAACAATTAAATGAAGTGGAGATAGGCAACCTTCCAGAAAAAGGATTCAGAATAATGATAGTGAAGATGATCCAGCCAGGACCTCGGAAAAAGAATGGAGGCAAAGATCGAGAAGATGCAAGAAATGTTTAACAAAGACCTAGGAGAATTAAAGAACAAACAAACAGAGATGAACAATACAATAACTGAAACGAAAACTACACTAGAAGGAATCAATAGCGGAATAACTGAGGCAGAAGAACGGATAAGTGACCTGGAAGACAGAACGGTGGAACTCACTGCCGGAGAACAGAATAATGAAAAGAAGTGAAGACAGCCTGAGAGACCTCGGGGACAACATTAAATGCACCAACATTTGCATTACAGGGGTCCCAGAAGGAGAAGAGAGAGAGAAAGGAACTGAGAAAATATTTGAAGAGATTATAGTCGAAAACTTCCCTAACATGGGAAAGGAAATAGCCACCCAAGTCCAGGAAGTGCAGAGAGTCCCAGGCAGGATAAACCCAACGAGAAACACGCTGAGAGACATAGTAACCAAATTGACAAAAATTAAAGACAAAGGAAAATTATTGAAAGCAACAAGGGAAAAACTACACATAACATACAAGGGAACTCCCATAAAGTTAACAGCTGATTTCTCAGCAGAAACTCTACAAGCCAGAAGGGAGTGGCATGATATATTTAAAGTGATGAAAGGGAAGAACCTACAACCAAGAATACTCTACCCGGCAAGATCTCACTCAGATTCGACAGAGCAATCAAAAGCTTTTCAGACAAGCAAAAGCTAAGAGAATTCAGCACCACAAAACCAGCTCTACCACAAATGAAAAAGGAACTTCTCTAAGTGGGAAGGACAAGACAAGAAAAGGACCTACAAAAACAAACCCAAAACAATTAAGAAAATGTAATAGGCACATATATATCGAGAATTACCTTAAATGTCAATGGATTAAATGCTCCAACCAAAAGACACAGGCTCACTGAATGGATTCAAAAACAAGACCCGTATATATGCTGTCTATAAAAGACACGCTTCAGACCTAGGGACAGATACAGATTGAAAGTGAGGGGATGGATAAAGATATTCCATGCAAATGGAAATCAAAAGAAAGCTGGAGTAGCAATATTCATATCAGATAAAATAGACTTTAAAATACAGTATGTTACAAGAGACAAGGAAGGACACTACATAATGATCAAGGGATCAATCCAAGAAGAAGATATAACAATTATAAATATATATGCACCCAACATAGAAGAAGATATAACAATTATAAATACATATGCACCCAACATATGCACTCAATACATAAGGCAAATGCTAACAGCTATAAAAGAGGAAATTGATGGTAACACAATAATAGTGGGGGACTTTAACACCTCACTTACACCAATGGACAGATCATCCACACAGAAAATAAGGAAACACAAGCTTTAAATGACACAATAGGCCAAATAGATTTAAGTTATATTTATAGGACATTCCATCCGAAAAAGGCAGATTACACTTTCTTCTCAAGTGCGCATGGAACATTCTCCAGAATAAATTACATCTTGGGTCACAAATCAAGCCTCGGATAATTTAAGAAAATTGAAATTGTATCAAGCATCTTTTCCAACCACAACAGTATGAGATGAGAAATATATTACAGGAAAAAAACCGTAAAAAACACAAACACATGGAGGCTAAACAATACACTACTAAATAACCAAGAGATCACTGAAGAAATCAAAGAGAAAATCAAAAAATACCTAGAGACAAATGACAACAAAAACACAACTGTGGAAAAAAAAAAAAAAAAAAAACACAACTGTGAGATGCAGCAAAAGCAGTTCTAAAAGGGAAGCTTATAGCAATACAATCCTACCTCAAGAAACAAGAAAAAAATCTCAAACAATCTAACCTTACACCTAAAGGAACTAGAGAAAGAACAAACAAAACCCAAAGTTAGTAGAAGGAAAGAAATCATAAACATCACAGCAGAAATAAATGAAATAGAAACAAAGAAAACAATAGCAAAGACCAATAAAACTAAAACGTGGTTCTTTGAGAAGATAAAAAAAATTGATAAACCTTCAGCCAGACTCATCAAGAAAAAGAGGGAGAGGACTCAAATCAATAAAATTAGAAATGAAAGAGAAGTTACAACAGACAACCGAAGAAATACAGAGCATCATAAGAGACTACTACAAGCAACTGTATGCCAATAAAATGAACAACCTGGAATAAATAGACAAATTCTTAGAAAGGTACAACCTTCCAAGACTGAACCAGGTAGAAATAGAAAATATGAACAGACCCATCACAAGTAATAAAATTGAAACTGTGATTAAAAATCTTCCAACAAACAAAAGTCCAGGACCAGATGGCTTCACAGGTGAATTCTATCAAACATTTACAGAAGAGCTAACGCCAATCCTTCTCAAACGCTTCCAAATAATCGCAGAAGAAGGAACACTCCCAAACTCATTCTACGAGGCCACCATCACCCTGATACCAAAACCAGACAAAGATACTACAAAAAAAGAAAATTACAGACCAATATCACTGATGAATATAGATGCAAAAATTCCGAACAAAATACTAGCAAACAGAATCCAACAGCACATTTAAAGGATCATACACCATGATCAAGTGGGATTTATCCCAGGGATGCAAGGATTCTTCAATATATGCAAATCAATGAATGTGATACACCATATTAACAAACTGAGGAATAAAAACCATTTGATCATCTCAAAAGCTGCGGAAAAAGCTTTTGACAAAAGTCAACACCCATTTATGATAAAAACTCTCCAGAAAGTGGGCATAGAGGGAAACTACCTCAACATAATAAAGGCCATATACGACAAACCCACAGCAAACATCACTCTCAATGGTGACAAACTGAAAGCATTTATCTAAGATCAGGAACAAGACAAGGATGTCCACTCTCGTCACTATTATTCAACATAATATTGGAAGTCCTAGTCACGGCAATCAGAGAAGAAAAAGAAAGGAATACAAATTGGAAAAGAAGAAGTAAAACTGTCACTGTCTGCAAATGACATGACACTATACATAGATAATCCTAAAGGTGCCACCAGAAAACTACTAGAGCCAATCAATGAATTTGGTAAAGTGGCAGGATACAATATTAATGCACAGAAGTCCCTTGCATCCCATACACTAACAATGAAAGATCAGAAAGAGAAATTAAGGAAACAATCCCATTCACCATTGCAACAAAAAGAATAAAATACCTAGGAATAAACCTACCTAAGGAGGTAAAAGATCTGTACTCAGAAAACTATAAAACACTGATGAAAGAAATCAAAGATGACACAAACAGATGGAGAGATATACCATGCTCTTGGATTGGAAGAATCAATACTGTGAAAATGACTACACTACCCAAAGCAATCTACAGATTCAGTGCAATCCCTATCAAATTATCAATGGCCTTTTTTACAGAACTAGAAAAAAATCTTAAAATTTTTATGGAGACACAAAAGACCCCAAATAGCCAAAGCAGTCTTGAGGGAAAAACATGGAGCTGGAGGAATCAGACTCCGTGACTTCAGACTATACTACAAAGCTGCAGTAATGAAGACAATATGGTACTGGCACAAAAACAGAAATACAGATCGATGGAACTGGATAGAAAACCCAGAAATAAACTCACGCACCTATGCTCAACTAATCTATGACAACGGAGGCAAGGATATACAATGGAGAAAAGACAGTCTCTTCAATAAATGATGCTGGGAAAACTGGCCAGCTACATGTAAAAGAATGAAATTAGAACACTCCCTAACACCATACACAAAAATAAACTCAAAATGGATTAAAGACCTAAATGTAAGACCGGACACTATAAAATTCTTAGAGGAAAACATAGAAAGGACACCCTCTGACATAAATCACAGCAAGATCTTTTTGACCCACCTCCTAGAGTAATGGAAATAAAAACAAAAATAAACAAATGGGACCTCATGAAACTTAAAAGCTTTTGCCCAGCAAAGGAAACAATAAACAAGATGAAAAGACAACCCTCAGAATGGGAGCAAATATTTGCAAACGAATCAACAGACAAACGATTAATCTCCAAAACAGATAAAGAACTCATGCAGCTCAGTATTAAAAAAAAACAAACAATCCAATCAAGAAATGGCCAGAACACCTAAACAGACATTTTTCCGAAGACATACAGATGGCCAAGAGGCACATGAAAAGCTGCTCAACATCACTAATTATTAGAGAAATGCAAATCAAAACTACAATGAGGTATCACCTCACATCGGTTAGAATGGGCATCATCAGAAAATCTACAAACAACAAATGCTGGAGAGGTTGTGGAGAAAAGGCAACCCTCTTGCACTGCTGGTGGGAATGTAAATTGAAACAGCCACTATGGAGAACAGTATGGAGGTTCCTTAAAAAACTAAAAATAGAACTACCACATGACCCAGCAATCCCACTACTGGGCATGTACCCAGAGAAAACCATAATTCAAAAAGACACATGCACCCCGATGTTCATTGCAGCACTGTTTACAATAGCCAGGTCATGGAAGCAACCTAAATGCCCATCAACAGACAAAATGATAGAGAAGATGTGGTACATATATACAATGGAATATTACTCAGCCATAAAAAAGAACAAAATTGGGTTACTTGTAGAGACGTGGATGGACCCAGAGACCGTCATACAGAGTGAAGTAAGTCAGAAAGAGAAAAACAAATATCGTATATTAATGCATATCTGTGGAATCTAGAAAAATGGTACAGATGAACCGGTTTGCAAAGCAGAAATAGAGACACAGATGTAGAGGACAAACGTATGGACACCAAGGGGGGAAAGCAGGGGCGGGGTGGGGGGATGGTGGGATGAATTGGGAGATTGGGATTGACGTATACACACTAATATGTATAAAATAGACTAATTAAGAACCTGCTGTATAAAAAAATAATAATAAAATAAAATTTAAAAGAACAAGGGGGCGAGTGGGAGCAGCACACAGGAGACAAGCCTGATCCAGACTCCTTTCTTTGGCGGGGGAGGGAGGGTAGAGAAGAGGAGGGAATCCGGGCGCCGAAGTGCTAGGCTGGGTTGATGTCTCACAAGCAGTGGTTCACCAAGGCAAGGGAGGAGCAGGAACCGCAGGAGCTGCCCGGTCACAGGGAAGCTTCCCTCCCAGAAGTGAACAAAATCTGGAATGCCTGAGACCTGAAAGCTTTGGGGAGCTTTTTTGAGAGTAAGTAGAGGTCTGCTTAAGCACTGCCTGGAATTCCTCATTCAAGGAATAGTCTTTGAGTACCTACCACGTGCCAGGCCCTGGAGAAACCGTCCTGCCCTCGAGGAATGTATCTGGAGAGAGGCAGAAAGACAGGATGCAAGTTAGCACACAAAGGAGGTGGCTGTGACCTCTGAAAATCAGAGGACCGGAGGGTGTAGTGAGCTGTGATGAAGACCTGGGCGGGAACTGGGGGCGACTATCCACCATCATCTAAAGGACACCTTTTCCAACTACACAAGCTTGGGAGGCCAGACTTCCTCCGTATGCTTCAACCCAAGTGACACAGTGCAACACCGAAGGCAGGACCGGGTCTGATAAGGCATCTGTCTTCTAGGGAGGCAGGCATGGAAGAGGGATGCAAAGGTGGGGCCTCGGAGTCTGAAGAAGCGAGCAGGAGACCGAGCACTGGGGTCTCGAGAAGGGCCCAGGTGGGGTGCTCGGAGGCGGTCAGGAGGTCGGTGGGCTGGACAGCGGAGGGGAAGGTGGAAGCAGCTGCAGGGGAGGCCGTAGGCAGGCAGGGCTATCAAGGCAGGGACTCCTGCGAGGGCCAGGGATTCTCCAGATCTCCACTGGGCGGCAGCGCTGGGACGGGTCGGCAGGGCCAGCGGGGGACAGGAACCCAGTGGGGACAGGCAACGCAGGGGTCCCCGGCAGGGGTCCGACGGGGAAAAGGGGAGGGCCAACGCCGCGGTCTCAGCACAGCCCAGGCCGGCGGCACCGCGCTCGCCTTAAGCTGGAAGGCTGCAAGGGGGCGCAGGGTCTAGGGGCAGAGTACTGAGGTTGAGCCCCAAGAAGTCCCCGAAGCCTGTGGCTCCGGCCGCACCAAGTGTCACGGCGGGGGGAAAGAGGTGCGACCGACACGGGCACAGCCTCGCGCCCGCCCGACCGCCGCGCCCCGCAGGTACCGGGCCCCGGGGAAAGACAAACGGATCACCCCAACCCCGGGCCCGAGGCCCTGACCCGCTCGGCGGCCCCCGCGCCTCTGGGCTGCGTCTAACCTCCCCCGCGGAGCCAGCCAACGTGGTTCCGCCCGCGGCGGGCAACGTTACCTAGGAGACGGGCCTGCAGCTGCCACACCCGCCCCGGGGCGTCGAGCCCCAAGCTTTCGAGGATGTGCCCCTCGGACGGATCCAGAGGCCCGGCGGCCGGCCGGTGCCCACCGGAGCCGCAGGCCTTGCGGTCCGAGGACCGGCCGAGGGGCACCCGGCCCGCTGTCACCCGCCCGAGGAGTCTCGGAAGGGAAAGAACCCGCACCCCGACCTTCGCGTCAGCAGCACCGTGGGACCAATCAGAGCCCAAATCCAGGGGCTCCGCTCCGGGAGCGCCAGCCAATAGGCGCGGCGGCGGGCCCGTTCTGATTTGCATGGTCGGCGATCCCTCTGCCAATAGGAATGTGACTGGCGTGAATATCAGCCAATGAGAAGCTGGAAGAGGCGTGGCCCCGGGCGTCCCACGAGGTGAAGATGCTGCGGGCGGAACCTGGTGGAGCTAGTGGGATTCGGGGGCGCTAAAGTCGCAGGGACAGGGCGGGAAGGAAGATCCGGAGCGGGGCAGAGGATCCGGAGCTGGAGCCCCCAGGTGAGTGCAGGGGGAGACCCCGGCTGTCCGCGCAGTAGACGGCCGTGCGTCGGGAAAGCGGCGGCGGGTACCCGCGAGGCCCGCGCTGACTCTCCATCTCCTTTCCCCCAGCGCGTCCCCGCGCCCGCCTCCGTCCTCACCTCCTCTCCAGCCGGCTCGCCTCCTTCTCCATCATCTCCCTGCCCCCATCCTGTCCTCCCTTGCCTGCCCTATCTGCCAACCCGCCCGACCTTTTAGCTCCCATGCCCGACCCCTGCCCCAAACTTCATCCTTCCCCTCGTCCCGTCTCTGCCCCCTCCTTTTCCCGCAGCCTCGCCTCCCCTCCCCCATCCCCCTTTCAGCGCAGCCCCATCGGAGCGCTCCTGGACCGATCCCCCCCATCTCTCTCCTTGTTGCTCCTGCCTTTCCTTCCAGGTCCCTGGCCCCATCTTCCCACCCATTCTGCTCCCAATCGCTACATCTCTCCCCGCGGGCGCCCTCTCTGCACCTTGCCTTGCTCCCCAGGACCTTGGCGTTCCCCTCCTGCACCAGTTCATCTGGCTGCCTACACACCCCACCCCACCCCGGTCCCTATACCCCTGCCCCCTCTTCAGCTTCTCTTCGCTCCCCACCTCCCCTACCTGCTCCTGCAGGACGCAGGACGCAGAGACCCAGCTGCTGCACCGCTTCCTGCTGCAGTGGCAGTCCTGTACCTGCCCACCTTCCCACCCTCCCACCCAGGCAGCCTACCCTGGCTCTGCTCCTCCTGGCATTTGTCTGGGGGCTCCTTTAGGGTCTACGCTTTGTCTAGAGCGGCCTGGGGGGCTCCAGGTGAGAAGCCCCTTAGCACCCTTTCCTGCCTTCCCCCCTAGCCACCGGCTCCCTTCCCACCCCACCCCCACTATCCTACTCAGCTTACTTTGTGATTCAGCATTTTTGGGGTTGGTAACTTTCTTTGCCTCCTGGCATGATAGGGACCTGGTTGTGGGGCCGTAGGCAGGGGGGTCTTGACCCTGCAGTTAGAGGGGCCACCTTAGAACAGTCCTGAGCTGCCTGGTGGGGACAGGGTTGGGGAATGGGAACTCACCAGTGGGGGGCTGCCCTTTCTCCTCTTTCACTTGTCTGCCCTGTGTTGAAATGCATCCAAGGGGAGATGACATAAGTAATAGCTCTTGGGGAAATGAGCTATTAGCATTTATGGAAATTAATACATCCACATCCGAGGAGCAAGAACACCAAGTTCAGGCCACAGCTGTCCCACTGCCTGTCCTTTCAGGATTTCTTCTTTCTCTGCAACTTCTCCTCCCCCTCACAAACGCCTTCCGCCTCCCAATGCCAGGAGCAACCTCCTGCTCTGCACACAAAACTGCATTCAGGCCCCACGTTGCAGGGTTTGGGGACCTGAGTGTGGAGAGCGGCACCTGCCCTCCTGACTGTTACTTGGCGTTTGCATCTACCTGCAGACCCCAGGCTTGTGTGTGGTTCTTGGGGTCCTTCCCCTGTGCCATCACAACGGGGGCCCAGAGGGCATTGGCTCCCGGGGTCCTGTCCATCAGGAACATTCTCCATGCCCACCCCTGGCCTCCATGACATCGAGGGTGTTCAGGCTGCAGCGCGTTCCTACCTCGAAAGCAGCCTGCTGGAGGCTCCCCTACAAAACCGAGGTCCCGTTCTTTGTGCCTCTTTGTGCTGTGCCAGCGGACAGTGTGGGGACTGAACCAGGGCACAGGGGGAGGGAGGATCACGAGCACTGCGAAACTGGGTCTCCTGCTCAAACCCTTTGGGTCTGGACGTGGCGCCTGGACGGGAATGAATGGGCGTGAAAGCAGTGGCACACGGGAGGTGTGGCAAGACGGACACTACTGCTCGTCTGGCAAGGGTCACAGGCCGAGGCTCTGGGGGAGGCACTACTGCTCGTCTGGCGAGGGTCACAGGCTGAGGCTCTGGGGGATGGAGGGGTGAGCAAGCTCCGGGGTGGGGCGGATTGAGAAGCTTCACACCATGGGACTGGCTTTCTTTCCTTTTTCAATGATCTTCTAAACCCCAGATGATTCAGGAGGAAGTGAGTGGCACAAGTTTTGGTTTGACAGTTTCCGGTAAGGGAGGCAGCCTCCTCTAGACTTTCCTGTTTGTCGGTGATGGGCCCATGGCAACTGGGCAGCACGCATGTGGCAAAGGAAGGCCTCCTCCACTGCTGGAATCCAGGGGAACGAACGTGTGTGGTTTCCCAGGACTCTGGCTAGAAGGAGCGTGTATCTAGTCCTTGACCTTCACTTCTCCATGACCTTTGCTTCACCAAAGGTCCCAGAGCCAGAGCCATTTCCTGGAGTCCCTGAATGATAGGCAGAACAGTGACACTGCAGGCAGCATTCGGGGAGGACCGTCTCTGAAGGTGTCCAGGGCCAGAGACCCCTCCTCTCCCCTTTCCGCAGCCAGGGAGCCTGCCTCATAGAGGCGAGCACGCTAGAGCTACAAGGGGTTGGGCATCTTCCCCTTTGGAGGACACAAGGGAAGCCTTGGCAAAGTCAGAGACTCCTCCAAGGTCACTCAGGTGAGCCGCGTCAGGCCCCGTACCTCCCACCAGTCTGAGCCAGGTCACTTCCTTGGTACTGCCCTTGGAGGAAACCAGCACCCCGGGAACATGCCAGCCACCAGCTCTAGCCACCCTTCAGGACGCACTTGTGAGATGGTGCTGACACACGTGGAGGAAACAGCACCCCGGCTGCGTCTGAGTCACTGGGGCTGTCAGGGGTGGGAGATGCTACCAACCACAGAGAGTTCTCGGTGACAGCGTCCTGCCCGGCCTGGCAGTTCCTCAGAGCCAGGGCCCTGTGGTTCCAAAGATGTCATCAAAGAGATGGCAAGGGGCCGAGCCGCCGGGTGAGATGAAAGGGAAGAAGAGGGCCTCTGTACCTCGACCTTGCTTCGCCGCGGGTCCTTGTAAATAACCCTGAACAGCCCTGCGAGGGGGGCTGCTTAGCCTGGATGGGAAACAGCCACAGAGCGGTGCTGAGAGGGACCCGGCCTCCTGGATTCTGTTCCCACTGCACCAGGCCCCCTCCAGCCCATCAGCAAGTGCAGGAAATCCTTACGCCCCAGAGATGCGTCCCCTCCAAAGTGCAGGAGGGTCAGGGTCAATCCCAGCTCCCAAGGGACGTGGAAGCTGCCTTTCTCATGATGGGAAGTCCAGCATGCTCAGCCCTCCACCCACAGCGTGCCCCCCCTTTCTTTGGGGTGACTCGGAGGAAATGCGGTCCTTGGCTCAGCCAGTACAGAGGAGAAAAAGGGACAGGGCCTCCCCAGGAGAAAACACACAAGGGGCCAGGTGGGAACATCACCCAACAGGTCATCGGGTCACTGGGTGGGGGCGGGGGGCACTTCAAGCTTTCTCTCTGGCCTGCGCTTGGCGAGAACATGAGTCTCCCTGTCCGAGTGGCCTTGAGCAGATGCTGGGTCTTCTTACCCTTTGCCACATCCCGCGGGGCTAAAACGGGGCTAGCCTTCCTCTCCCTCTACACTGAGGGATGCACTCTGGGCCCGGCCCCCCCAGCTGAAGTGTGCCCTGCACCCGCACGCTTTCTAACTCATAGCACAGAGGACAGGGTCTCAGGAGGTCGCCCCCTCCCCACCAAGTGGCCAGGTGGTCAGCCCTGGAGACCCGGCATCCACAGGCTTGTATGTGCGCCTCATCCTATTTCACCCACATCCCTGGCACCTGCCTGCCTCCCTTGAACTTCCTCGTTGCAGTCAGCCTCTCCTCCCTCTAGCTCCGGCACACAGGCTCTTGCAGAACTGACTGTCTTAATGCCACACAGGGTACAGATTAACTAGGACTGGGAAAGGGGGAAGAGCGGAGATGGGCTGGGGACGGTCCCTCAGCCTCACACCTGTGCTGCAGACCCGGCAGGGAGCTTTTCCCCACCAGGGTCCTGAGCCCTCTTCGGGGGTTTTCCCCGCCTAACGTGGTCTTGATCTTGCGCTCCAGCTGCTGAGTGGCTGAGAGCCGCCATCCAGCTCAACGGTTGAAAGCCAAGTGTACGCTTCTCCTGCTCAGATCCCTGCCCTGGCTTCAAAACGAACCGGCAAACCGTTCGTCGTCGTGCTAGTTTCCCCAGTAAGCGAGCGACTTCTTGGGTCCCGTAGACACTGGGTCTCGTCCGCAGGGCCCTCTGTCTGGGGTCTTGGCCCGTGGCCCCCAGTGGAGAACTAGCTCTCTGAATGTCCGGTTCTTACTCTCCCAGCCGCTTGGCCCTGTACTTGTGTCTCCCTTTTTCGGGATTGGTGAAATGAGGCAAGTAGAGGCATATGGACAGTCCCTGGCACGGGGCGGGCACTCCGTCAGCTTCCCAGCCTCTGTGTCCAGTCATAGACTGAGCGCAAACCTTCGCTCTACCTGGAGCCCAGGGGTCCCCTTCTGAGTCATTTCATGAGCCCACGTGGGGCTCCTCAGAGGGGCTGGGTGCTCCTGGGGAACAGCCTGGGAGAACCCAGCTGGCGGCTTTCGTGGAGGAAGGGGGTTGGGGGGAGCCTGTTGCTGTCTCTGCAGATCATGGCCTCCCAGTGAGTGGAGGAACACGGCTTGCCCTGTCCTCCCAACCCCAGGCCTCCTGGAGGGCCGGGTGCGCAAGCCTGCGGGGCATCCGTCTGCCCGCCTACGGCCCTGTACAGTAGCCCGTGGGGGCTGCAGAGCCCCCCCCCCAGGCACGCCCACCCTCTGCAGCACAGCATGTTTTCATTTTCCATCCTTCAGCAGCTTTACGATCTCTCAGAGTGAACTGCAACCTGATGTCCACACGCTGTCAAATACAGCCCAGGGCAGAAGGAGCTAGAAATCTGCCCGGGAGCCTTGCCTTCCCGAGTGCTCTGCGGTGGCAGGGTCTCTCTGGAAACAGTGCCCTTCCTGCCCCTTGTGGATGGAGAAGACTCAGAAATAACTAGCACAAGGAAATTCTAAAGAATCCACGCATTAAAAAGTAAATTAGAATTTAAGCATTGTTTCAAACCTATAACTACCGCCGATGGGAAAGCCCTCTGCGGCAGACATTTGAAAGGCCAAGGGTGAGCAAGACCCGCCTAACCCAACCACAGACCAGGAACCATCAGAGAAGCCTCTGCTGATAGAGGAGAGATGGGGGGCAGGCGGGCTTGATACTTGACCCAGACCCTGAAAGAAGACAGGGTTGTGATAGCAAAACTGGGAAAGGACTGCCTGGAGAGAGCCCTGCACAGGCCAGGCCCCGGAGGGAGGACCAGGGGTTTGGACAGTGGCCGAGGCCCAGGGGCAGCACAGGTGGGGCGTGAATATGGGAGTCGTTGAGGGGGAGCAGGAACTGAGATCTGGGAGACCAGCCGTCAGACCCCTGGGGGTTTTGGAGCCAGCAGTGACATGTCCACACCGGGATGAAGGAGGCAGATGTGTCTGCAGTGTGGGGTGTGGACCATGTGTGATGGCAGGGGAGATCGCGTGTCATCCTAAAGAGAGACTGTTATCTGTGTTGTGTGCTGCTGTAGGCCCAGCATTGCGCACAGAGTGGGACCCCGTAAGTGTGTCTCGAGCAGATGAGTAGAATGAGTAGCCAGGAGAGCATCACAGCAAAGCTGCCGTGGAGCCAGGTGGCAGTGAGATGCGGGCAGTAAGGGGAGCCCCAGGTCCCCTTTTCATCGCTGGGTCTGCTCGGGCTACATCCTGCTGACCCTGCCTCGTTGGGTCCAAGGTCTTTGCCTCGGCCAGTCATGGCTGTGGGCATCGAGAGGGACAGCCATGGGTTCAAACGGGGTTCAAGCCAGAGGTGATTGCCAGCCCCCCACCAGTCACAGCCTTGGCAGTGGACAAGGTCACCCAGGAGGTGGGGCCAGGAGTAAAGGGGGCAGAAGACGGAGCCCAGGGAGTGGCCGTGAGTGCAGGATTTGAGAGGGAAGGTGAAGGTCAAGACAGGAGGAAACCCTGGGTTATCCTGGAGCCCAGTCAGAGAGGGAGACAGAAGGTGGGGGCAGGTGTCCGCTGCATCAGGTGGGCCCCACGCTGCTGGGGCCACAGTCTCTGCCAAGAGGGGAGGCAACAGCTGCCCCCCCATAACAGGTGCACATGCCACGTCTTTGCCCTGTTCTGTGTCCACTCCTTCAATTCAAGGAGCTGCCATTGCCCGCATTTTACTGGTGCAGAAACAGTCACTGAAAGCCGAGGTGCCTATCCTCAGGCCACAGGGCACTATCGAGGAGTCAAGATCTGAACCCCAGCTGTCGGGTGCCAACGCCTGCCCCCCGACCTTTGCACTCTGCTGCCTAAATGGTCCTTGAGAAATGTGACAGTGAAAGAAGGAAGGGAGGCGAGAGGGGGCGTGCTCCCGGGGTTAGCAGGTGGGTGGGAAGAAAAGTCAGTTTTCTGGTTAACCGGGTCCATCGGCCGCCTCCTCAGTCTCCATGGTGCGTGATTCTGTGTCCTGCCCTTATGGGGACACTTCTGGGGTCCCCTGTGAACTGCGGGGCTCATCCTTCCAGCTTCATGGGTGGCTCTGCATATGATGCAGCTGCAGAGGATAAGAATGTGGAGACCAGTGGCCCCAGTGGTGCCAGGCAGTCCTGAGCCCCGGGGCACACATCCGAGTCCCAGGGGGCAGTGCCTGAAAACAGCCCCTGTGGGTCCTGGTGCAGCTCAGCAGCCACTGGCCCAGGGTTCCAAGTCCACACTTTGAGAAACACTCCCCAGTCTGTCATAAACTTTCCCATTTCCACTTCGTAAAGCAGCACCCAAGGAAACACGCCTTGATCGTTGGAAGCTCTGATGAGCAAGCCTTCCTGGGGCTTCTTCAACACTGTGGAACGTAGGAAGCCCCTGTGCTACTGGGCGACCTGCTACGCTTTTGTCAGCTTCGGATCCCAAATCGAGCTTTAATCCTGCGGGGGGTGGGGAGATGCTGGTGTTAGTGGTGCCCCAGTGCTCCTGGAATGAGCTTTGGTCAGGATGCTGACTCTCTGAGCACCTGCCCCGTGTGACGGAAGTGGGCATCCCTCCCGGGAGCCAGCCTGTCACTTGGGACTGAACCTGTGGCATCTCCCCTCCCCCTCTCGCGAGCCCCCACCTCTGCTCAGTGGCTCCCTCACCCCCCTGGGGAGCGTTGCCTTTGCCTCTCACTGAGGAGAAGGTTTTTTGTCACCCAGCTTAGGCTGCCCGGAGCCATCACTGTCCCTTTGCTCTTGCCAAGATCATGGGATGCCCGGAATAGGGATTGCAAATCCCAACAAAACATCGCTCCCTTTCTGTAGGGGCACAGGCGCTGGGGACGCCTCCCTGCTTATACCTGCCCACGTCCTGCCCAGGACACATCAGAGGCTCCAGGGATGCTACTGGGAATGCTGCCATACTCCCTCCTCACCCCGAAGGATGGGTTTGGGAAAGGCCTCTGACGGCTCGTGGGACAGCTCCTATGGGTAAATGTGGACCCACGTCCTAAATAAAGAGCCTGTTCAGATGAGACTCATCGGCTGCCCTGGGCCTGATGTCGCAACTCGAGGGACGGTGGTTGATTGTAGGAGCGACCCTGCTCCTGCTCTGGCTTTGTGCAGGTGTGGCCATGCTGCACGTCACCCCTTCCTTCACTGACCCGAGAAGCAGGGGGGTAGACGAGGCCACTGCCCTCAGGGCCCACAGTCGGTGGGGGAGGAGACACGGGCTCCAGCCCACGGAGGTGCCACTCGGGCGAAAACGGAATTGTCTGCAGGCCCAGCAGGCAGGACGGGGCAGTGTGCATCCCACGTGGTCGGGAAGGGAGGAAGCGGGGCTGGAGCCGGTGTGGCTCTGTGTTGGGTGACAGAGGGAGAAGGGACAGGGCGGTCTTCTGGGCAGGAAGAGCTGTGCCAGAAGGTGAGAGATGGCCTGGGGTATTGGGGGGACCTCAGGAGAGGGACGCTGGGCTAAGTGAGGAGAGATCTCAGGGGCTGCTCATCTTTAGAAGAAAGATGTATCCTGACCAGGACACAGGAGGGTGTAAACGGGGAGGCATCCCCTGCTGCTGGGAGTCAGAGCACCTGTGTCCGTGCAGAAAGGGGACGATGTTGTGTTGGAATTTGCAATCCCACCTCCTTGGCAGGAGCAAAGGGACAGATGAGGCTCCTCTGTGGGGCTAAGCTGGGTCACGCATCCAGAACGGGGGAAAGGAAGCTGCCCAGGTCCCTCAAGGCCCCCAGCCCTGTCCCGTGCCCGTGGTTCCCTCGGGAGCCCTGAGCTGCTCCAGCTACCGTGATTACCACAGCTCCCCCTAAAACACACACGGAGCCTGTGTGCCCAGCTGGGCCCTCACTCTCTGCCTCACCCAGGGCTGGAAGGTTCTGACAAAGCCCACTGGGGTACCACTGGGAGGGATGCGGAGGACAGGGTTTCTCCCCACCCTCCCCCAGCCTGGTAACCATGGTAACCGTGGGGAACTGCTGGAGGCTCCCAGCCACCTGCTGGGAGGCCCTGGTGAGGACCCATGGTACAGCCACGTGGGCCCCTGGGTAGCAGCCTTTGCGGACAGCAGGCGAGGCGGCAGCAGGTGCAGCCCCAAACAGTCACCCAAAGCTCTGAAAACAAAAAGGGCCCCAGTTCAGGGGGAGAGGGCACAGCTCAGGGGACCCTTCCCCAATCCCTTGAGGGGACGAGAGGACACTTGCTCCCAGGTTCAGGCAGAACCCCTGGTCTCTATAGCAGCCCCCAAGCCAGCGGGCATTTGAAGTACTACGGGGCTTTATTTCATTCATTACTGTGGGGCTGGGGCCCCTGGGCGCCTCCAGCCAACAGTCCTCAGGGAAGTCCCTTCAGGCTTCTTACTCTTTGACGCACGTGGTCCAGCCTGTCTTGAGGAGAGGGAAACTGGGGCTCGGGGAGGAATCATACTTGCTGGCAGCTTGGGGCCACCACGCAGCTCTCTGACTGCCAGCCTGTGTTCACCCCCTGAGCAGCCCTCACCAACATCCTGTAGGTCTCTCTGAGCAACACTCCAGGATGGTCTTTGCTGCTGACATCCGGTCCCTCCTAGAGCGTGTGCCCCATAAGGACGGGGTGCGTCTGTCCCGTCACCTCTGTACCCCCAGCTCAGCCCTTGGGCAGGTGCGTGGCAGAAGCAGCCTCTCAGCAACGATCAGGAACGGTGGACTCTCCCAGAAGGTAGAACAGGGTAGGAAACAGCTCGTGTAAGGCCCACCCACCCCGGCAAGCTGGAGCCGCCCTCTGCGGAGCTGGGAACGGATGGGGCACCCTGGCCGACAGGCTAGTGGCTACCACCTGACTCGGGATGATCAGAGAAGGGAAACCCCTGGGCAAGAACCAAACCTTGTGCCACATCCTCCCTGGGACCTCCTCCGTACATCAGACCATTTTCGGGGTGCTCCCGCATCCCCCAACCCAGGCCTCCCCACTTCCTAAGCCAGACGGCCCATGCTTGGTCCTCTGGAGGGATGCTCATTTCCCTGTACATGTGGGTGAATACTGCTGGTGCAGAGGCAGGACCACTAGGCCTGTCACCCTCCCTTTAGGCCCGAGGAACACTAGCCTGACCCAGGCTGATTTCCCCAACTTCCAAGAGCCCACGGTCCTTTGAGCCAGTGCTTCGCAAGCGTCGGACGGCTGCCCTTGCCCCCCATCCCCTCACAGCATTGATGTCAAGGGCTCGGAGCTGCGAAGAGGTGATGTTACCGTCCTGGCAATCCTCCACTCATCCTTTCTGTGTGAGGCTCCACTCCAGGAATGAAGTCCTAGCACCGGCCCTGGTGCTGCCTGCAGGCAGGACAGGTCTCCCGCCTCCCCTTCGGTCCACTCGTCTAGCCCAGGAACCTTCAGAGGCCCTGCTTGGAGGAGCTACCTGGTGAGCTTTGGATCCTTGAGCTGAAGCCGTGGGACCAAGCCTGGGCTCCCTGGAAGCAGGCAGTGGCCGTCCCCACCGTGGGCTCCCTTATTCCATCTCCCCCAGGCTGGCCACCCCACTGACAGATTCTCCGCAAAGTATCTTATCCCCAGGGCACAATCCTGCCACACTCTGAACAACAGGCAATGCCCCAGGGAGGGCAGAGCAGCCGTGGCCTCTGCGGCCTGGCACCCAGCCAAAGATGGCAGTCAGCGAGGATGCACCCCTGCAGCTGAGGGCAAGACACAGCCCGGTGCTCAGAGCCTGTGTGCTGAGGCAGCTCCGGTGCGGGGGCGGGCATCGTAGGCTGGCGGCCACAGGCTCCCAGCCACCTGGCATCTGGACAGATGGGCTGTGTCCTGCGGCCCGGCAGCCTCCCCGAACAGACTGCGTGCTCAGTGCCCAGCAGCCACGTTCATGTGTTTATAGCAGAGCCACTTAATTATGCGAAGTTAATTCCTTCTAACTGCAGAAGCCATCCCAGGGCATCCAGATTGAGTGGTCCCAAGCGGCAGGCAGAGGAGGCCATGGTCCTGTGAGCAGGTTTCCATGGGAGCAGGGGACCTCCAGGAAGGAGGCTGGACGGCTGAAAGCCTTTACCCCACAGCAGGAAGGAGGCAGGCGGTTCATATGATGCTGGTGGTGGTGGTGATGCTGGTGGTGGTGGTGATGGTGATGGTGATGGTGGTGATGATGAGGGCAACGATCATGCTGGTCATGGCAACAGTGATGACGTTGATGGCGGGTGTGAGGAGGGGTAGGATAATTGCTGTCCTATCATTATTTGTATCAGCAGCCGCCATTGGAATGGGATCTGCTCTGTCAGGCTCTTGCTTAAACCTTCCAAGCATCTACTCTTAACCCTCCAGCCACCCCAGGAGTAGGTGCTTCGTGGGTGAGAACAGCTTCCATGCTTGACCTCAGGTCACACAGCCAGCAGAGGACCCTGGGCCCCATGTCGCCTTGTTAACGGGGTGGATGCTCACACTTGGCCTCGCCCCTGGGCTGGGGTCGCCAGGATTCCTGGTAAGAGGAAACCGCATAAAGGTCCGGCCCAGCCCTCAGCTCAGTGCTGGCAGAGCCCCGCTGGATCCTTCCTTTCCCTGCCTCATTTACACAGACCCTCCCACCAGAAGGGGGTCGCTGAGTCTGAGGCAGGAAGAGTGCGGTTGGGAGGCGGGACCCCTCCCCACTCTCCTGTATGCTTTCCCCTCCCGCCTGCAGAATGGTGGGACTCCCCTCTTCCCCGACTCACATCTCTGCCGGAGACTTTCCCAAACAGGGAGACGTCACTGCGAGTGACCGAGTTATAGCCTATTGTTTTCCCCGAAATTCACTGAAACATGATCTCCTTTGGGATTTAGCATCTTTTCACTCTTCCCAATAATGCTGTCTTGAACACGGGTGCGCCTCTAAGTTTATTTCCTCTCTTGGACGGTTAGGTTACATTATATAAGTAGGATTTCTGGATCCCAAGCTATGGATCTATTGCCCAATTACTTTCCCAAAAGATTGTGCCACGCATCCCCGAAGCAGCAACGTCTCACTGGAGTATCTTCTTCGCAACCTCACCTGCAATGAGTACTTTCATTTAAAAACGCATTTTTTTTCCTGTTAATTATATGATTGCAAAGGCACAGTGCCTGATGGCTTTCTTTTGCATCTCTTTTAATTCAGCAGAGCCTTTAATGGATGAGGTGGAATAAAGCTGGCTTTCCAATCGCTAGCGTAGTGCTGCATGGGCAAGATATTAATCTTTCATGCCTCTGTCGTGTGGTACCAGCAGCGTGATCCGCTTTGAAATCATTTGTTATTTATTCTTACAGTCCCCTGGGGAGTGGGGAGGGCCCCAGGAGCCTGTTCACAAATGCTAATGCAACGAGGGCTGCAGAAATTTCCCTGCAAACTGCCGCTCCCCTCAAGGTGTGGAACTGAACCAGGGCTGGGGACACAGGCCCCCCCCAGCAAAGGGGGACACATCACCCCAGTCTCTGCCTCCATCACGATGCCTCCTGCCCTGCATCTGTGTCTTTTCCTCTTTTAGGGAAACCTGTCATTGGATGTAGGGTCACCCCGATCCAGGATGACCTGACCTTAATTACATCTGCAAAGACCCTTTTGCCTCGTAAGGTCCTGTTCACTAATACCAGGGACCGGGACTCTGACATACATTTGGGGTGCAGGGGGCACAATTTGAGCCACCACAGCAGGTTTCCGCCATTGATTCCCCACCGCCACCCCCAGGGTCCCCTCCAGAAGCTCCTATGGCTTTCTTTCTGGTCTGCTGATTCTTCCCCCTTCGCAGGAACTGCATGTTGGGTGTTACTGACTAAGGGGTAAGAGTGGGAGTATGGGGTGTGGACCTGGGGTCGAGCTGGGTCGAGTCGGACCCCCTCTCTGGAAAGCCAGCAGTTACACCCGGAGCCGGGGCCCGCAGTGAGGAGTGGGGTCCAGTATGGGGTCACTCTGGCCATACCTGCCAGCGTACTTAGAGGGCAGAGCCCCCTTCCTGGCCTCAGAGTGGTGGGCCCAGCAGCCTGGGGAGGCTTCATGGAGCTCACCTGTGGGTGACAAGGTGAGCAGGTGAGACAGCGCGGCGTGTCCCATCGAGGGCAGATGGGAGGTGCTCAGATAGGACCCCGTTTTCAGGATGCCAGCCTGTGCCTCCCCCGGGGAGGGACGGGCTTGTGCTACAGCCTTTAGGTCTGTCGCTCAACTTCTTCTAAGGGTCACCGCTGAAATGCCCGTAAAGCCCAGGGGTCCCGCACCACCGTGTACGCGATCACGCGGCGTTTGGGGGATCAGCTGCAGACAGTCAGCCTTGTGCTGTGCCAGGCGCTGTGCCGTCTACAGGGGAGGGGCCTGGCTGGACACGGTGACCAGAGGCCCCTGCACGGGGCTGGCCAGAAGTAGGTGGCCCCCGTGCCCATGGCCCACCACCAGCCCCCCAGTGTTACTGCAGAAACTCGTAGCAGCGGGCAAGATGGGAACACCCAGGCTCCCCAGGTCCTCCCTGCCCGGCACCCTGCTTGGAGGGCCCCTCGGGGTGTGGCCTGTCCAAGGCTCCAGAGAGGAAGAGACCCCACCAGCCCTGGGGGAGGGCCGAGTGTCCAGGGACTGCTTGGTGGCACAAGAGGGCGCCAACGTGTCCTCTTGGACTAGAGAGACAGGCTCTGAGGCTGCCTGTCTGGGGGACACCAGGGTGCCGGCCTCTCCCTCCTGCTCCCAGCCTGGGGGGTAAGCGGTTAAAACCCACCCCCCTGCCCGGGCCAAAGGAAGCAGCTTGGAGCTGCTCCCTCCATGTGCCATCTGCCGAGAGCTGGGCCGTCTCTGCTCCCTCCTGTGTCAGCTGCCGAGTCAGGCTTTGAATCGTCACGGGGTCACAGCCCTAATCCCTGGCAAGGGGTGCTTCTTCCTCCCCGCCCCCGCCCCCCAAACTCTGTGTTTTCTTCCCGCCGTGGCTCAGTTCAAAAGACCTCGGTCCGGCTCTGATAGGAGATGCGGCATTTCTCTGTCCCTCTTACTGCGGATGCCCCCCAAGGAGTGGGGAAAACCAGGACCACTTAAGGGGGAGGGGAAGCGCGTGCTCGGACCTCCCCCTCCCCTCCCCCTCCCGCAGTCCCTCGGCTCATTGGTTATCACGCTCAGAGGCGGATGCAGAGGTTCTGTCTCTGACGCCCCAGCCAGGTACTCGCGGCACTGCAGCCGCGGCCAAGGGGCTGGAGATGCCGCAGGCATGCTGACCGCAGGGTGTCCGGGACTCAGTGCCGCCCGTGGGTGCTGCCTGGAGTCCTCTGGGATTGCACGACCGCCCCCCAGGGAGCTCGTGAGTGTGGGGGGCCGGGAGCCGCTGCCTCACCCGGACCCCCTCACCGGCGCCAGTGGGGAGGGAATCCTAGAGGTGGGCCATTAAGACCTGCAGCTTGTCTTCTATTTGGCGTGAAGGACAGGGCTTGGGTTTCGTAAGGGAAAGGCCCTCACGGGCAGTCAGCCGAGTCCCGATCCTGCAGCAGGAAGCCCCCCTTGTCCCCCTGACACTGGTCAGCACTGGGGACAGGTCGCTCTGGTTCCGCTGTTCTTTATCTTTAAGAACCTCTCCCCTCTGAGGGACAAGGTCCAGATACCAGAACAGGCGAGAAACGCCCTCGGCGTGAAAAGAGAGCTGGGGCTGTGGAGTGTGGGCGACACAGCTCTGTCCCACGGCACACCCCCAGCCAGTTCTCACGCTGTGTGTGGCCCCCTGACCCTCAGCCTCCACAGAGGGGCTGGTGCACGTGGGGCATTCAGGCCTGGGGCGCTGGGTGAGGAGATGCCTGTTGCCTTGATGGGGGCCCGGCTCCTCCCAGGGAGACAGCCCCGCCCATGGCTCTGGGAGCATCCACTGAGGCAGGAAGTGGGCACAGCCAGGCCCCAGAGGGAGGAAAAGCACCCCTGGGTGCGCTTCATCCCAGGGGAGGGAGGGGCGGGCACAGCCCCTCAGCCTACCCCAAAGGTGTGGGACACACTCTCTGAGTCGTGTCTGAGATGTGCTCTGGCTGGACGTTTGGGTCGCCCAGATGGCTCTCAAGTCCTTCTAGCCACCACCCCCCGTACCCGGGGGGGGGGATCCTGGGTCCTTCATCTTCACCTGCTCTGTGGAGCATCTGCTTTTCGGAGCAGCGGGAGGCTCCCCGGGCCTGGCCTGCAACCACCTGGCACGCGGGCCGTGAGCTTGCAAGTCCTCCCACACACGGGAAGCTCCGGCCACCCTTCTGGCCTGACCTGGGGCGGAGCTTCCAGCCTGAGGGAGGAGAGGCCTTCCGCAGCATCTCCTGGGGAACACGAGCGGCCGCAGACCTCGGGCTGCTTGGCCGATGGGTAGAGTGGGCCTGTGCGTGCGTGCGTGCGTGTGCGTGCATGTATGCACACCTGTGGGCTGTGTGCGTGTGCGTGCATACACACACCCCCTTTCCGAGGCACGTCCGCCCACCCAGACCCTCGTCAGAGCTGCTCTCCGGGGCTGGCCTGGAACGCTACATCCTGCCAGGGTTCTGGTCTCTCCCTAGATTCTCTTGATAAACTTCCTGTAATTGGAGGAACTCTGACATGCTTTCACAAAAGGGGAGGAAAATTAGTTTTAAAGAAAAGAAAGAACTGCATGACCACCTGGAACTCACTTTTGCCCTGTGGTTCTGCGGTGGAGTCTACATGCCTTCTCCTGGGATTTCTGGGGAGGAGACTCTGAGGCTGTGGGTTTCAGGAAGCACTCCCCCTCCTGCGCTCAGATGCGTCTGTCTCTCTATCTCTGTCTGTCTGTCTCTCTGTCTTTGGCAAGTATTTCCACACTCCAGTCCTTGGCCTTTCATCTGATGCTCTGAGTCATATGTGCACACAGCCAGACGTGTTTCAGAGTTTGCATTTCTCTTTCAGCTGGTTAAACTTTTTTCTTAAATAAGCTTATTTTGAAATGAAACTTGCCATTCCTGCAAGTAAGGGAAAGCCAGCATTACTTGTCATAATTCAAAGATAGCTGGAAAAATAAGTAGATAAATATTAGATTCGAGAACTATCTCAGGTGTGACCAGGACACACAGACTTTGAAAATCCCTGTCTTGGGGATTCCAGAATGAGCCACCGGCTTGTTTTCTGGGAATTGGAGGGTGTTTTGCCTGCCCCTCCCCCTCCGATCATCCCCATTCCCCTGTTCACAGGTGGAATGCCTGGTCCAGGGTTATTCACGTTCTGAGGGCAAATTGACGAGTCCTTCCTCGTCCCTGCTCCGGTGAATAAAAGAGGTAGAAAAGCCGGGGTGGGGTGGGGGACCTCAGCCCCATGTGTCCCCCAGTTGGATTTAGGCAAGAGGGGGAGGTTTTACTGGGGATGAGGGTGCCCAGAGGCTGGGCTGGCATTCGAGTGTCAAAGATTTAAACCAGAAAGCGGCAGGGAGCATTCTTCTCCAGAAATCATCATGGGAGCCTGGGACAAAATGGCATGAGGGGGCGTTAAGAGTGTTGGCTTTGGAGTCGAGTAGACCTGCCCCAGCTCTTTGCTTCTTAGGGCTTTAGCGGAGTAGTTCAGAAGATTCGGACGGTAGAGGTGTTAGTCATGGAACGTGCCGACACCCTCCCCGCTATTGCCGCCCCGGGGGTAACCACTGCAAATAGTGTGGGGTGACCCGTGCAGGACGGGGAAGCAACCACTGCATTAGACCCTGAGGTTGGTGACGTCCCCAGCGGATGGGGAGACACGGCACCCGCCCCAGGGTGGGGCACAGAAGGAGCAAGGGCAGGGGCTGCCACAGGTACAGGAGCATGAGGGAACGAGGCAGACAGGCGTGCCCGAGGCCAGGTGTGTGGGAAAAGAGGCAGGCAGGCGTGCGGGAAGCAGCCTGTAAAAGTAGTCAGGCCTGGCTGGGAATGGTTCTGCAGACCAAGCCCAGGTACTGGGCCTGAGGCTGAAGGCCCTGGGCAGCCAGTGAAGGCGTGGCCTGATGGATCTGCGGTGGAGAAAGAGGAATGGGACTCTGGTGACAGGTGGTCGACCCGAGGCTGGCAGTGGAGATGGGCAGGAGAGGGAGTGTTCCAGGGGCAGCTATGTGGATGCGGCCAACAGAGTCTGAAACTGGGGCTCAGGCCGGGGGTGCTGACGGTGCAGCCGTGGGGCTCGTGGGCATGGAGGTGAGAACTGAAGCTCAGAGGGTCGTTCGGGGGGGAAGACTCCAAAGCAGCAGCGCTTGGGGGAAGAAGAGCCAGCCTGGGGTGAAGGTGGAGGGCATGATAGAAGTGGAGGTTGTGGAGGTGCTAGAGATAGTAGAAGTGATGGAGGTGAAGGTCATGGAGGTGAAGGTCATGGAGATGGTAAAGGTGGTGTGTGAGTGTATGTGCATCTTCACACATGCATGTACACGTGCTCTCTGCCTGTGCACACATGCCCTTGAGATGCCTGGCTCTGTCCTTGTGTTATGAACCAGGGATCATCCTGGTTGGGGACTCCAGACCTGGTAGAGCCTGTCAGTCCAGTGATGGCCTGAGATCCTGACCTGGGCCTCTGCGAACTGCACCCTCCCACCGTGAAACCCCGTGGAGGAGGTGCTGAGCTGCAGGAAGGAGCACGCGAGCCATGCAGAGCAGGCGTGACTTGCCTGCGTGCGTTCAGCAATCGCCCCGTCCCGGCACGAGGGATTCCGCAGGGAATGAGACCAACCCAGTGGCTGCCCTCTGAGCTCACCATCTGGTCAGGGGGACAGCCGGGTGGAGTCACCACAGGTTGGGGTACAAGCTCTGCAGGAAATGCACGTGCTGCTGTGATGGACAGGACATTGGAGAGGGCTTTCCAGAACGACCTCTCTGGAGAAGTGACATCTGAGCAGGGACACAAAGGAAGAGCGTCCCGGGCAGAGGGACGGCACCTGCCAGGGCTCTGTGGCAGGAGAGAGGGGAGGAGCCCGGAGGAAAACCCCAGCCCCCCACGTGGGTGTCCCACAGGCCCCTCGGACTGGACGCAGTGCCACCAGGCTCCAGGCTCCCCCAACCTGCTGCACCCACCACTTCCCCCATGTCAGGAGCTGGGGGGGTCACCCTGCTCCCCTGTCTTCCCCCAGCACCCCACATCCACCCGCCAGCCGGCCTTTGGTCTCCACCTCCCGGCTCCAGCAGCTGCCAGCCCACCCTGGCCCAGGCCTCCCCGGCTCGCACCTGCATCGTTGCTGGTCTCTTAAGGAGACGCCCCCCTGCCTTTGCCCACCCCCCATCCCAGCCACTCTCATCCTGGAGAGCACGGTTGTCTCACCCCTGTTGGGAGGAGGCCTTTGGTTGTTCCCTCTCTGCCCGTGGCGGCACAGGGCTGTGGTTCAGAGGAGGGACTCTCAGGGCTGCGCGGGGGCATGGCCAGGCCAACGGAACCGCTCTGAGCCTCCGTTTCCCCAGCCATCACCAGTGGTTGGTAATAAGCAGTACCAACTTCACAGGGTATGGGATGAAGGCTAAGCGAGTGAGTGCACGTGAAAGCCTTTATCCCAGCACATCACACCTCTGCACTCAGTCACCAGCAGCTTGGACTGGTCCCCACCCAGGGATGAGGCCAGAGATGCTGCTCAGGTGGGTGTCTGGTGCCTCGTCCCTCCCTGCCACTCAGAGGGCACTCAGATGTCCTGGACCCCCAGCCATTGAAAGCCCAGTGTCATTGCAGGACCCTGAAGGCCCAGTGTCTCCCCAGGACTGATGGGTCACCGTGTCCAGGAGGGTGGGGCAAGGCTGTGGGCCGCAGCCTGAGGCCAGGCGGCCCACCTTGGACGGGGCTTTCCAGGTGCTGCGCTGAGGCCCCACGAGCTGGGTTTAAAAATACTATGCTTATTTCATCTCAGTGCAGGAGCAAGAAAGAGAACATACAGTCTGTATGTGCAACTCGTATCAAAAATAAATGAGACAGAACGAGTAACCAAAAATAGTATGGCGTCAGCGGCGGCAGGCAGCCTGCGACCGTGGCCAGCTGTCCCCAGCGAGCGGCTGGGAGGGCGGCTTTACATGTTTACTAGGAGCAGATTAATCAGGCCTGCGGTCCGATGATAAGTCAGAATGACTAGCAGGTGAATGAGGATTCAGGGCACATGGGACCTCTGTGCCTTCTCCCTCCCAGCACCCCCGCTGAGCAACGGGGTCAGGGGCTCAGCCAGCAGGCAGCATGGGAGTCATCTTGGACCTGAGGGGGTCCCCTTCCTGACGGGAGTGTCCCCACGAAAGGACAGAGCAGAGCTGTGAGTGCTGTGGACATCATAAGGACCCACACTTTTGTCTTAATTTCAGTGGATGTCACCTTTTTTTAATGTCAGAGATCAAAGTTCTGCAAACTATGGCCTGAGGGCCAAGTCCAGCCCACGACCTGTTTTGCTCAACAGAGTTTTACTGGAACACAGCCACACCCTTTCATTCACAAATTGTCTGTGGCTGTTTGCACGTGGCAGAGACTCCCAAAGCCCACATATCCACCCCCGGCCCCTGGCTGCACCCACCAGAGGTTTGCGGTCCCCACCAGAGATACCTTTCATCAGGTGCTCCAGCATCCTAGGGAGGTATCCTATCCATCAAAGACATCTACCAGTGATGGGGGGCTTTGTCTGGTGGTGGTTTGGTCTGCTGGTGTTGATGCGGGGCTTTAGAGATTTTTTTAAGTAATAATAAGATTCCACAGTAACTAGCTTTCTCTTGTGCAGGCAACATCGCTGGGGCAGGCACGTTTGAGTCACGTGATTAACCTCAGACCCCCGCAGGTTAACAGCCGCAGGAAACCCCCGGGCCCCACCTGCGGGCCACCCTCCCTGCTCTGTTCCCCAGACATCTGAGGGGGAAGAGCAGGTGGGACCCCGCTGGGCAGGACTAGAGAAGCCCTCTTGGGGGTCCCCTTTCCTGCGATGTCCTCAGGGCCACTCGGCTTCCATGAGTCACTGTGGAGCCCTTTGAAACCTCCACACCACTGGGAGAGAGAGGATCCTTGGGACGGACCACAGAGCCACGTTGTGGATTTGATTACGCTTTTGCACATGGCCTGTCTGGGACACTTGGAAAATTTGCATAACATGTCACCCGGGAGGTGTTCCCCAGGGAAAAAAAAAAAGGAGCTTTTCAACCATGAAGGTTTGCATTTCTACGAAGGCTCCAGGAGACCCCTCACCCATGACGTGACCAGGGTGGGCACTGCAGGACTCGGAGCTGAGCGCCCACCAATGGTGAATCCCCCTGGAATGTGACGTGTGGCCCGTCCAGGCACCAGCGTTGACAAACACACCTCCTGCGTTTGCCTCCCCCGCTCCCCAAGCGAGGTTTTGAACGGGGCTGCAAAATGTTACAGATCACGCCGCCTTTGAAATGGGTCTGCTTCTGGCTATCAGTTATTAAACTGGATTACTGTCCAGTCCCCGGAGAGGAGGTTGTGATCTCATACGCTGAAAACTCTCAACGGAATCCCAGGGTTGGCTTGAAAGTCACCAAACCACGCAAGCTACACCTGAATGCAGGAGATGAACAGGATGACAGTGACCAAGAGTGCACATGGGGCCCAGGCAGAGTGCTCCGTGCAGTGACCTCACTTAACTGAGGCACCACTCGAAGAGAGGCAACGGCCGACACTTGGGCCCAGGAAACAGGTGTGGGCTCACGGGGGCAGAGGCGGGGTCCAGCAGCAGAGGTCTGTTGCTCCAGAGACTGTATGCCTGAAGCCCTTGTTGCTCCAGGACGGAGGTGAAGCCTAGAGGCCACGGTAACTCCTAGAACAGGGATCCGCAAACCTTTTCTACAGAGGGTCAGAGAATAATTGTTTTAGCCTTTCAGGCAGTGCAGCCTCTATCCCAGCTCCTCAGTGCTGCCACGTGGCGTGAAAGCAGTCGTGGCCGATACGTGAATAAGTGTTCTGGCCCGAATGTTTGTGTCCCCCAAAATTCATATGTTGAAGCCCTAACTCCCAGTGGGATGCCGTTTGCCTTTGGGAGGTGATTGGGTTTAGATGAGGTCCTGAGGGTGGGGTCCCGGGATGGGTTGGTGCCTTTATAAGAAGAGGAAGAGACCAGAGCAAGCTCGTTCTGTGCCTGTGAGGACACGGGGAGAAGGTGGCCGTCCTCAAGCCAGGAAGAAGTGCTCACAGGCACTGAATCTGCCAGCACCTGGATCTCGGACTTCCACCCTCTAGAACTTTGAGAAAAATGTCTGTTATTGAAGTCCTCCCCCCCCCATCTGTGGCGTTTGTTATGGAGGCCCAACAGTACATGAGCATGGCTCTGTACCAGTGAAGCAGTATTGATGACACTGAAATTTGAATTTTTTATAATTTTTACGTCCCGTGAAATATTCTTCTTTTGTTTTTCTTCCAACCACTTAAAAAACGTGAAAACCATCCTTAGTTCCCAGGCCGGGGAACAGAGGTGGGCCCTGTGGGTAGAAGTTACAAGGATGCTGATTTAAAATCAACATGAAAGGGCTTCCCTGGTGGCGCAGTGGTTGAGAGTCCGCCTGCCGATGCAGTGGACGCGGGTTCGTGCCCCGGTCCGGGAGGATCCCACATGCCCACATGGGATCCCTCATCCCACATGAGCGGCTGGGCCCGTGAGCCATGGCCACTGAGCCTGCGCGTCCGGAGCCTGTGCTCCGCAACGGGAGAGGCCACAACAGTGAGAGGCCCGCGTACCGCAAAAAAAAAAAAAAAAAAAAAAAAATCAACATGATAAAGGACATGTTTCATCACTTCGGTCATCCCCAGAGGCCTCACTTGCTTAGAGTTCCCCATGGGGGTTTTGCAGAGGGAGCTGTGTGTCTCTGGAGCCCTGGACCCCGCTCTCTGCTCCGCACACTGGGAGTGTCTAGGATGCACGAACCCAGTCCTCCGCCTACACTCCGGGACAGGTCCCGGCCCAAAGGAATGTGAGTTACCTTGAGGCAGATCTGTTCAGAACTTCCTCCGTAAGTTGTGGAAACAGCTAGAATCCCTATGAGGTCCGCACTTACCAGGAGGTCACTTTAAGTGGTCTCAAGACCAGCCTGGCATGCGATCGTGTTCTGTGGTCGAGCTGGGGGGACAGTACAAGACTACTTGCTGCGGGTCACCCCACACAGGCCTCTGAGGTACCACCTCCTGCCCTCGATCCAGCCTGAGAGACCTCCACCCGCACCACTCCTTCTGCTGAAAATGGAGACAGACTCCTCCATGAAGAACATTCCAGAAGATTCTGTCCCTTTCCACGAGGAAAGCAAAATTCCCTGGATGCCCCTCCCCCCACCCCAGGACCCTGCTGATAGACCGTGTCCCAGGCCACACTAGCTGGAAGATGATTCAGGAGGTGGGGCATGTGGGCGGCAGTTGGGCCACTCAGCAGCTCTGTCTGTCATGTTTATTGATCCAGCTTAAATCTATGGCTCAGATGCGTCCACGCAGAAGAGAAGCTGCCCCTCGTCCAAATGAAGTATCCCTAACTTCACAGCCCAGCATTTAGTGGTTACCTGCCCTCCCAGTCCAAAGGAACTTCTTGAAAAAGCGTTGGCAGATACTTGAAGAAATACGATTTACTCTTAGGGGCCAGGAGTGAAGTGGCGATTTGAGACCTGACTCACGGTGACCAACAGCGCCAAGCAGCTCGCGAAGTTACAGGCATTAGTTTGAAATGTCCAACTTCTACCTGCTGCCTGGAGGTGTGTAAGAGCAGTGAGTTAAGTGTGCCTTGTGGACCCACAGGGTCTCCTCCGTGCTGGTGGGCAGCAGAGGGTACCTGTCCAGAGTCAGGCCCAAGGGGGCTCCAGGGCAGGTGGAGGAAGGAGTCCCAATCTGGAGCCAGATGTACCTGGTTCCCGTTCCAGCCCTGCCACTGATGGGCCTGTGGCCTTGGGTGGCATTTAGTATTCACGGGCCTTGATTGCCGTGTATAAAAGTGCCCTCGTCTGAGAAGGTTAAAGACAGCAAGGGCTGTGTGCGGGGCGTCAGCCGTGGGGACTCTCCTCCCGACCCCCCCCCACAGGGCCTCTCTTTTTCCGTTGTCCCTTGGCTCTCCGGCCCCCTCCTGCTCACCCCCCGACAGCTGCTGTCTTCAATCACTTATGAGATGTTCCAGAGTGCCCCAAACTGTTTACTTCTCCCTTCTCTCTCCTCTTTCTTTTCCCCACCGCCCCATCTGTGTCTTAACCCCGCCGGGGGCCCACAGCGGCTACTCCCACTGCAGCCTCAGAGCCCCGTGCCCACCCCACTCCCTGGAACTGTGGGTAAAACCTCCTCCCCAGGGAGGAGGGAGCCCCCCCTCACCCATCCTCCCAGGCCCCCCCACCACCGCATCATCTGCTTCCACCTGCTATGTCCCGGCGCGGTGGCGGGACTGGGAATGGGACGTGAGTGAGGGACACAGCCCTGCCCCGGGCTCACCGTCCAGTTGGGGGCATCCTAGCAGTGCTCACCTCAGAGCACAGCTCTGGAATCGGCCCAGCCCTGGGTTCAAATCCTAGCCATAGGCCTGACCTCTGACTCTCAGGGTCATCATCGATGGAGTGGGGGGAGCAGCAGTAACCCCCCCAGGACTGGGGGGACAATCAAATGAGGGGACGTGGGTAAAAGGTGCGTAGCCCAGCCCGGGCACAGAGCCGGCGCCGATAAGCAGGAACTGTAACATCCCCAGAACTAGCTGGTGGCTGTGTGTCTGTCCCCTCCCCCTCCCGCAGAAAGGGCTCCCCCCACCCTGCCTGCCCAGGGCAGCTGCTGCACTGTCAGGAAGGCCGGGGTGTCTGGGGCCCTCCTCGGGGCACGCCTGCGACTAGAGGCCACACCCTGTCTCGCCGGGGCCCTGGCTAGCTGAGCGTCCCCCACGTTGTCGCTCGCTGCCACCGGCTTCCTGGTCGGCCCCGTGGTCCTGCGGTGTTCACCTTCCACCTCGTACACACCAGGATGGTCTTGTCTCTGGCTGTTCTGACCCAGGAGCAGGTACCCAGGGCGTTTCGGGGACCCTGCTTCCCAGGATGGGTTTTGTGCTTGAGGGGATGGGACCCCAGCTCCCTCTGCAGGGATTGGGTTCATCAGGCCAGCAGCCCCCTAGGCCCTGTGCCCCCGCAGGACTGGCTGCAGCCACCCCTGTAGACGCCCTGCTGGACCCAGGCCGAGCCCACGTGGCTGGCTGGCACAGAGGCTGCAGGCGTCCTCCCTGAAGGGGACCGGCAGGCCTCCCGTGACCCAGTGACTGCTGGGTGGCGGGCGAGGGGGGCGCAGCAGGTGGCACTCAGAGGAGGCATCTGACACGGCTCTGCCTCCGGGGCTGCTGGCTTGTGCTTTCATCCCTGGGGCAAGGAGCTGCCCGGAGATCAAGAGTGCGGCAGGGCCACCTCCGTCCAGGCTGGGGGGTGAGGGCACAGCTGTCCAGCCTGGGGGGTGAGGGCACAGCTGTCCAGCCTTGGGGGGTGAGGGCACAGCTGTCAAGGGGCCCTAGCAGGCTCTGGTAGAGGTTCCTGCCCATCCGCTGTCTCCCGGGAGCCCCCAGCCTGGGTTCCCATCTCTGAGTGCAAAGTAGTTTCACAGGCGGAAGGAGTGAGGGTCCCCGCCTTGAAAACAAAGCGAGGACCTCCCTGGCGGTCCAATAGTTAAGACTGCGCACTTCCAATGGGGCACGAGGGAGAGGTGCATGTCTGATCCTTGGTTGGGGAGCTAAGATCCCGCATGCAAAGGGGAGGGTGGCCGAGGACCCCTTGAATCCCTTCCCCACCCTGCAGTTCTGTCTGGGAAGGGCGGCCCATGGTCACCACGTGGGTGGGTGGGGGGGCAGGGGGGCTCCCTGATGCCTAAGGGGCTCCCTCCCGGCCCGGAAAAGCCCAGCTTCTTGCTGCTTCCCTCCCCGACCTTGCTGTCCTCTCCACTCTGGGCCCCAGCAGGATACTGGTGCAGGCTGTGGTCACCGCGGGAGACCAGGGCGGCGCACGGGGAGGAGGCTGTGAGCTTCCCGGGCTGGGACAGGAGAGCTCTAACGTTTGCTGAATGAATGACCGCAGGGAAGCCTGTGGCCTGGGCCCCCGGGGAAGATTACGGAGATTCCGGAGCACGTGCGGGCTTCTGTTTCCCGCGTCTTGCCCTGACCCGCTGCAGCTCACATGGTCTGTAGAGCACTGAGGCCCCTCTGGCCAGATTTCGGTGACCACACCCTTCCACCTGTGGTCACCGGGATGCAGATGGAGATGGGGGAGCCGTGGCCAGGGGACGAGGCCCCTCCACCCCGTGAGCCAAGCCTCCATTCCTCTCAGGGATGGGAGGTGGTTGTCCCCACGACTGGGGGCCTTCAGCTGCTGACCCCAGCAGGCCACCTCTCCCCCCCGCCACCACCACCGTGCGCAGCCCTGACGTAACCAGGAGCCACAGCGAGGCTTCCCCTCGATCGGAAGGCGCCCAGCCAGTAGGCGCCTCAGCCATGGTGAGGATCTTGGGGGGCTGTACCAGGGGAAAGGCCTTCCACCGTTGCTTTGGGAGAGCTGGGATTTGATTTTTTTTTTTTTGCTGTGGAATCAATTCAATTTGAGCCGTCCAGCCACGGCTCTGTGTTGGTTGACTCGTTCGTATCAGGGAACAGGTGCTTGAAGGTTGCTTTGGAAAGACTGAAACTTCCAGTCTGTGATCTTTATAAGGAATTCTTAATGGGGCATCAGTTAGACGCGTGAGCAGACGCCCTGTCGGGCAGTCTTGCCGTGGGCTCTGTGGCTGGTCCAGATGTTTCCACCGTGGTCTGACCACGTGAGGTCCGTGCTTTTTAGTGTTGGGTTGGGGAGGGGTCTCCATGCCGCTCGTCCCGCCGGCTCAGGCCTCACGAGTTTAGAGGAGAGACTGAGGTTCTCACTGGCCAAGAGCAGCAGGGCGGGGCGGGGGGGGGGTCCTGGCCGTGACCCCCAGCCCCCAGTAACGATTGCCCGTTCTCCCCACCCCGAGCTCCCTCTGAATCTGAGCGAGATCTGGGTGGTACTGTTTGGGAGTGTGAGTGTTGGCCTCCAGCCCCTTCCGGCAATTGGGCCTCTCTGTTTGTCCTCCAAGATGACTCCACAGGCAGAACGGACACCCCAAGTGCACGCAGGTTCAGCAGCTCTCGCTCTTTGCCACCCACCTTGCTCACAGGAGAAGAGTTGGCTCCTGTCTCGGAGCTCCTGGCCTCTGGGAGAGAGCGGAAGGGGGTGTTACACAAGCGCTCTCCCGGATGTGTGTGGTTTTGAGCAGTTACACCTCTTCCTGTCTCTCCTCGAGGCGCCCTGTGGCCGCCGTGGCTCCCACAGGCTTTGGGCCCATAAAGGGCAGTGGTTTCATGCCGTGTCACAGTCAGAGCCATACCTCAGGGCTTTGGTAGAAGGGATTTACGGGGTTCGAGAAGCAACATGCAAAGTAACATCAGTTTGAAAAGCAGCTGCTTAAGTCCTAGCCCTGGTTCCTGACGCTTCCGGGGAGATCACCCAACGCCCTTCACACGCCTGTCACACCCACGTGCCGTAAGCGTCTCCTCCTCGGTCCCTCAGTCAGAGCTCACGGAGCGTCGGCCATGTGCCTGGCGCTGCTGGGACACGTCAGTGAGCGGGAGAGCCAAAGCCCCTGCCCTGGAGGAGCCGACATCCCTGTGGTCTCAGGGCAAGTGGGGACGGGGTGAAGGTGAGGAACAGTCCATAACTGGTGTCACAGCAGAGTGACCTTCAAGATGGTCTCCAGCGGCCCCGCCTCTTGGTCCTCACCCACTCCATCGTATTAGGGTTGGTCTTTGTGACCAATAAAGAAAGACACGGCAGCTTCTCTCTCTCCATCCCTTGCTCTGGGAGAAGCAAACTGCCTCGGCCTGAGAGACCCAAGGAGTACAGAACTGAGGCCCACTGCGCACAGCCTTGTGCAGGAGACACCTAAGAAGAGGAGCCTTCAGGGGAATTCCCTGGCAGCCCAGTGGCTAGTACTCCACGGTCTCACTGCCCAGGTCCTGAGTTCAATCCCTGGTTGGGGAACTAAGATCCCACAAGACACACGGTGCAGCAAAAAGCAAAGACAAGGAGCACTGAGATGAGATGGTGGCCTCAGCTGACATCCTGCCCACAGCCTCAGGAGAGACCCTGAGCCAGACCACCCAGCCAAGTCAGTCCCGGATTCCTGACTCCAAAACTGTGTGAGTAATATCTGTTGCTGTAAGCCTCCAACCCTTGTCAGGTGGCAGCAGACGACTCATACAGTGTCATTGTTCTTAAGACCTCAGCGATCTAGGGCCAAGCCTTCGGGAAGCTTTGAGCTTCCAGGATGATCCAGAATGAGGATGCAGCCCCAGAGGGCCCCCCGTGACAGCGAGTCATACCTGTGCATGGCTGGCCACCTCCGTAAGCGATGAGCCTTTTTCTGGGGAGCTGGAGAAGATGAGAAGACTTCTGAGAGCAGGGGAGAGAGGCAGCATGGGAAAAGGAGAGGTTGCAGTGAGTCTGAGGACCCTGAAAAGTGATTTTCTGGAAGGCAGGACCACTGCCTGGGAGCAGGCTGCCTCTGGGACAGATGCCTCTGTGCAAGAGTGACCTCACCTGCCTTTGGCCCGCGGTGCAAACGTTCAGGAAGGAGTTGTGATCGCGGACTTTCCGAGAGGCACTCCCAGGCCTCGGGCAGCACCTTCGCTCCTCCAGCGCCGGGCACGAGCGGATTCCAGCCTCCGTGGTCATCACCGCACACCCCCACCTGGTAGCACATCAGCTCCTCCGGGACTCCTGTTACCCTCCCATTTCACAGGTGGAGAAACTGACACTTCGGAAGGTTGGGAGATTTGCCCAAGGTCAGACACCAATAAATGGCAGAGTTACGATGCAAACCAAGGGCTAGATCTGAACGCCAACTGGACCTCACCTCCCTCCCCACCACCTGGAGTGGTCTCCTGGGTCACCCAAAGAGGAGGGAATTGTGTCATCCACCAAGCCCCAGAAGAAGATGGAAACGGGTGTCGACCCGGCAAGGTTTCGATTTAGAAACAGTCACCCTCTCCAGAGCCCAAAGGGCTAGCTTCACGTGAACTCTCACTACATGAAGGTTCCCATCACCCAAGTTTTGTGCTCCAGAACCTACGGTAAAGGGACAGCTGTGGCATCCTTTTCCAGTAACCGGAAGTAGCTCCCGGCCTCCCACTGGAGTTATAATTTAATGTAACGAGAATGACCCTGAATACTAAAACACAGCAGAACGGCTCCCAGCAGTGCTAAAGTTGAAACTCCATTCGCCTTCTGCGTAACAGTCCTGGTGGCAGGCCACAGAGAGGCTCGTTTGTCTGCACTCGTGGGTCTGCTGGCTCCACGTCGCAGGTCGATGCGTGATGCCCGGGCCGGGCCGGGTGGCTCTAGCGTGTGAGCTCGGCCTCTTCAGACCAGCGGGGGGTGTGTCTGGAGCAGGTTCTTCCGTGATGATGGCAGGGGCTCCAGGGCAAGTCTCCTGTGGCTGGAGCTGGCATATCGTCATTCTGCTCGCTCCACATTGGCCCAAGGGTGTGTCTGTGTGTGTGTGGAGGCGGGGTGGGTGTCGTATGCATGCGTGCACGTTGGGGGGAGGTGGCAGAGTCACTCGGCAAAGGACATGGATACGGAAGGAGCCAGGAATGGGGACCGATGATTCAATCTCCTAGACCCTCATACCCTCCTTCTATGCAAATCAGATGGCAGCTCACCAACCAGCACGTCTGAGGAGCCAGAACAGGTGGTCCCCCAAGCAGGCTCGCTCAGAAAGCATCTCCTATCACTGTGTGTCCCTGGACTCATGGGCTCGGTCTGACTTTTCTTTGTGGTTTCTTGGCTTAGCTGTGAATTCCTTTTCTCCTCTCGCCTGGATGCGCTGAATACTTCCCATCTCGTGCCAGTAGCTCTCATCAACTCTGAGAGGCTACAGATTCCATCTTTAATGCTGAGGCTGAAGGGATCAGAGAAAGAGGGAGAAAGAGGGAGAGGAAGAGAGAGAGAGCGCCACTTGCAGATCCGAACTGGACACCCCCAGGCACATTAGCTCCCAGAATAATATAATCATTTATTCTTAGCTCCAACAGAGAAATTGAGGCTCATGTAGGCCAGGCCCCCATTTTGCAGATGAGAAGACTGAGGCTTAAAGAGAGAGAGAGAGAGCTCGTGTGTCCTGGTCAAGGGCGCCTCACCGTGGTCTGCTGTGACCCTGGACATTTTGCACAGTGCATCTGGTTTATTCTGGGGCGTTCCCTCTGTGTGTATAAATGTGCTTGTCCATGTTTAAAATCATGTCATGGGTCCACTTTTCCAGAAGACCGCCAGCCCGAGTCTCAGGGCCAATCCCAGGCCCCAGAGTCACATAGAGGCCCCGTGGGGCCTTTGGTCAGTCCCTGAGAGTCTGAGCATCAGGGCCTGGACGGGGCTGCAGCTCTGATGTCAGCCTAAGACTCCAGGAATCCGTTTCTGTGTTTTCTTCCCATTTAAACTCGGCCTCCTGCCCTCTCGCGTCCTCTGCCCTCGGAGCCCTAACAGGCTGCATAGTGACCTTTCTGGGAAAACTAAAGTGGAGAAAACACAGTGAGAGGTTGCAGGGGAACTGCATTCTCACACAGCCTCAAAGAGCCCTCCCTGTGGTTCCTGGTTAATTAGGAAGGAATTAGTACTCTGTGCCATGGCGGAAGCTGCCTTAACCAAGTGGCAGGCCCTGGCTTTGCCCGTCATGGACAAACGCGCGTGTGCATCCTGGTTTGATGCGCCAGAAGGACACACCTAGCCAAAAAGGTTTAGCCAGATCTAACCATCAGGCTGCAGTCAGACAGATGCAAAATGTGGGACAGTCAGCAGGACTAATGGCCTGAGCTTTTCAAAAAAAAAACACCAATGCCGTGAAAAACAAAAATGAAAAAACGGTAGGGGGTGGGGTGCTGGGTTAGGTGAACCTTGAGGGGATTCCGGTGGGTTTTTTTTAAGCTATAACATCTATTTTTGGAATGGATTCTGGATTTTTTTAAACTATAGACTATCTTTTTGGAATCAATGGGAAAATTTTAATCTCTATTTTATTTCTTCTCTGATCTTTATTATTTCCTTCCTTCTGCTGACTTTAGGTTTTGTTTGTTCTTCTTTTCCTTTCTTTCTTTTTAAAATTTATTTATTTATTTATTTATTTGGTTGCGTCGGGTCTTACTTGCGGCAGGCGGGCTCCTTCGTTGCGGCTCATGGGCTCCTTACTTGCGGCATGTGAACTCTTAGTTGCGACATGCATGTGGGATCTAGTTCCCTGATCAGGGATCGAATCCGGGCCCCCTGCATTGGGAGTGCAGAGTCTTAACCACAGCGCCTCCAGGGAAGTCCCTGTTCTTTTTCTAATTCTTTTAGGTGGTAGCCTGGATTGTTTATTTGAGGTTTTTCTTGTTTTTGGAGGAAGGCGGAAATTTTTAATATAGGCTATATATCAGGTGGTATTGAATTAATTGCCTTAGATATGATCACGGTGTTGTAGTTATGTAAGGTAGAGTTCTTACTCTCAGAAAATGCTCGCTGCAGTGTTGAGGTGTGAAGTGCATGAGATCGCAACTGTCAAATGTTTCAGAAAAAAAAGTGTGTGCGAGAGGGAGGGGGAAGAGGTGAAGGGGAGAGGGGGAGGGAGGAGAGGCCATGCAAGCAAATGAGGCAAACGCAGATTATCAGTGAGTAGGATGAAGGGTATATGGGGGCTTGTTGCTATTCTGGTGTTTTACAATTTTTCTGATGTTTTAAAGTTTTAAAAATAATAAGTTGGAGAGAAGACGGTGTCCACAGATGGAGCCTTTTAGGTCCCCTGTCATCACTCAGCTCAGCCTGCAAAGGGTGAGAGCTGGTATTGACTCAACATCTTTCCTCTTGGGCTCAGAGCGTATCTTCTCTTTGCTCCCATGAGAAACTATGAACGGGCCTTTGTGAGCACTCCATGCTTATGTCTCCAAGTATAAACCGGGTGGTTTGCTCCGGGTCACACGCAGACCAGCTGGGCGTGCAGGAGACGGGAGGGACCCAGCCTTCGGACTCCCAGCTTGGACCCCGAGCCACACCCTCTCAGCCGCCCCTCCCGTCCCTCGTCCCTCCGAGCCTGTCACGTTGCCAAATGGTTTCTGAACAGTCCAGGGTGGAGGTGGGGTGGGCAGCTGTGCCAGCCGTCCTCCCCTAGGTGTGCAGGAGCCCAGCGCAGCCTGGGAGTCTCAGCATCCCCACTGGGACGTCAGCTCCTTGGGGATTGGCTGCCAGGCAGATGCAGTGGCTCCTGATTGGACAGCGGCAGCTACAGGGCAAGGAGGTGGGCTCTGGGCACGTTGGCTGTGGCCCTGGACTGTGTCCTGAATGCTCAGCAGGGGCTTGGGGAAACCTCACCAATCCTCTTCCCCCCCACCCCCGTGAGGTGGCAAAGGTGCCAACCCCCCAAGAGGAATGAGACAGAAGCACTGCTCGTGGCCTGCAGTTCTTTTCCACGTGAAGTGGGCATCAGAGCGTGGCCAGTGCCCGGCTGTGGGCGGAGGAGCTGACTGCTGACCCTGAAGGACCTGAGCTTCCAGAGTCCGGGCTAGGGTGAGGAGTGGGACAGGTGACCTCCCTGGGGATGCCTCCCACAGTGTGGCCAGTGGCACCTATAGCTGCCATGAACACCCCCGCTGGACAGAGCGGGCATTGCACCCTCAGGAAGGCTGCCCTGTCCCCACCCCTGCCACCTCGTGCAAGCCGAGTCCCCAGGCCCTCCCCCTACCACAGGCGTGCCAAGGCATAGCTGTGAGCACAGCCGACAGAACTCCCTGCATCCATGGAGCTGGCATCTTGGGGTCACAAATGAGACAATAGGTGAAACATAAGGTGTGTTAGAAGGTGACACGTGCCAGGGGAGGGACCAGGGGAGTGTAGGGAAGACAGGTCTGCAGTTTAAGATAAAGTGTCCAGAGAAGACTCCCTGAGAATGTGACCTTTGTATTAAGAGGTGAAGGTCAGGGGTCCCTCCGGCAGGTCAGGGATCAGAGAGCTCAGGCAGAAGGAAGGGCAGGTGCAAAAGCCCTGAGGTTGGAGTGTCTGCTTGGTTCACGGGACCCCACAGAGCCCGTGTCTGGGGCGGAGTGAGTGGGGGGGGGGGATGAGGTCAGAGAGGTCGTGGCTCAGGCGGGGCCGGGCTGAGGCCGCTGTTGAGACTTGTGTTTTCACTCTGGGTAGAATGGGAAACCATTGGAAGGTTTGAGCAAAGTAACAACATGATCTGATTTATGTTCCGGAAGTTTCGCTCTGGCTCCTGGTCAAGGTGGAAGCCAGGAGACCTGTCAGAAAGCTGTCGTGGGGACTAAGAGAGGGAAGGTGGCAGCCAGGCCAGGGAGGAGGAGGCAGAGGTCACCGCAAGAAGCGTGGGACTTGGGCTTCCCCGGTGGCGCAGTGGTTGGGAATCCGCCTGCCGATGCAGGGGACACGGGTTTGTGCCCCGGTCCGGGAAGATCCCACGTGCCGCGGAGCAGCTGGGCCTGTGAGCCATGGCCGCTGAGCCTGCGCGTCCAGAGCCTGTGCTCCGCAATGGGAGAGGCCACAACAGTGAGAGGCCCGTGTACCGCAAAAATAAAAAAAAAAAAAAGAAGCGTGGGACTCTGGTGGCTTCTGAAGATGGCCTCATGACGGGGTGGCCGTGGAAGAACAGGGCTGCAGTGGGAGTTGTCGACTTAAAAAAATGCACAACGTGAGAGTGAGAGTTAAGTTTTATTTGGGGCAACAGGAGGACTGTGGCCCGGGGGGACGGCGTTTCAGATAGCTCTGAGAAACTGCACCGAAGAGGTCAGGGGAAGGTCAGTATGTACGTGATTTTGGCAAAGGGGGAGTCCATGCAATCAAGCACATATTTTTTTCCAGAAGGTTTCTGTTAGTCACGAGGAACAATCATCACCATGAAGGATTTTAATGTTTTTCTAGATATGAGGAAATACAAAAATTAGGCTCACTAAATCTTCTCCTGAAAATATTTAACTATCTGAAGCCCTGTTCTGCCAGTTTTTCTCAGAGCACCAAGCGCCTCATTTCTGCTCTCCACCCTGAACTCCTTTCAGGGGATGTTGAAAGTCAGCAGCTGCAGCGGCACATGATCTAATCCTTGTAGAGGGAGATGGCAAGTGCCCGTGGCAAGTACCAATTTGTAGTTGACAGGGTGGTCAGGAGCTTCGTGTTACACGTATGGCCCCAAGGCGCTTGTTTCACATCCTTGTAGAGATGCCTAGTGGACAGTTGGATACACGCATCTGCGGTCCAGGGGAGAGATGGGGGCTGGAGATACAATCGTGGGGTCTGCAGCGTAGCAATGGAGGTCAGAGCCAGAAGACTGGTGGAAACCTGAGGAACCTCGCGTAGCAGCAGGGAGGTCACGGCGACCTTGGCAATGGTAGCTTCCTCAGAGGCATGAGGGCAGAAGGGAGGGGAATTACAGACAAGAGGACATTTCCTGTGATGGAAGGAGAGAAATAGGACAAGAGTGGGGAAGGAAGTGGGTCCAACAAATTATGCTTGTTGTTTTTGAAAACTGCAGAAGTAGTTTGGGTTTTTTTTTTTTGGTTATCGTGGTTTTTTTTTTTTTTTTTTTTGGTACCTGTGGCCTCTCCCGTCGTGGAGCACAGGCTCCGGACGCGCAGGCTCAGCGGCCATGGCTCACGGGCCCAGCCGCTCCGCGGCATGTGGGATCTTCCCGGACTGGGGCAGGAACCCGCGTCCCCTGCCTCGGCAGGCGGACTCTCAACCACTGCGCCACCAGGGAAGCCCTCTAGTTATCTATTTTATGCATATTAGTGTACATATGTCAATCCCAATCTCCCAATTCATCCCCCCCCCCGACTTCCCCCTTGGTGTCCATACGTTTGTCCTCTACATCTGTGTCTCTATTTCTGCCCTGCAAACCAGTTCATCTGTACCATTTTTCTAGATTCCACACATATGCATTAATATACGATATTTGTTTTTCTCTTTCTGACTTACTTCACTCTGTATGACAGTCTCTAGGTCCATCCACATCTCTACAAGTGACCCAATTTCGTTCCTTTTTATGGCTGAGTAATATTCCGTTGTATATATGTACCACATCTTCTTTATCCATTCATCTGTCGATGGGCATTTAGGTTTCTTCCGTGACCTGGCTACTGTAAATAGTGCTACAATGAACATTAGGGTGCATGTGTCTTTTTGAATTATGGTTTTCGCTGGGTATATGTCCAGTAGTGGGATTGCTGGGTCATATGGTAATTCTATTTTTATTTTTTTAAGGAACTTCCATACTGTTCTCGTTAAGGGCTCTATCAATTTACATTCCCACCAATGGTGCAAGAGGGTTCCCTTTTCTCCACACCCTCTCCAGCATTTATTGTTTGTAATTTTATGATGATGCCCAGCTAACCAGTGTGAGGTGATGATACCTCATTGTAATTTTGATTTGCATTTCTCTAGTAATTAGTGATGTTGAGCAGCTTTTCATGTGCCTCTTGGCCATCTGTCTATTTAGGTCTTCTGCCCATTTTCTGATTGGGTTGTTTGTTTTTTTGATATTGAGCTGCATGAGCTATCCATATATTTTGGAGATAAATCATTTGTCTGTTGATTCGCTTGCAAATATTTTCTCCCATTCTGAGGGTTGTCTTTTTGTCTTGTTTATAGTTTCCTTGGCTGTTCAAAAGCTTTTAAGTTTCATTAGGTCCCATTTGTTTATTTTTGTTTTTATTTCTGTTACTCTAGGAGGTGGGTCAAAAAAGATCTTGCTGCAATTTGTGTCAAAGAGTGTTCTTCCTATGTTTTCCTCTAAGAGTTTTATAGTGCCTGGTCTTACATTTAGGTCTGTAATCCATTTTGGGTTTATCTTTGTGTATGGTGTTACAGAGTGTTCTAATTTCATTCTTTTACATGCAGCTGTCCCTTTTTCCCAGCATCACTCATTGAAGAGACTGTCTTTTCTCCATTGTATATCCTTTCCTCCATTGTCATAGATGAGTTGACCATGGGTGCATGTGTTTATCTCTGGGTTTTCTATTCTGTTCCATTGATCTATATTTCTGTTTTTGTGCCAGTACCATACTGTCTTGATTACTGTAGCTTTGTATTATAGTCTGAAGTCAGGGAGTCTGATTCCTCCAGCTCCATTTTCTTTTCTTCAAGATTGCTTTGGCTAATTGGTGCCTCTTGTGTCTCCATACAAATTATAAGATTTTTTTGTCCTAGTTCTGTAAAAAATGCCATTGATAATTTGATAGGGATTGCATTGAACCTGTAGACTGCTTTGGGTAGTATAGTCATTTTCACAATATTGATTCTTCCAATCCAAGAACATGGTATCTCTCTCCATCTGTTTGTGTCACCTTTGATTTCTTTCATCAGTGTCTTATAGTTTTCTGAGTACAGGTCTTTTACCTCCTTAGGTAGGGTTATTCCTAGGTATTTTATTCTTTTTGTTGCAATGGTGAATAGGATTGTTTCCTTAATTTACCTTCTGATCTTTCATTGTTAGTGTATAGGAATGCAAGAGATTTCTGTGCATTAATTTTGTATCCTGCTACTCTACCAAATTCATTGATTAGCTCTAGTAGTTTTCTGGTGGCACCTTTAGGATTTACTATGTATAGTATCATGTCATCTGCAAACAGTGACAGTTTTACTTCCTCTTTTCCAATTTGGATTCCTTTTATTTCTTTTTCTTCTCTGACTGCTATGGCTAAAACTTCCAAAACTATGTTGAATAATAGTGGTGAGGGTGGGCAACCTTGTCTTGTTCCTGATCTTAGAAGAAATGGTTTCAGTTTTTCACCATTGAGAATGACGTTGGCTGTGGGTTTGTCATATATGGGCTTTATTATGTTGAGGTAGGTTCCCTCTATGCCTACTTTCTGGAAAGTTTTTAATCATAAATGGGTGTTGAAGTTTGTGAAAAGCTTTTTCTGCATCTATTGAGATTATCATATGGTTTTTAATCCTTCAATTTGTTAATATGGTGTATCACATTCATTGATTTGCATATATTGAACAATCCTTGCATCCCTGGGGTAAACCCCACTTGACCATGGTGTATGATCCTTTTAATGTGCTGTTGGATTCTGTTTCCTAGTATTTTGTTGAGGATTTTTGCATCTCTGTTCATCAGAGATACTGGCCTGTAGTTTTCTTTTTTTGTGACATCTTTGTCTGGGTTTTGTATCAGGGTGATGGTGGCCTCATAGAATGAGTTTAGGAGTGTTCCTACCTCTGCTATATTTTGGAAGAGTTTGAGAAGGTTGGGTGTTAGCTCTTCTCTAAATGTTTGATAGAATTTGCCTGTGAAGCCATCTGGTCCTGGGCTTTTGTTTGTTGGAAGATTCTTAATCACAGTTTCAATTTCATTACTAGTGATTGGTCTGTTTATATTTTCTATTTTTTCCAGGTTCAGTCTTGGAAGGTTGTGTTTTTCTAAGTATTTGTCCATTTCTTCCAGGTTGTCCATTTTATTGGCATATAGTTGCTTGTAGTAATCTCTCATGATCCTTTCTATTTCTGCAGTGTCAGTTGTTACTTCTCCTTTTTCATTTCTAATTCTGTTGATTTGAGTCTTCTCCCTTTTTTTCTTGATGAGTCTGGCTAATGGTTTATCAATTTTGTTTATCTTCTCAAAGAGCCAGCTTTTACTTTTATTGATCTTTGCTATTGTTTCCTTCATTTCTTTTTCATTTATTTCTGATCTGATCTTTATGATTTCTTTCCTTCTGCTAACTTTGGGGTTTTTTTGTTCTTCTTTCCCTAATTGCTTTAGGTGTAAGGTTAGGCTGTTTATTTGAGATTTTTCTTGTTTCCTGAGGTAGGATTGTATTGCTATAAACTTCCCTCTTGAACTGCTTATGCTGCATCCCACAGGTTTTGGGTCTTCGTGTTTTCATTTTCATTTGTTTCTAGGTATTTTTTGATTTTCTCTTTGATTTCTTCAGTGATCTCTTGGTTATTTAGTAGCTTATTGTTTAGCCTCCATCTGTTTGTATTGTTTACAGTTTTTTTCCTGTAATTGATATCTAGTCTCATAGCATTGTGGTCAGAAAAGATACTGGATACAATTTCAATTTTCTTAAATTTACCAAGGCTTGATTTGTGACCCAAAATATGGTCTATCCTGGAGAATGTTCCATGAATACTTGAGAAGAAAGTGTATTCTGTTGTTTTTAGATGGAATGTCCTATAAATATCAATTAAGTCCATCTTGTTTAATGTGTCATTTAAAGCTTGTGTTTCCTTATTTGTTTTCATTTTGGACAATCTGTCCATTGGTGAAAGTGAGGTGTTAAAGTCCCCTACTATGATTGTGTTACTGTCGATTTCCCCTTTTATGGCTGTTAGCATTTGCCTTAAGTATTGAGGTGCTCCTATATTGGGTGCATAAATATTTACAATTGTTATATCTTCTTCTTGGATTGATCCCTTGATCATTATGTAGTGTCCTTCTTGGTTTTTTGTAATAGTCTTTATTTTAAAGTCTATTTTGTCTGATATGAGAATTGCTACTCCAGCTTTCTTTTCTTTTTAATAAAGTTATTTATTTATTTATTTATTTATTTTTGGCTGCATTGGGTCTTTGTTGCTGCGTGCGGACTTTCTCTAGTTGCGGCGAGTAGGGGCTACTCTTCATTGCGGTGCGTGGGCTTCTCGTTGCAGTGGCTTCTCTTGTGCAGCGCAGGCTCATGTGTGCGGGCTTCAGTAGTTGTGGCATGTGGGCTCAGTAGTTGTGGCTTGCAGGCTCAGTAGTTGTGGCTCGTGGGCTCAGTAGTTGTGGCACACAGGCTTAGCTGCTCCACGGCATGTGGGATCTTCCCAGACCAGGGCTTGAACCCCTGTCCCCTGCATTGGCAGGTGAATTCTTAACCATTACACCACCAGGGAAGCCGTTCCAGCTTTCTTTTGATTTCCATTTGCATGAAATATCTTTTTCCATCCCCTCACTTTCAGTCTGTATGTGTCCCTAGGTCTGAAGTGGGTCTCTTGTAGACAGCATATGTATGGGTCTTGTTTTTGTATCCATTCAGCCAGTCTGTGTCTTTTGCTTGGAGCATTTAATCCATTTACATTTAAGGTAATTATCAATATGTATGTTCCTATTACCATTATCTTAATTATTTTGGGTTTGGTTTTGTAGGTCCTTTTGTTCTCTTGTGTTTCCCACTTAGAGAAGTTCCTTAAGCATTTGTTGTAAAGCTGGTTTGGTGGTGCTGAATTCTCTTAACTTTTGCTTGTCTGTAAAACTTTTGATTTCTCTGTCGAATATGAATGAGATCCTTGCTGGGTAGAGTATTCTTGGTTGTAGGTTCTTCCCTTTCATCACTTTACATATATCGTGCCACTCCCTTCTGGCTTGTAGAGTTTCTGCTGAGAAATCAGCTGTTAACCTTATGGGAGTTCCCTTGTATGTTATTTGTCGTTTTTCCCTTGTTGCTTTTAATAATTTTCCTTTGTCTTTAATTTTCGTCAGTTTGGTTACTATGTGTCTCGGCGTGTTTCTCCTTGGCTTTATCCTGCCTGGGACTCTCTGTGCTTCCTGGACTTGGGCGGCTATTTCCTTTCCCATGTTAGAGAAGTTTTCGACTATAATCTCTTCACATATTTTCTCAGTTCTTTTCTCTCTCTCTTCTCCTTCTGGGACCCCTATAATGTGAATGTTCATGCATTTAATGTTGTCCCAGATGTCTCTTAGGCTGTCTTCATTTATTTTCATTCTTTTTTCTTTATCCTTTTCTGTGGCAGTGATTTCCACCATTCTGTCTTCCAGGTCACTTATCCGTTCTTCTGCCTCAGTTATTCTACTATTGATTCCTTCTGGTGTATTTTTCATTTCCGTTACTGTGTTGTTCATTCCTGTTTGTTTGTTCTTTAATTTTTCTAGGTGTTTGTTGTTCTTTAATTCTTCTAGGTCTTTGTTAAACATTTCTTGCATCTTCTAGATCTTTGCGTCCATTCTTTTTCCAAGGTCCTGGATCATCTTTACTATCATTATTGTGAATTCTTTTCTGGAAGGCTGCCTATCTCCACTTCATTTAGTTGTTTTTCTGGGGCTTTATCTTGTTCCTTCATCTGGTACATAGTCCTCTGCCTTTTCATTTTGTCTATCTTTCTCAGATTGGGGTTTTCGTTCCACAGGCTGCAGTGTTGTAGTTCTTCTTGCTTCTGCTGTCTGCCCTCTGGTGGATGAGGCTACCTAAGAGGCTTGTGCAAGTTTCCTGATGGGAGGGACTGGTGGTGGCTAGAGCTGGCTGTTGCTCTGGTGGGCAGAGCTCAGTAAAACTTTAATCTGCTTGTGTGCTAATGGGTGGGGCTGAGTTCCCTCCCTGTTGGTTATTTGGCCTGAGGCGACCCAGCCCTGGTGTCTGCAGTCTTTTTGTTGGGGCTAATGGCAGACTCTGGGAGGGCTCACACCAAGGAGTACTTCCCAGAACTTCTGCTGCCAGTGTCCTTGTACCCGCGGTGAGCCACAACCACCACCCCCACCTCTGCAGGAGACCCTCCAACACTAGCTGGTAGGTCTGCTTCAGCCTCCTATGGGGTCACTGCTCCTTTCCCTGGGTCCCGATGCACACACTACTTTGTCTGTGTGTCCTCCAAGAGTGGAGTCTCTGTTTCCCCCAGTCCTGTCAAAGTCCTGCAGTCAAATCTCGTTAGCCTTCAAAGTCTGATTCTCTAGGAATTCCTCCTCCGTTGCCGGACCCCCAGGTCGGGAAGCCTGACATGGGGCTCAGAACCTTCACTCCAGTAGGTGGACTTCTGTAGTATAAGTGTTGTCCAGTTTGTGAGTCACCCACCCAGCGGTTATGGGATTTGACTTTATTGTGATTGCACCCCTGCTACCGTCTCATTGTGGCTTCTCCTTTGTCTTTGGATGTGGGGCATCTTTTGGTGAGTTCCAGTGTCTTCCTGTTGATGATTGTTCAGCAGTTACTTGTGATTCCGGTGCTCTTGCAAGAGGGAGTGAGCACATGTCCTTCTCCTCCACCATCTTTCCTTCCATCTGGAGAAGTCGTTTTGCGGGGGGGTTTGGCCACACCACGTGGCATGCAGGATCTTAGTTCCCCGACCAGGGATCGAACCTGTGCCCCTGCAGTGGAAGTGCGGAGTCTTAACCACTGGACCGCCAGGGAAGTCCCAAGATAGAGGAAGTAGTAATTGATTGTGTGCAGATGGTTCTGCCGCATAAAGAAGGAAGGACTGGTGGGCGAGAGTGCTGTCGCAGGATGCCCTTGAATGGGGGCGAGGCAGAGGGTGTGGGTGCCGTGGGCGTGGCCAGGAGGGAAGCAGAATGTTCCTTGTGCTGATGCTGGGGGATGGGTCTGATGCTAGCGAAATAGGAAGCATCAGGTCGAGAGCTATGGGTAACACGGGAAAGGAAGTGTTCGTGATTTCAGGAGAGAGGTGCTGGGTCGTGTCATCCTGGAGAGTGGGGGAGAGAATGGCCTAGAACAGGGGTTGGCCGACTTTTCCTTTAAAGGGACAGGTAGTAAATATTTTAGGCTTCGCAGGCCAGATGGTCTCCATTGCAATGACCCACCCCGTCATGGTAGCACAAGTGGGCAATTCATAAACACATGGGCGTGGAGGTAAAACCTCCAATAAAACCTCATTTACAGAAAATTTTGGCCGCTGGCAGTAGTTTGCCCACTTCTAGTCCCGGAGCTTGGCTTTAGGCCAAGGGTCCTCAAAGTGTGTTCCCTGGACAAGCAACACGGGCGTCACCTGGGGACTCAGGCAGATTAAGTCTGCGATTCGGAATTCTGGACATTAAGCATCCCTAAGTGCCCGAGCTGGGGGTTGAGGTGTCACCGCACAGCAGCTGCGCCCAGGGAAAGCCAGAGACGAGGGCGAGGCGGGGGGGTGGGCCGCACCCCCAGGAAAGGGCACGTGCATCCCGGCCTGCCCTTGGCTGCCTGTTGCCCATCCCATTAGCCTGTGTGAGGACATCACGCACCCTGCCTTCCCCAGGGCCTCTGGACCAGCATCTGGACTGGCCTTGGGGACAGCTCTGCTCCTAGCGCACAAGGCCTGGCACTCCGCGCACCCTCCCCTCTGTGGTCCTGGTTTCCCGTCCGTGTCCCTCACTCGCCCAGGGGGTGCTTCAGGGCAGGAGTCAGGGATCAGGGAGGTGAGGCATCCAGGATGACCCTGGGTGACCATGGTACCACTTCCTGGCCTGGGGAAGACAGCCCAGATTCCCAGGTCCACAGACTCCCTCTGCAACCACCATTTCTGCATAGTTTGGGCAACGAGAAAGTGCTCCCAGAACCTCAGAAAAGCAGTCAGGGAGGGGCGGAGTGGGGGCTTGGAAAGAAGGGGTAGAAATCCTTCCCAGTCACGGACTCGACCCTCAGCCTCACCCGAACGCCCGTGGGCCTGTCTGTCTGTCTGTCTGATGAGGGACGTGCAGATGCTCAAGGAACCAGGCCTTCGGGATCACAGAGCATCCTGGCCACACTGACTGGTCTTTTTTTAACCGCCTCCCCTCCTTCTTTGCTCTCCCTCCAGGATCTTCCCTCCTTGAAGAAGGGAGTGGGTCGGGACGAGTGAGGCCAGCTCCATGTATCCGGAATCGACCACGGGGTCCCCAGCTCGGCTTTCCCTGCGACAGACCGGCTCCCCGGGCATGATCTACAGGTGACGCCCCCGTGCCACCCCACCAGGCCCTCCCAGGGTCAGTGCTGCCTCTGAGGAGGTCCGCAGGCCAGTCTCCTCCCCTCGGCCCCGAGGAAGGGGCCGAGTGAGCCCACAGGGCTGTCAGGTGCACGCAGCCAGCATTTTCTCCAAGGATAGGAGGCTTTTAAGACCAAAATGGGAAAGAAAAAGACCAAGGTTTTCCAGGTGGGATGGAGCCAGGATTAGACCCCTGCCTTGTCCCTGACTCTTCTGAAATATTCCGTGGGAGGTAACAGAGGCCCTTCCCGGTTTCCATCTCTCTCATCTCACACACACTGCAGGTCCTGGGGCCCCTGTGGTCCCACCAGCTCCCCTGACACCCTGAGCAAGGCTCCAAGCCTTACAGCCCTGAGTGGAGCCCGTGGAGGGTGGGGGCAGCCGGGTGCTCGCCGGGCCCCCTTGACCTATTTGTGGAGCCCGCTTCCAGATCCAGCCCTGGGTCTTTCTGTTTGGAAAATAGCCCAGGTTGAACCACAGGGAGGGCATGGGGAAGGCGCGGGGTGGGAGCCGCTGGCATCATAGTCACGGAGGACTGGGCGCAAGTGGAACCCTGGGGCCCGCCAGTCCTTGAGCCACTGGACCTTCAGATAACTGTGAGGGCCTGAGCCGCAGCGCGCGTCCATGGAAACCACAGGGAATGGGGGCGTCCCTCCTGCATCCAGGTCCTACAAAGAACCCCATGGTCACGTGCAGACTTCCCAGCGTGTTGGGTGATGGGCATTCCTGGGTTTGAAGGTTTTCAACCGTTGGTCTGAAAAAGCATGTTTCATGAAAACCCAAACAGAGGGACTTCCCTGGCGGTCCAGTGGTTAAGACTCTGCCCTTCCACTGTAGGGGGTGCGGGTTCAATCCCTGGCGGGGGAGCTAAGATGCCACATGCCTGCGCGCGCGCGTGCCACGTGGCCAGAAAAAAAAGAAACCCAAACCGAGGCCAGGCACAGAGGAGCCCGGCACCCAAACAAACGGGCCCCCACCTCCCTGTGCCACTGGGTGGCGCTGTCACCGAGACTTGGTACCCAGGCACATCCTCCGACAGCCCCGCGAGGGCGGGGTGGGGCTGGGGCTGCCGGGCGTCAGAGATGCTTCCCGGGCTGGCACCTCCTTGTGCGTGGTTGATGCCAACTGTGGCTTCTCTCTCTTCTCTCCCTGTTTCCTTCTCTCTCCTCCATTGCTGTCCGCAGTACTCGGTATGGGAGCCCCAAAAGACAGCTCCAGTTTTACAGGTAACGAGCCCTCCGTTTTCCCTACAACCGGCAAGCAGGGCAGCGGGTGGGAGAGCCGTGCCGTCGAGGCCGGGTGTGCTGGTGATTTCTCAGGCATGAAAACTCCCCCGTAAGATCCAGGCTCTGGTCCTCTTCTCGGTGCCACGACACGGCATAGTGGTGAAAGACGTGAAGTCAGGCTCGTTGTGTGGGCTCGTCATCTAGAATTTGCTTTGATTTGAGCTGAGCTCTCGCCAGATCGCCTTTCAAAGCTCACCCCTCAGACAGCAGGTCGAGTGCTTTCCTGTCATCCCAACTTTGTGCTTCTTAGGTGATCAGAGTGAGAAACGATGCTCCAGGCCCAGTGTTCTCCTCTTTTCCCTGAACTTGAGCTGATCTGTAGCCTACGGAGCCCTCTGGGGTGTGCGGCTGCGATAGGACCCAGGCCAGGGTCGGGACGGATGCACTGGCGTCTTTCTGATGCACTTCCTGTTGGAAATCAACACAGTGTGTCCACTGGGGGAGAGTCTGTCACCAGAGGGACACGACGCCCAGAGGTCCAGCCCGAGGCACGTCCATCAGCAAAAGCTCCCCAGGCGGGTCCCTTCCTCCCTCTCTTCCTAACCTGTAGGGGTAGGGCGTGCACCACAGACACGCATGCTCTTGAAAATCTCTAACTCTGGGAATTTACGTTGACATTTTCCTCCATCGAGAACACGCCAGGCTTACGGAACCCTCAGGGCAGCTCGGCCAGCCTTGGGGCTGGACACTCGGAATGGCTCATGGGGGCAGGGCCCTGGTGTCTGTTGTGCGTCTCGGCCTCCAGGCCTGGGAGGTCTCTCCGTCCAGAACTGGGTCCCCGGCATGTGCACCCACAGCAGTGACAGAGCTGTGGGGCCGTTATCGCCGATGCACCAGGGACCTCGCTCGGGCGGTGGGTGCTGGGGTCGGCGCTGGATTTCCATGTGGCTTTTTCCTTCCCACAGCCTTGGCACCTCCGAACATGACCGTGGGCCTGGGTCCTCAGGCTAATTTTGCTACTGCTTCAGTGCCTCCCATGAGGTCTCACCCCTTACCAAGATCTCTAAAGGGGCGAGCGAATCTTTGATTCTACTGGAATTTTTGCTAGATAAGGTCTTGCTTGAAATAGTTAGGTCTGAGCTTGAAATGCTTACTGAATGAAGTGTTTATCATCATATACATATGTATGTGTGTATGTGTGTGTATGTGTGTGTATGTATGACACAATATGCCGGAATGAATGCGTGCCATCCGTCCACAAGGATTCAAACTGAATCCTTGAAACCAAACGTGCACTTGAGCCGCATCCTCAGAGGTCCTGGGCCTGCCTCACTCCTGGAAGGAAAGGAGTGAGCTGAGACATGCAGGCAGAAGAATCCCCGGAACAGGCCAGCCGGCTGAAAGCGCTGGTCCTGTAAGAGGTGCCAAGTAAGTCGCGTCGAAGTGAACGTGTGCTCCACGCCCCTTGCTGGCCCCCTGGACCCCCTGGATCCACCCTGTGGTCTACGCTCTGCGACCCCTCTGGCTGAGCGTCCAGTCCCCATGAGGTCTTCTTGCCCCGTGGACAGGCCCTGCTGGAGAACTGAATCTCCAGGTCTGAAGACCACCCACCCCCAGGCTCTCAGCTCCACGTTCAATGCCACAGGCTCTGGCTGTCCTGCCTTTTGGGGCTGCAGCATGGTTACTTCCCACAGACACTCGGCATCTTTTGTGGGGCCTCTGGTGATGACCTCTAAGGGGGTGGGGTCTGTGTTCAGCAAACTGGGTGCCACTCCCAATGGGGGGTCCTCGTCACCCAGGTACTGGCACGGCTCTTGGATGGTTATTTAAGTCAGCCAGCAGGGTGGCACCCCCTCCTCCAACAGGGCAAAGGTGTCCAGGGCCCCGCCCTCGAGCAGCTCACAGACGGGTAAGGGAGGGAAGACCCTGTACCTGTCAGCTTTTACACAGTGGGCCGCATAACAAACTACCCCAAGTCTCAGGGGCAGCAACAATAAGCATTGATTCCTTGCTCATATGTCTGTGGGTTGACTGGAGTCAGTTCGTCTAGGCTGGGCTTAGCTGAGTTGGTGTCTGAGCTGCAGGCTGGACACCGGTGTTCACCATCTCTCCGTCCTTCCTAACCAGGGGCCATCCCAGGCCTCTTCTCACGGCACAAGTGCCAGAGAAAACAGAGAAACACAACTGTCTCTGAAGGCCGACGGTTAGAATTGGTACAGTCACTTCTGCTCATTCTTTTGGCCAAAGCATTCTCATGACCAAGCCCAATGTCAAGGGGAAAATATACTCCCCCCCGACCCATGGGAGGATTCATGGTCACGTGATGCAGAGGGGGGGTGAAAGGACCGGCCACGGTAGTGCCATCTACTCCGAACCCAAATCATTCTAACAGTATCTAGGAGGCAAAGTGGGTCATGGGGGGCTTCCCTGGTGGCACAGTGGTTAAAAATCCGCCTGCCAATGCAGGGGACATGGGTTCAAGCCCTGGTCCAGGAAGATCCCACATGCCGCGGAGTGATGAAGCCTGTGCGCCACAACTACTGAACCTGTGCTCTAGAGCCCACGAGCCACAACTACTGAGCCCACGTGCCACAACTACTGAAGCCCGCACGCCTAGAGCCCATGCTGTGCGACAAGAGAAGCCACGACAATGAGAAGCCCGCACACCGCAACGAAGAGTAGCCCCCGCTCTCCGAAACTAGAGAAAGCCGCGCGCAACAACGGAGACCCAATACAGCCAAAAATAAAATAAATTAAAAAAAAAAATAGTGGGTCATGGGAGAGTCCAGAGACTTGGTGGCGTTCCGAGGAGGGAGGGGTCACAGCCAGCTGAGAGTCAGGGAAGGCTTCATAGAGCCTTTGGGCTGGACCTTGAAGACTGGACAGAATTCAACAGAACCAGGAAGAACATTCCAGTAGATGCGACAGCCTGAGCACAGCTCAGAGAGGCGCCCTGAGGACAGGAAGTAGCGGTCACACCATCTGGGCCATCAGGGACAGGACAGGATGGAGAGTAAACAGAGGCCAGACTGTAGAGGCAGCTGGGAGCCTGAGGAGAGAGGGCCAGGAATGCCAAGCAGAGGAGCCTGGACTGCATTCAGTGGGCACTGGGGAGCCATCGAAGGTGTTAGAGCAGGGCAGGGGGCGGGGCTCTGCTGCAGGAAGGAAGCCGGGTAGCAGGAAGTGAGACGGGGGATGGAGAGGCTGGACGAGGAGGCAGGAGAGATGGAGAAGGGCTGAACCACAGGAGCCACAGGAAGAGAGTGAAGGGTCCCAGGAGCCACGTCCACGGGGCTTGGTGTCTGAGGTGCAGGCGCTGAGAGGGACAACGTGATGAGAGGAGAACGGTGCCCCGGGGGAAGGAGATGAGCCTCCTTCCAAGCACGTCAGGCTGATGACCACCACCCAGCAATGAGGCCCACTACGGCTACTTCCAGCCAGTGGGTGACACGTGACATGGAACCTGACAGTGGGCTTCAGGCTTTAAGAAAAACCATCCCAGGGAATTCCCTGGTGGCCCCGTGGGTAGGACTCTGTGCTTCCACTTCAGGAGGCATAGGTTCGATCCCTGGTCGGGGAACTAAGACCCTGCAAGGTGTGTGGTGCAGCCAAAATAAATAATTTTTTTTACAAAGAAAAGAAAAACCATCCCAAGTCCATCACGAAGGCCTTTCCAGATCATCACCCACCGCCAGTCACCTCCGGTTCCATGCCCTCCCCTGGCCTCCCATTTCTTTCTACTCCGGATCTGGTGAAGTGATCCCCCCACCCCTTGTAGCCATCCCCGTTAACAGGTTTGTCATGGGGTAATCAGCTCAGAATCCCACAGGCACCGGCACGGTTTCTCAGCTAGAGGATAGTGTCACGCTGAGACTTTGGGGGGATCCTAGTATAACATGAAGGGCCCCTGCGGTCATGAACCCAGAACGGGGGCTCAGCATAACATCACCCCAGGGCTCAGCCTCAAAGCGTTTTCCAAACCTCAGGTCAGGTCTGAGAGGGAGGGTCTCCATGCCCCCGCCTGGAGAGGGAAGCAGTGTGCTGTCCAAATAGCAAACTGCAGGAACCTTCCAGCCATTTATAGGTCCTGGCAGTGTAGGACGTACAATCTGGGGCACGTCCCGGTGGAAGGGAGGTGGGGCGTCCGTCTGCGTGTGCTGAGGGTGCGTCTTGCCAGACCTCAACCCCTTCACTGTGGGCGGTGGTCACGTGCCGTGGGGCCCCGGGCTCCCCTGCTTGCAGACAGCTAAGAACAAGGTGGGACGGCAGCCGCAAGCCTGGGTCCTGCGTCCTCAAATACCGGAAAGCACAGGCTGCGTCTCTCCACCTGCGGTTCCCAGGGTCAGGTCTCGAGGCGGGGGGTGTGCGCCCGAGGGGATGGCAGGACCCCAGCCGGCGCCCCCTCCCAGCCAGCACGCAGGAGGCTGCCTTGCCCGGCTGCACCGCGGAACCGCACTTCCCAGGCTTTTAGGGGAAGAGGCGCGCTCGTGAATAATTCAGCCTCTTTCACTGAGATGCAGATGCCCTAATAGGACTAATGGACTCGCTGCCTCCAAACCCGATCCTTGTGGGACTTATTCACCAATTGCTTCTGACGTTCTGCAGTGACACTCCCTAATGAAAGAGCTGCTGCACCAGCTCCTTAAACGTCTTGTGAACCCTAATAACCTAGACTGTGTCCCTTTTAACCAGCAGACACCAGCGAGGCAGGTGAGTGGTCCCTTCACCCCTTCAGCCCCAGGAGGCAAGTGGCAGCTACCTTCTTTGGGGGGGATGCTGCTGGGGAACAAGCATCCCGGGAACAGAAATGACAGGGACAGCTTTCGGGGATGCGTTTGGCTGATCAGAAATTAGACCCTCTATGTGTTTTCAAAGCGGAAAACCTCAAAAAAAAAAAAAAAAAAGCCACAGCCCTAGGTAACCACGGGAGGGAGGAGGGTGGGCGTTCTGCTGCTTGGACCTGCTCGCTTCCCAGTCCCGCTGCTCTCCCGCCCAGGGAGACCTGGGCTGCAGCTGGTACCCTGTCGGGTTCCCCGCTAAGATCCAGCATTTTCAAGTTTCCCCCCTCCTGCAGGCAGCAGGAGGCTGGGTGCTGTCTGAAAGGTCTGTTTCGAAACACAGGCCTGAGAGAGCCGGGGGCTGCTTCTTTGGGCCTTGGTTTGCTGATGCTTCGCGAGCAAAAATAATTTTGTTTTTGCCCTGACGCGATGCTGTGCATTTTCCAGCTGCGCTCCGGGATGATTTCGAGCCGCTGCCCTCCATGCTCCCGCTTTAGGACCTTAGGCCGGTTTCTCCGGTGTCGAGACACGTGTCGCCGTTTCAAAGAGACTTTCCGGATTCCTTCCGGATCCCATGTCTCGTGCTTTGGTGGCTTTCAGTAAACAGACCTCAGTTCAGGCATTCCAGGTGGAAGGCTCTTCAGCAAGGTCGCGATTCCCGTGGACTTAATGAGGTTAATGTCTCTTTCCATTTTTCCATGTTACGCGGTTCATTCCCGTGAATTCCCCAGACCCCCGTCCACAGGAATAGATTTGCAAAAGGCAGGCCCCAGCACAGCGGGGGGCCCTGTAGGCTCTGTAATTAGTGATGGCTATTAAAGAGGGCTGATTTTTCCTGAGATGGGGGGGCAGGATGGCAAAGAGGAGCGAGCGGTCGGGGTCGCTGGGAAGCCAGGTGGCCAAGGCAGGAGCCCCAACAAGGGGAGTCTTCGAGGGGCCCCTCACCCAGGGACCCAGCCCTGCTCGCCTGCAGAGGAAGCCGGCTTATTACGCTCTCCTCTCCCGCTGGACAGCATTGGTGACGGTTGAGTCCCTCTGTGTCCTTCCTCCCCCACCCCCAAGGACCTTAGGAGGACGAACACCTCCCAGCCCCTTCCTCGCTGTGCTCGGCCCTCCGGTCACAGACCCCCTTGTGGGTGTCAGGTCCTCACCCTCCACCCTAGGTCAGGGGCCACTGTGCTCGCCCACGGCCCACCCCTCCTCCCACGAGTCCCCTGGCCCAAGCCTGCCCTGCACCACCAGGACCCTCACGTCCAGCAGGAGGCTCTGGGCTCCCTCCATGCGGCTGGTGGCCCTGCCCCACCCAGGGGCCCCTCCCAAGGCCGCTATAACTCGAGATGAGGAGAGATCCCAGGCAGGAGGGACTCCAGCCCCACAGAGAGGCGCCCTCCAAGTCCTGGCCGCACCCACTTCGCCCATCTCATTAGGGATGTGTGTCTGCGCCAGAGCGGGGGCGATGGCTAACGTCCACATTTCACCCTACACGGCTCCCTCGAATCACTCAGGCCCATGTTCACATGCGACCTCTGGAGAGGCCCCCGCCTGCCCACCCATGTCCCCTCCACCCCGTTTTGTGTATTTTGTCCTCATGCCACGTATCATAACTGGTGCCAGGGTCCACACCTCGTGGTTGCTGGCCACCTCCCACACGTGGCATGCTCCCACGGTGAGGCCAGCCCCGTCCAGTTTTCCAGGTGGGTCCCGTGCAGCCCGAGGCAGCCTGCACAATAGGCCTCTGCTCATCCCACTTCACAGACGTGGAGACTGAGGCTCGGAGCAGCCCAGGTGCCTGCCTGGGTCGCACCGAGTGGGTGACACACCCACCGGACGGGGCTGCCCGTGTCCAGAAGCAGGGCACTCAGCCACACTGTCATTGCAGCTCTGGGACCGGGGCTAGATTTCCAGAGCCAGACCAGACCAGACCAGGATTGCTTTTTGCGGGTCATGTCTTGAAAGCTCTAATGGCTATTGATCTCAGCCTGGCTGGGCCTGGCTGGGAACCATCACGTCTGAGGTGGGTCCTGCTCTTCGGGAAGCACCCCTGTAACTGCTGCTTGCCCAGCTGTTCTCTCTGAACACGGACCCCCAGGGAAGCCAGGACTGCCCTGCTTCTGCCCCACACAGGCCACACAGACGCCTTTGAAGCATCTGCCTGACGGGTAGTGGGCAGCGTGCACTTGGAGGGGAGGAGGGAGGGAGAGAGTAGGCGTTGCTACCTGTGGGCATCCATGGTGCCACGTCCAAGGTCAAACCCACCCACCCCCACCGAGCCTGGGCCCCCTCTGCTGCCCCAGAATGATTCTCCTGGAAGGTGGGTATTTTCGTGCCCTGCAAAAGCATCCCTCAGAGACCTTAGTCCAAACCCTTGGGCGATGCTAGAGGTTCTGGGCCCCCTGTGGGTCTGAGATATGGTGATGCAAGTCCTGGCCCAGGAGAAGGCAGCCTGCAGAAAGCCTTGGCCTGAGTCAGGGGGCCAGCCCAGCCCCTCCAGGTGCTGGCGGCACAGCCAGGGAAACATCCAGTTACTACTTCGGTAGCTGAGGGTGCAGCAGTGAAAGTAGATGGAAAAGTCCCTGCCCTCCTGGACCTGACCTTCAGGGGGGTCAGATGCGCCAAACAAGATGACTAGAGAGGACAGAAGCACGTTGTCAGGTGATGATACCTGCCGTGGAGAAAGGGGGATGTGAACTGGGAATGGAGAGCTCACCTGAGGAAGGACCAGCCCAGGCGACCCCAACGCCCTCTCCGCCCTAGGGACTCTGCAGCTGCCTCAGCCCCCAGGGCAGCCTGCCCAGCCCTTCCCAGGGATAATGGAACTTGTTTTCCCTTAGGGCAGAGGTGGGGACAATGCTGGTTCCTCCAGTTCTCGGGCTGGGCTCCAGGGTCCAGCTGACCCCAGCTGAAAAGACGCATCTCACCTCGGTGACGGTGACAATTCTGGGGACACGGTGCAGGCATCTGGGCCGGGGCAGAGGCCCTTGGTCAGCTGTGCGGGGCGGGGGGCGGGGGAGCCCCTGGATTGTAGAACAGCCCTGCCCCCTGCGGCCGTGTCCGTGTTGCCCAGTCAAAGCCACTGCAGGATGTGGGCGCACAGCTGTGATGCCGGCCCTTCACTGAGCTACTCACGTGTGTGCGTGAATTGACACAAGGGCAGCATTCTGTGCACACGCGTGTTCCCCTCTCCTTTCCTTTCTTGATGCTGTCTCCTGGGACTCATTGCCTATCAGTCCACGTGGAGACACGTCACGTGGCTGCATAAATTTCCATTCTACGGATGAGCCGTCATTTACATAACCCATTTCCTATTGATGGACATTTACGTTTTTAGTTTCCAAGTGTAATCATCCTTTCAGATGATGATTTAGCAATGGTTCTTAACATTTAAGCTTTGCAATTTCCAAACCTGTTCCCTCCGCCGCTTCACTCCCTCCTTAAATGCATCCGCTCAGTATTTCTATTGCAAAAACTCGTGGATTGTGACACAATTGCTTTGAGCATGGAGCCCAAAGAACTGTGCCGGTGCAATGGCGCTTTCTATAAGCAGAGAATGCACATGTGGATAACATTTCCCTTTACCAGGCTGTGAACCAACAAATAGGGCCTTCCTGGGGGAGCGATGTCCCCTGGCAAAATCACACTGGAGTTTGCTTCAGCGACAGGTGTGCTTATGCTGCTTCCCCGGACGGCCCTGTAATTGGTTTTACCCTGGGAACCCCTCCAGGGGGTGCCGTGAAGTCCTCCACTCTGGGGGCTGGGCTCTCTGCATGCTCCTGCCCCCTTCGCATTTGGAGCATTTTTTGGGGGGATCTCCCACCTGGAATGCAGCTTCGCCTGTGCTTGCCTCATGGGTGCAGGGGCAGAGGGGGTGGCTCAGCCAGAGTTCCCGGCCAGTGCAGCTTTGAGGACCAAGAATCTCAAGCCAAGAGGTGTTTACATTCCGGGGCCGGGCCCTGTCCCCAGGCGCCAAGAGCCCTTGGTGGCCACTCTATCTGGAGGACGTGTCCCTGCCGCAGCCCCTGCCCCAGCCCCAGGGCCAGCGTCCAGCCTGGGCACCGGGGACGGCGGGATGCTCTCTAACCCATCACCACTCGGCGTTTCCCATCCGGACAGCGGCAGCTCCTGGGCCGGGTGGGACCATGTTGTCCATGACGTACAGCGAGAGCCTGAGGAGTGTGGTCGGCAGGTGTCACTCAGACTGGGCCCTGCACCCCGTCCGCCAGGCCAGCACGCTGGAGCTGCAGCAGCTGCGGGAAGTGCGGGCAGCAGCCCAGGCCAGGAACATGGAGAGCTTCCTGCGCATGCACGGCCTCTCCCTGGACAGCTGCACCGCCCGGTGCACCGGCATGAAGTACCGGTAAGGGCTGGGCTGGGCGGGGACAGGAGGAGGTCCCCTGGCCGAGGAGGGGGCCGAGGCAGGGGCTGCGAGAGGGATGCAGCCCAGGAAACGGGGTAATGGCGTCACTGTCAACTGGGGCAAACTCCTTGGGGTTTAAGAATGCTGACCGTGGGACTTCCCTGGCGGTCCAGAGGTTAAGACTCCACGCTTCCACTGCAGGGGGCACGGGTTCCATCGCAGTTCGGGGAACTAAGATCCCACGTGCTGTGTGGCACAGCCAAAAAGAAAAGAATGGGGCTTCCTTGGTGGCGCAGTGGTTGGGAGCCCGCCTGCCAATGCAGGGGACACGGGTTCGTGCCCCAGTCTGGGAAGATCCCACATGCCGCGGAGCGGCTGGGCCTGTGAGCCATGGCCGCTGAGCCTGCGCGTCCAGAGCCCGTGCTCCGCAACGGGAGAGGCCACAACAGTGAGAGGCCCGCGTACCGCAAAAAAAAAAAAAAAAAAAAAAGAAAGAAAAGAACGCCGACCGCATAGGAACGTATAAAAGAGGAAAATGAGAGTCTGCATAGTCCTTTCCTCCAGAGATAAGCTCTGCTGCGTTTGGTGTGTCCTCCATGGGAAAAGAGTATGGTTTCTTGAAAAAACTTTGCCGCAGGAGTAAACATACTATGTCATTTGTCTTCTTGCCGTGTCATTGGGACACATTAATTATCAGGGGTTGACTAAACACAAATTAGGGGAAATCCCTCAATTCATCGTCTCTACCAACAAATCCATCCCAGCACCAGAAACCCGTGCGAGGTCCTGGGGACCAAGATGTGCTTAAATTGGGCTGTCCTCATGGGAAGTGGCCTCTGAATTGGTTGCTGCAACTACTCTTGTAACTGTGACCAGCAAAGGCTGTGGAGTAGGTGTCCCTGTGTTCTCAGATGCGGGCCTGGAGGGTTTCTTCTGAACCTCAGAAAGACGTTCTGTTTAGCTCGCTTGTCACTGAAATCAGCATCTGGGACAGTGCTCTGACCTGCCCACTTTCTCCTCTGAAAGCCTCAGAAAGTGGCCAGAGGAGCCCCAGAGCTGGCGTTTGAGTTGATAAGTTACATATACGAGGCTTTCTTCCTGTGTCTCCCAGGGACAAGTCCTGGCCAGAGCCAGTTGGCCAGAAGGGACCCCACCCACCCACCTAGTCTATGTACTGTTGCCAGATTTAGCAAATAAAAATATAGAACGCCCAGTTAAATTTGAATTTCAAATAAACAACCAGTTTATGCCATCATCGGGACGTAATAGCAGAAGTTATTCATTGTTTATCTCAAGTCCAGATTTAAGTGGGTGTCCTATATCTGATTTGGTTTCCATCTAATGCAGGCCCCAGGGGTTATCTGACTGTTCTCTGGAGAGAAGAACAGAGACCAGCCCTGTTGCTGTAACATTTTCTCCTGTGGACAAGTGTTTGGATCTTCAGCATGAGGTTGTCATTTAAAGATATAAAGCACTTCTGCCCTGAGTCCATTAGATGGCAGGATTCTTAAGGCTTTGCATTATAAATCCAGTTGTAAAGGAAGGACAAAGGGTCAGCTAGTTTGGCCTCGAGGATCTCCTGATTCTGACGGAAATTTCTCAAGAAGGAGATGAGGGTCTGCATTTTTTCTTTTTCTTTCTTCTTTTTTTTTTAAGATTTTTTTGATGTGGACCGTTTTTTAAAGTCTTTATTGAATTTGTTACGGTATCGCTTCTGATTTATGTTTTGATTTTTTTGGCCTTGAGGCGTGTGAGATCTGAGCTCCCCGACCAGGGATCAAACCTGCACCCCCTGCACTGGAAGGCGGATTCTTAACCACTGGACCACCAGGGAAGTCCCTGCATTTTTTCTTTTTTTGGCAAGTCATTGATACTTTTCATTAATTCAGCAAATGTTTACTCAGGATCTATCTACTTGGCTCCAGGCAACAGGCTTGCCAGATGCTGCAGGAACAGGACAGACAAGGTCCCTCCCCACCCCATTGGACATTACATCCTGCAGGGGGATGGCAGAGAAAAAGCAAGTAAATGCCTAAGAGAGTCAGGGAGACCAGGGGCAGCTGAGACCCCAGCCGTCTGAAAGGAGGACCAGTTGAAGACATGGAGAAGAACTTTCCAGTCCAAGGGGACAGGGGCACATGTGAGGAGAAAAGGCCCAGGGCCAGAGCGAGGAAGGCAAGTAGAGGTGAGGCGGGGGGGGGGCAGGGGGGCCGGAGCCCGTCCCCCATCCCAGGGAGACCTCACCTCCCTCGGGTGTGGATACCGTTTGTAATGGAGGGGGCACTGGGGTGAATTTTGTCCCCGCAAATTTCATCTACCCAGAACCGCAGAATGTGAAGCTCTTTGGTAATAGGCTCTGTGCAGATGTAACTACTTAAGATGAGCTCACAGCGGAATAGGGTGGGCCCTAAATCCAGCGCCTGGTGTCCTAGTAAGAAGGCCCAGTGAAGACGCATAGGGAAGAGGCCCTTTGGTGGTGGAGGCAGCAGTGGGAGGGATGCGGCCACAAGCCAAGGAACCACGCCCACCAGAAGCTGGCGGAGGCCAGGATGGATCCTCCCCTGGAGGCTTCAGAGAGAGCGCAGCCCTGCCCACACCCAGATTGCAGCCTTCTGTCCCCCGGAGCTGTGAGAGAGTCAGGTTCTGTTGCTTGAAGCCCCCCCAGTTCGTGGAACTTTGTCATGGCAGCCCCAGGACCCGAACACAGCCGGGGGGTGTGAGTACTGGAACAAATCTCTTATTTGCCTGACACCCCAAGGAAAAGGTCTGTGTCCCATCTGAAACATGCTGGACTAACTGTGGGGCTGAAACACCCTGGGGAAACCTGCTTCCCAAGGAGCAGAGTTGACAAGAAAACCACTTGAGCCTTTAGCATTGGATGGGCCAGATGTCGCCCCTGTAGGGCCCGCCCTTTATCTGGTGGATTTCATCTTGCTGCCTCCAGGGGTTTCGGTTAACTGGGAAGAGGGCCTCGGAAACCACGACCAAGGGTTATTAAAGATCCCAGATAGATGCCATTCCGCGGTTAATGTTCCCGGCAGCAGCTGGGCTGGGACTCAGCTAAACCTGGTCTTAAATATTAATATAAAAAAGATAAAGCCTCCAGATAAGTGCTGCTCCATGGAGCAAGGCGACGACGTACCTCGGGCACAGACACCATATCAGTCGACCTGAGCCTGCAGCTGCAGGAAAAGGCTTTCTTGTTAACTTTTCCCATTTTTTTTTTTTTTAACTGTCCTCAACTCTTGCTGTTTAAAAAAAAAAAAATGCACTGAATTTTTAAATCTACACAGTCCCTTTGTAAGCTCCCCTTCCCCATGTCCACCTGACTGTAGTGATGGAGGGTCTGGAGATGTGGCCTGAGACAGGGCAGCAGCTGTGGCCACAGGCCGGCCAGAGGCTGTGACCTGGGCCCAGGCAGTGCCAGCTGGATACCGGGCCTGGTTCAGGTGTGTTCCTTGTCCGCTACCCACGGCATCGGGAATGAACCCAAAGTTCCCACCATGCGCGGCCCTTCCTTCCTTCCTTCCTTCCTTCCATATCTCAAACATGCAAGCTCATTGCATCCTCAGGGTCCTTGCACATTCTATTCCCTCCCCTGGAAGGTGTGTCCTCCAGATTTTCACAAGGCTCCCATCATCACATCTTTGGCCTCAAAGAGACTTTCCGCACCACCCAGTCTAAATAAATGCCCAGTGAGTCATCCTCAAGCTCACTGTCCTGTCTCTCTTACCTTGTTTTTGCCCATCTGCACCCCACTGAGAGCACAGCCTCTGTCTGTTCCCAGCACCTAGAACATTTCAAGCCTCTGTAAGTATTGCCTGGGTGGCATTATGTGGCCTTGGTCTTAACCCACTTTTCAGAATATTCCCCTGTAAAGTACGTCTCCTTCCTGCTGCTTCCTTGGCAGCAGGACTGGAAGCTGTGTCTGAGACTCCCTGATGCAGCCTGGAGGGCAGGGAGCCCCGGGCAATGAGCCTTGGTCGTGAGTTTCTGGTAGGGCGGGCCGTCCTGCGTGCCTGTGGTTTTTCCCTCTAGATCGTAGCCTCTTACCACGAGCCTCCTACAGGAATCACGGGCAGTATTTGATTCGTGGTCAAGTTCATCGAACAGACTCTCCAGTTGCTCATTTATTCACAGGAGGTCAGTCAGGGAAGACTTCCTGGAAGAGCTGGGAACCCAGGTGTGTCTTAAAGGATGGGTGGGAAAAGGAGGAAGAACAGAGTCCAGAGAGGGACGGTGGGTGGAGCAGTGCAGGCGGCCAAGCGGGGGGCCGGTCCACCTTGAGACAGTCCCATATCAGTGTCCTGGGGCTGCCGTAACACAACGCAGTGCCCAGAACAACAGCTGTCTATTCTCTCATGGTCCAGAACCCGGAAGTCTAGACCTGGGGTCAGCAGGGTCACACTCTCTGAAGGCTGCAGGGAAACATCCTTCCTTGGCTTTCTTTTTCTTTTTTCTTTTTCACTGGGGTATAGCTGATTCACAATGCTGTGTTAGTTTCAGGTGTAGCGCAAAGTGACTCAGTTATACATCTACTTATATCCACTCTTTTAGATTCTTTCCCACATAGCTCATTACAGAGTATTGAGTAGAGTTCCCTGTGCTATACAGCAGGTCTTTATTAATTATCTATTTTGTGTATAGCAGTGTATATATATCAATCCCAATCTCCCAATTTATCCCTCCCCCGTCCTTTTCCCCCTGCAGCCATAAGTTTGCTTTCTACATCCGTGTCTCCTTGGCTTTCTTTGCCTGTAGACACATCACTCCAATCTCTGCCTCCATCTTCACGTGACTGTTTTCCCTCTGTGCATCTCTGTCTGTCTCCAGATCTCCATCTCCTCATAAATACAGCAGTCATTGAATTCAGGGTTCACCCCCAATCCAGCAGGAACTCAATCTTCACGTAATAACATCTACAAAGATCCTATTTCCAAACGAGGTCACATTCACAGGTGCCGGGAGTTAGGACTTGAACATGTCTCTTTGGGGTCACATTTCAACCCACAGCGGGTCCCAAGGGCTGTCTCAAGTCCTGAGCCTGCAGGGACATCGCTGAGTATCGTGAGGGGCATCCTGGCTCCCCCGCCGGTACCTGTATGAACTTAGACAAGTCACCTGGCCTCTCTGTGTCTCAGCGTCCCCATCTGGAAAGCAGAGACTATAGTCACTTCCTCACAGAAGTGTGCTGAGGACTAAAGGCGATAGTGACAGAACTTAGGGCTCCCGGCTTGGCTCCTGGTGGGAGAGAAACCCCAGTCTTGGAATCTCATGGGCGAAACGATAGCACCTGGAAAGCAGATGGGAAGGGAGCGGGGAGGGAGGTGGCGAGCTCGGGACGAGCTGCCGTGCAATGATCCGGGGGTCCCTCGTGGGCCCCCGTGGAGGGCCGGCCCAGGACCGTGGTGTCAGCTACCCACGGCCTGCATTCGTACTGGGTCTTCTTCTGCTGGCAGTGGCCACCGTGCTGGGGCCCAGCGGCGGTCCCAGGCCTGGAGACAGCCACCCATCCCTCTGCGGGTCCTGGGCCTCCCGCCCCAGCTCCCCTGCCTTTACAGGGACATCACAGCCTCTCCCTCCCCTGTGTCGGGCAGGGACGGGAAGGGCTGAGCGATCCTAACACAACTGCTGGTGTGTGGCTTTGTAACCAACGCACAACACAACTCAGTGTCTCCCAGGCCCTCCTGGCAGCGGGAATCAGGGGGTCACCTGTTAGCAACACGGATCCTCAGGCCCTGCCCAGAGATTTGGGGGATCCGCCCCCAAGAGGCTCCTCTGATTGGGCAAGGACAGGAGCCCTGGCTGACTGGCTCTCTGCCGTCCACCTGGAAAGGCGGGGGTCCACACAGCTCAGTCAGACCCGCAGACGGTGCCAGGCAGCGTCCCCACCCTCACCCTTTAATCTGGGGGTCTGAGAGCAGGAGCCTCTGCTGTGAAATGAGGGCGGGCCCAGCGTCAGTCTCCCTCCCTTGACCTCTATGTGCCTTGGTGCTGTCCAGTGAACGGGAGCATCGCAGGGCCCAGCTGAAGGCTGTGGTGGGAACTCAGTGAGCTGCTCGCAAAGCGCTTGGCGCGATGGCTGGGGCGCAGCGGGCACCGTGTAAGTGTTAGCGCTGTGGCTGTCGTCGCTGTTGTTATGCCTCCGAGGTGCTTCTAAGGATGAAAAGAGAAAAGGTGCAGGAAGCGCTTACTCTGGCCTGGGTACAGCCACTTAGTACAGGGCAGCAGCTAAGAAGCAAGAGGGGCCAATTCACAGCTGACCCGCCTTCCTGCCTTTTAGGGCGGGTAACGCTGGGCGTGACTGGGGCGTGAGCTCCCAAAGGAAGCACAGCCACAGCACTGAGCCCCCAAGGGGGCTTCCGCTCTCACGTACCAGAGGACACCTCCTCCAGGAAGGCCACCGGTCTGCCACCCTTTGCTCTCAGAAACCTCAGGGGCCAAGGACGTCCCATCCCACTGCTCCGTCAGGGTGGCCCCCAACTGTTCAGCAGCTGCCCCCGCCTTGGGCAGGAAGTCACTGTTGAGTACAGATCAGGATACAGCACAGTTGGGGCAGCCTTGCTGATACAGGGGAGGCACCCAGGCCTCTGCAGGGCACAGCTGAGGCTCGTCCTCATTCCTGAGTTGCTGCTGCGGTCCGTGCTTTGAAAAGCCATCTTTAGGGAATTCCGTGGTGGTCCAGTGGTTAGGACTCCCCACTTTCACTGCTGAGGGCCCGCCTGGTCCAATCGAGGGGCACGGCCCCCCCAAAATTTAAAAGCCATCTCTAAAACTTCTACTCCAGGCCTTGAGGCTTCCACGGGCCTCATTCTGTGCAGGGAGGGTCCTGTCCCCTCCTACTGTGAACCTGTCACTGTCTTGGGGGAAGGATCTGGCTGGGCCCCAGCTTGGTTATCTCCCCATCCCTCACTGGGACAGGTGGGGGGTGGATAGCAGGCACCACACAGGAAGCTTCTGTCCCGAGAAGCTCTCTTTGGTGGCGCTCTGTGGACGCGGCAGAGCTTTTCATTGGGGCGGCTGCCCCTCTGATGACTCACAGCAGGAACCAGCTGCTTTGTTTTAACAAGAGCGGGTACTGGAGAGGCAGAAAAAAACCCAGAATCTGCTGTGGATCAAAATCAACCATCCACACTCGATGTTTCTGCCCAAAGCCCATTTCAAGTCGACCAGCCCGTGTCTGGGACTCACTTCTCCACCCAAACGTGTTTGAAAGGAGAGACCCTTTGGGGGTGACATTTTACTGTAGCAAGTTCGGGTCAGGGTCTTAAGCTTTCAGCTTTCCATCCTTGTCTAGTTCTTGTGATTTTCTAAGAATATTATGAGTTGTGGCCGCTGTCTGGGGCACATGAAAAGTTACAGACTCTGGCCAGCTGTGAAAACCCACCTACCCGACTTCCCCTCTTGGCAGTTCTCTGCTGGACCCAGAGACACCTTTGTCCTGGATTCCCTGGGCGGGTTCTGAGGTCAGATGTCCATTCCCATCATCCCCGCAACACGTTACAGTGGGATGGAGTCGGGGCTGGGGACTCTACCACCAGGCCAGGCCCAGGAGGTCCTGCGAGAGTGAAGGCTTGACTGCTGCCGAAGTCTGGGAGGGCTGCTTCCTGCTGTGGCTCCCAGGCCCCTGGTGTCACTGGGGAGGCTGAGGTTGGCGACACTGGGAGGAAGGAAAGGTTACTGGTGCTTGCGGGGGGCGGGGGACTGCTTCGCACTGCATGTACTATCTCAGCTGATGCCAGAGAGGTCGACAAGGATTTCAAAAGCAGAGAAACAGGAAGGGCACTCCCACAGGGCACAGCAAGAGTGCAGGCCCAGAGACTTTTTTTTTTTTTTGCGGTGCGCGGGCCTCTCACTGTTGTGGCCTCTCCCATTGCGCAGCACAGGCTCCGGACGCGCAGGCCCAGCGGCCATGGCTCACGGGCCCAGCCGCTCCGCGGCATGTGGGATCTTCCCGGAGCGGGGCATGAACCCGTGTCCCCTGCATCGGCAGGCGGACTCTCAACCACTGCGCCACCAGGGAAGCCCAGGCCCAGAGACTTTTGAGGTCATTGACATTTTTTTTTTTTTGGTAAATACACCCATTTAAAGCATCCAATTTAATGGTTTTAGTACAAACGGTTGTCCAAAAGTCACCCATTTTTTAGAACATTTTCATCACCCCAAAAAGAAATACTGCGCCCACATTAGCTATCGTTCCCTGACTCCCCACTCCCCCCAGCCCCCAGCAACCACTAATCTACTTTCTGTCTCTGTGGATTTGCCTGTTCTGAACATTTCATATGAATGGAATCATACAATATGTGACCTTTTGTGACTGGTCTCTTTCTCTCAGCATGATGTTTGCAGGGTCGTCATGTCGTAGAACGTATCAGTACTTCATTCCTTGGTGTGGCTGAGTAACGCTCTGCTGGGCGGCTGTAGACCACATTTCTTTTATCCATTCGTCAGTTGATGGACATTCGGATTGCTTGCATTCTGGGGCTGTGATGAGTAACGCCGCTGTGGACATAATGTGTTCAAGTTTTTGTGTGGGTGTAAGTTTTTCGTTCTCTGGGTACATACCTAGGAGTGGAATTGCTGGATTGCGGGGTGAGGCGGGTGACCTTTTACACACTGTGGTGACTACGTTTTTGTGGATCTCTCTTAAAGCTTAAAGCACACCATCTGGTTAAGAGCAGCCCCGGAGGAATAGTAAGACGCTAGCCCTTGTAGGATCTGACAGTTTGCCAGAGCACAGAGAACAGTGGAAGGTGGAATGAAGTAGGGGATTTCCACATCCTCTCAGCCAGTGCACAGCACCACTCAAAGCTCCTGATAGGGGCTTCCCTGGTGGCGCAGTGGTTGAGAGTCCGCTTGCCGATGCAGGGGACACGGGTTCGTGCCCCAGTCCAGGAGGATCCCACATGCTGCGGAGCGGCTGGGCCCGTGAGCCATGGCTGCTGAGCCTGCGTGTCCGGAGCCTGTGCTCCACAACAGGAGAGGCCACAACAGTGAGAGAGAGAGAGGCCCGCGTATCGGAAAAAAAAAAAAAAAAAAAAAAAGCTCCTGATAAAAACACAGCTTCCCAGGCCCAGCCCCGGAGCTACCGATTCAGTAGTCGTGGCTGGGGCCCAGGAATCTGCATTTGCAACAAGCTCCTCTAGCATCCTGGTCAGGTGTTGAGCATCCCTGCCATGGGCATGAGCTCCACGAGCCTGGAGAGGAGCGAAAGACAGAGTCTTTGCCACCTGCAGCCTCTTTGGCAGGCCTGTGGGCTTCCTGGGGGCCAAGACCTGCTGTCTTCAAGTGCGAGGTTCCAGCAGGTGGAAGGGCCAGCACCGCAGGCTGTCCTTCCTCCTTCCCATCCCCCCACCCACCCAAGGGGCTCAGGAGGGCCCCACCCTACCCTGAGCTCAGGGACCCAGGCCAGCCAGGCCCCGAGGTTTTTATGGGCAGGTGGAAGAGGAAAGGCAGAGCTGGCCTGCGGGTCCCGAGGGGCCCCACTGGCCTCCACACGTAGCGTCTGTGAGTTGCCAGGGCCCCCGGGCAAAGGCACCAGCTCTGCCCTCCCCAGGCCTCTATCCCCGAGTCCAGGTCCCCACCTCATGGGTGGTTCCTGCTGCCGAGTCAGGCCACGGGGAGGACAGAAGGGGTATTCTTACTGGTAGGGATGGGGGAGGGCCTCACACAGGGGTCTATCCTGACTCCACGGCCAGAAACCCTCTCCCTTCTGCCGAGGGACCGTGGGAGTGCTTCCCAAGGACCGGACCCCTGTGTGAGTGCTTTGCAGGCGTGATCTGGCCATGCCTTTGTGACCTGCGTTGGACACGAGAGCCCTGAGGCTCGGAGAGGGGGTCACTTACCCAAGGCTGCCCAGCTCAGGCGCAGGGAGGCTGGGACTGGAACAAGGGTTTATTCTTAACTTCTGTGCCAAGAAGGCAGGGCCAGAGCTGAGAGCAAGTTCAGCCGCCATCTACTGTGAACATCTCTGGGTGGATTCCTCTCTGGGTCCCGTCAGAGCACAGGGTGGACAGCCAGCAGGTGTGGAAGGTTCCTGCAGAGCCAAGCTGGGAGGGACAACGTGGTCCTCAGGCCAGCCGCCTTATTCTGGCAGTGGATACCCAGGGACCCAGAGAAAGCAAGACACCCACCTGGGATCACACAGCGAATTAGCAGCAGAGCCTGAGCTAGACCCCTGACCACCTGCCTCCCATCCACCACACTTTCTCAGCCCTTCCTGCAGGGCAAGATGAGATCCAAAATGCAACTTTGGCCAGGGCCACCCTGCAGAGTGATGGTGGCATGCTCGGGGTCAGAGGGCAAAGCCAGCCCTTCCTACCAACGGGGGCATCTCTCTGGGTTTCAGGAAGCCCGTGAGCTTTGTTCTGTCTTCATCCTGATCCCATGAGTGTAGGAAAGGAGGATGGGGTAAAGCAGGGGGCTCTTCATTCATCAATTCATTCACCCATTCATCCATCCATCCATTCATTCATTCACTCCAGAAGTATTTATTGAGCACGTGCCGAGAGCTAAGAACCGTGTGGAGTGCTGGAGCTTCTCGGGTCTCTGGCCCCTTGACCCCGGGCTTCTTTCCTAACGTCACCTGCGTCATTACCACCTAGACAGAATGGTCCTCTCTCCTCCAGATTTCTGGTGATCGGACTTCTTGTGCTGAACCTTGGTGGCAGCCCCACTTTCCTGGGTGGGAACCACCAGGGGACAGAGCTGGCCAGGCCAGCTGCCCGCACGCTCAGCTGTCCACCTGGCTGCAGTGCCTCCCTTGTGCAGTCGCGGCTGAGCAGCTGTTAGCCTGGAGCACCGGCGCCGACCTCCCGGGGATCGGCCAGGGCGATCGGGCGGCTTGTGCATCCCCGTCATTAATAACGAGTCACCTCCTGCACCTCCCACGCCTCTCGCCGGTCACCCCGATAACTTGGTGGGAGTCCCAAGAGCCACAGTGCGCAGAGCCAGGGGTGGACGCCAGGCTCCCTCCAAGGGACTCGGGGAAGCCTGGAGAAGCAGCTGCTCCCCGGAGCCCTGGGCTGCCACCCTGACGGGAGGCGCCCTCCCTCTTCCTCCTGCTGTCAGGGGACAGCAGTGCCGCTCATTGGTCGTGAGTTACTGGCAGCCCAGCCCTGCCGAACACAGCTGGGCTGGGGGCTCGGGCGGACAGAGTCAGACCAGGGTGGGGCAGAGGAAGGACCCGCAGAGAAGGGAGAGGCCATGGCCTCCTCCCCACCCCTCGACTTCTGAGTTCTATCTGATCAGGTCTTTTCTAGCACGTGTCTGGAAATTTCACCCCCTTCCCCCGGAGAGCGCACAGGCTTTTCTGCGTCAGAAATCTGCACTCCTGAAGCAACGCCTGGTGGCTTCTTCGCCTTCTGGGATAAGGTCTTGTCCCAGGCGGAGCAGGGCTTCCAGGGGCAGGTGACTTCGGAGCCCGGAAGGAGGGGGGACGTGGCCAGGAGCTGAGCGCCGGAAACATGCAGGTGTCCTTCGTGTGCTCGGAGCATGGCCTCAAGGGCCGGGGCCCCGAGGAGCGTCTGGGCCGGCCGGCAGCCAGCAGCCCCAGCCTGGGCTCCCGCAGCCATTTCCGCGCGGTGGCCATGGTGGCCCGGAGCCTGGGACAGCTGTCGGTGCAGAGCCTCCTGAGCACAGGCGAGGCCAGCGTGGTGCACCCCGGGATGAAGTGTAGGTATGCGGCGCGGGGCGGCTGTGCGGGGTGGGGGCTGCCCTCCCACCCCCGTCTGGGGGAGCTTTGCAGATGCGGGGAAAATAAAATTGAGGCTCAGGGTCAGGCTGCAGGGGAGGATGATGCCTTTCTTTCCTTCTGCTTGTTTGTTTCTTTTCTCGGGAGGGCTCACTATAGCTAAGCGCCCCCCCCCATACTGGACGCCAGGTAAAGCTTCCTCTTTCTGGGAACCCCGTGGCACCAGCCACAGACCCCTGCCCTCCCCCTGGGCACACAGGCCCCAAAGATGCCCCGTGGGTGGTCTGATGCCTTTGCAGCCAAGCCACCTTGACAGACCTCAGTTTAATAGTCAGGGATACTGGGTGAACCATGTGATGGAATTAGATCTTCCCCCCGCAGCTGAGCCCGACCCCAGGCCTGGGCTCCTCTGCAGGCAGGGCTGGTGCTCCACAGGGCACAGAACCGCAGTCGGGGTTCCCTGCTAAGGGCTCAGTCCAGGCTGCTGTGTGTCCCTCTGCTTCGGCCAGTCCCCACCTACTCTGGGTACGCTCGCCATGACTAGTACGTAGAGAGCATGCAAAGCACCCGTGTCAGGGGGCAGGGGCCTTCCTGCTGTTCCTTGCATGCCCCCCTTGCTCCGTCCAGGGCCTTGCTCGGGTGCCCGGTGGATGTACCCACGTGGAAGAGGAGGGCTGGCTTTGTACCGAGGCTCTGCGAGGGCAGGGTTGTGGGTCACCAGGCTAGAGGTCTAGCCTTTCTCACTCATGAGGTTCTCTTCACTGAGAGCCTTTAGCGCTTCGAGAATGGTATTGTTGGGGAAAGGGGAGTTCTTACAACAAACCGTCTGCATGAGCTGGAAAAGCTACGTTAGGTCCCTGGTTCCCAACTCTGCTCTCAGTGACTCAGATCTCACGGGCCAGCCTCAGAAAAAGCCCCAGAAGAGTCTGGTTGTGTCTGAGGAGAATGTCTGGGTGTCTAGCTGGTGTTGGTGCCAACTTGAAAAGTATTGAGAGAATGAATCTTTAACAACTGAGCGGTGTGGCTTGAAACAAAACCAATGCCCAGAAGTTGGACCTCATGTGAAGGAGCCGTGTCGTAAGTCCCAGGCGTCCCTGAGACGAATTCTGGAATAACTGGGTCCTTCTGCGTCTCCACCCGTATCCTTTCCTTCCCTGGTCCTTGGGGGACATTTGACGTTCTTTTATGGGCCTCTGGGGTACAAGGCTTTTGTTCCCATTCTCTAAATTCAGTGAGGACAGTCCAGAGCAGAATTCTCTCTTCTAGAAGCTCTGGTGGTTTATATCTTTGGTTCAGTGGGAATCAAAGGCTAAGAGTAAACAGAATCTATTTTTTAGTTTAGATTCGTGTTATCCGCTGGGACTTTTAAGTCAGTCCTAGGATATCAAAGGAGTTAGTACAAGTGAGACCATTTCCAAAAATACGAAGCACTCTGTAAATGGAAAATGTGGCTATCGACATGATTTCCCTCCCAAGCTCCTAAGATCCACTGAGGATTAAATATGTCAAGGAGCCTGAGGGCTTAAGATTACTGTATGCCTCTGTGTGTGTGCACCAGTGTGTGTGCATCTGTGTGTGTGCACCTGTGACTGTGCATCTCTCCGTGTGTGCACCTGTGTGTGTGCATCTCTCCATGTGTGCATCTGTGTGTGTGCATCTCTCCGTATGTGCGTCTGTGTATGTGCATCTGTGTGTGTGTCTGTGTGTGTGTCTGTGTGTGCGCATCTCTCCGTGTGTGCGTCTGTGTGTGTGCATCTCTCCGTGTGTGCACCTGTGTGTGTGTGTCTGTGTGTGCGCATCTCTCCGTGTGTGCACCTGTGTGTGCACATCTCTGTGTGTGTGCATGTCTGTGTGTGCACCTGTGAGTGTGCATCCCTCCATGTGTGCATTTGTGTGTACACCTGTGTGTGTGTGCATCTCTCCGTGCATGCGTCTGTGTGTGCACCTATGTGTGAGTGCGCATCTCTGTGTGTGGGTCTCCGTGTGTGCACCTGTGTGTGTGTGCGCGTCTCCGTGTGTGCACCTGTGAGTGCACATCTCCGTGTGTGCGTCTCCGTGTGTGAACCTGTGTGTGCGCGCATCTCCGTGTGTGCACCTGTGTGTGTGTGTGCGCATCTCCACGTGTGCATCTGTGTGTGTGCACCTGTGTGTGTGCGCGCATCTCCGTGTGTGTGTCTCCGTGTGTGCGTCTGTGTGTGTGTGCGTCTCCGTGTGTGCACCTGTGTGTGTGCGCGCATCTCCGTGTGTGCGTCTCCGTGTGTGCGTCTCCGTGTGTGCACCTGTGTGTGTGTGCGTCTCCATGTGTGCACCTGTGTGTGCGCGCATCTCCGTGTGTGCGTCTCCGTGTGTGTGTCTCCGTGTGTGCGTCTGTGTGTGCACCTGTGTGTGGGTGCATGCATGTGCACGTGTGTGCGTGTGGCACATGTGGAGACAGGGAGGGCAAGACAGGCAGTAAAGGGAGGTGGTCGTTGGGCCAGAGGGTTTGCAGTCTGAGGAAGTGGGTTCAGATCCCAGCCCCAGCTCCTCCACACTGGGGGACCCCCGCCTGTCCTTACACATGGCAGGGCCCGGGGAGCTTTTCTTGGCAGCGGCAGGAGGAAGGTGGGTTCATTTCCCTGTAGGATCTGTAATCTCATATCAGCTGAAATGGGAGCCAGAACCCAAACCACTGGATCCCCTCGCTGAGCAGGAGGTGCCTGCCTTGGGGTAGCTGTCTCATGGGGTTGCCCCATAATGACTATCCCAGGGCCACAGCCAGGGGGCATGCAGCTAGGAGCTGCAGGGGACCTGATCCAGATCTGCCCCAATTCTGACCACCTCCTTCAGCAGCTAGCCCTTCACAGTGACGCTGAAGGTGTGTGGCCTGCACCAGGGTGCCACGTTCTTGCCAGGGGTGCTCAGTGCAGGGGAAGGGGTACACCAAGCCCCGTGAGCAAGGAGAGGGACCAGCATTTGATCCTGAGGGTCTGGCCCCAGGGCCTGGACTTCTCAGCCCCACGTTACACCAACAAGCACCCCTGGGACCCTGCAGCTGCCAGCTACCATCTGATAGCAAAGACCCGGAAGTCCAGGCCTGTCCTCAGGGAGCCTGGAGCCTGGGGGCTGAAAACAGATAATCCCCCGCAGGGTGACAACCAACTAGAAAATGCCCTGGCAACACTGTCCGTCAAGCCAGCTCACCAAGACCCAGTTGCTTTCCATCACCTGATCATATTTTTGTCCTCCGCCCGGAAGGCTGAAGGTAAAGGCCCTGAACAGCTATTTTTACAGGATTTGTAATTGCCCGGAGTCTGAGGTGCAGTGTTTAGGGGTGCAGCGCGTCGGGGGGCTGCGTGATGGGCGTCAGCTGTCTTCCTCCAGCAAAGATTAAATCCCTAAGCCCTCATTAGCCATTTTCCCAGACCCCAGGAGGGACATGAGGCAAATTAATAAAGACTAACGTTATTGGGGTCGAGAGATTTAGCCAACTAGTTTATCATGATGTCAGGTTTTAATTAGGGGAGGAAAAGCTATAGGAAACGATCTTCGCGTGTTGAAAGTTTCGAGTGGCAGCATGTCACCAGCCCTGGTCCACCCGCGGCTGTGATCTGCTGAGCTCTGCCCACCCCCCCTGAGCTGCCGTATTTCTAAAGCTCCCAGCCCTGAGATCCCTGTCCCTTCTCGTTCCTTCTCCCGAGGCCTGGCAGCGGATGGCAGAACTAATCCCATCATTTTAACAGGGAAACAACTTGAGCGGGGTAATTGCAGCATCGCTGGGTGTCCTAGTTTTGCTAAATTATTCCTGTGGGCGGTGGGTGGAGCTGCAGCTGCATCGCCCAACACTCTACGTCCCGTCCGAGGAAACTCGGAGCCCCTTCTGGTGGGCGAGGGGTGTCACCTCTCCTCAGGCACAGGCTCTGGTGGGCTCAGCCTGCTGTCCTGCGTCCTCACCTGTCTGCTGCTAAAGCCACCCAGCCCCTGGACACGCAGCTCGTGCCAGCCCTTGGTTCCACTGTGATAAAGGGCAGTTGCAGGAGGACATGCCTAGAACTTGACCTTCAACAGAGCCTCGCCAGGAAATTGTTCCCCCACCGTCACGCACGGGCGGTGGTTTTGCAGAGGCAGGGGCTCAGCCTCCCTCCCGGCACCAGATTTATCTAGACCACGTACCCAGGTCTTCGAATGCCTGGGCATTGCAAACAAGGTTCTGAAGGTTTTTGTGTCTGTGAGCATTTCCAGGCAAGGAGTGTCTCAAAGGGGTCTGTGACCCCAAAATTGTTAAGACCACTGATTTCAACTTTTAGTCCTTTTTGCTCCATTACCAGACCGCTCATAAGCAACGTTCTCATTTCTCACCACAAGCATCTTCTAGCCAGTGTGAGAAAATTTACCTAATCTGCTAAATGGAGCTGGCCTGATGCAGGGTCTACTGGTGAAGTCATTGTGCTTTTCTTTCTTTCTTTTTTAATTCCTTTTGAACTCCAATTTCCTTAAACACGAGAATACACAAGTTTACTCTCTGCTTAGCAAGCGACATCAATCCAAGCATGGTTTAAACCTTATAAGAAAACTTTTGAAGAATGTGTGTGACTACCCGGCCCTTGAATTTCATGCATATTGTATTTGAAATCTCTCACAGCAAATCTGAAGGTAAATCAGGAATATTCTCAGTATTTTTTCCCCGTTTTTTATTTCTGAGATATAGTTGACCCATAACATTGTGTAAGTTTAAGGTACAACGTATGGGTTGATACATTTACCTATTGTGAAACAATCACCACGGTCAGTTTAGTTAACATCCATCGCCTCACATAGTTACGAATCGTGCCTCTTTCTAGGGTCACAAACCACGTGTCTCTGGGTCGGAATACGCAAGCAATGCCGAGGGCACTAGTGGAGTATTTCACTGATTTATAGGGGGAAAAAAACAAGGGGAAACTTCAGTTCCCTTTCTAACACGGTAACGTTTAAAGCCTGTTGGATTTGTCCGTTGTTGTTTCTCGTTTAAGGAAAAGGCTGCTGTCCCCCGTTCTGTGCTCTCTGTGACCCTGTGCCCCAGGCACATGTGTTACCCCATTTCATCCTCATGGCCACCCCCTGAGAGAGGCAGCATCTCGAGCCCATTCTACAGATGAGCCCACCGAGACATCAGGCAGTTACATGACATGCCCAGGGGCAGGCATACAGCCTGGAAGGTCGAAGCAGAATTTGAACTCCAGCTTCAGAGCCTCTGCTTGTAGCCACTGCCGATCTGCTCCCCTGCCCGAAAAAGAAACCAGTTGTGATTATGTCCTCAGGGAAAAATCCCAGCATTCCCTGTAGGAACAGTGCGCCAATGGCTGGGCTGGTTTTAATGGGAAATTTAACAAGAAAGCTGGGCAGTTTAGAACTACTTTAAATTTGGTGACAAACTGTTATCAAACCGCTTACAAGTTTATTCTATCCACCCCCGACCAACGACCACCTGTAATGTGGGCAGGGTCCAGGGATCTTGTAACCAGGGAAACCCAGGCTGCAGAAGGTCATAGTGGGCCCATGTCAGAGAAGGGCAGGTCCCGTTCAGCCCCACACCTGCTTCCCAGGGGCCACATAGGGTAGAAAAACAGGACAGAGCATCCACTGAAGTTAGAAATGCCAGACGGCCCTAGGGAAGGAGGTTGGGGTTCACCCATGGCATCTCTCACAGCGCTCTGGCTTCCCACTGCCTAGAAGGGTATCGCACCCCGGGCTGGTCCCAGGACCGGGATGCCAGCAGTGGGAACTCACGAGGGAAGTGGACTCCCGCTCTGCCACTTGTCAACCTCACCATCTGGGCAGCTCCCATTAAGGGCCGGGACTGCGGGAGCACGCCTCTGTGGCTGGGAGCATGTTCTCAGAGCCTGGGTGAAATCGCAGGTCCAGTGTGCTCTTCTGTAAAATGGGAATATCAGGAAAAGAGAAGCACCTGCCCGACAGAGCTGTCGGGGGATCAGTGACACCCGGCCTGTTGCTGCCCTGCAGGCTCCCAGGCAGCCTGTGCAGGATGGACATCCTGCACCGGCATCCCAGCCCTCAGCAGGGCACTGCTGCCCTCCATGACCTCCTAAGGACACGAGTGACAGCCTGCAGCTCACCCACGTGGACCCCAGGATGTGCCCCATCTTGCAGGCGCCTCAGGGGGCCTGTGAGGGAGCCCTGGACAGTCTGTTCAGCTGTGGCCACTGGGTCTGATCAGGACGTGCGCTGCCAGGGGATCTTGGCTCTCACCCTCCTGAGCGGCCCTGGCTAGGGGTCAGGCCTGCTCTGGGCACCAGTGCCCTTCAACAGGGCTCTCATCTGCCCCCACTTCCTCCTGCAGAGAGACAGGGCCCAGGGCTGTGTGGCCCAGGTGATGTGGGACTAACTTCTCCTCCACTCCTCGGAGAGAGGGAGTAAAGATACACAAAACCACAGACGTGACACTAAAGAAATGGAAAGAGAAGCTTCTTATAAGAGGACACCCTGCATCCGGGGCCACAAGGCCTGAACCAGTCTTGTTTCAGCCCATGAAATAAGATGGGGTCCATTCCACGTTTTCTCCCCGAGGTGTCTCCCGGGGCCCTGCCGTGGTCACAGCGTGGCCTGTCCCAGCAACGTGGCTCTGCCCTGGTTGGCCCTTTACCCCCAGGGTAGGCTAGCAGCGGGCCTCTCTCCAAAGGACCCCTTGCCTTCAGAGCCTCAAAAGAGGTGGGTGGGCAGTTCGGGAGGCTGGGCAGCAGAAACAATGGGTTCTGCCCTGGCCGCTGAGAACTCACGCCACGTTTGTTTTCCAGGAACCTGGGCAAGTCGGGCCTCCGGGTCTCCTGCCTGGGGCTTGGTGAGTGTGGGGTCCTCTTGGTCCAGTGGTGCGCAAGGAAGCGGGGGTGTCAGGAAGGCCGGGGGTGGGGGAGGGAGCTGCACCCAGAGCCAGGATTGGGGGGGGGAAGATGCTCGGTTGCCATGGTAACCAAGAGGCAGTTGGGGAGGGGCCTACGAGAGGGAGGAGGGCAGAGATGCATCCTTAGCAGGGGAAGTGAGGGGAGTACCAGGGCCCTCTGCACACACAGCCCACTGCCCAGCAGCAGAAAATCAGGGAAGCACCCTGCCCGCGGGGAACCAGCAACTTCTTGCCTTACGTGACAGACTCCCTCATGAGGGGCAGTCAGATTTTGCCCTTTTTCTTCTTTTGCCAGATATGAACTCTGTTCCCAGATCACGCTGTCTCTCCGCCTCCACGGTGCACACGTACACACACGCACACACACACCGCCCAGCAAACGCGAGGGCATGGCTGTCAGCCCTGCACATCTTCAGGGAGGCAGCCCTGGTCCCACTGCCCACGGCATGTCCCTGGAATAGGAACTGCAGCAGCTTCAGCGCCAACGAGCATGTCAAAGCCCTGCAGTCAGCTGCCTGCTCTGGGCACTTACTGTCCCCTTGGTTCCTTGGCTCCAAGAGAGGGAGACATGCCCCAAAGGCCAGGTGTCCACGCATGCCAAGCACACGCTCCCGCAGAGCGGCGTGGCAGCCTGTGGCTGCCCCACTGCGCCCTGCAGCCCGAGGTCCAAGCGCCCTGGGGAGAACTGGGCTTCCCGGGGCCATTCTCTGACCTGAGCCTGTATCTCTCCTATCAGGAACATGGGTGACCTTCGGAGGCCAGATCACGGACGAGGTAAGATGGGGCTCCCTCGTTCCCCCAGGCCCCGGGGAAGGGCCGCCCATGCCCAGGCACGTGGTAGAGTATGCGAAATGCACCAGGTAGTCAGTGCTCAGGGCAGCCGCCTTGGCTCCCCTCCTACTGTTTCTCCAGGGTGCCCTGGGGGACAACAGGAAGGGTGAGCCCCGTAGTGGCGCGAACACCCAGCAGCTGGGTGCACTGGGGCTTCAGCAAGTCCCTTAAAGTCCCAGAAATCAGGTTCCTCACCTACAGAACTCCTATCCCACGGTTAGCCAGAGGAATTCAGGGAGAGCACATTTTCCAAATCATCAAGCCTGATGCAATCCTTTGCCACTCCTACAGAGGATGCGCACGTGAATCTGAAACATCAATAAATATCTGTTGAGGTCATTTAGAATTTAGATCCTGGAAATTTTGCTGCAAACCGAAGACCGAGGAGCTGAATGTTTGACCGGGCTCCTAACTGCGCATGCCCCACGGCCGTCGTGAATGGGATGCACGGCCATGGGATGCACTTGCTGGGGCTTCTCTCTCCACAACTGGGATTCAGTGCAGCCAGCGTCTGTCCTGGAGAAGACAGTGTTCCCAGGCTGGTGCGCACTTCGGGGCAGGGAGTGAATATCGTGGAAGTGGGAACAGCGGTTTTGCTCAGAGAGCTCTGAACCTCTGCACAAGAAGCTGTCTTCATGTCTCCTCTACTTCCTATTGGAAAGATTGCATTTAAAAATGAATAAGTGAGTTCACTTGAGACCTTGTAACTGTGATTGCTCAGTTATTTTTCAAAGGGAAAGCTTGGCTTCCATCGAAATCTAGATGCATTTAATTTGCATTCTCGTTCCTTTTTCTTTTATGACAGTAGCTGTTGTAGAACTATTTGCCCTGGCTTTAAGGTTCTGGGGGCTATCTTAGGTAAAGTCAGGAGTTTTTAAGATGCAGGGAATTGTTTCACCTTCAGCCACCAGATTGTTTCCAAGCACCTAGAAGGTTGGAGCCCCGGAGCCCACGTGGTCTACCCCAAATAAGTGTGTGATGTCTAATTCGCCTGTTACCCTTTCGATGTGGAAGAATTCTGTGGAGGATGTGACTTCATTTCCTAGGCATTAGCTACGCTGTGTGCATTGTCCTTGTGGGAAAGATACAGAGAAGTGGCCGGATGGTAACCGTCCAATTAGGTGACTTTTTCACCAACAGATCCATGACACCCAAAGAGTACTGATTAATGATCCAATGGCAGCCACAGCTAACTCCGGCCTCCACCGCGGCTCCATCAGGGACATGGTGACATGTCTGAAGATGATGGAAGTCGTTTCCAGATGCCACAAAGCTGGGAGGACAGCAGATACAATACATGACAGATTCGGGGTTCTAAAAGGTCCTGGCGGGTGAAAATGATTGAGTGTAAGAGCCAGCGGAATTTTCCTATTAAACCCTACAGTTAGTGTCCCAAACAATCAACACATCAAGTCTGAGGGCCCCACCTCTCCGCGGTTCAGAGGAAGAATGCCTGGATTTCATCCTTTAGCTGGCTGCCTGGTCTGCACCAGCGGCGTTGGCGCCACAGGAAGCAAGGACCCTCCTGGGCTGCAGAGAAACACGTGTGCTGCCCAAGCCCAGAGCGGCGCAGGCTGGGACCCCGCTCCGGCTGGGTGACCCCACCTGGAACACTGTGTTCCTTGCAAACATCATGTCCAAAGGAAGGCGTTTGGCATGCCACAGAATCCAGACACAGAGTCCTGTTTTTAGAGTTACCTCCTGCGTGCAGGATGCCACGCCCAGATGCCAGAGAGACACAGAAACAAGGAACTGGTGGGTTTACTATGGCAGAGTGGCGTTCCCCCGCAGGACTGAGGAAATGTGAGTAAGTGATGGCCTGGCGGCCACATCTGGTCCCCAGCCTGGTTTTTTTGTTTTGTTTTTTCTTTCTTCTTAAATATATGAAATGTAAAATTTGCCATTTTAACCACTTTTCTTGTGGTTAAAATAAGCATAACATAAAATGTACCATGTTAACCATTTTTTAAATATACAGTTCAGCGGCATGAAGTACGTTAACTTTGCGGTGCAACCATCACCACAGTCTATTTCCAGCATTTTTCTTCACCCCAAACAGAAACTCTGCACCCATTAAGCAATAACCCCCCAGCCCCAGGTAACCTCTCATCCACTCTCTGCCTCTATGAATTCCACAGCCCGTTTTTGTAAATAAAGTTTTATTGGCAGGCAGCCACGCCAGTTCGTTTACATATGGTCTGTGGCTGCTCTCATGCTATGAGGGCAGAGTGGAGTAGTTGCCACAGAGACCATCCGCAAAGCCTAAAATATTTACCCTCTGGCCCTTTACAGAAAAGGCTTGCCATCCCCGGTCCTATGGGGTCACAGCAGCATCTGCAAATATCTGTGGGTTGTCGTCCCAGGGAGGGAGGCTTCTGTGGGCTGGGCAGGGACACGAGGAGCAGACGGTGTTAGTAAACCTCAGATCACGTGGCCAAGTACCAGAGCTGCCCCGGACAGAATCAGTTTTCCAAACTCTAGTTCAGTGCCCTTTCTGTGACCTCACACAGCTGTTCAGGTGGAAAACTGCCCCTGGGGCACGTGTTCCCAGCAGCCTGGGCAATAAGAATTCAATAAGAATAGTAGCTAAACTTTACATTTATCATGGCTCTCAATCCTCTTTCAACCCAAGGAGGTAGGTGTTTTATTATCCATTCCGTGGAAGCAGAGCCTCAAGACTGAGCAGGTGCCCAAGGTCACACCTGGAGAGGGATGAAGAGGGATCCTACCTGGGCTCTGTGCTTCAGAGCCAGCTCTCAGCTCCGGGGAACCGTGCGGGGGCAGGATGGCCTCCCTGTCCCCTGGGTGGGGGTGACAGGAGGTGGCCCACATGTCATCTGAGGTTCCTTCTGCCTCCAGCCTCTGGGACTCTTGACATCGGAAATAACTGAAAAGTCACCAAATAGAAGCTCCATTACATAATGCAGGATGCACCCACAGAGCAGAAGTCTTTAGAAGTCATGTTTTGATGACTGACAAGGGGACAGAACCATGATGAGAGAGCACGGAAAACAGCAGAGACAGCCGTGTGTATGTCAGAGTTGCCGTGTTGCAGGGAGAAAGCATATAGTCACATAGAAAAACCTGGAAGAGGAATTACACCCAAATCATAGCAGTCCAAAAATCAGAAAATCTGAAAATTCCCGGATTCCCCAATTCTCTTTCTGTCCACAGTCACCCAGGTCCTGGGTGTACTTAGGATGGTGTTCACGTCTTTCTTTCTTCCTCCATTCAGCTCATGCCGGCTGAGCACCCGCTGAGCTCCAGGTCCCTGCCCTCGGGCTGCTCTCTGTCTGGAGAGGGGGACAGATCACAGATCATAAGCCCATCTTATCTCTGAAGGTTAAACATACGATGGAGAGTGCATGCCTTTCCTGTGGCTGTTAAAACAAATTACCACCAGCTGTGTGCTTTAGAACAACAGACATTTATTCTCTCACGGTTCTCGAGGCCAGATGTCCAAAATCAGTATCACTGGGCTGAAATTAAGGTGCCAGCAGGGCCACGCTTCCGGTGGAGGCTCCAGGGGAGGATACTTCCTGCCTCTTCCAGTGTCTGGGGGCTGCCTGCAGTCCTCGGCTCGTGGCCGCATCACCCCAGCCTCTGCCTCTGTGGTCACGTCCCTGTCCCCTGTCAGTGTCAAATCTCCCACCACCTCCCTCATGTAAGGACACCTGTGGTGGCATTTAGGGCCCACTTAGCTTATCCAGGAGAATCTCCTTTAATTTAATCAAGTCTCCAAAGTCCCTTTTTCTACCTAAGGTAACATTCACAGGTTCCAGGGACCTGATATCTTTGGGGAACCACTATTTAGTCAACCACAGAGAATAGGAAAACAGAGAAAGAAGGACTGCGGTGTTGGCTCCAGGTTTACACAGGACGATGCAGGAAGGCGGGGGTGAGGGAGTGAGCCACCTGGTGATCCAGAGAAACAGCGTTCCAGCCCAAGGGGACAGGTGTGTGCCCACCTGCGTGAGGCCATGGTGGGAGGGGTGTCAAGAGATGGGGTCAGAGGTGAGGGAGCAGATCTGGTGGGGACTTTGGCTTTGACCCTTCGTGGCATGGAAGCCACTGGAGGATTCTAGCAAAGAGGAAGGTTGCCCTGACTTAGGTCGTACTAGGCTCAGTCTGGCTGCTGCACTGCGGATGGCCGGTGGAGGTGCTTCTCAGACTGTACCGTGTGCACGAGTCCCCGGAGATCTGCTGGGGCAGATCTGATGAGGCAGGTCTGGGGCGGAGCCTGGGATTCTGCATCTCTGATGCTGATGCTGCTGGTCTGTGGACCACAGTCTGCCTAGCAGGGGTGGCAGGGGCACAGACAGAGGCAGAGAGAGTTATGGGGCTACCGCAAAAACTCAGCCGAGGGATGCTCCAGTTTGGACCAGATGGGCCCAGTTGGAGGTAGGCAGGAGCGGTCAGATTCCAGATCCGTTTGCAAGCGGGAGCTGATACGACTGGCTAAAGGTTTTGATCCTGGATTGAGAGAAAGCCAAGTGGAGGGTGGCCAGGTGTTTGACCTGAGCACAGGACGGGCAAGACCACAGGTGCAGCAGGTACAGCAGGCTGCGCTCCTCGGCACACACCAGCCCTACTGCCTGCCACGCCCCCTGCTCCACCTGCCCTCCTCCTGCCTGCCTGACAAACTCCTATCCACCCTTCAAAACCCAGCCCCGTAAACTCTGCCACATTACACCACGGATGAAGCTTGAGGGCATCTAAGTCAGCCAGTCACAGAAGGACAAAGACTGTATGATCCCCCCCATGTGAGGCACTTAGAGGAGCCAGAATCACAGAGAGTGAGAGTAGGAGGGTGGGGGCCAGGGGCCGGGGCGAGGGGAGGGGGAGTTCACGTTTTATGGGGATGGAATTTCAGTGTGGGACGATGAAAAGGTTCTGGAGATGGACGGTGGGGATGGTTGCACAGCAGTGTGAATCTACTTAATGCCATTGAAGTGTACACTTAAAAATGGTTAGAGGACTTCCCCGGCGGTCCAGCGATCGAGGCTGGGCACTTCCACTGCAGGGGGCACGCGTCCCATCCCTGGTTGGGGAACTAAGATGCTGCGTGGCGCAGCAAAAAAAAAAAGTTTAAAATGGTAAATTTGGGGCTTCCCTGGTGGCGCAGTGGTTGAGAGTCTGCCTGCCGATACAGTGGACGCGGGTTCGTGCCCCGGTCCGGGAAGATCCCACATGCTGCGGAGCGGCTGGGCCAGTGAGCCATGGCCGCTGAGCCTGCATGTCCGGAGCCTGTGCTCTGCACCGGGAGAGGCCACGACAGTGAGAGGCCCGCGTACCGCAGAAAAAAAAAAAAAAAAAAAAAGGTAAATTTTATATATATTTTACCCTGATTTTTAAAAACAAGTTTTGAAGGAATGAAGACGATCTCCACGAACTGCTATGGGTCTATTTCCAGGATGTATTGTAAGTGAAAAAAGCAAAATGCAAAAGAATACCTACAGTGTGGTACCCTCCCTGTGAGCACAATGGGGACATAAGAAAATATGTGTGTGTCTGAAATATGAAAATAAAAGCCCTGGCCCTGGGTCACCTCGCTCAGAACCCTCCCAGGAGACAGCGAGCACGCCTAAACCATCTGTGTAACCTGCGGGGCCCAGCACACGGTCCTCTCCTGGGCAGAGCTCCGGCGGCCTGGTGGGACACATCCTGGAAAAGTAAGGATGAGAGCAGGTAACCAGGGAAGGAGCCTGGTGTGCCTGCAGCTCTGGAGGCAAAGAAAGGAGGAGGGAGGGAGGGAGGACCCCAAGGAGGACGCAGGGGAGCTCCTGCTACATTGTTACACTTGAGGCAGAGGAAGGAGAGGAGCCAGTCCGCGCTGCAGATGGATCCAGAAAACTCCTCCACCAATGAGCTTTCCTAGTCGGAAGACAGCAGCTGACTGACGGGGTTAGCTTTGGCCTGCTCATCACCTGAAACCTTTGGGGTTCATTGCCAACGTTTGAAAATCGGAACTTACCTCGCTCCCCGATATCCTGGATTTCTGGCTTCTCTTGAAAAATAAAAGGATTTGGTCACTCCCAGCAGTGTTTGAGCCCCCTTCCACCCCACTAAACCCTCACCAGGCACCAGCCTCCCTCTCCTTACCTGCCTGGCTGGTGGGGCTTACGCGTTTGGTATTGGGAGAAGCTCCTAGAAGCTGCACCTAGCTGGCTGGCTTTCTGTCGTGCAGTTTTTGAGGGCTAAGTATTACTCACCGCACTGTGGGCTAGCTACTGGGAGGGAGGCTTGGGGCTCTGAGCTGAGCTTCGAGAAGTGGCTGGTGGGGGAGTTTGCATCTGTGACCCCTGCTCGGACGGACGCCTGCACTGCCCAGCGGGCCAGCAGAGTTCATTGCCCACTGCATCTTGGAGGGGGCTGTCGATCGCAGGCAGGCTGCCTCGGATCCTCGCCCCGACTGCCCATCGGTTGCCGTTCATCCACACCGGTCTGCAAGGCACCGGAGAAGCAGGGCCAAGGCCAGAGGGCTAGCTGAGGATAGCAGTTTTTCCATCTGCAAACAGTAATTTCACCCTCCTGCCGTTGCTGGGAAGAATTCAGAGGGATACAGCATCACGGGCACATTCTAGCCATAGCTTTTGAAGAGGATTTATTCTGCCAAGGTTTATCACGGTCCTGTTGTGGGCTGTGTTCGTTTCCCAGGACGGCCAGCGCAAAGACTGGGTGGCATAAAACAACAGAAGTTTATTCTGTCGCAGTTCTGGAGGCCGGAAGTCCAAAATCAAGGTGTCCGCAGGGCCGCGCTGCCTCCAGGGCTCTGAAGGAGTTCTGTTCCTGTCTCCCAGCTCTGCTGCTGGCTGGCAGTCCTTGGCATTCCTTGGATTGCAGGCTCATTACTTAACCTTTGCCTCCATCTTCACATGGCCTCTTCCCCGTGTGTCTGTGTCTATTCTTATAAGGAAACCACTCATGTTGGATGTAGGACTCACCCTAAAGCAGTATGACCTCATCTTAACTAATTACATCTGCAAAAACCCCACTGCCAAATAAGGTCACATTCTGAGGTTCTGGGTGGATATGAATCTGGGGGACACGATTCAACTCAGCACAGGTGCTAAGCCCTGAGATGACCTAATAGGTGGGGTCCCTGCTCACAAGAAATTCACAGTCCAGAGGCTGTTTCTGCATTCATTCTGTCTTCTCTCTTCTCTATGGGTTTGTGACTGAGCTGCTTCCAGGCCTGTCCTGCGGCGGGGACAGGGCCGCCTTGGCACCCGGGGGGTCTTCCCAGGCCACGAGGCTGTGCTCTGGGGCCTCCGGGCCCTCCGCCTGGGCTGACAAGATGGTGCCGCCTGTGAGAGCCCCGGTTTTCTCGTTTCAGATGGCAGAGCAGCTAATGACCTTGGCCTACGACAATGGCATCAACCTCTTCGATACCGCAGAAGTCTACGCGGCGGGCAAGTACGTGCCTTTTTTCACGGGAAGAAGCGATGCAGGCCAACCACAGCTTCCCTGGGAAGAGCCGGAGCTTCTGTTGCTCCTAGGGGCTCTTACTCCCCAGAGGGTTTGCGCCTCCCACTCTGCCTGCTTTTCTAAACTGTAAACGGCGTGGGGAGGTGGCGTTTTCACGGGGCCAGAATCACAGAGCATTTGGCCACTTGCTAAACTCCCGTGTGTTCAAGCAGCAAGATGACCACAGCCCTTCTGGTGCCAAAGATGCTGCGTTGGGGGAGAGCCGTGATTAAGCTGTAGTCCAGGGGGCTCTCCTGCCGCGCCCGCGAAGTGCAGGCAGCCCCACATGCCTGATATTTTCACATCTTAATGGTGCAATTAGGGCTGCAGGGAATGCAGGGCGTCTCAGGAGCGGGGGAGAGCAGGGTCTGCTGAGCCGAGCGCTGCAGGGAGCTGCTCTTCCCATCTTGGCAGTGAATTTTCCTACTCAATTATGTAAAAGCCCTCTTCAGCCAGGGCTGCTGGCTTCAGTTTTAAAGACTGGCTGTAATCAAATCATCCACTCTCCTGCATCGGGTTTCCAAAAGTCAGCTTTTGTTTGTGAAATCATTTGTTGGCTCTCTCTTTGTCCTCCCTCTGGCCCCCTGCTGCCTGGGGCAAGCCAAGTTCCCATCAGCTGGGCTGCTCAGCCTGGCCCACCGCCCGTGCACTGTGGCCGCAGGGCCAGCACCTGCCTCGCAGGCTCCGGGTAATATTACCTGCAGCCCTCGATGGGGCCTAGGGTACCGAGAATCAGGACCCCAGCTGGGACTTTGCTCAAGTCCTGCTCTGATGATCTGACAGCCCCGAGGGCCTCCACTGGGACCCCCAAATCTCCTCCAGACCCTGTCAGCAGCCCTCTGTCCTCCTGATGCCACAGCTCCCTCCCCACCCCTCCAAACCGGCAGCTGCTTTCCATCAGAGCGAAATGCTTTCCAGACAGATGAGCTAAGCCGAAGGGTCAGAGGTGGAAAAGCCCAATGCAGATGCCAAGCCCAGAAGCGTCCCCCCCATCCTGAGCACCCCAGCCTGTTCCCTGGCCCTGCGCCTGCCTCCGTGTTGCTGCCCAGGAGAGGGTGAGGAAGGCAACTCCAGATGGCCCTGTGTCCAGACCCAGCACCCCCCTTTCACGGCAGCCACACTGTCTGCGTCACTGTCTTCACTTCCCCCAGCTTAACTGGACAGCCGGGGCTGGCGTGCCGGGGCCAGCACGCCGAGTCCCTCTTGCTCACCAGAGCGCCAAGCGTCTGTCTTACTGAGTGCCCCTGCTTCTCATGCTTTGGGCACTTCCCGGAGAGCTGCAGGATTTCTGTGCCCCCGCTGGGCAGAGGCTTACCAAATTCATGGCCAGGAGAATTCACAGCCGAAAGCAACAGGCTTCGGGTGAGTCGTTGCCTACAGCTCCTGTAGCCCCAGGACCATTGCCTGCTCCCCTGTCTTCCTCCTTTCCTGATCTTTTGTGCCACCACCGAGGGACCCAGGAATAAAAGGAGGAGACCCAGGGCTGAGTGACTATCTGTGCATCTTGACCGCAAATGAAGAGCCTTCAGAACGTATGCTAAGCAGCTCACAAATTAGAACCCGTTATTCCTGAGCGGGTGACTCAGGCGCTGTTATAATTGGAATGTAGCTGGGTATGGATGGTTCTCCGTCTGTCGTTTTTTGCTCAGAAACATTTCGCCACAAGCAGAAAGTTCTTAAAAGTTAATCCAGCGCTGCAGTGCCAAGCGTGGCTGGAACGGTCCACGCGTGACCCCGGCTGGCCTGAGTTTGGTGCAGGGTCCGGAGGGAGGCCAAGCAGAACAGAGAGCGGTCAGCATGGCGTCTGTCTCTCTATTGTTCAGAAGCAAGAAACAAGAGGGATACACACACACACACACACACACACACACACACACACACACACGCACTCGGCTGGAAATTCAGCCCTGAGTACATGTTGATCGTCTCTGCAAACAGAGGATGCCCTTGGTGAATAATTTACCTTTTAAAAAATATACATGTCTAGAAACTTCCCCCATGTAACGTGGCCGAGCGTTTTCCCCGGTGAATTTCCAACGGGCCAGGGCAACAGTCTGCTGCCGGTCTTGCCCAGCAGGACGTTGCTCCTTCCTTCTCCGCGGGAGCCGGAGCGGCCATCGCTGGGTCAAGTGGCACACGCCCATGGCCACCTCCACGGGGAGTAACCCAGCTGCTCCCAGGCACTCTCCTTGCTCTGGAATGAGCTTCCCGAGCCAAAGGGCGTTAACAGCCCGGCTCCCCGGCCCCAGTGGCATTTTCACAGAGGGGATCCTGTGGCTGACTGTCCAGGTGGGGCGAGGTTTGGTGTTTCTGTTACGCTGTAATGAAGTCCCCATGTCTCGGTCTTCTTGGCAGGGCTGAAGTGGTGTTAGGAAACATCATCAAGAAGAAGGGATGGAGGTAATTACTCTGCTCTGTGCTCCATCCCCAGGGCGCACGCGCACAGGGAAGAGGCTGGAGGAGGCTGGTGGGAGGGAAGAGGACCACCCTGGGGTCCTGGGTGGGATGGGCAGGCCACCCGGGCAAGGATCCGGTGGCTGTTCCTTCCTGTTTTCCGGTGGAGCACCCAGGGTTGGCCTCATCACCCTTGTGCCACCAGCCAGGCTGTCTAAGGCCTGGCGGTTCCAGAATTTTTCCTTCTGGGAAGGTGAGAGCATCCCAGAATAGAGGCAGCCCCACGCTTCCTGCAGGGGTGCGAGCACTCACACTGTGGGTGGCCACCCCGGGGAGCCAGGGCCTGCACCGCGGTGAGGGGGGGAGCTCCCCCCTCCCCCGGAAAGCCGGTCAGGAGCCTTGTGTCTGGTGTCAAGCAGAGTTCCCGCCCGCCCTCCTGGAGTCAGGCCAGGCTGAGCGCTTGACTGCATTTTGGGGTCCCTGTGGCCTGTGTGTGTTTATTTTCAGCAAAGTCAGAAGCAGTTAGAAGGCTGGGCCTCCCCCTCCCCCTCCCCCTCCCCTCCCCCTCCCCCTCCCCCTCCCCTCCCCCTCCCCTCCCCCTCCCCTCCCCCTCCCCCTCCCCTCTCCCCTCCCCTCCCCTCCCCCCTCCCCCCCTCCCCTCCCCTCCCCTCCCCCTCCCCTCCCCCTCCCCTCCCCTCCCCCCTCCCCTCCCCCTCCCCCCTCCCCTCCCCCTCCCCTCCCCCCTCCCCTCCCCTCCCCTCCCCCTCCCCTCCCCTCTCCCTCCCCTCCCCTAGCGCACAAACTCAGAGTCTCCCCCAACCTCTGGGGCCTGGATGACTGACACCCCTCCTCCTGCCCCACCCATGTTGTTTCTTCTCAGCTCTAATTGATACCAAAATGTATCCCTGCTCACTTTGCAGTTAAAAGGAAACTGCGCCTGTTAGAGAGGGCCCTGATAACATCTTAGTTGAAGTCTTGAGGAGATAGATTCCAGTTAGGTCATCGCCCCTGCAGGCCACACTGACGGCTGTGGAGCTCCTGGCTTTGAGGAGCTGTTTCCTGAGCAGTCCTCCCCCTACACCCCCCACTAGAGGAAAGCACGACCCCAGGAGACACTGTCACCCTCCTATGGGAATGGTCAAGGTCAAATGTGGCCAGGAGGGGCCATCATGACCCCCGCCCACCTGTCCCTCCCAGGCAAAGTCACAAAGGTGTCAGCGCTGCCTCTTGTGGATTTGCAGCGGGAGACCTGACTCTATCCCCTTTCCTCTGGCTTACAGCCACTGAAGCCCGAACCCCCAGGAACATCACCTGCCTGCCTCTCGGGTCAGCCCCACCCTAGCCTCCCCCCCACCTCAGTGTCCCACAGGCCGCTCCCCAAGGCTGCCCCACACACAGCTTTTCTGAAACAGTCTCAGCCGGTAGAGGAAGAACCAGACAGCCTGGTCCCTTGCCTCGCTCCATCCTCTCCAGAGCCCTCCGTCCAGCCGCCAGCCCCTACACTTGACCTCCTTGGAGTCCCCAGGGAGCCGCAGCTGCCTTCTATTCCCTGAGCCGTGTCCTCCCCTCTCCTGAGTGTCCCCCCTCCTCTGGGCTCCAGGCTCCATCACACTAGACTCCGTCTCCCTCCAGCCCCCACTGCCCAACCCTAGTTCCATGGTTAGTGACATCCACAGGTTAGTTTCATCTGTGGGTTGTCTCCTGGCTCAACGGGGAGCCTCAGGTCCCTGGGCTCGGCACACCCCAAACATCGAATGGCAGAGAGGCGCCCCATTTCACGCCCTATGCTCCAGGATGAGAAGGGTTTAGGACCCCTGTGTAAGAGCTGACGACAGTGGGGAAGGTGGGGGGAGGGAGGACCCCAAGAGATCATGCCCAGTAACACCCCTCCTTCTCTCGTTCCGCAGACGATCCAGCCTCGTCATCACCACCAAGATCTTCTGGGGAGGAAAGTAGGTGCAACGGGCAGACCTTGCCCCTGGCCGGGGGCCAGGTCTGCAGAGACCCCTGATTTAGGAGGCCCCTGGGGGTGGGGAGGGGGTAGTTATCCTGGGGAAACGGAGGCTGCACCGGGTCTGTCCTGGACCTCAGGAACCTCCTGGAGGACAGCACGTGGGCAGCACAGTTTCCTGTCTCCCGGTGCCGGAAGCAGGGGGTGGGCTGGCGTTTGTGCAGCCATCTGCCCTGGCTCGTGCCATCCCTATTGAGGGACGTCACGTTCCAGAAAAGCAGCTTTGTCTGAGTTGCCTTGTACTCGAACCTTGTTTCATTTTTATTTTTACTTTTGTGGGTTGGTTTGTTTCTGATTACAAAGGTAACATCCTAAAAATTTCTGGAAAACACAGAAAATTCATGAACTGTCCCAATCACTCCACCTTTCCTGGGCCACAGACCACTCCTGCCGTCCTCCAGGAATCTGGCCCCATATTCTCTCTGGGGCTGGACAAAATGGGCTTCATAGGAATTAGAAATGGGATTCGCTTTCAATTTTTAAAAACTCCAAGCCAAAAAAGAAAAAACTCCAAGCTAGACAGAAGGGCAAATTGAAAAGCAGAGGCCTGCATTCCCCGCTGAGCCCCACCTCCCCAGGGTGGCGGGCAGGCGGCCCAGCTCTGCCAGGTCATCTCCACAAGCAAATCCGCATAGCCTCGTGGTTTTATCCCCGAAGTGGAATCAGACCACAAGTGGCACGAGCTGACCTACTTCTGCGTCATGAGCATTTTCCCCCAAACCGCCCGCAATATCACACGTGCTGTCGCCTGCTTTTCAGAGCCGAGACGGAGAGGGGCCTTTCCAGGAAGCACATAATAGAAGGTGAGGGGGGCCCTGGCTCCACACAGCCCCCTAAACCCACGGCATCTTCCCGTGGATGCGAAAGTGAAGAAAGCACAGTGCCCCTCCCCCACCAATGCTACAGGCCCGGAGCCTGGGGACAGCCCGTGCTCTGGTTCACCCAGGCTCACATGGGGTGGACCCTCCGTGTCGTGTGGGAGGGGACAGGGGTATGGGTGGGCGGGGCCCGTGCTGCCCTGGGGTGGGCAGTGTTGTCCCTGAGAAGACACAGACAGGCCTGGGTTTCAATCTAGGCTAGACCCTGTGCCCACCAGGTGACCCTGAGCAAGGGACATCACTTCCCCAGGCCTCTGTGGCAGCATCTGCAAAATGGGTCTGGTAAGAATGCCCACATCTGGGGTTAGTGGAATTGGGAAGGACCCAGGTGAGGGTGTGTGTCAGACACAGCCTGGGCCTCAGCACACGGAGCACTGGGGTGGAGGTGCCAGGATGTCTCACTCATCCTGATTTGTATTCTCTCCCCACGTTCACTGTCGTCAAGGTAATACAGTCAATCCATTGACAATCAAATGATTAGGAGGCCTTGCTGCCCGCCCCTCCCCGTCCCGCAGCCCAGCACTTCCACTCTGCAGCTCTGTTCTGAGCCGCTGCGAAGTACTCATGCGTTTCGGGCCCCACGGGCCTTCGGTGCCATAGATGAGCGACGCAGCTGTCCTCCGTGTCAGGTGGCCTGGCTCTCCCAGTTCCCCCTGGGCCACTCTGAAGGGCCCCCTCCATGCAGTCACAGGACATTGGGCCTGTGGACTCCACCCCCCCCTTTGGGGTGTGCCCCCTCTTCTCTCATGGCTGTTCTCCACCTAGGTGGCCCGTGCCCACAGATGCACCCTGCCGTCCACAGCTCCCGGTGCCGGGGCCTCGTCCCTTTCATCTATTGCTCCCTGAGACGCATGCACGCACGAGGGCCCAGGAATGTCTGTGAAGATGGTAACAGTCCTTCCCCACTCCTTCCCCCAGGTCTGAAAGCCTCCCTGGAGCGGCTGCAGTTGGAGTATGTGGACGTGGTGTTTGCCAACCGCCCGGACCCCAACACGCCCATGGAAGGTACGTTCTCCCCGGAAGCACTGACTGCCCGGGTGTCACGGTTCCAAAAAGAGCAGAAAGCTCTGTACCTGAGGCTCTGATTGTACCACCGCAGGGCCCGCGGGGCACCCAGGCCTGAGGCTCTGATGCTACCACCGCAGGGCCCGCGGGGCACCCAGGCCTGGGGGTCTGATGCTACCACCGCAGGGCCCACTGGGCACCCAGGCCTGGGGCTCTGATGCTACCACCGCAGGGCCCGCGGGGCACCCAGGCCTGAGGCTCTGATGGTACCACCGCAGGGCGCGCGGGGCACCCAGGCCTGGGGGTCTGGAGGGTGGGGCCTTCCCCGTGTGGGGAGGGGCGGGGGGGCGGGCCTGAGCTCAGCCCCTGCTCGACCCCTCACGCGCACCCCAGCGCCTCCAGGCTGAGTCCCCTCCTTGCTCTGGGTCCGCGCCCATCCTGGCTTTGAGCTGTGTGCAGCGGTAGCTAAAGTCACAGTATGATGACTCTGCAAGGGCCGCCTTCTTTTCCGTCCTTTCAATCATGGCCCACGTTCTACTGGGAGGGTTTAGGGGACTTCTGCTCTGGGGAATGAACTGTTACTCAGAGGAGAAAAAAAAGACGTGCAGTGCTTTGAAAAGCGGTTTTGGTTTCTCAGGCGCTTGTTTATTCTTTGACTCCTGCCATCTCAGCCCCCACTATCTCCTCCAACTTTCTGCTTCGGGCATCTTCTCATTTGTGCTTTGCTGCTTCAGGGACTTGGAAAATTCAGTTATGTTCGAGTTACTTTTTCTTCATTTGTTTGTGTATATACCATGCACCTGTGTGTGTGTATATATACGTGTGTGTGTGTGTGCACGTGTGTGTGTGGTTGGTTTTTTATCCAAACGAGTATTCTGCGAAAAGTGATTTGAGCCTCCGTCCCCGTGCCCTTTGTCAGACTGTGCCCCTCAGCGTTCCCACAGCTGTGAACTCTGGTCTCTTTCCATCTTTCTTTTATCACCAGGGGATCCATTTAGTTCCTCCAAGTCAAGGACATTCATCATAGAAGGTACACAGTACCCTCGGCCCGACAACTGACCTCTGTGTCTGAGCTGCATTTTATGAGACAGTGCTTTTATTTACACGACTCTCTTCCCCCGCCCCCATGACTAAACTTCTCCATAAAATGCACAAAGGAGAAATAAGTGCCTTATGGGAACACCTTGCAAGTGAAGAAAAGCAAAGTGGCGCAGAGCCGCGCCGTCCCCCTGGTCCACGCTGTCACCTCATTCCTCCCCTACTCCTGTGCATGCATGCCCCTCCTCGCACTGCCTTGCATTGCCATGACCCGTGACCCGCGGGGCCTCCTCTTGACTTGGGGGTTGCTGTGATCTGCACCAGAAACCTTGACCCCAGATGGTCTGGGAGAGGGCTGGGGAGACCAGGTTCCCACAGGAGTAAACGCATCGGGGACCCCAGAACTTTGGCCCCCGGCAGGTTTTATCTTCTCCACGTTTGCTAAGCTCCCACCTCAACCAAAAGTGAGGGCACCAGCAACCAGCTGCCCTGCCCCCAGTGGCGTGCAGTGCTCCAGTCCCCTGGGTGGGCTGGGCCACCTGTCACTCTCACCCCATGCCATGCAGCCAGAGCTCACCATTGAAATGCAGTTGTTTTCCTCCTTGAAAAATACCTACATGAGCTGGGGAAACTCTGAGCCCCGGGGCAGCCTCTGGCCATGCAGCGGTCTCTGCCCACCCCTAAGCCAAAGGACCCTGGGACCCCACCCCACCCACGAAGGGCAGGCCTTGGTATCCCTGGGAACTGGGCTGTGGTCCACAATGAAAGGGCTCCCGCCTGCCAACTGGCACTGCCACCTGACCCCTCCCATGTATTATTTGAGACGCAGCAGGAGATGCCATGGGTTTTGGCAGCAGCTGGAAGGATTTGGTCCTCCTGCTTCTGTAAAACAGCATTAAATATTGAGGTGGACAGCTGTCCCTAATTGTCCCTGTTTCTGGTGTCACTGACACCAAGCTTGGGCAGAAGACCAAGGGCCACGCTCCTGTGCATGGGCTCCACGGCCAGCCTGCCACTGCCCAGGACCCCTTCCCTCTCAGGCCAGCGACAGGCTCGCACAGGCTCCCTGGCCCCCAGGCTCCCGCTGGACTCCCCTCTCTGCATGGAAGGGGCGTTAGGAGAGAGCTGTGCTCCAAGAAGCCAGGCTAGCGAACGGGGGTGTCCTCTGCTTCCCTCTCTCTGGCATGTGGGCCTGAGCCTTGGCTGAAAAGAATTGGGCAGTCACACCGCATGGTCACAGGTCCCCCCAAGAGTGTTTCTAAAGAACCCAAGAAGGGCGGCCGGGCTGGGAGCCCAGACGCAGGGTTCGGATGTGGGCAGGTTCCTTCCTGGGACCCTCAACCTTCCAACCAAGCGCTGCTCTTCACATCGAATAGTGTTGGCCGTTAAAGTGGTGGCCCACTGACAGCCCGAGGGGGCTGCTTCCCTGCCAGACCCCCTCCCTGGGATGAGCGGGGAAGAGTCCAGTCCCTGACCCTGGAAGGAAGGAGAGGACAGGGCTTGGCCTACAGGCGTGGAAACCAAGGTGTGATTTTTCCAGAGGTCCTCGGCTAGCCCACAGAGACCACCACCCCAGAAGCCCCAGCTACCTTGGCTTTCTACTGAAAGAGGGGACCTCAGCCAAAGGGACACTCAGGGACCCAGGATGGGTGGGAAGGGACACCCCAAAACAGAGGTGCCGCTCTCTGCCAGAGAAGGTTCCAGTGGTCCTGGGCCATTCCAAGGTGGAGCTCTCGGAACCAGCCTGCATTCTCCTTCCTTCCATCCTTCCTTCCACCCCCACCATCTTCAGGGACTCAGCTGTCCCATGTCAGTGGCCACTTTGGGAGAGATGGGGACTTTCAAGCGGTATTTGTTTTTAGAAACACTTGTACTTTAACTGAACTTCTGAGGCTGCCTTGGGCAGTCGAACTTGCAAGCATTGTATGGGACTTGAGAGAAATCTGATGGGGTAGCCCATCATCCCACAAAGCTAAGAGCCATTTAAAATTTTAAAATTTGAGGTCGAGTTCAATTTTAAAAACCACAATATCCCCCTGGGGCCAAAACAGCCTCGGGGGCGACACTAACTGGCAGATTTTTATTTCTCAAAAAACGTTTTTGAGTCCAAGGAAGAATCTATCACAGTGTAGATGGGGAGAGGGTCCCTTGCTCCTGGATACTGGGCTGGTGTGAAAGTCGGGGCGTGGTCCACAGGGGGCTTTCCATGTCTACTGCTGGCTCTTCTGGACTCGAGGGGAGCTCCGCTCTGCAGCCCCCAACCCCTGGGACCACCCAGGGCCCCACACCCTGCCCTTTCTCCTGACAGATGTTATTATTACCTCTCCATTCAATTCTCCAGATCCCAGTGAGAGTCCGGAGTAGCCCCAAGTGGGAGACTAGAAATGGGCAGAAATTATGTTACTTCCTCTTGCCATCTGTCAATCTGATCGTAACCTTAATCCGTTTATCTGGTTCTTCCTGAGTGATCAGGGTCCCCCATTCTTCCCCAGACTAGAGAACACCCCCCGTTCTAGAGTCACATTCTTTGACCTCACCTTTCCTGCATCCCTCTAATCTGCCATAGAAACGTCTCAATCCATCCATAACCCATTTTTCAAAGATTCCATAAGACCTCTAACTATTTGGGAACATTGTTTTCAAGACCAGCTTCTTGGACAGAGGCTCACTTTTTTCTGTGGTCCCAGAAAACCCAGGCCGCCCCCAACTCCGGAGCCGGGAAGTACACTGCTTGCAAGCCGTCCCGACAGCACCCTCCCCCTCCTCCTGGCGCCCGCCTGTATTTGCAGAATGTCCCCAGGCCAGGCCCCGTGCCCCCGGCCGCCCCCCCCCACCTGTGGTTTCCCCTTCTCTCGTGACAGAGACGGTGCGTGCCATGACCCACGTCATTAACCAGGGGATGGCCATGTACTGGGGCACATCGCGCTGGAGCTCCATGGAGATCATGGTACGGTGACCTCTCGGTGTGTGCGTGTCCCCCAGCTGGGCTCCCGGCCCCAGCTCCGTGGATGGTGACTCCGGGGCTCTAGCAGGTTCAGTGCCGTTGGTCCCTAATGCACAGATAACTGGGTACTATGGGGAGGGACAGTATGGTGACATGTGGCAGTGATGTCCGCAGGTCTTGCAGACAGGGGTCTGGGCTTGAATCCCAGCACTGCGTGGCCCCAGACAGATGGCTTCACCTCTCTGAGCCTCAGTTTCCCCACCTGTAGAACAAGACTGCAAGGACAACCTACCCCGTCATGAGGCTGTTGTGAGGATTATCTGAGAAAACAGGTGTGAAGCTCTTAGTGGGGGTCCTGGAGCTCAGCCAGTGCTCAGCAGCGGTGACAGTGCCAGCCACCGTGCTGAGCTCTTGTGGTGTTCCAGGTGCCGTTAGATTTGAGGGTTTCATGTGGACTGACTCCCATTTAATCCTCACAATGCCCTATGAGGTAAGTGCTACTGTTATCCTGTTTTTCAGATGTGGCCATTGAGGCACAGAGAGGTTAAGTAACACACCCAAGGTCACACAGCCCATGCCAAGATGGATGCTCAGGCCGCGCAGTTCAGAGCCTGGGTTTCCATCTCATGATCCATGATGTTTCCCCCTCACCTGCATTTTCAGGAAGGCATCCCCTTCCTTGTCATTTCCCTCCACGGGAGCCATCAGTAGCTGAGGGTGACAGATGTTTCATAATATTTCTGGGGTATCCCAGAAGGGTCGGCAGGGTGGCTTCTCAGAGGCAGGCAGCTGGTTGGTGGGGGGAGGGCAGAGGCCTGGGGACTGCGTCTTCGCAGGACTAGCTCTCAGGCTGGCGCCCTCACCCCTGCCTCCAGGCCTCCTCCCAACCTCAGCCTTTCCCATGCCCCACCCACCAGAATTTCCCACATCCTGGCATCCCTGCTAGCGGGTTTCTCCTCTAGTGAGCCCCAGATTTCTGGTTCATCCAAAAAAAAAAAAATTAAGCAGGATTTTCATTTCAAGTTACAGACAACTTTAGAAGCCCATGGTATAATCGGCCTTCGGAGTTTGCGGCATTAATGATCCTACGGCATTTTTCTGAAGCTGCCTGGACCCAGCACAGAGCTCACTGAGGTGTCAGGATCTCACCCCCACTTTACAGATGTGAAAGCTGAGTCTCAAGCTGAAGGGGAAAGGGCCTCTAGGGCTGGCAGACGGGCGTCCCCAGGAGCTCACACCCATCCGGTCTGCAGAGGAGAGGCCTTGACCTCCAAGTCCCAGAAATGGGCTGATGCCGGCCACTTTCCCCTCCTGACCTAATGTTTTCTGCCCCTGCCATCATCCTGGGTCCAGGCCCTAGAGTGACAATCATGATAAAACCAGTAACAGGCAGGCACTGTCCTGAGGGCTGCCAACCCTGTTGGCTCATTTGACCCTCATGACAAATGGGGAAACTGAGGCACAGGGGGGTGAGCCCCTTACCCAAGGACACCCGGCCAGTAAGTGCCAGGACCCAAGCCTCACTACTGAGTTGTGCTTTCCCCCCAAAGCCCTTCAGCCTTGGGATCCCACAACCCACTCACTTTTCTCCACTCGTGGAGGGGGGCCTAACAGGCTCCCAGGAAAGCTGAGAGGAGAGGGGAGGGGCAGGAGGGCCAGCCGTTCCTGGGGATGCCTTTGTGTCTTCTCCTTGCTGCCCCGGAGGCCCCTCAGAACCGCTGACCGTCAGGGACCCTCCATGCCCCTCTTTGCTTCTCCCAGGAGGCCTACTCCGTTGCCCGGCAGTTCAACCTGATCCCGCCCATCTGTGAGCAGGCCGAGTACCACATGTTCCAACGCGAAAAGGTGGAAGTGCAGCTTCCCGAGCTCTTCCACAAGATAGGTGGGCTCCCCTGCCCGGCCCCGCCCTCGCGCTTGCCCTCCAGGCCCCGCCCCCGCCCCGCCCCACCCTCTCCCTCGCTCCACCTCCTCCCCAGCCCTGCCCCAACCCCATCCCAGATCCCCTCGCCCCGCCCCTCGACCCTGCCCTGCTCCGCCCCTCGACCCTGCCCTGCCCCGCCCCTTTCCCCTCGCCCCGCCCCTCCCCTCCTCGGGACCCTGGGTTTGACCTCGTCCGGCTTTCCTCTCCTAGGAGTGGGCGCCATGACCTGGTCCCCTCTGGCCTGTGGTATCGTGTCCGGAAAGTACGACAGTGGCATCCCGCCCTACTCGAGAGCCTCCTTGAAGGTGAAGAAGCGGCCGGGCTGGGGGAGGGGACAGGCAGGACGGGCATTTTGGAGGGGTGGGGCTTTTGGGCAGACACGTTGGTGCTGGGCGGGGCTTCCCTGGGCCACTGTCTGCGGGAAGGTTCGGAGCATGGGAACTTGGAGCCCCAGCTGGCCTGACCCCATGTCTAGAAAGGCTGCCCACCTGTGGGACATCCCCCAGGTGAAGAAGCCCCTCGCTCCCCCGCCCTCCTGCCCTCCCCCCAGGTTCAGCCCTCACAACCTGCTCTGGATCCGCATGTGCCCCCTGGGATGCCTCCTCCCCCTGCAGACACCCCGCACACTTTCTCTGGCCCATCCCTGAGACCTCTGGGCTGAGAGCTGCGGGGTTTCTTCAGTGTCACTCAGAGATGCCCCCCCGGGACAAGTCCCCCCCCGGCCCACATACAGGCGCGCGCGCGCACACACACACACACACCTCGGAGTGAGGACTCAGGAGGGTCTACAGGCTGCAGGGGTTGGGGGTCAAGGAGCAGGCCGGGGCAGAGCCAGTACTGGAGACCAGAGCCCCAGATTCGAGAGCAGGATGGCCTGCCCCCCCACTCCTGCCCAGCCCCCAGCAAGCCTCCCTGGGGGCTCCCTGACCTTGCTGTGGGCACACCTCCTGGGCCGCCCAGCCTCCCAGGAGAAGGGAAGGTCGGCTTGTCCACCTCCTTGTCCAGGCTCAGGGGCCTGGCCTCAGCTCCCCGACAGCCCACAGGCTTCAGATGCAACGGTTCCCATCCTTCCAACTGCCCAGGTCTGGACCACAGCGGGACGTGGTTAGGCCGGGGCCGGGGGGTGCCGCCGTGCCCCCAATCATCATTTTGCGCCATGCACACAGAGGTCCAGGTGACCTGCCCTCACCTGTGGGCTGTGCTGTGCCTCCTCCCCACAACCAGGGCTACCAGTGGCTGAAGGACAAGATCCTGAGTGAGGAGGGCCGGCGCCAGCAGGCCAAGCTGAAGGAGCTGCAGGCCATCGCCGAGCGCCTGGGCTGCACCCTCCCCCAGCTGGCCATAGGTAAGAGGCTGGGGAGCAGGGTGGAGACCGGTGTCCCCGGGAGATGTCGGGAGTCCCTGAGTGCTCGGGCCACACCCCCTCCACCAGCCAGCTGTGGGTAACGGGCTCCCGCATTCATGGGGAGAGGATGGGGGTGGGTCCCTGAGCACTTGGGCCATCTCTCCACTGGCGGCAGTTGGTGCCAGGGTCCCCCCAGCACTGCTGAGCCCCTGGTTTGCCATGCCGCTCCTGGGCACCCTCAGCCCCATGCCCAGGAGGCTGGCCTAGGCAGGGTCGGGGCAGAGCCAGAGAGGGCCCTGCCGTGGGTGGGCCTCCCTCACCTCTGGTCTTGCTGCCCCCCAGCCTGGTGCCTGAGGAACGAGGGGGTCAGCTCCGTGCTCCTGGGTGCTTCCAGCGCAGACCAGCTGATGGAGAATATTGGAGCAATACAGGTGAGTGGGGGCCGCCAGCCTTGCAGGCCCTGGGCAGAGCTCAGGGTCTCAGCCAGTCACTTGTCCAGCACGTACTTATTGAGCACCTACTACATACCAGACACTGTTCAAGGCACCTGGGCTACAGCAGTGAACCACCAAAAAGCCTTGCTCTCGAAGAGCTGGCTTTCTAGCTGGAACAGACAGAAAACACTAAATGCGAGAAATAAGATAGAATATGTGTCGGAGGGTGATAAGGACTCTGGAAAAAGAAACCTGGAGCAAGGTCGGGGGTGTCCAGCAGGGGCGGGGCGGGGGGGAGCCGTGGACCCAGGTTGAAGGGGGCCGTAGGGTAGCCTTGTTGACAAAGTGACTTGTGAGCAAAGGCTTGAAGGATGAGGAGTGGGCAGTGCAGATACTCGGGGGAAGAACGCTCCAGGCTGATGTGAAGGCGCAGGGTGGGCACGAGCCCAGGACAGCAGTGAGGCCAGAAGGCCGGGAGCAGAGGGGCAGGGGCAGGAGATGAGCTCGGCGTGGGGGCAGACCCACGGGCCACCGCATGCCCTCTGAGGACTTCCGCAATGGTCCAGTGAGATGGGAGCAGAGGAGGGGCAGGGTCCAACTTAGATTTTAAAAGGCTCCCTCTCGCTCTTTGGCTGCTGAGTGGAGGAAAAAGTTTGGGGAGCAGAAGGGAAGCACGGAGATTGCTGGGAAGTGATGACCGTGTCGGGGCAAGGGATGGCCGTGGTGCAGACGGACAGCTGGTTGGATCATCTGGATGTTCTGGAAGATGGACCAACAGGACTGGCTGACAGACTGGATGTGAGGGTGCGGGATAGCAGGTCAGACAGCCCCTGGGGTTTGTCACCTGGAAGGGGGATGTTGCTGTTGGCTGAGGTCAAGACGGCTGGAAAAAGCAGTTTGGGGGTGTGGATTATCAGGTGTTCTGGTCCTGGAACCTGCATTTTATGCCGTCGCTGTCCTTCCATTTGAGGGGCAGAGCTTAGACCAGGGCAGGTTCCCTCTGCCCCAAACCTTCTGGAGTACAGAAGCAGCATGGCCCCCATCTGCTTCAGGAGCCGCATGCAATGAGAGCAGGACAGTCTGGGGCCAGCGGGCGGCTGGAAGAATGTCCCCCTGTTACAGAACTCAGGTTCAACTGCTCGTCGCTCAAGAATCCGAATACTGAGACTTCCCTGGAGGTCCAGCAGTTAGGACTCTGCCCTTCCACTGCAGGGGGCACGGGCTCTATCCCTGGTTGGGGAACTAAGATCCCACAAGCTGCACGGCACGGCCAAAAAAAAGAAAAATCCAATGCTGAGAGACAAGTGTTGGGTAAAAGGAAAGGTAGCTTTATTGAGGAAGCTGGTGATCCTGGGAGAAGGTGGACTCACGTCCCAAAGATCCAATTTCCCCGTGTTGATCAGGGGGCAAGAGCTTTTAAAGGGGAGTTTCAGGGGTGCTTTATGGGCGGAGGGAGGAGGCTATGTACAGAGCAGCACAGTTAGCTCTGACGGTCATCTTGAAATTGGTCATGTGGTCATCTGAGCAGGGCCACCTGATTGTTTTAAGTACAGTTAATCTTCAACTCCAGGGTCAGTTTGTTCCCATTTCCCTGAGGCCAGTTCTTGGAATTGTGCAGGATGTAGCTTGTTTCATGGCTACAGTCTGGTCATCATGCGGTTACTTTTTACACCTGGTGGGGTTTCAGTAGCTGCAAAACAGCTCAAAGGACATGGCTCAGAATATGACCTGTAGCCCTTGCACAGGGACTAAAAGCCCTTGACTTTGTTTAATGGCTAAACCATTCTTATTTTGTCCCATTTGACTGCTTTTCTTTGCTTTTTCATTTTCTCGTTTCTCCGATTAAATTTATTCTTGGGCTAAAGTTCTTCTACAGATAAGAGGCAGGCGTACGTAGGATGTTGTGGGGTGGAGGGGTGGAGCTGTGCTCCAGGAAGGCCCCACAGGGCCCTGCTCCGTTACACCCCACCTCACCTGCAGGCCAGGCCAGTCTTGGTGGTAGATTCTGAATAGCTCCCATCTTTGCACACAGGTCCTTCCAAAACTGTCGTCTTCCATTATCCACGAGATCGATAGCATTTTGGGCAATAAACCCTACAGCAAAAAGGACTACAGATCCTAAGAAGCCCCCGGCCGTTTGCCTGGACGGTTTCCGTTTCCCTCCTAGCCTCTCTGTTAGCTCGCTTAAGCTATTTGAAGCCAAGTCAAGAGTGTGGTTTGCTTCAAAAACAAAACAACGCAGCAAGATGTCGCCGGGAAGAGACCGCAGAAGTCGCTGCCACACACCACCCGCTGCTTCGCAGGACCGCTGTCGGGTTCGTGTCGGGGAGTCGGCATTGATTCGAAGGCACTCGTGCGGTCCCACCCAAGCCTGCCGTCTCTGCTCCTCCTCCAGGAAACCACCATGTTTTCGCCCAGCCACGGGCCGTCTCAGAGACTCAAGTCCAGGCCAGGCCAAGACCAGCTGGGGCCTGGGGGCGGGCAGAGCCGGCCTCTCCTCTGCCGAGAACCCCACCCGGCATTGGGGAAGGGAAGAGGAAGCCGGGTCTGCCTCTTCCTGTGGCCCCTCGGCGGGGCCCTGGTCAGGGCAGGCCTCCCTCTGGGGTCTCCCTCATTCCCCCTCTTGCCAAGGGCTCCGGGTACTTTCCTCGGGCCTGACCCCGGATTCTTCCCCCAGCCCCTTCTCCCAACCACCCGCCCCAGTGTGTCTCCGAGGGGCCTTCCGAGCTGCCCCTTGACCACCCCCACCCCCCGCCACCTTGCTGGCAGGGGCAGGGATCCAGGGAGATTCGCCCTGCAGTTTGGGACGCACAAAAAGTTGGGGGGCTCTGATTTCAAGCTCCTCGCCCCGCTGGCTTCCTCCCCGCAAACAATTGATGAGCCCCAGTGCCTGGGCTCCAGTCCAGGTCCCTCCAGGGCCCCACCTGCCCTCCCTCCCTGCCAGGCGCCCAGTCCTCCGCCCCTCTGTCCTCGCCCCAGAAGGCCCCGAGGTCACACGTGCTCAGCTGGACTGGCTGCTGACCACACACCAGGTAGCCAGCCTCTGCTGTGCCGGGGGGTGGTGGCCTTGGGGTCTGCAGAGAGCACGTGCTGGGACCCCTTCAACGAGGGAGAGTCCCTGGGGTTTTCTGTGCTGTGTGCCTGGGGCCTGGGGGCCAGCCAGCAGCAGCCCCCGCGGTCTAGGAAAAGACCCCGGGAGCCTCTCCGTGGAGCGGTGCCCCCTGCGAGGCCGCAGACCAGGTGGGTGGGGTGGGGTGCTCAGAGCTCGTTACCAGGGCAGCAGAGCCGCCCCCAGGACACCTCCACACAGCCCACGAAGACGGAGGGACGGCTGGGGTCGGTCATTCCTGTCCACACCAGCCCCCCCTCCCCCCAAGCCTGGAACAGACTGGGGACAGGGAGGGAGGGCGGGACATTCACAAGTGTCAGCCACTTTGTAGCCGGGCCTGGGGCTGCAGGGATGGAGGCGGGGAGGCGGGCCGGCCGCCAGGAGGCGCAGCCCCATAGTCCTGAGCGGCACCCAGCCTTTGCTGGCCGTGGTGGGTGGGAGTTGGGGGCCAGGCTCTGCAGACGCCCCAGCCCACCGAATACGGGCCCTCGTGCCCTTGGGCAGACATAGCCCATCCTGCTTTGCCCTTCAGAGAGGCCCCTCCCTGCCATTATTCTCAGAGGGGCCGCCGTCCAGTCCTGGCTGAGCCAAGGCCTGGGAAACTGGCTTTAAGAAAGCCACAGAAGTGGGGGGAGGGGGGACCTTCTTCCACTCCTGACCTTTGTGCTGGCCCTGGAGTCTGGAACATTCTCCCTCTTTGTAGACCAGGCCCCTGGGGGTCGTCTTCACCAAGTCCCCTGCACACTTCAGCCTGTGGGTGTGGGGAGGGGACAAGCCTGTCCCAGCAGAATCCACAGCCACTGCCCACCACCACACGGTGGGATGTGGCTCTGAGGGCAGGACACTGCAGTGGGGCGGCTTTCATCCCAGGCCCATCCAGGCAGGGACCAAGTGCTCTGGGCCAGGCAGTCCCAGCATCTGGCCGTGCTCAGGGGCCAGGTTACCGGCCGCTCATTGGCGAGATGGCTGGGACCTCTCCACACTGCTGTCACCCTGCCCACCCACTGCTGGAAGAGGGACCAGGGCGTGCAGTCGGGGCCCTGCCACCCCCCCCCCACCCCATGAGCCACACCTAGGAAGGCCGAGCCCGCTGGCTGCATGTTTCCCAGACGGAGGGAGACAAGGGCCCCCAGGGTTGAGCTCTACCAAGGCCGAAGTGCCCAGCGCAAAGGCCCAAGCAGGTTCCCAGCCCTGGGGCACCATCCACGGCCTGGTTCTGTATCCCCGCTGCAAGTGGGTGTGGAGGGATGCCACCCTGCTTCCTGAGGGAGGGTCCCCCGACTTCGGGGGTGCTGGAGTGGGGCCCAAGGGCGGTCAGAGCCTGGAAACAGAAGAGCTGGGCCGAGGCAGGCCCTGGAGGGGCAGCCTGGGCCCCGCTTGGCACGGGTTTCAGACCAGCCAGCCGCACCCTACCTGCTTGAGGGGAAGCCCGCCAAGAGCCCCAGCTGCCAGCCAGCCTCTCACCCTCCCCTTGAAGCAGAGTTTGTGCCCCCAGGGGTCCACCTGGCAGTGCCCCCCACGGGAAGAAGGCCCAGTCTGGGTCAGGGCAGGACCAGTCTTCCTTGCTAATGACACACAGAGCCCCCAGCATTTTTCACCCTGAATCTACGGCAGATTTGAGGTCCCGAGGACGAGATGGGGGCTTGCTCTGTCTTCTGTTCTCTCCAGTCATGTAAATAACGTGCTCCTTTTCTCTCCCCGCCTTCAATGACTGTGGCTCCTCAGCTAACTGCATCCCCTACACAGGCAGAGATGCCGTATGCCTCGCACTTCCAGTGACGCTCAGTGGAGACGCAGCGCGTATTTATGGAATGACAGAATAAAACCCAAGCCCGTCAGGGTCTGCGCCCCTCCTTTGCGGGGTCCTCGGGGTCAGGGCTGGGCCAAGGGCAGTGGGAGGGAGAGGAGGCCGCCCCCTGCAGAGGCCAGCCGGCAGGGGCTGAGCAGAGGTTGGGAGAAAGGGGCCCTGGAGGAGAGGCAAAGATTGGTCACCGAGACCCCTTCTCTCCCGATTCAGGGGTGGAAGCTGGTGGGAGGCTGCTGGGCCCGCCTGGGGACAGAGGTCAGGGTCCAGGGAGGCCTGTGGGCTGTCTCCGGGGGCTCAGTGTTCCTCTGAGCAGTGCTGTTTCAGGGGGCAGGTGGGAGGGGCGGGCACCACCCCTGGACACCCCTTTTTGGGGCGCCCCCTTCCCAGCGAGCCTTTCAGCCTCACGGGGCCGTGTCTCCTCAGGTGGGAGGTGGCTTTAGATGACATCCCCCTCACATCCTTCCCCAGCCACCCCCATCCTAGATCAGTGAGAAGCTAGGAACACACTCTTTGATCCAATCCTTTCCCAAAGGATTTATTAAAACACAGAAAACCAAGACATACACAGAGTACAAAGTAAAGGGAACCGGGTCGGTTACACTCTTTGTCGAGCCTCCTACACATCCTCCCGAGGACCGGACAGGTGACTACACACAGGGGCTCAGCCTCCAGCTCCGGCTGCCTGGCTGGGACCGTCCCGACTCGCCCCAGCGCCCCGGCCCCTTCACCAGCTGGGGGCTCTACCAGGCAAGGGGCCGGCCCCTCTCAGCTGGGCCAGATGCCAGCCTGGGTGCAGGCGTCTGCTCCCTCGACCTCCCACGCACCGACGCCCAGGCAGGGGCGTGGGCCCCTCCCCTCAACCCCAGGCACAGAGGAGCCATGGGAGGCTCAGGCTCCCAGCTCAGTATCAGGGGTTCAGGACACACACACACCCAACGGGCCCTTTCTGGGTTATCGCACCTAAAAAAATACTTTGTTTAAAAAAAATCTGAAAACTAAGAAAAAAATCCCAAAACACAAGCCAATGACTTTGGGCTGATGCACCACAACTGTAAACTTCCAGAAATATAAAACGGGGCGAGAGCCAGCGTCCTCGACAGAGATAGTGGTCGGCACAGGTCAGCTGCAGGTACGGAGGGGGCACCCTGGACCGTGGCCGGGCCAAGACCTCAGCCCCCCGCCTCCCAGCTAAGCTCCTTCCTGCCACCCCACTCTGGGCACACTCCGGAGGTCCCCGAGCCTACCCTCTACACAATCCCCTCAGGCCCTCAGCATTCCTGGGACCCAACACCTGGCAGCAAGGGCTACAGGTGTCCCTGGGGCAAGACTCAGCCAGCCCCTGACCTGGCCCAGGGAGTCCCCAGAGCACCCTGGGAAGGGACGCCCAACCAGCAGGAGGGCAGGTGGCTGCACGGGTCGTGGTACCAGCAGAACAGGACCATGGTCATCACTTGCAGAAAACAAAGGAGCTTCTGAAGGCGGCTTGCAGGGAGGGCCCCCTTGCACAGGGGGTCTCAGGATGTGCTTCCATGGTGGGCGTGTGCAAGGGGACCCCCGGACACAGTCAGTCCAGCCCAAACTCCCCTGGTCACCCAGGAGCCCAGCCAGCTACGCCTTCCGAGACTGTGGCCCCAAGATGGATCAACAGAAAGCCTACTCAGCACTGGTCTAAATGATAGGGTGGCTGGAAACGGAAGCGCGGGCACTTTCGGCTTCCGCTTGCACAGGATGACTCTCCTGCCCGCGGCAAAAACCAAACCCAGCCTGAAGATGCCGAGGACCGTGATGGCCAACGCCCCCTCCCCACCACTACGACTTTCGGCAGGAAATAACTTGATAAACCAAGAAGAAAACATTCCTAAGATCCTTTTTCCTCTCCAAAACCAGTCAGCCAGAAACCCACTCCCCAGCTGTCCGCAGCCCCCCTCCCAGGCCTCCCAGGTGCTGGTCTTGGAGAGCTGAGCCCTTCCTGGACCAGGCAGTGCCGGGGCCCAGGCCATCCGTGGGCGCCTGGCTCTGGCTGGTAGAGGAAAAGGGCAGAGGCCTGGGAAGGAGCAAAAACAGAAGGGCAGAGGGAAGCTTGCTGGGGAGCAAGGGCTGGCAGGGGAAGGACCCCCTGCCCTTGGAGTGAGGCAGTGGGGACAACACAGACCCCCGTCCTCTACCATGTGCCCCCTGACCTGACATTCAGGACGCATCCACTGTGTTCCCCACCAGGCCAGCCAGTCTGGCAGGCTGCCTGCCTGCTTGAGAGGGCGGAGTCACAGGGCCCCGTGTCGGGGGCTCCTGGCGGTCACGCTGCCCATGACCTGAGCCGGAACCTCTGCGGGGGGGACGGGTCAGAGGACCACGTGTGTACACATGGCGCTGGACAAACCATAGGGGACAGGAATGACCCCACCCTTCCGGGAGGCGGGGTCAGCGGCTGTCACGTGTGTCCTGGACATCTGTGCCCCCACCCCCAATCCTCCACCCGCAGTGCCAGGGTTGGCCAGCCTGGAGATGGCAGGGGCCTTGGGGGTCCAGCCCTCTAGGGGTTCAGGGAGAGCCATTTACAGTTGAGGACATCTGGGCTCTGGGAGGGCTGGCCAGTGGCCCTGTGTCCCCAAGACATCCCCAAATCCTCGCCCCAGTCCTGGCCAGGGAACAGAACCCCCCTGGTGCCTCCACGCCCAGGTCCAGCTTGTCTCTCTCAGACGGGATTCTGCACCCAGGGCTCCACGCCAGGAAGGCCCCTCCCTGCTCAAGGCTCGGAATTCCCTTCCAGGCTGGGCCACAGGGAACATGAGACACAGACAGGCCCAGGCCCTGGCCCCGTCCCTCCCTTCCTCCAAACTGGGGCCATCACAGCGCACCACCAGCTGCCTGAAGGAGGGTCAGGATTCCAGTGGGGCGTTACTGGCAGGAAACAAGGCAGGAAGCTGGGGGTGCTCCAGCTGGGAAGACTGCAGAGGCCACTGGGGCCAGTCCCCTGCCTCCAAGCTTTCCCCAAGCCTTCCGAGAACACAGCGAGGGCAGTCGTGGCCCACCCCAGATGGCAAATGCCCAGATCAAGGCCTCTCCAGGGACAAGGAGAGAGGGAGGGATAAGTCCAGGCTCCAGCGTGTGGCCTGGTTTCTCCACATCTGCGACAAGGAGATGGCACGGGGAGTGTGTGTGTACCTGGAGGCGGGGCTGACCGGCCTCCCAGGGCACAGGGCAGGACCAGGGGCTCCTGGGCCCCCCTCAGCGCTGCTGTGACCCTCCCCGCTGGAACGCTAGCCACACCCCGCTAGAGGGAGGGCACGCCCCTTCCCATGGAGGCCCGAGACAAAGGCTCCGGCAGCCCCCAGGCCAACACCTGCAGGCTCTGCCCTCCCCTTCCCTCCGGGGAACAAGTGACCGGCCACTCAGGGCAGGGGCCACAGACCCTCCGCTGGTGACGACAGAGTCCAGGGCCTGTGAGACAGGCTGGGCCAGGGACAGACACCTGTCCCACGGAGACAGCACATACTTGGTGGTCTCCAGCCTTGCAGGAAGCAGCCTGGCCTGACCTGGGCGTCAGCCAGGTCTCTAGCCTCGGGCCGGCCAGTTCCCCAGTCCTGACCCACCTGGCACCGGGGGGCCTCACGGGCAAGGGGCTGGAGCACGGTGCAGACGGGATTGGGGGATGGGGGCAGACTGAGGGCACCCAGAGCGGGCAGCTCGCCCTCCTCAGCCGGGCCGAGTCCGTGGGCGGCCTCTGGGCTCCCAGGAGCTTCCCTTCAGGTCTGGAACCCGTCGGCAGAGAGAGACATATGTGCTGCAAGTCAGAGTCCTCCACACGTCACTCAACTTTTATCAAGACAAACTTGTTCAAGTCTTCAACAGGAAAGTGCGAAAGATGTACAAAGAAACGAAATCTCCTCTAGGGAGCCATCCTGGCAGAGGTGGCCGAGGGGTGCGTCCCGGGTGGCGCTTCTGGGCTCAGGCGGCCTTGTCCCCACGAGGTGGCATTTCTCCGTTTCCCTTTCTGTCCTCGGGTGGCATGGCTCTAGAAAGGTGGCAGCTTTTCTCTCCTGCGGGGGTCGGGCAGGGGGCCCGGCAGGCGCGGCTGCAAGAGGCAGATCACGGGTCATACAGCTGGGTGCTCGGGTCCCCACGGGGGTGGCACCCAACACCCTAGACCACCCACTACGACCTGTCATGGCCAACTGACAGCAGGGGGTCCCCCAGCCCAGACCTCCCAGCCTCGGGCCACGACCACACTGGGGAGTGGAGGCGGCGGGGCCCCAAGGAGCAGCCTGTCCGGAACAGCCCCGCCCCCGAGCCTCCGCACCGAAGCAGAGGTTCTGATGGGACACACAGCTTAGCGGGCGCTGTCAGCGGGGCAGAGGAGGCCACAGCGGACTGGTGGTTTCTCAGGACTAAAACCCTCTCCCAGCCGGTAACACTGAGCTGCACCCACGCTGAGCCACCCTCCTGGTCCTGGGCAGGGGTTGGGGGGAGGTGACGTCCCAGGGCGTCCACCACCCGGCAGGAAAGCGCAGGCAGAACAGTGGAGTCAGGGTTCCAGGCTGGGGGCACCGGCCCCTGACTCACCGCCGGGGTCACGCACGCACACCAACACACCGGCGCACAGACGCACGCGTGTACACAGAGGAGCACGCCCACGTGCACCCACCCTGCCATGTGCTGCCCCCCCAGGCTCCCGGGGAAGCGTCTGGAAGCCTAGGAAGACACACCGGCCCCAAGACGGTCCCCGAGCGTGGAGGGGCGAGGCCCCCGGGCCCCAGGGCCGTGAAGAAGCACAGGGACCAGGGCCCGTACTGGCCTGGCCTGACTCGCCAAGCCAAGGAGGGACAAGGGATGGCGCAGCGCCCACGAGCGGCCTCACCTCCACTGGAAACGAGCCCGGCAGCAGAGGGAAATCTCGGGGACGGCTAGATATCTGTGGCAAAGAGAGGAAAGCTCGGCTTGCCTGGGGAGGCGGGGGGGCCGGCTGGGGCCCCGCGGGCGCCCCTGCCCATGCCGCCCGGAAGCAGACGGGCACCTACCGGTCACATAGGGCCCCAGGGGCATCTGGTTGTAGTTGACAATCCCTCCCGGTCCAGGGCCCCGGAAGTTGGGCCCAAAGTTGTTGCTGTACATCTGGGAAGAGCCGAAAGCGCCCTGGAGGCAAGGACTCAGGTTTAAAGGTCCAAGTCCCGCGCCGGCCCGAGCCCCCACCCAGGGCGCCCAGGACGTGCGTGGGGGGCTGGGGCCGGGGCGCAGGCCGGCCCTGACCTGCTGAATGGTGGGGTCCCCGGCTCGGTTGGTCAGGCGGCTCAGGATGCTGCGCTCTGACATCTGGAGACGGGCAGCCACCGGGGGGATGCGGGACAGCATGGAGGGCAGGCGCGTCACATCCGCCTTCATGTCGCTCAGCAGCTCCTCCAGCTGGTTCAGGACTGGGGAGGGAAGGGGAGGCGCGGGGCGGGGCACCCAGGCGGGTACTTAGCTACCAGGCTGTGTCGCTGTTACTGCACCCGCGCAGCAGACACCAGGGGGCGCCCTTCACCCGGCCCTCCCAGCCAGCCAAGCAGCGCCCCGCCGGCTGCTGGACAAGAGCCCGGTTTCCCAACAGCTTCTCCCAGCCCGAGGGCTGCAGAGATGACAGCCAGGAACCCCGACGCAACGCTGGGCTTCCCTCTGGGCCCTCAGCCAGCCTCCTGGCTCCCGGGGAGGCCTGCAGCGCTGGCCACCGCAGGGGACCGGATCCTCGCCCAAGACAGAGCAGCCTCAGGAAACTTCTCCCAGGCAGCGGCGGGGCCGCAGAGTCCAGGGACCCTCACGTGAGCTTGGCTCACCCCCTCCCCCTAACCAGCCTGGGAACTTCCTCAGGATTTGGAGCACGAGGGTCAAAGATGTGAATCCCGGGAGACCCTGAGCAACTATTTCACCTCCCCCAGCACCGACGTGAAAACGGGATGAGAAACCTCACCACTTAAAGATATTACAAGAATTAAAGAAAGAACGTATTTAAAGCATGTTGTCCTAAGTCGGGAGACTGGGAATGACACATACACACGACTACATAAAAAACAGATAACTAACAAGGACCTACTGTACAGCACAGGGAACTCTTCTCTATACTCTATAATGACCTGTATGGGAAAAGGATCTAAAAGAGAGCGGACATGTGCATATGGATAACTGATTCACTTTGCTGTACACCTCAAACTAACACAACATTGTAAACCAACTATACTCCAATAAAAAAAATTTTTTTTTAATTTTAAAAAGGTCCTCTTCTCTTCCACTAAAATAAATAGATAAATCAATAAATAAACCATATTGTCAAGGCTCGATAAACGAGCTTGTACAACTTAATAGTCTTCTACGTCACCTACCCCCCGCCCAGGGCCTGCACGGCGCTGACCTTCCGAAAAAGGCTAGAAGAGCAAGGGCCTCGCTTTCCCCACAGGTAAGAGCAGAGGCTGGATGACAGCCTGTCCCATCTGATGTCCTGTCCCCAGCCCCACGCCCCCACTTGGGGGGCAGGAGCCGCTGGGCAGGAGCCAGGTAGGCGGGCCCCCCTCCCGGGAGCGGCCTCGCTCACCCTTGTGCAGGACGGCATTGGCAGGCTTGTTCCCGGCGAGGGACTCCTTGGACAGGTGCTGGTGGCTCTCGGCAAGGCACTCCACCTCGGCCAGGCGGGCATTGAGGGCCATGGCGGGGTGGTTGGGGTCCTGGGTCATGTTGAGGTACGCGGCCCTCCGGAGTTGCTCCTCGATGACCAGCGCCTGCTCCAGCAGCTGAGGGGGTGGGGGGAGGGGAGGGACTGAGCCCTGGCCTGGCCCCCTCCGCCAGCACCCACCCCCGCATGCCAAGGCTCTGACGGAAAGCAGGGAAGAAGGACACACCCCCTCACCGGCTGTCCACCCTCTGGGCCACTCCTTAGAGCCTGCCCCAAGCTGAGTTCTCTACACCCATCACCCAGGGCAGGGACACTCGCCCAGTGGGGCCTGGCCCAGAGCAAGGACCCAGCACCTGTTTGTTGATGGACTAAATGACTCCCTTTCCTGGACAGTCTGGCCAGCATCCGGATATACAGGGTGGGGGGCTGCTGCTTGCTCATTTCTTTGCCCCAGACCTTCCTGTAACCTGCCCTCTGGCAGCACCCCGCCCCCAGCCTCTGGCCCTGCCAAGGACTGACCTTGAACCTGCGCGCCAGGAACTTGTTCTTCATCTCCAGGTAGTTGCCCTTGTGGATCTCGGACTTGAAGGGCTCGTTGAGGATCATGTATCTCGGGTCGTTCTGGATGTCCTGCCAACGGGCATAGCCGTGCCTGGGTGGGGCACCGTTAAGGGCAAACCTGGCCATGGGGTGGGGGGCGGGAGACCAGCCTGGGGTTTGGCGCCCCGGCTTTGTGCTCTCCAAAGAGTCATTAACCTTGGCTGCAAGATAAGCACGTGGACGAGGATGACTTGACAATCAGTTGCCACTGACAGGGGCCCCCAGGAGGCCAATCGTGGCACCGAGGCTTCATCAGATAAACTCCTTCATCCCCAAAACCCAGAGGATGGAAACATCTGAGTCCTGACCCCCAGCACCTGTGGCTGTGACCCTATTTGGAAATAGGGTATTTCCAGGTGTAATCAGATTAAGAAGGGGTCATCCCGGGAGAGAGTGGACACTAATCCAGTGACTGATGTCCTTGTAAGAGGAGGAAATTTGGACACAGGACACCCAGGTAAGAAGGCCATGTGAGTGACAACAGAGGCAGAGACTGGAATGGTGCAGCTGTAAGCCCAGGGACGCCAAGGACTGACAGCCGCCACCAGGAGCTGGGGACAGACCAGGAAGGGGCCTCCGCCAGAGCCTTCAGAGGGAACCAAGAAACACAACGCAGTTTTCTTGCCCAAAGTCCCACAGTCCGTGAGGGGCAGAGTCAGGATTCAAACCCAGGCAGGCTGGCTGCAAGCATCTTAACCTCCACGACTGGGTCCGCAGGCCAGATCCGGCCCACAGCCTGTTTTTGTAAATAAAGTTTTATTGGAACACGGCCACACCTGTTGGTTAACGTACTGTGGCTACTTCTGCTACCGTGGCAGACTGGCGGAGTCCTCTGCAAAGCCTGAAATAGCCCCTCCCTGGCCCCTCCCAGGAAAGGTCTGCCGACCCCCGATCTACAGCTCTCCACCTCTCGTTATAATAACCAGCCCCACTCCAGGCCGTCACGAAGGCCGGCTTTGCTGGGCGGCTCCCCCCGGGAGCTGTGTGGTCCTCTCCTCGTCTCTGGGAGGTCTGTACTCAATGTCGCCTTCTCTGACCTTCCCACATTACAGGCAACCCCCACCCACAAAGCTCCCTTTGCCCATCCTCCCTTTATCATGTTCCTTGAACCTCACTTTGCTAACTTATGCTGTTCGCCATCTACCCCCAGTAGGATGTGAGCTCCGGGTAGACTGAGATTTGGGGCTGTTTTGTTCATGGCTGCATCCTCCGTGCCTGACACATGACAGGTGATCAGTAAAGATGGAATTGAAGAATGAATGAATGAATGAAAGCCTTCCTGAATGGTGAAGCACCCTTCAGGTGTCATCAGTGGGAGGAGGTGAGGTCTGTATCAGGTAGGAATTAGGAGCATTGGTTGTGGAGTCAGATGGAAGGGCTGTGTGTCCCTGAGCAAGTCACTTGGCCTCTCTGAGCACCCGTTTCCTCCTCTGTGTAACGGGGATCGTAGTAGTGACCCTTTGGCAAGGCTGCTGTGACGATGGAGTATTGAGTATAAAGGGACAAGCTCCCGTTATGATCACGGTCACTGTCATCGTCACCAGGAAAGGGTCCCTGGCACCTGGTTAGGAGCACCAGCCCCTGACTCCTCACCCCACAAGCCCCACATGCCTCCCTGAGGTCCACAGATGAACAGACCACAGTCCTGCCCAGCCCGGCTTGGCCAAGGATACGTCACGATGCCCGCCAGCAGCCAGTAGTCATGGCGCCGGTGCCAGATGTCGTAGATTTTCCCCGAGGACACAGCAGCACGTTCCTCGTTCTGCCACAGTGTGTGTAGCTCTGGGAAGCCAGCCAAGGGAAGCAGAATGAGGTGCCCCCCAGCCCCCACAGAGGTGGGCCTAGGAAAGCCTCTACCATCTCCCCACCCCGAGAGGTTCAGTGTTCCAGTGTTACTAGGAAAGGTTATACTGCGGACTTTTGTCAACCATTCACACGTTAGTATAATATAGCCATCTGCCCAGACTCCTGGAATCCACCATCAGGAAGCCTGCGACACAAACAGGCACAGCTCTCTGCCCACGGCCCCACCCCAGTACCTGTGAAGCCCCCGTCTGCAATGTTGAACATGAACTTGAACTTCCCGATCTTGTCCTCCCTCTTCCCCTCCTCATCTTCCTCTTTGTCACCATTTTGCTGTGTTTCAATGGGCTCCTTCTCCTCGGCTTTGGTGTCATCTGTGGGAGGACAGACCCACCTTCATCTATCCATCCCAAAGGCAGTGCCCAGGGGCCGCTTTCCCCCAAGCACTGGGGACCCAAAGGCAAGCGGGAATCACATCTCCCCACCCGCAAGGGGCTCACTGCCCAAAGGGATTTGAAACAGACAAGCCAGCAGCCCCCTCTCTCCATCCTGAGCAGGGAGGGCTGCTCCAAGCCTGAGTGTCCCTCCACCAAGTCAGGACCACCTGGGGACGGGGGGGGATGTGGGGGACTGTGAAAATGCAGCTTATGTTGAAGGAGGGCAGTGCCGCCTTGGGGCTCTGATCTGGGGACGACTGTTCCAGAACATTCCAGCACTTAGAAGGATACAGGCTGCCAGCTAAACCCCAAATGCTCTAGGCCAAACTCTATGATCAGCTCTCCTTCCTCCTGGCGGTGGCCGGGGCCACAGGAGGGGTCAGGAGAGAGGAGGTGGAGGGTCTGTCCCCTGAGGGGCTGTTGAGTCCAGGCTCCCACCCAGCAGCTCTGATCAGGGCCTGGGGCCAAGGGGACCAAGGGACACAGGACAGAGCACATGCAAGAGCCCCAAACCTGGCCTGAAATCACTGCCATCGCCTCTGCTGTGAGTCAAGCTCAGCTCCAACTTGTCCAGAATCTTCTCCTTCTCAGCAAGCACTTCTTCTGCAAGACAAAGTGTGTTCACAGGGTGGGTAGGGGTCCAGAAGGGCAGAGGAGACTCCGGGCTGGTGGCTTCCCAACACTGCTTCAGCCATGCACGGAATCCTCTCCATCATCTTACTCAGAAGTCCAGCAGGTGCCACCAGGGAGGGCTCTCTGGGAGGCAGGGTGGGGGCGGGACCTCACCCCACCCGCCCATCCCAGCAGCACCCTCCCCCCAAACTTCTCAAGGCACAGTCTCCGAACCCTCCCTACCACAATGACAACCAGAGGACTCAAAGTCCTGGCAACACGTCAGGCCTTCGTTAACACAAAACCCCTCTTACAGACACCCAGAAATGTCAGGCAGTATCTATCACATGATAAAAACACAGGGTGCGCTCACAAGAAGAAAAGGGAATTGCCAGGTGCCGTAAGTGAATGGAAACTCAAAGCGCGAGAAGCATATGCTGGGGGCCTGGGCAGAGGGTGACTGGACACCAGGAAGAGGCCCGGGGGCTCCAGCTGGGTCTCAACGCCAGACAGGAAGGATGAGGCCGCAAGCCCCAGAGATGCAGAGAACTGGAATTAAACCAGTGAACCGACACCCTCCAGCTGCTGTGCTCTCTGCAAAAGAGGGAAAGTTCCATCTGCCAGCTCACGGCCAAGCTGAGGAAGCCTGGCTCCCACATGGAATCTAGGGGGCAGAAAGCCCCCAGTGAGGGTCCAAACCCAACACCAAGGCATGCAGGCCGTGGAATCTGAACTGTGCCATAAAGACTGGGCCCAGGCCAGCCAAGTCACTAGCGAGACCACTAGGCCCTGGGCTTCATGGAAACAGAAGGGGAGACATTTCCTGCTACCCAGGAATGACATGGGTTCTCATGGATAAAACAATCTCTGATGAAGATGCACCCAAATGAAACTCAGAAAACGATACCCACAGCCAGACAGATAAAAAAGGAAGAGAATCCATAAGAAAAGACAAATCAAAAAAAAAAAAGGAAGTAGAAAAGGCCAGATAAAACTTCTAGAAACGCAACACATAATCGCTAACATTTTAGACATCTCCTTGCAGATTTCTAAGACGTCCTCATGACCTCCTGGCCCTGGAGAACAAGCCTTGTACATGGTCGTCAGGACTGTGAATGTGAGGGATTCTACTCCCCTGAGAAGGTCATGCGATGAGGCACAGGTGATCTTCAAAGAGGGAGATTATCCAGGTGGGCCTGACCTCATCACACCAGCCCTTTAAAAGCAGAGTTTTCTCTGAATGGTCACAGAAAAGGATGTCAGAGATCTGAAGCCTGAGGGGGACTGGCGCACCGTTGCTGGCTTGAAGATGGAGTAAGCCCCGTGGCAAGCAACGTGGGCAGCTTCTAGGTGCTAAGAATGGCCCCCCAGCTGAGAGCCAGCAAAGGAGGCCTCAGTCCTCCAGCCCCAAGGAGCTGAAGTCGGCCAACAGCAAGAAGGAGCTTGGAAGCAGATTTTCCCCCAAGCCTTCAGATGAGAACTCGGCTCAGCCAATGCCTTGACCTCAGTCTTGCAAGCCCCTTGGCAGGGAACCCCGCCACACCACCCCACACTTCTGACCCAGGCAACTGTGAGCCAATACACGGGTGTTGCTTCATGCTGCTAAATTGGTAATCATTTGTTTTGCAACCATAGAAAATAATACAAATGAACAGCTGTACCAAAGAAAGCAGGAACTGAAGCTAGATCTGAGGATGACTCAAAAAGCCTTGCAGAGAAACAGGAAACAAAAAAGTAAAAGATGTGAAAGACACGTCGCCTCCCTCTTTCACAAACCTTGTCCCTGCTTTTCTTCATTGCATTTGGAGTCTGTTATTGAACAAGACCTACTTGTGCTTATTGCTGATCACCTGGGTCCCCCAGTAGAATACAAATTCCAGGTGAAGGCTCTGGCTTTGGTTCACTGTCTGTGTCCCCAGAGCCTAGGACAGCCCCCAACACACAGCAGGCCTTCAGTATGTATTGGTTGGGTGAATGGATGAATTGATGAGTAAGAGCAATGCCAGGAGAGAATAAACATAATGGGAGGAAAGATAACGTTCAGCGAAGGAGTGACTGAGAATCTGCTGATAACCGACAGAAGACACAACACTCAGCTTTAAGAATCACAGTCAGTAAGAAAAAAAAAAAAAAGAAAGAAAGAATCACAGTCAGTCATAAGCAGGATAAATAAAAATTTCATTGTTGTGAAATTGCACATGACCAAAGACGGAGTATCTTACAAATGGTCTTTCCGTGTTAGGAAAGACAGAAAAGGCAGGTTTCCTACAAAGGAGCAGCAATTACCCTGAGAGCAGCCTTCTCAGCACAACAGAAGCCAGAATACAAAAGAAATAACATCTTCAAGTGCTGAGGGAAAACCCCTATCCCACCTCGAATTCTGCTATTATTCGAGAAAAATACAATAAGGTGTAAAGGAAAAATAACACATAATGAGAGAATTTGCCATCCACAGAAATTTGCTGAAAGCACCATTGAAAGGTGTATTTTGGGAAGGAGGACACTGAACAAAGCAACGATGAACAAACAAGCAAACACAAAACTTTTAGAAAGAAGCAACAGCACATGGAAGAGGAAAAGGGAGTGCGTCAGAGCTAAAGTTGCCTACAGTCCTTATAGCATTCAGGAGGTGACATGTTAAAAATTTAAGAGTACAAGATAGAATTGACTGTAAACCTTCCAAATAAGTTGACGGGAAAAGGGGAAAATAGAAAATGTGATCAATCCAAGAGATGTCAGGAGAAAAAAAGAAGAAAAGGCAAGGGTGATATAAAGCACAAAATAGTAGTAGAAATTCATCCAAATACCTAGCTATTACAATAAATGTAACAAGATTAAATTTGCCAGCTAAAAGGTAGAGATTCTATGATTAGATTTAAAACAACAAATCACACCATATACTGTTTACAAAAGATATACCTAAAACTTAATTATAGATAGATTAAAAATTAAGAAATGGAAGAAAATACTTGCAAATCACCACATCTGATATGAAACATGTGTTATAAAGAACTCATAACTCAATAATAAAAAGACAAATAACCCAATTAAAAAATGGACAAAAGGGGGCTTCCCTGCCAATGCCGGGGACGCGGGTTCGTGCCCCGGTCCGGGAGGATCCCACATGCCACAGAGCAGCTAGGCCCGTGAGCATGGCCACTGAACCTGCGTGTCCAGAGCATGTGCTCCACAACAGGAGAGGCCACAACAGTGAGAGGACCGCGTACCGCAAAAAAAAAAAAAAAAAAAAAAAAATGGACAAAAGGATCTGAAAACACATTTCTCCAGCAAAAATGTACAAATGGCCAATAACACTTGAAAAGATACTCAACATCTTTACACAGAAGGGAAATACAAATCAAAACCACTTGAGCTATGACTCTTCACCCACTACGATGGCTATAATCAAAAAGTGAGATAATAACAAGTGTTGGCCAGGATGTGGAGAAATTGGAAAACTATACACTGCTGGTGGGAATGTAAAGTGGTGCAGCCACTGTAGCAAACAATCTGGCAGTTCCTCAATATATTAGAGTTACCATACAATCCAGCAATTCCACTCCTTTGTATATACCCAAGAGAACTGAAATCTATGTCCACACAAATACCTATATACAAATGTTCAGAGCAGCATTATTCATAATAGCCAAAAGGCAAAATAACCCAACTGATGTTGGGTTAGTCCATCAACTAATGAATGGGAAAATAAAATATGGTCTATCCACAGTGTAGAATGTTATTCAGCAAAAAGGAACCAAGTTCCAATACATGGTACAAAACTGATGAACCTTGAAAACACTGTGCTTAGTGAAAGAAGTCACACATAAAAAGGCATATATTTTATGATTCCATTTATAGGAAATGTCCAGAGCAGGCAAATCCAAAGAGACAGAAAGTAAATTAGTGATTGCCACAGGCTGTGGGGACGAGAAAATGGGCTAACGGGCATAGGGTTTTCTGGAATGATGAAAATGTTCTACAATTAATTGTGCTGATGACTCTACAACACTGTGAATATATAAAAACTACTGAATGATATACTTTAAGTGGGTAAACTGTGTGGAATGTGAATTATATCACAATAAAGTTTTTATTTATACTTATAAGTAAAAGGATAGGAAAAAATACACCAAGTATGGGAATTCCCTGGTGGTTCAGGGGTTAGGACTCTGCGCTTCCACTGCAGGGGGCCCAGGTTCAATCCCTGGTCAGGGAACTAAGATCCCACATGCTGCACAGCATGGCGAAAAAGAAAGAAAAAAATAATAATACACCAAGTGTATACTGAACAAAAATAAGCTCAATCCAAATCAGCCTAAATGAACCTTAAAGCAAAAAGGATCAGGAGGGATGAGAAGGTTATTACATAATAAACAGAAACACTTCACCAGAAAATTATAAAAAATCTGAACCAATATGCACCTAACAACCCAATCCCAAACTATACGAAACAAAATCTGGCCTTACGAGAACAAAGAATAACCCACACTCACAGTGAGAGATTTTAACACAAGTCTCTCAGACGTGACTGATCAAAGCAAACCAAAAATAAGTAAGGATATAAAAAAATCTGAACAACATAATGATCTAATGCATATATTTAGAACCTTACACCCAGCAATGAAAGGACAAACATTCTTTTCAAGCACACATAAGCATTTACAAGATCTGACCACATTAAACCAGAAAGCAGGTTTCAACAGTATCATATAAAAACAATATTATACAGACTCATGTGTTCAGACCACGAGGCCACTGATTCAGAAATAACTAATAAAAAGATGTAGCCCGGGTTTCCCTGGTGGCGCAATGGTGAAGAATCCGCCTGCCAATGCAGGGGACATGGGTTCGAGCCCTGGTCTGGGAAGATCCCACATGCCGCCGAGCAACAAAGCCCGTGCGCCACAACTACTGAGCCCGCGAGCCACAACTACTGAAGCCCGCGCACCCTAGAGCCCATGCTCCGCAACAAGAGAAGCCACCGCAATGAGAAGCCCACGCACTGCAACGAAGAGCAGCCCCCGCTCGTCGCAACTAGAGAAAACCCGCACGCAGCAACGACGACTCAATGCAGCCAAAATTAAATAAATAAAATTATTTTAAAAAAAAGATGTAGCCCAATAACTCCCAAACTGTACAACAGGAAAAGTTAAAACCCACGTGTAGAGAACTGAGCCCCTGGCTCTCCCCTCACCCTGGGACCTATGGTGCTGGGACAGAGCGATGCACAGTCCGCCACCCGGCCAGGGAGAGACGGGGTAGAGCGTGGCCTGGCTGCCTTCTCTGGCCCAGGCCTGACACTGCATCAGGGTGGAAGCCCGCACCTTTCAGCAGCTGCTCTGGGGAGGGCTGGGCCTTCTCCATCTCCTCCGGTCGATCCTCTCGGGCCCTCTCCTTGCCATCCGAGCTCTCGTGCTTGTCCTCACCCTCCGCTCTGTCCAGGGCAGTTGGCAGGGCCTAGGGAGGACAGACTCGGGAGTTGCAGGGCCTGGAGCCTCAACAGGAGTGGAGGCAGGGAAGGCGTGCTGGGCTCGGAATGCACTCTCCCGGCTCCCACTGCGTGCTCCCAACCCGCTCCCCAGACACAGAGGCTCGAACTTGGAACCAGGAGGCCCGAGTGACAGCTGCCTGGGCAAGGCCTGAGAAGGTCCCCAGAGCCACCCCCATCCCACAGGGGCCCAGACACCTGCATCTTCCGTACCTGGATTTCTGGGGGCTTCTTTGGCTTCTGCGCCCCCAGCTCCTTCTCTTCCAAGTAGCCCAGCTGGGCTTCCATTTTGTCTGAAAGATCAAGGGAGACGGGGTGAGACAGGTGAGCTGGGGCAGGGAGGGGGAGAAGGGCAGAAAATGGGGCATCAGAGAGGATCCTGGGCCCGGCACCTGCAGAAGGACAGGTGAACCAGGTCAGCGAGAGCACCCAGGCCAGGCCTGCAATGTGAGGAGCCTTGGAGGACCCTGGGCCCAGTGAGGCCAAAGCCAGGGGCCGACAGGACGGAGCTACATGCGGGGGGCGGGGGGGGGCGGGGTGCCTCCCATCTGGAAGCCGGGAAGCGAGGTAGGTGGCGGCCCAGCCTAGGAGCCAGGACGGCTGGGTGTGGTCCCGGCCTTCAGGCTGCTTGACTGGCCACGTGCCTCCCCCACGCTGAGTCAGTTCTTGATCCTGCAAAGGGCCAGTGACCCACGTGCTCTGAGTAGCCCTGGGCGGTGGTCACTACCTCGCAGGGTAAGGGACTTGCCCACAGGCACACTGGGCCAGGAAGTAAACTAGGCATGTCTAGTAAACTAGAGGGCACTTGTGCCCAGAAGCAGGATGTCCTCAGAGGCACTGAGCCTCTCGGGGCCTCACCTGTCACCTGGGATAGGCAGGACGCCCCCAGCCTGAGGGGTCTGACTGAGGGAAGAAGATGCTTTGCCCAGATAAACACAGGAATCACCAAAAAGGCAAATAACCCATTAAAGAAGGACAAAGGATCTGAAATGACATTTCTCCAAAGAAGACGCACAAATGGCCCAGAAGCACATGAAACGATTCTCAACATCTTCAGCCATCAAAGATGCAAATCAAAAGAGAAATGCAAATCAAAACCACAACGAGGGGCTTCCCTGGTGGCGCAGTGGTTAAGAATCCGCCTGCCAATGCAGGGGACACGGGTTCGAGCCCTGGTCCGGGAAGATTCCACATGCCGCAGAGCCACTAAGCCCGTGTGCCACAACTACTGAGCCCACGTGCCACAACTACTGAAGCCCGTGCATCTAGAGCCCGTGCTCTGCAACAAGAGAAGCCACCGCAATGGGAAGCCCGCGCACCGCAACAAACAGCAGCCCCCTCTCTTCACAACTAGAGAAAGCCCACGCGCAGCAACGAAGACCCAAAGCAGCCAAAAATAAATAAATAATTTATTAAAAAAAAAAAACCCACAACGAAACGCCCCTTCACACCCACTAGGATGGCTGTAAGCAAAAAGTCAGATAAGTGCTGGTGAGGATGTAGAGAAACTGGAACCTCACACGTGGCTGGTGGGAATGAAAAATGGTGTGATCGCTGTGAAAAAGCCTGGCAGTTCCTCAAAATGTTATACCACGTGACCCGGTGATTCCATTGCTAGCTATACGCCCAAGAGGAATGAAGACACTTGTTTTCAGTTGAACACAAAAGTTCAAAGCAATGTTACTCACAATATTATCCACAATAGCCAAAAGGTAGAAACACCCCAAAATCCATCCGCTGATGAGTGGATACACAAAACGTGGTGGATTCCAAACAATGGAACCGTATTCGGCCACAGAAAGGACTGAAGTGCTGATACCCGACAACATGGATGAACTTGGAAAATATTACGCTAGTGAAAGAAGCCGGGCACAAAAGGCCACACAGTGTATAATCTCATTTACGTGAAATGCCAGAACAGGCAAACCCGTAGAGACGGAAAGTAGATTAGTGGTTGCCGAGGAAGATACGAGGAGGAGGAATGTGGAGTCACTGCTAATGAGTATGTTTCTCTTTGGGGTGATGAGAACATTCTGGAATTAGAGGCAATCATTGCACAATCCTATGAATCTACCAGAAACGACCGGATAATACAGTTTTAAATAAAGATGGAACACGGTGGTGTGTGAACTACATCTCAAAGCTGTCATTAAAAGGAAGATCTCTCAGGGGAGTGACACTTCTGCAACCAGAAGCTTTGGGCGGGGAGGGAGGCCAGCCCTTGTGGGATGTGGGGAGGACGTGGGGTCTCGCCACCTCCCGTGACCCAGGTGCCCTTCCCTGCTCGACAGAGCCCAGACCTGGCAGGCCCAGCGGGGCAGGCAGAAGGTGGGCAGGGCTGGCGGGCACTGGTGTGTTGGGATCCGAGGAGATGACCTCGCCTGGCTTCTTGCCCTCAGGCCCCTCAGGGAGCAAATCCGGGGTGCTGTACTTCCCATTGACGTGCTCAAACTCCTGAACCTGGGGCAGGTGGGAGGGAAGCAGGGAGGGAGATGGTCGCAGCTCAGAACCCAGGGCCTCAGGGTGGCCCGTGGGACTGGGGGCGTGCCAGGCTTGGGGTGAGGCAGAGGTGCCGCCTCCACCCGAGGCTGGCCAAGCCACATGTCCTTCTGACTGCAAAACCCCCTGCCAGCCCCTACCCCCAGCCCGTCCCCACCTGCCAACCCGGCCTCCAGTCCCCACCCAGAGAGGCATCGTGGGTCCATGTCTCTAGTCTGACTCAGACCCTGGACAGCCAGGCACTTGCCCTCTGCCCGCTGACCCCCCAGGGGCACACCTGGGCCGTGGTCGGCCACCAGGAAAAGCCCAGCAAAGGCTACTCACCCACCTTCTTCCTAACTAGTGACATGACCCCGATGCGCGTGAGCACGTGCTGCCTGGAGAGGCCCTCGCGGGGCACGCCGTCTGCGAAGGTCTCCGCGCCGTCAGCCCCCGGCTCACACAGGTGCCGCATGAAGAGGGACACATAGGCTCTGGGGTGGGGGGGACTGGAGCTCAGGGAGTGGGGGGCCGGCAGGACCCTCTGAGAGGGCTGGCAGGACCCCCGGGGGACATCCTGGCTGGAATCATCACCCGTCGCCTGCCTCCCAACCAGGCCTGGCTGGGTCAGGCCCCAGGGAAGGACAGAAGAGGGCCCCCGGGCAGGGGACCCTCCTGGGACAGCCCTCGCCCCGGACAACCCAGATCCTTCGCGCTGCCGTTAACACCAGCTGCTCTGGCAGAGGGAACTGGTCAGCGTTCTCTGCAAATAAGCCCTGCCCAGGCCTGGACCCCAGGCACGCCAACATCAGATAGCAGTGAGCTCTCCGGATACCCTTAACCTGGCGGAAACGCCACCCATCGTGCTGGCTCACCTAGCCGGAGCCTGCCCCTCCAGGGCAGGCAGCCGCACCCTGGGCCACCACCTCAGCCCCTTTACCTAAACTCCTTCTCACTCTTCCCGCGAAGGTCCCGCACCAGCCAGTGGGAGTTGAAGGCGTCCTGGGGGGGCATGCCCCAGCGCATGATGGCGTTCAAAAAGGCCTTCCGCTGTCGGGCGTTGAAGCCCAGCACCTGGGCCGGTGGAGATCAGGGTGAGGGAGCGGGGAATTCAGAGACGAGGGAGAAAAGCACAGGGAAGGGAGAAGCACGGAGGAGCAGGGGCCTCCGGCGGGGGCAGGACCCAGAGGGGCACGGCCCAGGCCCACCTCTACTTGGCACTGACCCAGCGGGACCCCCCAGCCCTCCCGCCCCTCCTCCGCACCCCGGGAGTGGCAGCAGCGGGGAGCTCTTTGCTCTGAAAGGGGATGAGAGGAATCCAGGGAAGGGGAGCTGGGCGAGTGAGGGGTGCACGCAGGCCCCACCTCAATGTTGCCGCCAACCCGGGCGAGAAGCGGGGGCAGGGGCTTGTCCCTGTCGCTCTTCAGCTGCCTCCTGGATTGTCGCCGTCCACCTGGGGGAGCAGCCCGCCATGAGCCCTCAGCCGGGCCCGGGGTCCTGACCCAGCCCACCCAGCAGCTCGCCCCAGGACAGCAGGCCCCCGAGGACCCACTCCGGAGGACGGACGCTTGTCCTGATGCCCCTGGGGCGCCCCACGCTGACCACCAGCTCCCCGACATGCCGCCCGGGCCCCAGCCCAACGCTGAGACTCACTCTGCCCTTCCGGCCTTTCTTCAAAGTCCTCGTCCTCATCCTCGGATCCAATGGAGTATTCGGACTGGTTGTCTGAGAGCTCGTCCTGCCACTCTGGGGGGGGGGTCAGGCAGAGGGGTGCAGGGTGAGCCGTGCCAGCAGAAGCCCACCCGAGCCCCCCACACCCAGGGCCACACCAAACCCCTACACCGCAGCCCGAGAACAGTGACAACGAAAACAGCCCTCGCGTACTTCCTGTGAGCTCCCGCAGCATCCCTGCAACCCTGCACTACATCCTAAGGCCTCAAACCACCGTCGTCCCTATTTTACAGACGGAGGAACTGAGACTTGCCTAAAGTCACACCACTAGCCGTGAGGTCACTGAACCACCACCCATCTTGTTCCCCCAAACACCCCACACCCCACACCTGCCCCGGAGCCCCCTTTCTCCGAGAAGCTCTCCCCACCGCCTCCACACGGCCCCTACCCCCCACCGCCAGGGCTTCCCGCCACAGGGATGCCCTCCCCTCCAGCACGACCCCGCCCACCGGGCACGCACCCTGGTCCTCCTGGGAGGCGTCGTTGTAGTTGACCTGCTTGCGGACGCGCTTGCCTTTGCCCAGGTTGCGGGCCAGGTCCTCCTGCTGCTGCTCGTAGTGGTGCCGGAGCAGCTTCTCCCAGTAGTCGGGGTCCACGTTCTCCTCCTGCTTGATGATCTCCCGCTCCACCTCCTCCTGGGGACGCAGGTGCCGTGGGCTCCGTGAGGGCGGGGCCAGCGCGCATCTCCGCCCCTAGGAGGCCTCGCTGCCTCTACCACATCTCACCCTCTAGGGGCTCAAGGAGGAACTGGAAAGCCTGCCTACTCCAGGAAGCCTTCCCTGATCACCCCCAGCCCCATGTGTTCTTCCTCTTCCTGCTCCTGCCGCGGTAATTCATTCATTCATTCACTTCCCAAGTACTCCCTGGCCTTGTGCCAGGCACTGGGGTATAGAACAGAATAAGCCCCACCCTTGTCCTCAGGAGGCCCCAGTTTCAAAAGGAAAACTGGCACGTGGAAGAATAATTAGCACCCAGGGTCCGCGTGGAGGGTGGAGGGCCCACTCAGGAGAGACCAGGGAGCCGGCCTTCAGGATAATCGGTTTCCGAGCGTAGATGGAGAAGCTGCGGTAGGGGCGCGGCGCGGCCGCAAATGGGTGGAGCCGCTGAAAGGAGGGGCGTGATCTCTGGGGGCAGGGCCGAGGAGGGGCGGGGTCGAGGGCGGGGCTTACCACGCCGTCCTCCTCGCGCACCACGTACTGCGCCACCTTGAAGGAGCTCAGGTATTCGTTCATGTTCTGCAGCTCCGTGTCGTCCGTGGCGTCCTGGTTGCGGTCCAGTAGCTTGGAGATGGCCGCATCATCATAGTGGATCACACTGCTGTCCTCCACGTCCTTGCTGTCACCTGGGGGCAGACAGGGTGCAGAGTTGGGGGACCCCCACCAGGACAGATTCCAGACAGCGGCCCTTCCCAGTCCCCTCCAGGGGTTGCAACAGAGGAGCACGGTGATCAGACAATGTAACAGCCCACTGCCCGCCCGGCTACAGTCCACAGGCGGGGGAACCTGACAAAATGGGTTTGGGGGGCCCCCTTCCTCTCCAGGAGCAGCCATCCGGGGTACAGGTGGTCTGGGGGCTGGGCTGGGTTGGCCCCTACCTGGCGGGGTGCTGCCGTGCTTTTTCTTCGCGCTGGCGGCCAGGGCTCCCCCTTTGGAGGACTGGACATCAGGGATGGGCGTGACGGGCCTCTGGCCCTGAGACATCATGCCTGGAGGACAGAGGTGGGGGACCGCAGAGCTGGGGGGCAGCACCCAGAGATGCCACCCTGGCCCTGCCCATCCTGGCCAGGAGGGGGGAGGAGAGGAGGGAAAGGCTGCACACTGGAGATGCCCTGGGAAGGGAGTGTCTCAAGCAGGACCAACCCCCCGTGCCCCGGCACCCAGGATACCCACCCTCCACGTCGTCCTTGAAGAGCTCCTCTGTGCCGAACTTGAGGATGTCGTCCAGCTCCTGCTTGGTCATGGAGCCGGACTTGGAGCCCAGGCCGGGCCGCACCACCAGGTGGGTTAGCATCATCTTGCGCTTGGCCACCTGCGTGATACGCTCCTCCACCGAGGCCCGCGTCACGAAGCGGTAGATCATCACCTTCTTGTTCTGCCCGATGCGGTGGGCGCGGCTGAAGGCCTGGGGGCGACCTGCAGCTTAGCACCCATAGCTCAACCGAGGGCTGGGGGCTCAGGGTCAGGTACCGGAGGGTGGGGGGAGGCATGCACATGGGCTCACGAACGCGCTCCACATGGAACCAGCTGCCTGCCTGCCCGTGGAGATGTGTGTGCACCAGGGCAGCTGTGCTCGCATCCTGTGTGGCCTCCTGTGGGCCTGGGTGCCTGTGCAGATGGAACTCGGTGTGACTGCAGGCGTGCAAGCGGCAGTGTGGCCAGTGTGCTTATGTAATGACGCCACACGGGGCTCTGATGGCGCTCATGCCGAGATGGGGGCTGCACCTCCCCGGGAGTGACCACTAGTGGGACTGTAAGCCCACCACAGCCACCCTGTGAGGACAGGTTATGATGTGAGGACATGCCTGGGGATTTGCACGCTAGGTGTCCGCGGGACGTGATCCGGGGTGATTAGATCTGTGTGGGTGACGGTGCACGGGTACACACACGTGTGCGTGAGACATGAGTTTGTGTGTGCGCCCCAAGAGGGTAAAGTGTGTGCGTGCCCGGCCCTGCCCCGAGAGGGGTGGCCATGGACAGCAGAGTGTCTCTCTATTCCCACAACCCCTGCCCCCCAACCCTCCCATCCTTCCTCACCAGCTCCATTTCCCCCGCCTCCATCTCTTCCCCTCCTCACCTCCACAGGCCTTGTCCCCTCAACTCTATTTTCCTGTTCCTCCCAAACTGGCCCCCTCTGGGTCCCAGGACCCCCTCATCCTGCCCCACTCCACGGCCTGGACCCTAAGACTGATGGGACAGACCAGGGGTCATGGTCACACAGATCGCTGTGTGTTCTTGGACACATCCCCTGCCCTCCCTGGGCTGTTTCCTCTTTTGTACAATGCAGGAGCTGGAGGGGCTCACCTCCCAGGTCCCTCTTGGGGCTGGGACTCCACGAGGCGGGTCCAGGGAGAGGTAAAGCCCTGAGACAGTCTGTGGGGGGAGGGAGGGAAAGCCCACAGAGCCAGGGTCAGCGAGGGGCCCTCTGAGAGGGCTCTGGTGTCAGGGCCACACACCTGGATGTCATTGTGCGGGTTCCAGTCTGAGTCGTAGATGATGACCGTGTCCGCCGTGGCCAGGTTGATGCCCAGGCCACCTGCCCGGGTCGAGAGGAGGAAGCAGAACTGCTGGGCCCCAGGGGCTGAGGAAGAGAGGTGGGCGCCCAGCAGGGTGAGTGAGGGGCACAGCCAGAGGGGTAGGGGTCGGAACAGGCGGATGGCCGACGGGAGATCGGGGCGGGGGGGCTGGAACTGTGACCCCATCACAGGCAACAATGGCCTGAGCTATGCTCAGGGAAGCCAGAGGAGGCCTGGGGCCCCAGGCAGGTAGACAGAGCAGCCCACCTGAGCCCCATGGATCCCCCAGCTCTGAGCCCTGAGCCAACAGGATGGAGCCAGAATGAGAAGGAACCGATTATCAAAGCCCGGGCGGCAAAGAAGAAACTGCAAACAGCCAGCAAATACGGGCAGAGCCGCTGAGGGTCAGGCCCCAGGGAGCCCTGGAGAACTCGGTCCTTCCCGCCCTCACGGCTCCCCTGCCCAAGATGCTGTCAGAGCAGCCATGGAACACTCAGGGTCCCAGCTCCAGGGCCCAGGCCGACGCTCTGGTCAGTGCCCACTATGGCAGGACGGCTGGTTCTCAGGCCCATCGGAGCCCTTCACTGAGTGACCTGGGACTGACCACGGCACCCACTCGAGCTGCAAACAGGTCCCCGATCCTCCTGATGCCTCCCGCTTAGACGTGTGCTGGGGCCGCGTCGAGATGCTGAAACTACTCGATGTACCTCTGACGCGAGTGGGCAACAGGAATCGCTGCTTTGGGTTTTGGAGCCGTGGGACCCCAGCCCTGTTCTGAGGGTGGGAGGCGGGAAGCCGCCACAAGCCCCAGGGAAAGAGAGCTCATCAGCACTTGCTGCAAACCTGCCACTATAGAGGCGCTGGACCACTTCCCCCTCCAGAGGTTTCCTCCACTCCAGAGCCAGCTCCTGGCCTGCCCCCCTCACCTCTCCTTCCCAGGCAAGCAAGAGAGCAGGCTGGAAGTTCGGGCCTGTGTGGCCCTGCCCTTCCCTCTGTCCTTCCTCTAAGGGAGCGCTGCTCTGCTCTGGCCCTCCCCGCAGCCCGTGTTCTGGGGACAGGCCCCATCCGTCCCTGCCTATAACCGGAGGTTTAGCTGGCGTCCGTACCAGAAGCCCACAGGTGCTGGCCAGACCCTCAGCACCGGCTTCATTTAGAAGCAGAGGGATTTTCCTCCCCTTCTGCTTTCCTCCTTGTCTGTTTCTCAGCTCTGAGCAAGTGTTATCTACTGGCTTCTTGCACCCCAGCAGGCCCCTGGCAAGTTCCACGGAATGAATCCCTTTTACCAGCTATTAGGACCTAAGGACTGGTCTGCTTTCTTCGGCCATTTGAGGAGCAGCTACCCTGACCATGAGTTGAGTGGTCTGGCTAAGAGCCCAGCGTAGGAGGACAGGCAGACGGGGCCCCCCAGTGAAGGCCCGGGGTGGGGTGGGGCGGGGGTACCGTTGAATCTGTCAATCGCCTCTTGCCGGAGGCCCCCGGTGATGCCACCATCAATCCGCTCATATTTGTAGCCCTCATACTCCAGGAAGTCCTCCAGGAGGTCCAGCATCTTGGTCATCTGCAGGGGACATGGTATGCCTGAGGCACTGCCGCAGAGCAGGGACCCCATGACAGGTGGGGGACGACAGAGCAGCCTGCTAAGTGGGGAGACAGGTGGGACCCAGGCAGACCGGATGCAGGGCCATTCTCTGAAGAAGAATGCAGCCTCCAACCTCAACCGCCGGAGCCACTCCATCCCCCCACACCAGCCCCACAGCCATCTGCCTAAGACACAGCTCTAAGCACGTGCCTCCCTGCTCTCTCCCCCCAGGATAAAGCCCCAAATCTGGGCTTCATTTCCCAATGCTTCCTTCAGACTCTCCAACCATCCCAAATTACCTAAACTCTCTTCCCACCCCCTTACCACCTAGGAAACTCAAACAGCACCTCCTCTGTGATGTCTTCCCTGATTTCACCCTTTCCTATGAGAAGAGAAAAGCAGTCCCTTCTGAGCTCCCATATTCCTGCCATAATCAATCTTGAGAGAGAGTTTGGCTGGATATAAAATTATCAGTCACCATTTTCCCGCAGTGTATTGAAGGTTTTGCAGTTGTCTTCTGCCACCTATTGTTGCTGATGTGAAATCTGAGGACAGTCTGATTGTCATCCCTTTGTAGATACTAGGTCTGAAGTGTGGCATTTTCCCTATGATGTGCCTAGGGCTTCCTTTCTTTATACAGTAAGTCCCCTACATACGAACCTTCAAGTTGTGAACCTTCAAAGATGCAAACGTGCATTCGCGTGTCCAATCACATAAGTTAGTGCGTGTCTGGAGTACACTGTTACACGCGTGCATCCTCTACAGGCGGTTGTGCTTTTGTGTACTTTACTGTACAGTACTGTATAGAGTACAGTAGTACAGTATCTTTATTTCAAGCCCAGGATGTCTGGAAGCAAGCGTAAAAGCGGCGGTGATGGGGCTTCCCTGGTGGCGCAGTGGTTGACAGTCCGCCTGCCGATGCAGGGGACACGGGTTTGTGCCCCGGTCCAGGAAGATCCCACATGCCGCGGAGCGGCTGGGCCTGTGAGCCATGGCCACTGAGCCTGCGCGTCCGGAGCCTGTGCTCCGCAACGGGAGAGGCCACAGCAGTGAGAGGCCCGCGTACCGCAAAAAAAAAAAAAAAAAAAAAAAGCGGCGGTGATGTAGCTGGTACTATTGTACTTTTCAAGGTGCTATACTATAAGATTAAAAATGTTTTCTTTATTTTTTGTTTGTTTGTTTTTTGTGTTATTTGTGTGAAAAGTCTTAAAAACCTGTTACAGTACAGTACTATATAGCCAATTGTGTTAGTTGGGTACCTAAGCTAACTTTGTTGGACTTACGAACAAATTGGACTTAACGAACGCGCGCTCTCCGAATGCAACTCGTTCACATGTAGGGGACTTACTGTATTTATCTTGCTTGGTACTCAGACCTGAGACCTCACATCTTTCTCCACGTCTGTCTGCAAACTCCCATTAAGTCTGACTTCTCTGCCATTTTCTCTATTTCTTCTTCTGCAGCTCCTAGTGCATAATTACCAGAGCCTCTCAAGGCATCCTCCATGTAATTTCTCAGTCTTATCTTTGTCTCTCTCTGCTGCATTCTGGGGAAATTCCTCAACGCCAGGTTCCCATTCATCCCTATTCTCTTCAACAGTGTTGAGAGTTTATCCAGTCTGTTGAAATGTTTTGTTCTCCATCTCATGCAGATCCTTTTCCTATCCAGTTAGTTTTATTTTATCTCTTGCTGCCTGTGTTTAATCGATTTCTTCGTGATTTATGAGTGTTACTCTGGTATTTTTGAGGTTCCTAAACGTGTTTATTGGAACTTTTTCAGGCTGTTCTATTATTCCTCCCACTTGGGTTCTGCTTACTGTTTCGTGGGGCGTCTCATTCAATGTCTCATTGAACGTTTTCATGAGTTTTGTGATTGGGGTTTTCAGGCTTACTTTGGCTGGCAGGGCTCCATCTCTGTCACTTTCTCTCTGTGCCCACTTCTAGAAGTTGTGCAGTTCCCTCTACTTGGTCCCTTGGGGCCTCAGCCCAGAATCATGTCTTACGTTGGCAGGGGGCTGGGGGATTCTGGATCCAGTTTCCAGGTCAGCCCACAGTCACAGGCTTGGTCAGCTTTCCCCAGATTCCTCGGCCTGCTGCAGGCCCAGGGTGGGATCAGGGGCTTGCAGGCAGGAGCAGCTGTTACACGTGGACTGTTGCAGACTAGGAGCCACATCCTAGTCTCTGGCTCAGTCACACCACCATGGAACATTTTTCACACCAGGCCCCTAGGGCCATCCCTGACCCCCATCACAGAGATGACCTTGGGGCTGGATAACTGTCTCTAACCTCCATCTCCCACACTAGACCATGAGGGTCTTGAGGACAAGAGCTGGACCCCCATGCCTAGCGCAGAGCCGCACGTAAAACAGATGCAAAAGGATGAAGGAAGTGCACAGACAAACAAACCTCTGGGGCTGGACAGCTTTGCCTCTGACCGCCCAAAAAGTGATGCCGCAGGATCAAGCTAGAAAGAGGGACACACACACCCCCGCCAAGCTGCCCCCACCACAGGGCCCCACCTTCATGAGAAGCTGGGCTGCACGGGTGAGAGGAGAGGGCTGTCATCCCAGCCTAGACAAACGCTCCAGGAGGAGCAGGCCAGAGGAGCAGCTGATGGGGTGGACGTTGGTCCTCCCCACCAACATGCTCTGAGCACCTTGAACTTGGCGCCCAACCAGCTCTCCTTGGCTGCATCACACCAGGGCCCAGAGGAGCAACTTTTGACACAGAACCCACATGGGGATGGCATCGGGACCTGAGGGCTGCTGGCAGGTTGTGCCCTCAGCTAGTGGGGGCAGGACGCCCTCTGCAGGTGTGGGGTTGGGCTAGGGAAGGCAGGGAGGCCAGCAGCCACCTGGGGGCAGCTCACCTGGGAGAAGATAAGTACACGGTGCCCTTCGTCCCGAAGTTTCTTGAGCATCTTCTGCAGCAACATGAGCTTCCCTGAAGACTTGACCAGAGAGCTGCCATCATAGGAGCCATTGGGCAGGACAGGGGCCTCCTGTGGACACAGCAGAAGGTGGGGCATTGGGGGCTCCCCTCTCCTCTCTGACTCTGCACCAGAGGCCCCAGAGAGTGGACAAGGGCCCAACAGTGGGTGCAGCACCGAGCCCAAGCCCGGGTCAGGCCAGGTTCTGCAGGGCGCATGGGCAGGTCACACGGCTGCTCCCAGCGTCGCGTTCCCCAGGCAGGGCTCAGACTCGCCGGCCCTGCCCTCCATCTCCCCCTGCTGGCACTCCACCAAGGAGGCATCAGTGGACGAAGGATGACACAGAGCCTTGGGCCAAGCCGGCCTTCCCAGCAGGAATGTGCAGGGCACGTCCAGGCAAGGCCAACCCGGCCCCCCAGCTGGGCAGAACCTTAGCCCAAAGGCCTCTGCTGGGCCACCATGGTGAGATCAGCCTGGGGTTGGCTGAGTCTAGGTCACCCACAGCACGGCCTCCACGCCGAACTCTGCATTGGTCTTCTTGTTTGGGGGCAGGGATGGGGGAGGGGGAAGGTGTAAACCATGGAGTGTTTAAATTAGAACAAGAATAGCCATGACCGCAGTGAGCACCGCTGTGCCGAGCTCTCGCCGAGGGCACTGACGTGGACGTTCTGGTCTGGCCCTCACCCTTTCAGGGGGTGCTGTTATTGTCCCCACTTCGTAGAGGATAAACCCGGGGCCCCAAGAGGACCACTGACTGTCCTGAGACCACAGGACTGGAGCCGGGGGTCTGGCTGGGGGTCCAGTCTCTCACCCAGGGCAGCACATCAGATCACCTGGGGGCCCCACCCAGGCCTCCCCGACTGCCAGGTCAGCCCTCGGAGTCCTGGCCTGCGGTCCCCTGACGCTGAGGCTGGCGGGGATTCTGTGGTGCCCCGATGCCCCCCATTACTTTATGGTCACGAGCAGGGGCCCAGGGAAGGAGAGGGCCTGGCTGAGCAGTGGGCAGAGGCAGGTTTCCAGACACTTCTGGCACAGTGGGGACCCATATCACCTCCAAATCCTCATTCCCAGCAGCCAGGGGCACCACGGCGGCCACAGCTGCTTGCCACGAGGGCCACAGAAAACCCACCACGACACAGCCACATGCACCTACCACGGCCTCAGGCCCTTCCATGGCAGCCTCAGGCACTCACCATGGTGGTCAAGGGCACCTACCACGGTGGCCACAGTGGCAGCCACGGGGACCTACCACAGCGGCCACTGGGAAGAGGTAAGGGTGGTTGCAACACTTCTTCAGGTCCATCATGATGTTGAGCAGTGACACCTGGTTCCCACCCCCCTTGGAGTTCAGCGCCTCGAAGTTCCGCGTGAGGATGAACTTGTAGTACTTCCTGCCAGAGGAAGGAGGAAAGGCAAGCTGGATACACCTGGCCACACCAGCCTCCAAGAGGGCACTCTGCTCTGCAGGGAGCCTGGGGGCTGCTGCCCTAGTACCAGTTACAGAAAGACCACGGGGAGCCCCGAGAGGTGAAGCCACAGGCCTGGCGCTGCCCAGCAATTTGCTGGGGGACAGTGCAAGGACCCAGGCAGCCCCAACCCTGGTCACTGAAATCTAAGAGGCCCCAAGAAGGAAGTATGTGCAAAAGGTTGAGTTGAGGCCTGGGCGGGGCCGAAAGGCCCTCCCACCCACCCGGGGCAGCAGCCCAGGAAGGCCAGGTCAGGCCCTTCTGATCTAGAAGACAAGCCCAGGGGACACGGGGCAGGCTGCTCACTTCTGCATCTGGCTCAGTTCCACGCGGACGATCAGCTCGGTCTTGGCCGGCATGTTCTTGAATACATCAGCCTTGAGCCGCCTTAGCATGTGCGGCCCCAGCAGGTCATGCAGCTTCTTGATCTGGTCTTCCTTGGAGATGTCGGCAAACTCCTCCAGGAAGCCCTCCAGGTTGCTGCAAAAAAAAGCTGGGATGAGAGCCTGGAGCAGGCCAAAGCCCTCTGCAAAGGGAACCAGGATTGGGGTGGGGGAGCGGGCCAGCCAGCCCGCCCCCGGCCACCTGCCAGAGGGTCACAGGGCAGGCCTGTCACAGGGCAGGCTGGCTGGTGGGCCACGGAGCCCTGGCCCTGCCCTAGGTGTCCTTCCAGTCTCTGTCTAAGCCTGTGTCACCCCCACCCATCGCAGCTGTCTCAGCCACACAGGATGCCTTCCTGTCCTCAGAGCTGTCGTGGACATGCAGTCTCTAGGACTCTTAGCCATATCGCAGATAAGGAAACTGAGGCTGATGGGTGCCCAAGGTTATACAGTCCAGCCTGCCCTCGTATCTACATCTCCTGATTCCAGAATCAGCATTCTCCACCCTGAGTCCCCTGAGTAGGAAACTGAGGGGTCAGATGAAGACAGGAAGGCCGGAGCTCTGTCTTCACCCCCATCTCCACCACCACCACCCCAGCCTTCTGCCTCCCATCGCTGCCCCCCCATGTGGTCACTTCAATCTTTGTGGAGGGACAGGAATGGGCCAGGGGTGCGGGGAAGGGACAGGACCCCAGGAGGACCCCCAGGGTCTTCAGGGGCAGAGCTGAGGAAAAATGGCAGGATTGGCAGCAGATGTTTCCCAGGGGCTCGGCACGGCCCAGCACACTGCTAACACTCCCACGTTACCGATGAGGAAACCGAGGTCCAGCGAGCAGCCCCAGAGCCGGGACGGGCACTGACCCCTCTTCGCTGGCTGCCCCCCGCCCCAGCTCCCCAGCCGGCCCCCCCGACTCACTTGAACCTCTCTGGAGTCAGGAAATTGAGCAGGTGGAAGAGCTCCTCCAGGTTGTTCTGAAGGGGGGTCCCCGTCAGCAGCAGCTTGTAATCGATCTTGTAGCTATTCAAGACCCTAAAGAACTTGGGGAGGGGGGACAGGGGGCCTGTCAGGGGGCACCAGGCGGCCGGCCCATCCAGGGAGCACCGGGGCCAGCGGTCAGCACTTCCTACCTTGGACTGGTTGTTCTTGAGCCGGTGGGCCTCATCCACCACGAGGCAGGCCCACTCAATGGAGCCCAGGATGGCCTGGTCGATGGTGATGAGCTCGTAGGAGGTGAGCAGGACATGGAATTTGATCTGCACTTCTTTCTGGAGGGAGAGGGAGGCGTTTGGGAGGAGAGCTGGGAGAGCAGCAGATCAGGGTCTCCAGAGACGAAGGGGCGAGGAGGAGTGTGGACAGGACCCCCAGAGAGTCCAGGGAGCCCTGGGACTGAGAGGAAGACACAGGCCACTGAGCAAAGGGGTCAGCTGAGGCCCAGGAAGGACTGAGAGACGCAGAGGGGAGCCTGTAGGCGGCACCTGGGTGTGCACCAGCCCTGCTCTTTTGGGCTAGACCTTGGTCAAGGTAATTAACCTCCCCAAGCCTCAGTCGCCTCACCTGTAAAAAGGGAGCAATACTGTCTACAGGAGGAATGCCACAAGAATTAAAAGGGCAAGTCTGTTCCTCAAAAAATTACACATATTACGGAGAACAGTACGGAGATTGCTTAAAAAAACTATAAAAATAGGGCTTCCCTGGTGGCGCAGGGGTTGGGAGTCCGCCTGCCGATGCAGGGGACGCAGGTTCGTGCCCCGGTCCGGGAGGATCCCACGTGCCGTGGGGCGGCTGGGCCCGTGAGCCATGGCCACTGAGCCTGCACGTCCGGAGCCTGTGCAACGGGAGAGGCCACAACAGTGAGAGGCCTGCGTACCGCAAAAAAAAAAAAAAAACAGAAAACTATAAAAATAGAGCTACCATATGATCCAGCAATCCCACTCCTGGGCATATATCCAAAGAAAAGCATAATTCAAAAAGACACATGCACCCCAGTGTTCACTGCAGCACTATTTACAAGAGCCAAGACATGGAAACAATGTAAGTTTCCATCAACAGAGGAATGGATAAAGAAGATGTGGTACATACATACAATGGAATATTACTCAGCCATAAAAAATGAAACAATGCCATTCACAGCAACATGGATGGACCTAGAAATTGTCATACTGAGTGAAGTAAGTCAGACAAAGACAAATATCATATGATATCGCTTATATGTGGAATCTAAAAAAATGGTACAAATGAACCTTTTTTACAAGAGAGAAACAGAGTCACAGATGTAGAAAACAGACTTATGGTTATGGGGAAAAACAGGGGGAGGGATAAATTGGGAGACTGGGATTGACATATACACACTACTATATATGAAACAGATGACTAATAAGGACCTACTGTACAGCACAGGGAACTCTACTCAATACTCTGTAATGACCTATATGGGAAAAGAATCTAAAAAAGAGTGGATATATGTATATGGATAACCGAGTCACTTTGCTGTACACCTGAAACGAAGACAACATTGTAAATCAACTATACACCAATAAAATTTTTTAAAAATAATATAAAAACAAACAAAATTACACATAGAATTGCCATGCGATCCAGCATTTCCAATTCTGGTTATAGACTCAGAAGAAGTGAAAGCAGGGACTTGAATGAATATTTCTGCACACCTATGTTCATAGCATTATTCACAAGAACCAAAAGGTAGAAACACTCAAGTATCCACAGGCAGATGAATGGATAAACAGAAGGTGGTCTATCACACGATGGAATGTCATCCAGTCTTAAAAAGGAAAGAAATCCTGACACATGCTACAACGTGCTGAGTGAAATGAGCCAGACACAGAAGGACGAATACTGTATGATTCCACTTACATGAAGTACCAAGAATAATCAAATTCAGAGACCAAAAGTAGAAGGTTGCCAGGGGCTGGTGGAAGCTAGTGTTTAATGGGGACAGAGTTTCAGTTTTACAAGATGAGCAGCTCTGGAGAGGGGGGTGATGGCTGCACAGCAGTATAAATGTCCTTGATGTCCACGAACCGTACTTGTAAAAATGGTTAAGATGATACACTCTAAGTTATGTGTATTTTCCTACAGTTTTAAAAAATAAAGTAAATTGAAAAGCTGAGGGCTTCCCTGGTGGCGCAGTGGTTGAGAATCTGCCTGCTAATGCAGGGAACACGGGTTCGAGCCCTGGTCTGGGAGGATCCCACATGCCGCGGAGCAACTAGGCCCATGAGCCACAACTACTGAGCCCGCGCGTCTGGAGCCTGTGCTCCGCAACAAGAGAGGCCGCGACAGTGAGAGGCCTGCGCACCGCGATGAAGAGAGGCCCCCCCTTGCCACAACTAGAGAAAGCCCTCGCACAGAAACAAAGACCCAACGCAGCAAAAATAAATAAATTAATAAACTCCTACCCCCAACATCTTCTTTAAAAAAAAAAAAAAAAAAAAAAAGCTGAGTCAGCAAAGCACCCAGCCCATCGCAGGACCCCAGGGTGAGCTCAGAAGTTGTTTCTGTGACTGATAGGCCCACAGGCCCATCCCTCTGGAATCACTGAGTCATTCCCTCACTCAACAAATAGTTATTGAGAATTCCCTGGCGGTTCAGCAGTTAGGACTCAGCGCTTTCACTGCCATGGCCCGGGGTTCAATCTCTGGCCGGGGAACTACGATTCCCACAAGCCGCGCGGCACAGCCAAAAAAAACAAACCCACACAAATAGTTACTGAGCATCTCCTGGGGCCACGACCATCCCCAGACGAGGGAGAAAGCCGAGGTGAGGAACCCTGGGGAGGCTGGAGGTGATCCGCCAGCCCCCAGCACTGCAGGTAGCGCGTGAGAGCGCCAAGACTGTCTGAGTGCCCCCGCGTGCCAGGCGCGGGAAGTACTGAGTGCCTTGTGTCCTCGATTCTCAGAGTGCAGCCTGAGAATCAAAAGCATGCACATCATCTGGGACTCTGTCAGGCCCCACCCCAGAGCTGCGGGATCAGAACCTGCCCTTCAACAAGGCCCCTGCTGACCCGGGGGCACAGGGAAGTCTGAGCGGCCCTGCCTAATGCTTATTCATTCGACCCTCCACAACTCTAGACTGGGTCTGTTATCTCCATTTTGCTGAGAAGATTCTGAAGCACAGAGAGGCTAAGTGACTTGCCAGAGGTCACACAGCTGGTGGACTGGGTTGAATCGTGTCCCCTCAAGATCCATGTCCACCCAAAACCTCAGAATATGACCTTTTTTGGAGCTCGGGTGTTTGCAGGTGTCATTAGTTAAAATGAGGTCATCCTGGATTAGGGTGGTGTCTTTATAAGAAGAGGAGACACAGACACACAGGGGAGACGGCCGTATGACAACAGAGGCAGAAACCCAAGTGATTCAGCTGCAAACCAAGGACTGCCAAGGAACGCCTGCCGCCACCAGATGCTGGAAGAGGCGCGGAAGGGTCCTCCCCCAGAGCTTCAGGGGGAGCAGGACCCCGCCGACAGCTGGATCTCGGACTCCTGGCCTCCAGAACGGCGAGAGGATACATTCTGTTGCTGTTTTCAGCCCCACCGCCACCCTGTTTATGGTTCTTTGCCCCAGGACATGGATACAGCAGGTAACTCTGCCTCAAGAGAAGCTCCGTGCCAGCTACTACCTACCTCCACCAGGGCCCAAGAGAAGAGACCCCAGACGGACTGCAGGGCCCCTGCGGCCCCCAGGGCAGACTGGGCACCTGTGCAGGGTCCCCGGGGTCAGGAGTGCTCACCTTCATCCGGAACACCTTCTTCCCACTCCGAATGGCATTGTCCTCAAACGAAAACTCGTTCTCCCGGATCACAGAGCGGCTCTCCTTGTCCCCCGTGTAGGTGACCACGTAGAAGTCGGGCGCCCACATCTCAAACTCACGTTCCCAGTTGATGATGGTGGACAGGGGCGCACTGACCAGGTAGGGCCCCTTGGAGTGGCCCTGGGGAGGGAGACGGACGCGCTGAGGCTGCCGGCCCACAGCCAGCACCGGCTACCCCTCCCCAGCCGCCCAGCCTGGGCCTCAAACCTCCTTGTACAGGGAGTAGAGGAAGACGATGGTCTGCACTGTCTTGCCCAGACCCATCTCATCGGCCAGGATGGTGTCGGTGCCCTGGGCCCAGGAAAAGCGCAGCCAGTTAAGGCCCTCCAGCTGGTACGGGTGCAGTGTGCCGCCCGTGGAGTCGATGTACCACGGCTGCTTGTCAAACTTGACCGTGGGCTGCAAGGAGGCAGAGGTTCAGACGTACGCTGGATCCTGGGCCACCAGGGCCCAGCCCCCAGGCCTTTGCGCACGCAGTTCCTTATGACTGGGGTACTCTTCCCACTCCTCTCATCCCTGCTAACTTATTCATCCTTCAGGTCACAGCTGGAATGCTTCTTCCTCCAGGAAGTCCTCCCCGACTCCTGGCCCGGCTTAGGTGTTCCCACCACGTCCTCCCTTGTCGACCCTATACTTCTCCTATCAGGGCAGTTTACCAAGTGTTGGAGTCTCTGACTTTAAGCCCAGCTTGTGGTCACCATATTGGTGACCTGCTCCTCTGAGTCCCATACAGTGACCAGGACACAGTGAGCACTTAGGCAACATTTGTTGGATGCATGCCCAGGATGCCTGAGCCCGAACATCACCTCTTTTATCCTGCAGCTCGGGGCCACCTCCCCCATGAAGTCCTCCTGATGTATCAGACCCATTCACCTTTCCCTGGCATCCCACAGTCTCAAGCCGATCTCCCACTTCTGTGTGTACGCGCCACGGGCCCTTGGAAGATGAGCACTTCGTGAAACAGGGGGCAGGGCCTTGTTCCCCCAGGGCCAGCCCAGGGCTAGGTGCTAGCAGACACCCAGAGAAGTTTGCTAAATGAATAACAGTCAACCTTCCACTCCCCGATGGGCTCAAAGCTCCGGGGCAAGTTGTGGGTCTCCTGCCCCTGAACAGATAAGAATGGTGTGTAATTAGCAAATCAGCAATTATGTTCCTGAAGTAGGAAACACACTTTTTGATTTAAGTGCTTGGAATTAGCTCAACTAAAGGAATGCAATTTCGTGAGCTGCGCTGAGTAGAGACTATCTGCTCCACAGTCTGTGCACTGGTGACCCATCCTTCAAATCGCTCTGTCCCCCAGGAGCTGCCGCTCTGCATGAGGCTGGGGGACCCAGACCCCAGGGTGTGAGCCCTCCCCTGCGGGGAAGGGCTGGGTCCTGTCACCCTTGTCCCTGACTGAGCCGTAGAGCCCCCTCCTGCACAGGTGCGGCTCCGTGTGCATAGACCCGCAGTACGAGTTCTCCGGAGACCTCCGGAGACCATACCCTCCGCCACGGCCAAGCCTCGGTGGAGGCCCTGGCAACCCCACCCCGGGGCCCCTCCCCGCTCACATCCACAATGGGCGTGTCCGGGGGCTTCTCCTGTTTGTCGTCCTTCAGCTTCTTGCCCTTCTTGACCAGCCTCTTGGGCAGCCTGGCGTCCTCCCCCAGCATCAATTCCCTGGGAAAGAGCACAGGATGATGAGAGCAGAGCTCAGGCTGGTGGGGGGTGGGAGGCCCCGCCCAGGGGCCCCACCGTGGCCCACCTGTGGCCCCAGTAGGCCTGCTTCAGGTTGTCGTAGTAGGGGATGTCAATGTCGTCAATCTCCCAGGTGCACTGGTCGTAGGGCAGGTCTTTCCACTTGATCAGGTAATGCACATCCCCCTTTTTGTCGAAGCTGCAACATGGTAAACAGATGGAGGAGGGCGGGTCACCCAGGCAAGAGTCCACGGAGGGCACCTCACAGGATGCAAAGCCTCTCACCCCCGCGGTCCCCTGGGAGCCCCAGCCAGGAGGGCGGCACCAGGCAGGGACTCCAGAGAGGTGAGACAGCTTGGCCAAGGCCACACAGCTAGTGAGAGGGAGGGAGGAGGGAACAGGTTGAGTGGCAGAGCAGAGGGACATCTGGGAGGCCACGCTAATGGGGGAGCACAGAACCAGCATCCACTCCATCCTCGGTGGCTGTGAATCCCATTCAGTCATGAGGATTCCCCCGGAATTCTCAATTACTGAGTCAGATGGTTCTCCCCTGACCACAGACCTTCGTTTTCTCGCTTAAAAACTCCCAAAGAGGGGGCTTCCTTGGTGGCGCAGTGTTTGAGAGTCCGCCTGCCAATGCAGGGGACTCGGGTTCGTGCCTCGGTCCGGGAAGATCCCACATGCCGCGGAGCAGCTGGGCCCGTGAGCCATGGCCGCTGAGCCTGCGCATCCGGAGGCTGTGTTCGCAACGGGAGAGGCCACAACGGTGAGAGGCCCACGTACGGCAAAAAAAAAAAAAAAAAACTCCCAAAGAGGGACTTCCCTGGCGGTCCAGTGGTTAAGACTCCGAGCTTCCACTGCAGGGGGCACGGGTTTCATCCCTGGTCGGGGAACTAAGATCCCGCATGCCGCACGGAGTGGCCAAAAAAAAAAAGAAAAAACCTCCCAAGGACTGGAGGGGTGCCCATCCCGGTCTGGGGCCAATCCCTGCAAAGTAGAGACGAATGTAATTCTTGCAGGTGGGATGCCCTCTCCCAAAGACCCCCGCGGACACGGACCTGATGCCCCAGCCAGCAGCCCAGAGGGGTTGCTGCAGAGAAGCACCTTGCACTGCAGCTTGAATGTGGCTCCTGGGAGGGGCCTGGGGCCTCCCACCCAACCTGAGTGCACTGGGCAACCAAGCCAGGGCAGCGCTGCAGGGCCAGGGGTGCCACGGCTAGCCTGGGGGCCATGGACAGAAAGACCGATCCCCAGTCACTGTGGAAACCGATGGATTTTTTTTTTTCAATAAATGATTGGTTATTACTCAGACTCCATTCAGGTAATACATTTGGAGGAAATTCACCTACCCCGCTTTGAAGGCAGGGAGAAAACTTGCCACTTTTGTTTTGAACATGCAATTTAACAAAGGTAAAAAAATTGTGGATCAGTTCAACGGGGGGGGGGGGGGGGGGGGGCTCAGGTCACATGAGGGCTGGGGATGGGAGGATGAGGCATTTCATAGTCGAGGGAGTACTTTTTCAAATTCCCCTGGCCCATCTTCCTGACGGCCACGCTAGCAGGCGCTGGCACACTCCTTGAACCCCCGCGGCAGCCCTGTGGGGTGGGTACTCTCATTATCCCATTTCACGTGAGAAACACAGAAGCACAGAGCCCGGAAAATGGGAGCCAGGGCTGAAATCCGACTGACAGGATCAGGTTCTTAAACTCTGCTCTACCCAACTCCTGCCTTCGGGACGCCTGTGGTCTGCTGGATCCCAAGTCCCCCCGAGGCAGAGCCTCCGTGGGCCCCACCCTGAGCCCACCTGTCAGCCACCGCCGGTTCTCAAGCGCCTGAGCTCAAGAATGAGCAAGAGGGGCTTCCCTGGTGGCGCAGTGGTTAAGAATCTGCCTGCCAACGCAGGGGACACAGGTTCGAGCCCTGGTCCGGGAAGATCCCACATGCCACGGAGCAACTAAGCCCGTGCGCCCCAACTACTGAGCCTGTGAGTCACAACTACTGAAGCCCGCGCACCTAGAGCCCATGCTCTGCAACAAGAGAAGTGGCAGAGCAGAGGGAGATGGGAGGCCACGCACCACAACGAAGAGCAGTCCCTGCTCACGGCAACTAGAGAAAACCCACACGCAACAACAAAGACCCCATGCAGCCAAAAATAAATAAAATTAATTAACTAATTAAAAAAAAAGAATGAGCAAAACCTCCCACCTCCCCACCAAACCAAAGCCACTCTTGCAGTCCGGGGCCCCCCTGCCTTGGTGTCTGCGTCTGGTCTCTGCAGCCTCTGACCACCGTCACCTGGGCAATTTCACACTGCTCAACAAAGAGCTGTTGCAGGGGCACTGGGGTTTGGAACAGTGGCTAAGAAAGCAAGTCCTGCCCTCAGAAAAGCACTGGGTTCAAATCCTAGCACCCCTGCCTCTTGCCTGTGTGACTCTGGGCAAGTGACTTAACCGTGCTGGCATCCATAAACACGAAGGCGGAAATAAAACACCTACCTCTTGATAGATGGCACTCGGTGGTGTCAGCTGTGTTATAAAGGAGCAGCAAGCATGTACTCACTCCACAGCTCAGGCCCACCCAGGTCCCCAGGACCTTCCGGCAGGTATCAAGCACTGATGCCAGGAGCACAAGGGTCCCGACCCCCCAAGTGTCCCATCTACAGCTTCCACTGGCCGTTCGTCAAGTTGCCTCTTTAGACATATGACTTAGGAACTGCTCTACCATGAGAGTGACACGCATGCACATGCAAGTTTACACACGTGTGCATCCACGTACCCAGGTGCACGAAGACCCCTCCAGCTGGACAGTCACATCACCGACAGTGGGGCCCCTTCCGCCACCACAGCCACGCGTGGTCCTGAGCCCAGTTAACAGGTGTCCCAGACCTGCAGGCACCCACCTCAGCGAGGCGCAGGGCCCCACCCGCCGAGCACACACCTGTGGTTCAGGATGCGGTGGACCATCATCCACTCGGGCTTGATGCCGTAGCGGTAGAAGCGCTCCTCCATCTTGGCATAGAGGGGGTCTTTGTTCTTCCTTTTCTCGCTCTTGCCATCCTCATCGCCAGAGCCATAGTCAAAGGGCGGTGGCTCGTCCATGTCGTTCTTTCTTTGGTAGTTGCGATACATCACCGTGTGGTAGAGCTCCAGCTGCTCGCAGAGGGGGCAGAGGTTACAGGAGGGAGATGGGCCGTGAACCCCCCCATGTCCCCCAACCCAGCTCCCCCAGCCCCCAGCCTGGGTCCCAAGCAAGCCAATCCTCACCTTCCGCCTCCCCCTCCCCAACTCCCAGCAATGCCCCTCACTCGGGGAGCTGGCCAGGGCGTTTAGGTCCTGAGCACAGCCACACCTGCCCAGGTGCCTCACCTGCAGCTCCTTCACCCAGGAGCAGTGCCAGTAGGAGAGCCCAGCCCACTTGACAAAAAACTCTCTCTCCGGGATGCCCTCTAGGGGCTTGGGTGGTGGAACGCCAGGCTCTACGTCGGACCCCGGCAGCCCCACCATGAAGGGGGCTGGGGGCTCTGTCCACCTCCAATGCAGGATCCGCTGGACTTTGCCCTTCAGCGGGGGACACTGTGGACAGAGGAGGGTCCCCAAGTTCAGGGCTTAGCTGCAGGGCCCCACCCCGAGGCTCCCTCCAACAAGCTGTACTACTCCAAGTCAGACAGCACCACAGCGACTCCAAGACACCACTCTGTCCTCAGGAGACCACCCATGCCGTGCACGCTGATGAGGCGATACGGGTCTGCACACACACACGTGCACACACACATACACACGCATAACAGAAGCCCACATGCACACAGGTAACCGAGGGCTGGCACGGCACAGCCCAGGATCCACAGGGTGGGGGACCCAGCACTAGGGGTGGGCTGGGGACAACTCGGAGCATGGTGGCCTTCAAATGCCTACAGTGAATGGTGGGGGGAGGGGCGGGTGCTCTCCTCTCCCCGCAGAAACTGAGGCCCCAGCCCCAAAGGCCTCCTACCCTCTCGCCACCCCCAGCCCTGTGACAAGAGCCAGGTCCAGTCTGAGTCTGAGTGGACAGTTCAGCCTTGTGTGGCCTTGGGCAAGTCACTTTACCTCCCTGAGCCTCAGTTTTCTCATCTAAAAATGGGAATAACGAAAGGCCTGGTACTGGAAAACTCAGTAGGTGTTAGAGGGATGCCCAGTAAACGGTGGCTGTGGTGGGCGGTGGTGGGATTATCACCACCGCTTCTCTCTTCTCATAGCGGCTGTTTCCAGAAAGTGTGAAGGGGATTGCAAGCAGAGCAGGCCAGGGCGAGGCGGTGGCCGGGACTCGGGGCACATGGGAGGGGGCCTGGGACTGAGCCCCGACGGGGCGGTGGCGGCGGGGGTTGGGTGGGTACTCGTGGGGCGTGTCCTGGACGGGAAGGGGCGGGTTAAAGGTCTTGGTAGGCGGAGAGCCAGGCGGGGCCTTCGTAGGTGAGGCCTGGAGCAGCATGGGCGATGGGCGTGGTGGGCGTGGCCTGGGCCGGGGGAGGCGGGGCTTTGGTGGACAGGGCCTGCTGGGGCGGGGCCTCGGTGGGTGGGACCTTTGTGCGCAGGGCCTTGCCGGGGGAGGGGCCTGGTCGTTGTGGGCGGGGCCTTGCCGGGGGCGGGGCGTTCGGCGCGGGCCGGCGTAACACTCACAGTACAGCGCGGGCAGAGCCATTCACCGTTTGGGATCTCGGGCAGCGGCGGGTTGAGGCAGTGCAGGTGGTAGGAGGAGGGGCAGGCGTCGCAGCAGAGCAGCTCGCCGCCGTCCTTGCATACGCGGCAGAACTCCATGTGGTCGTCCTCCTCCTCCTCGCAGCCGCCCTCCTCCTCCTCGTCGTCGTCGTCCTTCGGCTCCCACTGGATCCCCTCCTTCTCCTGGAGGGGGGGAGTCCAGGTGGAGGCACCCTGGACCAGGACCCCACCTCCACCAGGGAGCGACTCCCTCCCTCCCACTCGCACTTCCCCATGTTCTGCCCCAGAAGACCGTGCAGGAGTCCGGAAGCCAGGCACAGACAAAATCCCGCCCCGGTGCGTCTGCCAAGGGCTTACACAGTGGGGACAGCTCCACTTGCCCTCGGGAGCTTTCTCCAGCTCTGGGTCCAGGCAGACGAGGTGGTAGGCCCTCGGGCAGGTGTCGCACAGGATGATCTCCCCACCCTGCTGGCACACCTCACAGTAGTCCTGGTGGTCCGTCTCATAGCCATCACCGTCATCAACTGCGGAGGGGGCAGAGGCAGTCATGGAGGGCCTTGTTCCCACTCCCAGTGCACAGCCAATCTCCACGCCAGGCTGCCCTGGCGCATACTAGGCTCTCAATAGATGTTGGGTGGTGGGTGGACAGACAGGGTCAACAGGAGGACTGAAAGAGTAAAGGGGTGAAGGGATGGATGGAAGATGGATAAAAGGAAAGGAAGGGAAGGAGGGAGAAGGAAGGAAAGAAGAAAGATGGGTGAATGCATGGAAAGATGAATGGCTGGATAAATAAAGACAAGGGAGGGAGGGAACGAGGATGGAGAGGGGGAACGAGGATGGGTAGAGGAATGGGGCTGAGGGGATACATGGGTAGAGGGTGGATGAGGTTAAGAAGCAACTCCTCCTGTGCCCCCCTCTGCCAGTGCAAATGCCCTGGGGTGGCTCACATCACGGGTCCCTAACGTATGCAGACTCACTTCGACAGGACCCCCTCTCCTAACCACAGAGGCCAGGGTGCTTGAGGAAGCACAGGGGGGCTTCCTGCTGAGGGGTGCCCTTCTCCGCTCCCCGAGGGGGCTCTGCATGCCCACATGCGCCGCGGTGGCCATGTGAACCGTGCAGACAGGACTCTTACTTCTCTTCTTCTGGCGCCTCCTCTTGCTCTTCCTCCCCATCAGGGCAGAACACTCCGAGCGCACGGAGGCGCTGTGGATGCTGGCAGTGTCCAAGTCCGACCCCTCCCGCTGCTCCTCCTCACTCTGTGGAGGCGGGGGGGGGGGGGGGGGGGGGGGGGGGGGGGGGGGGGAGGAGGTGCTGTGAGCCCGGAGCCAGCCCTGGGGGCTCATCTCCAGGCTTCGCAGGCCTGGGGGGCGGGGCAGGGCACAGGGGAGGCTCCAGAGGCACAGTGCTGTCTGTCTCTGGTTCATCTCGTCCCTCCACCCAGCTAGAAAACCCTCAGCCCACCGGTCCAGCCTGATGGCCTTCCACCCTCCTCCCCAAGCCCTGCTCTCCAGCCCTCAGACCCTCCCCACACTTTCCACCTCCGGAACCCTCCCAGGCCCTGCCCTCCACCCTGCCAAACTCCTACACATCCCTCAAGGGGAAGCCCTAAGGACACCTCCCCCAAGGAGCCTTCCCAGATCTCTCCCTAATGAGACCTGTTGCACAGCCTTGTGCCAGGTCCGACCTGTCCCATCTGCCTGTCGTTGGCTCTCTCCCAGCGCATGTGCCCAAGCCCTTCCAGCCTGCGAGCAGCTCCCGAGCAGGGCCCACCGTGGTGGAGCAGAGGGCCTAGCACATTAGTCTGTGCTCAAAGCTAACCTGAGCTGGACCACCAGCTCCGGGCTGGACCATGCCTGCTGCTCCGTGCTCCCCTCCACAGCAGCTAAACTTGAGACCTGTCACTTGCCCCTATGAAGGGACAAAGAGATGGCTTCCATCTCTGCCCCTCCGCAGGGCTGGGTCAGGTGAGGGAAACAGGTGCCCTGTAGGGGCAGGATGGGGGTGATGCCTCTACCCCCGGAGAAAGAGGGCTCAAAGGCTCAGACACGGACTTAGGGTCATTCCAAAGCTGGTGACAGAGCTGGCCCTGGGAGGGCAAGGGAGGGGCAGGGTTCCAGCCCAGCCCTATCCTGCCTACATGCCACCTTCCTGGGGCCTGCCCTCCCAGCAGACCTGGGCATCCAGGCGCCCCCCAGGACTCTCCCGCCTGCTGCCCAGATGGAGAGGCAGTTGGGGCGGAAGGAGCCAGGACTGAGCCCCCAGCTCAGCAAGGTGGGCAGGAGAGCTACCCACCCAGAGTCCAAGCTACAGGGGGCCTTGGAAGGATCCAGGCTGAGCCCCTCACCAGTCAGGTGGGGAAACAGGCTCAGCAGGCCTGAATGTAGAATGGGAGAGTCTGGGGCAGGGGCGGGGGGATGGTGTGTACAAGACCTGCCCCCTGCCTGGTTCAGGAGAATGAACTGATAGCCCTGCTTTCCACGTCACCCAACCTTTGCATGTTACACACACACACACGCACGCACACACACTCACACTCGCACTCTCACACACACACACACACACACACACACACACACACACTCACACTCACACTCACCGAGGAGCCTTTCTTCCTCTTGCTGCCAACCCCTCCGAAGCGGAACTTGAGCCCGGCCACCTTTCTCCCTTTGCCCTTTTTCTTCACATCCTTGGAGCCTTTGATCTTCTTCCTCACTCCAGGCCCTGAAAAGCACCGGTGGAATAGCCAGCGCCCGCCACGGCTCACTCACTCACCGCCATGCTCTCACTTGGCCTTGAGAACCCGCTTTAAGGAAAGGGTGGTTTCTGCCGCTGCCCCTTCTCGGATGAGAAGACTGAGGCTCGGAAAGGTGACGTCCTTGCACAGCAGAAGGGAAGCCAGAGAAGAACCCTGGCCCAGTCCCCGCTCTGGCCGCTGTGCTGCCATCTTAGGAACAGCCCTGTCCCATCCCTCTCCCCAGAAAGGAGCTGTCCCCAGTGGAGCCACCAGCCCCCAGCGCCACTGAGGGCACACCGACCCACCTGCGGACCATCCTAGGCCCTGGAGGGATGTGCTAGGGCAAGAAGCCCTTTCCCCAGCTGCCAGCCTCCGGGCCACTAAGGGCACACCGACCCACCTGCGGACCATACCTAGGCCCTGGAGGGATGTGCTAGGGCAAGAAGCCCTTTCCCCAGCTGCCAGCCTCCGGGCTGTCTGCCATACCCCACACACCAGCACCACTCAAGACCGCCCTCGCCTCTGCCCATCATCCCCAGGAAATGCTGGCTCCCAGGTGGCCAGCAGGGGTGAGGTTGTTTTTATGGAACTGGTCACAGGACAATTAGTCACCTGGGGAGTAATGCCCACCCCCAGCAGCCTCTCCCACCAGGCCGAGCAGGGCAAGTGGGGGCCTAAAGGCAGATGGCCTCGCCCCAGGCCCTCCTCCGCCCACATCACACACAGAGAGCTGGGTCTGCGAGCCCAGCTGTAACCTCAGTGGCGCCACGGAAAATCTATTTCAATTTTTCAGGCTCTGAATAGGCAGCTCAGGGAATCGATAGCTCAGCAGCTGGAGCCCGACAGGAAATGAGAAAGAAGCCTGGCTGTGCAGACAGCAAGGGAGGGGAGCGGAAGCAGTCTCTAAAGCCCGCGTCACTCACCCACTGGGGCCCCCTGTGGGACCTGCTACAGGGAGGCATTATCCCAGAAACCAAAGCTCCTTGGGGCAGAAACAAGGGGTCCCCAGCGTCCGCTCTGCCCCCCATCAAAACCCAGGTCAGGGGACTTCCTTGGTGGCGCAGTGGTTACGAATCCGCCTGCCAATGCGGGGGACACGGGTTCGATCCCTGGTCCGGGAAGATCCCACATGCCGCGGAGACCCTAAGCCTGTGCGCCACAACTCCTGAGCCTGTGCTCTAGAGCCCACGAGCCACAACTACCGAGCCCGCGTGCCACAACTACTGAAGCCCATGCACCTAGAGCCCGTGCTCCGCAACAAGAGAAGCCACTGCAATGAGAAGCCCACACACCGCAATGAAGAGTAGACCCCGCTCGCCGCAACGAGAGAAAGCCCACGTGCAGCAACGAAGACCCAACGCAGCCAAAAAAACCCAGGTCAGGGCACCCAGGAAGGTGAGCTGCAGGCAACACCACCACTCAGAGCCCCGGGGAGATCAATGTCCCTGCTCCCAGTGGGGCCATAAATCCTCCATCCGGGGAAGAAAGGTCCCTCCCCTAGAACTTCAAGTCACAGAGAGCCTCTGCTGTCCCTATTCTCCCCACCCAGACACCACCACAGAGTCTGATTTTGTATCTGGACCTCCTTCCTGGCCTCCCTGGGAAGGCGGCCCTGTCCACGCCCACGCCCATGTACATCCGTTACCCCAAGGGCCGGGTGCTCAGAGGAGAGCGATCCACGGGTCACCTTGGGACCCCTTCCCCCTGGGAATGGTGCAGGCTCCAACCCAAGAGCCCCCTAACTCCCAGTAGCACGGGCCACACCTCTGTCCCCTCCTCCACACCTGGGAAAACTCCCAAAGCTCTGAGCCCACCGCCTCCTCCACTTCGCCAGCAGCCCCAAGAGAGAGGCAGGGCAGATGCCACAACACAGCTGAGGAAGGGTGGGTGGGTCCAAGGTCAACCAAGGCACTGGGTCCTTGATAGAGACGGGCCCGTTTGTCCCAGACTGTAGGGCCTGGGAGCCCTCTGCCAGCAGGACTGGGTGCAGCCTTACCCTTGCCCTCCTTGGTCTTGGCCTTGCGGACGGGCACAGGCTGGGGTGCCTGCTGGGGGCTGATGGCCAGCGGAGGCGCGATGGTGACCGTCTCCACGGCCGCGGCCACCGCTGCTGCGGCTGCCGCCGCCGAGCTGCCCTTAAAGGGGTTGTTGGCGCTGAACTCTCGCCACTTGGCACCCAGGACGGTCATCATTTTGGACATGGGGATCTTCGGGTTCTTCTTGGCGATGAGTGGCCTGCGTGGGGGGAGAGGCAGGAAGGTGAGGACAGCCCCGTGGAAGGGATGAGACCCCCATGTGACCCCCCGCAGGGCCCACCCTTCTTCTCCCAAGTCCCACACCTGGCATATACAGCAAACTGGGAAAGCTGGGCAGAAAGGAGGGCAGGGAAGAGGACCAAGACAGAGACAGCAGTCCAGCCCCAAGGCTCCCGATTCCCTGTTTATGTGGCCGGTGATCTTCTAATTGGGTTTTCAGACCCTGTAAGACCCGAGGGGCCAGAGGCAGGGGTCTAGTCCCATTTCTTTTAGAGCTGAGTGTGGCCACGGGGGCTCAAGACCCCTGGGAATGACTGGGGTTGCCATCCCTGGGGGTAGGACCAGCGAGGGAAAGCAGGACCACCTGTTGAGATGGAAGGGTCCTGCCTGCCCCTCCTGCCAGCTCTGCCCAGGGTCAATGTCAGCCTGGAAGCCCACCCCAGCCTGGAAGCCCACCCCAGGAGCCCAGGGCCCTGCCCCTCTGGCCACCCCACTTGGTGCCCCCGGGGGAGGCAGGCCTCGAGGGCAGTCTCCGTGGATGCCCAGCCATGGTGGCCCCGAGGCCCACCTGAGGAACTGGCTGAAGGCTTTGTAGTTGGTCAGCGTGTGATAGTCGGCCTCCGAGAACGGGTAGTCCACGTCATCCAGGCCCCACTCGGCCATGAGCTGCCCCGAGGACTTGGGCTCCTACGGACACACAGGCCGGAGGTGGAATGAGAGGTGGGGGTCCTTTTACCCTGAACCCCCCACCAGGGCCCCACCCAGGGCGCCTCGGAAAAGCAGGGGGATTATGTCAGCAACTTAACGAGAGCAGTTCTCACCCACCACTGAAAACATCCTACAGCATCTCAGGCCGCCAGCCCCTTGATCAGTGGGAACGGCCCAGAAGCCAGCTCGTGACGGGGTGCGGGCCACACGCCTGGGGGGCTAATGCGGGGGTTTGGGGGGAAGCCATGTGCATGTCCAGGGCAGGAATAATATCAGGACTCACTCTGTCCACCCCAGGAGATCACCTAGTACAGTCACACTTGGACCTCGTGAAAGGGCAGGTCACTGCGGGTTCGGGGACCAGGAAGGTGTGCCCTGGTCAGGGCAGTGGCCCAGCTCAGGGCAGAGCCCAGAGAGGGTCCCTCGGCTCCTGCTTCACTCTCCAGATGGGGCACCGAAGCCCAGGGAGGTGCGCGAGTTCCCAAGGGCACAAAGACAGCCAGCCAGCCCAGGCGTCAGGTCACAAAGCAGACCCCGGATGGCTAGGAAGGGAGGGGTGGGCGGTGGTGCTGGCTATGAGACTGGAACCTGCTGGACAGAGGCAGGCTCCGATCCTGGCTCTGCCACATACTAGCAGTGAGAGGTGGGCGAGCTACTTCATCTCGCTATGCCTCAGCTTCCCCATCTGCAAAATGGGGATAACAGCACCTACGTCACAGGAGGGACGGAGTTAGCACAGGTGCTTGGAACAGGGCCCTCACCCCGATTTCCCATTTGCTCCAGGCAGCCCTGAGCTGTGCCAGCCCCACCCACAGATCCATTCCACCAATCAGCACACGCCATCCCAGGCCACAGTCACTGATCCAGGGGGCATGTGACTCAACCGGTCCAGGCAGGGGCACCCCTGGGTCTCCTGTGCGGACAGCTAGGACACAAGCCAGCTTTCCCTCCTGCTGGATGGGGCAGGGGGTGTCCACGAAGCCCTGCACTGCTGCTACACACATTCCCAGCCACGAGGGTGCCTGGCCCGAACCCAAAGCTGACCCTCCAAAGGCAAAGAAACAGGGCCCTGGATGACACCACTGGGTCCCCCTAGCTGGAAGCCCCCTTGCCTCTCAACTCTTACGGCTGCTGATCCAACAGACCCCTTTTACTGCCTAAGCCCCTCAGAGTTGGGCCGTCTGCTCCAGCCAGGGAAGGCCACCCAGGCAGAACACACGGCCTCCCTCGGCCCCAAGGGACCCGCTTCCTGACCTCCTGTTCTCTGTGGCAGTTCAGAGGTGCTCCCACGTGGGGCCCCCTCCCTTGGCCAACCTGCTCCTGACACACAGCCAGTCCTGGAGCTTCCCACCACGAAGCAGAGCAGCAAGTGAGCGATGACATTATTACAGGACAACCCTGAATCACTCCTGTAAGTTCATCTTCCAAATCTGTCAGCTTCTCAGCTGTCATCAGTCACAGGTGACTCATAACACACCTGCCAACTAACGAGCTCCCTCCGGGTGTCGGGACACCGCCAGCACTAACTCACATGCTAACGTTTACGGAGCACTTATCTTCAAATCCACGGCCAGCCCAGACTGAGCCTCATCAAAGATCGAAGGCAGCAGGAGGTTCCCAGATGAGGTGCTGTCATCCGCCATCTGCCCCTGCCCGACCCAGAGACCCAGGACCCAGAGCCCATCTGCCGCCCTACCCTCGGCCCCTCCCCCCACCCCCGCGGAGCACCCCCCGCAAGGAGCGGCCTTGACATTCCAGGGGCCACATCATGCCCCACTTTCACCGGGAAGAGGCTTCTCCCCAGGGGAGAGCTGCAGGCCCATCGCTATAGCTTCCATGACTCTCGTTCCCTGGGACACTCTCCTGGGTGCCCATGTGGGATGAATTTCGGAACACGTGCTAAGGCCCCCTTCCACCATAAGCGGAGCTGTCCAGCCACTTCTTCTTAGCGAAAGCTCCATTTGTTTTAGTCTCCCAAACTGCTCCGACCAAGAGGTTCCTGACACCAAACTTGAGTTCAGACCATCGCTCTCCTCAGAAACGGCTGACCGCTCAAGCTGGGCAAACAGCGGACAATACATCAGCAAGAGGCCGCACGACTTCTTCCCCAAACTCCTGAGTGCCATCCACTGTTATTTCTAACGTGTCTCCGAGACCTGTGGCTACGGTATTTCTCACAAAGTTGTGTCCAACCTTCCTGCGCGTGCACTCACACACACACACCCATCTGCCCCGACGGCCCTTCGCGGGAAAGGATGCTCTGGTCCTTTGCCCACAGGGGCCCCTGCAGGGCAGGGAGCTGACAGCAGGAGGCTCAGCTCGTCCAAGCAGGGTCCCCCAGCCAGGCGTCAGGGTTACCTTGAGGCATCCGTCATCGTTGTCGTCCTCATCATCATCTTTCTTTTTTCGCTTGGCTTTTTTCTCCTTCTTGTCCTTGAGTTTTTTCTTCTTCTTTTTATTTGGGGAGTAGTCGCTGCCCTCACTGTCCGACTTCTCTTCCAGATCCTCTTCATTTTCCGACAGCTCATCATTGCTCCCCTGGAAGAGAAAGGTGGACGGTGAGAACAACAGGGGCCCAAAGAAAATGCAGAGTCCCAGGCAGCAGCACTGCCCTGAGAGCGGCCTCCTGGCAGAGTCTCACCCACCAGACCACTAAATCCCAGACAGAGGGGCTGCCCTGAGCCAGCACGGGGTAAGGGTCTCGTCCCCAATGACTGGTTGGTGACAAATGGTGCTGTGCAGGTGAGTCGAGGCCTCGGGTGAAGACACACGCCCCCACCAGGCAAGCTCAGTGTAGCCCGCTTAGACGGCCCTGTTTCAGGTTTCTATGGGCTTTGGGACTGTAACGCGTGTCAGCGATGGCACTCGGACCCAGGCGCTCGTAGAGAGGATATCATGCCCAAAGCCAAAAACCAAAATGCGGTCCATGCTGGAGAAGAGCCCCCAACTTCCGCCCCGGCTCCCAGATCCTCTCCTCTCTGTTCATCTTTGCATCCTATGGAGTCGTGTGTGTCAAGTGAAACCTGTGATTAACACGGAGCGCACATCCCGGTTTCATCTGCCTGTGCGCTCTCCGGACGCTGCTAAGGCACGAGCCCACCCTCCCCAGCGCCCGAACCCCGGCTGCTCATCTCAATATGAGACAAAGTAATTGAGGCAGCTCTTAAGCTTGGTTTCCTCGATTCAGTTTCCATCCATACAGGCAGAAAATGGCCCATTTATATGGAGATAAGGGTGTTTACAGACAGAGCATCCCCATCAGAAAGGCACTGCCCCTGCGAGAAAGCTGAGAAAGCTGTGTATTCGGGGCTTTTCAAGAGGCAAGCAGGCTGATTAGGCCCCTCCCGGCCTGGGTCTGCAGGAGAGGCCAGGCACGGACGCTCCAGTGAAGATGACACTTGGCATCTTCATGCTGGCGGTTTAGAGGCGGCAAAGAGAGGCACGGAAGAGATGAAGAAAGAACTGGAGAAATGAAGGATGTGAGCTCCGGAAGGAGCAATGAGGGAGGGAGGCAAAAGAGGAGGTGGAGAGGGAGGAGAAAGGCGGGGAGGAGGGAGAGGAAGGAAGTGGGCAGGGGAGGGAGCAGATGCAGAGAAGGAGGGCAGCAAGGGCAGTGGGTCTGTCTTGGGAGGCCCCCCGCCCGCTCTGCCCTTTCCAGCCGCACCGTGGAGTTGAGAGTCTTTTCCCAGGAGGGAGACTCTTCCTGAGACACAGCTGGGAAAGGACCCACCCGTGGGGTCCCTGCACTTCCTGACTCTCCTGCTGCTCGGCTCCCAAACCTTTTATGCCCGTTAAGCCGCTGAGTCAGTGTGCTGGCTGGTGGCTGGCAGGCAGCAGAGCCTCTGGGCCTTCCCGGAATACTGACTCGGTCGGCCACACCGGGCGGGCTCCAGGGGCAGTGCGCCGCTCCTGGCTGCTGCCGGAGCCTGCCCAGGGCAGGACAGCCTTGCACGCGATCCCGTTCCCAGGGCTCATGGCCACAGCTCCCAGCCCTGCCTCGGTCCTCTGGGGAGGCAGGGGTCAGACAGGGATGTCCATTTCCCCCAAGGATGTAGCGCTTGGCCAGCTTGGAAAGAGCACCCTTCGACAGACCTGAGAGACAGGCTCTATCCCAGCCACACCCCCGCACAGGTAAGGATGGGAGGAGGGAAGTGCCACAGGCTTCAGCACCGCGGACAGAGGCTGTGGGGCCCGCCGAGGGAGGGCCGTGGGGCTGGCCCTCAGCTGCCCCGGGGACCCCGCGAACCAGAGCAGGGAAGAGACAGGAGGACCCACGGTGGGTCCGGGGGCTCCCTGGGGAGGCTGCAGGGCACAGACTGTCTCGGAGCTCTGACCCTTGCTAGTCCGGAATTGGGCAAAAAGTCACTGCAGCATCCTGACCTCAGCCTCCTTGTGTGTGAAATGGGGGTGCTACGCAGGGCGGTAAGAGGGACAAAGGAGATCACGTGAGAGAGAAGGCCTCAAGCATTTTGAAGTAGGAGAGTCCCAAGTACCCGTGATGCCCCCGACTCTGCTCGGAAGCTGAAGACGCAGCCAGGACCACAAACCGGAGGACACGAGCCTCATCCCACCTCGTGTCTGCAAATCGGGGCTGGACTAAAGCCAAGTGCACGGACAGTGCCTGCAGCTGGGCAGCAACTACAGTGCAGACGGGCAGCAGGACGCCCAGAAGGGGCTGTGTGACCGCACCTGAGGGGGAGGTGCCCTGAGTGTCTGCTGGGGAGCCTGCACGCCACATCCCAAGTGCAGGAGAGGTGGGGAGTGGCCAGCACAGCTCTGAACGCAGGGCCCAGAGGGAGCTGGAGGTCTCCAGGGAGGGCGGGGAAGGCGCCTCCAGCAGACGCCCTGTCGGTGCGTGTGCACAGTGGTGGTGGGGGGGGTGCGGGCAGGTGGAGCACGTCTGGCAGAAGGCCCCAAGCTGTGCACTGCCAGGAGTGTGTTAGTCCAGCAGCCACTCCGGGGCTAAGTGGGGGGACAGGAGGGCAACGTTTCTTCTCGAGGAATGAGCCGGAGCTACAGCAGGACAGTCAGCGCCCCTGCGGCCCAGCAGGACAGTCAGCGCCCCTGCGGCCCAGCGCGGGACGACAATGACGGCAGCCCCTCGTTTCAGGGAAGGCGCAGACCCCTCCCTGCCCTGTCTACCTGCACCGGGGAAAGCCTGGCCAAGGAGAAGGCAGATTCCTCAATTCCCCGGCTCCCCGCCCATTCCCTGATCCCCTCTCTGCCCTGCCTCCTCCCCCACCTGCATCCCGATCTCGTCCAAGCCCCCCTGCCCACCCGGGAGGCTGGTGGAGGGCGGGGTGCAGGACAGGTCTTTGGAGGTGGTTTTCTCGATGGTACAATCAGTCTGTATCCACAGCGTCTCTCTGTATCCAGCTGTTTGGACACATCTAGACCAGGGCCTCCTTTTTTCTGTGTTCTGTTATTCCAAAATCTTCCCTTGCAGAGAAAGGGGCAAGCGGAAGGGCAGCGAGTGGTTCTGAAAACAACTCGAAGAGGAGTGACCCAACAGCAGGACCTGGAGGGATGCAGGTTGGCCAGTGGCAAGAAGGGGAGGAATGACCAGGAACCAGGAGTAGGCTCACCATTCGGTATCTCGAAACTTACAGGGGAGAGTGCGGGCCAAGCCACACTCAGGGAGGAGACACAGGCACAGAGCAAAAATGCCCTAATAAAGCCCCGAACCAAGCTGAGCCCCGAGCCACACTGTGGGCTCTGAACATCAGGACCAGCTGGGGCTGTGACCCTGATGCTGTGCCCTCTGGGCTGCAGCAGCCCCGGGCAGGACTATAGGGGATGCCCTGGATGGCAGAAGGATCTAAGGGAACTTGGAGTCCCAACAGAACCCATCTGCAAAGCTGCCTTCAATCCTACACCCAGGCTGGGTATGCGAGGAACTGGGGGTAGGGAGGAGGGGTCTCTGCCCTGAGCCCCGGGCCCACTGAAGGCACAGCGTGCCACCCGTGAAGGCCCTGGGGACCCCGAGCGGGCAGTCTATGCCCACCCTTCCTCCCCCAGCTCTGCAGATGTCTTTCGATCCAGGCCTCGCATCCCTCTCTCCCTTCCCTCTACGCCCAGCACTCAGCACATACCACATCTCTCTAAAAAGCAGGCATTTAAACTCAAAAGGAAGGACTCAGAGAGTTGGTCATTCTCAATTTGGGGTCCTTCGAGACTGAGAGGGAAAAAGAAAGAATGAAATATGAGCCTTCCCATTCACGAGTGTTATAAACAGTTATAATTTAGCACTGAATAATTGGTTGCTATGGTAACCGCTGCAGCACAGGTTGAAATCCTTTCTCCCTCCTGCGCTGGGTCTGACAAGGAGCTTCATCTGCATATGCTCAGGTTCCGGCCGAAGCCCCGGTTATTTTATGTAAATCAGAATTCACGACTTGCTGCCTGTCCCTCCACCCCACCCCCAAAAAACCTGCCGCTACATGGGTTCCACCACCGGGGGCCCTCTGCTCCCTCCACCCAGCGCCTTGTGTTGGGGCCACCTGGTTGGAGATGAAAAGGAGAAAAGGGGTGACATTCCCCTCCCCACATCCCGAGGACTGGGCTCTGCAGGCGGGCGGGCGGGCAGTGTGCACAGGGCGGCCAGGACCCTGCTCTCTGGCTCAGACTGTTGACATCTGAGAGCTGCCAAGCCAGACTCTCAGCAATGCTGGGGAGGGCGCAGCAGTGGCCCGAGGGCCACCTTGGGGGCCTGGCTGGCAGCGCCCGGTCATCTGCGGGGGCCCTCCAGTCTACCCTGGCCTCCATCTCCTTTGAGATCCAGGAACTGCATCTCAGTAGAGAGAGGAAGGAGAGAGGGAGAGGAAGTGAGGGGAGGGAGAGTGGAATGGAGGAGAGGAGGAGAGAGGAAGGGACGGGGGTGGGGGGGGGGTGGGGGGGGCGGAGAAGACATGCAGAGGAGGGAGAAGGAGGGCAAGGGAGACCCAGGAAGAGATGGATACAGCACAGACGCCATGCTCAGACCACAGCAGTGAGAGACGAGAGCCTCCCTCCCAGTTCCCAAGAAAGAAGCTTCGGGAGAGGGAGAGAAATCGCTGGGGAGAAGGTGCTTGCGCGGGACGCCCCGGGACCCTAGAATCTACCTCCACCCCGCATCCACAGAGCATCAGGTCTGAGGGCTGACAGCAGCGGCCACAACAGAGCCAAGATTTCAGAGCTTCAACCAGGAAGTCGGCCCCTGCATCCCAGGGCCCCGCTGGCCCTGAGCCATCTAACCTCTGCCCCCAACAAAGACAGACCTGCGGGCCAGGATGCGGGAGGGGCTGGGGGGAGCTGCAGCAGGGAATTCGGAGCCCCCTCCCCACAGCAGGGGGACCCGGTCCACAGCACCTCCCTCGGGGGTGTGGGGGGAGCCTCCAGGCATGGGCCACCCCCTCTTCCCCTCTCCTACCTCCACTGCCCCTCCTGGATAATGGGGACAGGAAGCGGCAGCTCACAACCTGCCCACGTGCAGCCCACGTACCAGCCGCGGGGTTAGGGGTGGGGTGTCCCGGGAGGGTATAGACCTGTCAATCCTGGAAGGATGCCAGGAGCCCAGGCAGTGAGAACAAAGCTGAGGGGCAACAGAGATGGAGGGTGGCATCGGACAGGGGCAGTGCTGGGCTCGGAGGAGGCTCAGGGTCCCTCTGGGGGGAGAAAGGGTCGTCTATGCGCGCCAGAGGAGACGGACAGCCGGGTGTGGCCGCAAGCGGGCAGGGAGAGGCTTCGGGGCAGCTTTGGCCAGGAGACTGGACAGGGCAGCTGTCCTAAGGAGGTCCTTCCCGGGAGCCAGGAGAGCCGAACAGGGGGCGGACCTGGTAAGAAATGCTGACCCCAAGCTCACCAGAGAACACAGGCAGGACGTACCTGCGTGGTTCCAGCTGGAGGAGGTGCGGCTGACACCTCCCTGCCGCAGTCCCTGAGCTCCAGGCAGGCCAGCCAGGGGCCAACCACTATGGGGACCCGGGGCACCGCCCAGGGCAGGCCCTGCCCTCCAGACGCTTGCAGGCTGACACCCTGGATGCCCCCGAGGGCCACTGGCCTTCACCGTGGCACCTCTCACGTGAAGACGCCCTGGTGGCCCATATCTGATTTGCCCCCAAACAAGCAGGTGGGTGTGGATAGGTGATGCTCCCCTTACTACAGACACAGAGGCAAGGCTCAGACAGGTGTGGGCAGTGGCCTGGGGAGATGTGGGGAAGAAACTCCACCACCCATCGCCTGCCCACCATCACAGGCCCTTTGTCCTCAGGAGTCTCCTCCATCCTGCCCCTGCAGCCTGTTTAGGGACCCTCCAGAGTTAAGTCATACTACGGGCCCCTCTGCACAAAGCCTTGCAGGGGACGAGCCAGAGGCCCACGGTGGCCTTTAAGGCCACGTCAGAACATCTCCACAGGGCACCCCCCACACACACTGCTACTCTGTCCCAGGGCCACCGAGGGCGATAACACCCCCGACCGCCTCCCCTCTGAGGCTGGGCCAGGTGGGTCTCCTCTGGGCAGGGGAGGCGAGAAGGCCAGAGGATCGACAGCGCTTCCCCTCGGAGCAGGCGGGCCAGGGGAGGACCAGGCTGGGGGGCAGGGGGCAGCCGGACATCCCCAGGGCCAGATCTCAGCTGTGTTGCTGTGACCCCTGGCAAGTTCATCTCTGAGCCTCATCTGTAAAGCAAGGTGCACACCAGCCCCTCCCCATAAAGCCACCGGAAGGATCGAGTGACGCCGAGGAGAGGTGGCAGCTCTCACAAGGTGAGAGACGGGAGTCCCCACGTTGCCCTATGACCCTATGACCGTCCCCTCCAAGCGCCGAGGGCTTTAAGCTACGAGGCAGCCCCGGTTTCCCCCTCTGTCGGGTGGTGATGACCATCCCTGCCCCCGACTCCCAAGGTTGTTGTTGAGGATGAAGTGAGTCCACGCGGGGCATTCTAGAAATGCTCACACGAGTTACTCATAGGAGACCCATCCCTCACCAGGGTCTCCTTACTCTTCTCCCATTTGTATCTTGCTCACCAGGATTCCAACTCACAACAGGTTGGAAGCAGCAAACCAGAGGAACAGACAGCTGGCAGGAGGCAGATACGGAGCGGGTAGCGGAAGGCACCACCAAGAGCACAGAGGCAGTGGACACAGGTGCAAGCGGGAATAGGGGCCTCCAGTGAAGGGGAGGGAGCGCCGGGGACCCCATGTTGTCATGGCCCAGGACAGACACCAAGGAGAAAAGAATAAACACCCCAGCACACCCTGTTTAAGAACACAGTAGGAACTTCCCTGCTGGTGCAGTGGTTAAGCATCCGCCTGCCAGTGCAGGGGACACGGGTTTGAGCCCTGGTCCGGGAAGATCCCACATGCCGCAGAGCACCAAAGCCCGTGTGCCACAACTACTGAGCCTGCGCTCTAGAGCCCACGAGCCACAACTACTGAGCCCACGTGCCGCAACTACTAAAGCCCGCGCGCCTAGAGCCCGTGCTCCACAACGAGAAGCCACCGCAATGAGAAGCCCACGCACCTCAACAAAGAGTAGCCCCCACTCGCCACAACTAGAGAAAGCTCGCGCGCAGCTACGAAGACCCAACGCAGCCAAAAATAAAAAAGTACACTTGGGAATTCCCTGGCGGTCCAGTGCTTAGGACTCCGTACTCTCACTGCCGTGGCCCGGGTTCAATCCCTGGTCAGGAAACTAAGATCCCGCAAGCCGTGCTGTGCGGCCAAAAAAAAAAAAGAAAAAAAAAAGGACAGGACACTTGAGATACATCTCGGGGCAGGTGTCCGTGGGGACGCTGCCCACACCAGACACTGGTTTTGGTGTTTCTCACGCAGGCTCAGCTCTCGGGAGGCACCCCTCTGCCAGATGGTCCCGGGAGCCCACGTCTTTCTCCACAGGCCCAGGAGAAGCAGTCAGGACGCCCGCGTGGCCCAGCCCCACTCACCTCTTTCTTCTTCCTCGTCCCTTTGGACCTGTTGTCCTTGAGCTTCTTGGACTTCTTCTTCTTGGGAAGGCTCACGGGCTCCTCAGGGAAAAAGTCATCGAAACCTTCAAGGCCACCATCTTCTTCTTCTGGAAGAATCAGAAGGGGGAGGGGGTTACTCCGCTGCTTCCTTCAGGAAGACCCCCAGGGACACAGAGTGAGAGGCAAGGCCCGCTGGGACAGTCAGTTCCTCTGCCACCCAACTGTGCCGGATCACGGCCACCCTGCCCTCCCCAGCCCATTCCCACCCCTCCCCGCCTTCTCCATCTAGTTCCCCTGCCCCAACCCCTCAAAGCCACCCCCAAACCCGCGGAGTGGAACCCCAGCCCCTTGGGCTGTGTCACATCACCCCACCTCTCTGGGCCTCTCCTCCTCTCAACCTGCAAAATGGAACAATAACCACCTACCCTGCTATGACAGTGCTTGGGAAACTGAAGCAAAAACAAACGACCAGGGCTTCCCTGGTGGCGCAGTGGTTAAGAATCCACCTGCCAATGCAGAGGACACGGGTTCGAACCCTGGTCCGGGAAGATCCCACATGCCGCAGAGCAACTAAGCCCATGCGCCACAACTACTGAGCCTGCGCTCTAGAGCCCGCGGGCCACAACTACTGAGCCTGTGTGCCTAGAGCCCGTGCTCCACAAGAGAAGCCACCGCGATGAGAAGCCCGCGCACCGCAATGAAGAGTAGCCCCCCCCCCGCTCGCCACAACTAGAGAAAAGCCCGCGCCGCAGCAACGAAGACCCAACGCAGCCAAAAATAAATAAATAAAATAAAATAGATTTAAAAAATTTAAAAAAAAACAACAAATGACCAAGTAAGAGGCCTTGTGGACATGGCTCCCCAGGGAGAAAGCAGCCCCACGGAGTCACAAAGCCATCTCCAGCTGGCCCAGGGAGGGGTCGAGGCCCACCTCCGCCCTCCAGAGGGCCACGGCGTGGCCAGGAGAGAGCCTGTGAGTGCAGGATGACAGGGACGTACAGGTCACATCCCCCTGGGACCACCTGGTACCTTGGAGCAAGCGCCCGGGAGCTTGGAGGAGAGACCAGCGCGGGGGATGTCAGGGCTCCCCTTAATGGGGATTCGAGGACCACACTGCCCCCCGCTGCCTGGTCCCCACCCGCACCTGCCAGGCCCACTCCCCGTCACAGGTACCCGGACACACACAGCAGGATGCCAAACACACTCCGCTGGGCGCTCGGGACGATGTGACGGTCCACAGAGAGGTGGGTTTTCTAGAAGCTGCCCGCCTTTCCTGAATCCTCATTCCTTCACGCACTGGAAAGGCTGGGGGGAGCAGGGGGGTGTGTCACGTGGGGATCTTAGAAGAAGCTGCAGGCTACATGCTTCTTGCTGCCCCCAAAGGGAGCCCGTGGCTGGGGCCTAACTCCCACCCAGGAAGTCAGGGGTGAGAAAGGGCACGAGCCCTGGGTTCCTGGGACCAGACGTGGGCCCCAGGGCTGGGGGTGCGGAGAGCGGGAGGGCCCTCTTGGGGGCAGACGGCAGCAAAAAGACACCGCAAGAACAAGCCACCCAGACTAGAGCTATGCATCTGCCTGCCAGGGATGAAGGAAGCTTCCAGTAGGCACCGGCACAACCTCCAAAGAGTCCACAAAAGGGGTCCACAAGCCAGCCAGCCTCCACACCAGCAGCTTATCCCCCATCCCACGGCCTTCACTGCCCATGTGCACGGGGGTGGGGGGACACGACAGGGAGTCTCGCTCGGTCTGGGGTCTGCCTCGAGCGGGACCCCACTGTGGGGCTGCCACCCTGGGAGACCCTTAGGAGGGCAGAAAGTCCCAGGGCCACGCAGGGGACTTTCATATGGGAAATGGGCAGTGTCCTCACTGAATCGGGTTTAAATGATAGGCCCCCAACCCCGCCCAGGAAGTCTAAAAATTTTAGAGTACAACATCCTGGCTGTTGAACGCGCCAGACCCACAGATGCTTGGACACACCCTGGGCGCTCCAACATCGCCCATCGTCCAGAGGGGTCCACCCCAGGGCCTGGGACCCTGCCCACTAGAGTCCCCAGAGGGGAGGGGGAAGGCGCCCATCACCACACTCTGGGTGCGGCTAGAGGGCGCTGGTGATGCTGGTGGCCCAGTGAATGCCCGTCCCGCCCACACCTGGAGGGCCAGTTCCCACACGTACCACACCCCTACCCAGGGAAGGCGGGGGCTGCACCCTCTGTCTCAGCGCCCCTCTGCCCCAGGGCCCTCCTCCAGGGCTGCCAGGGGGCCTGTGGCCCTGCCCCCCAGGAAGCAAGTGCTAGCCCTGTCTTGTCCGGCCCCCCCAGGAGTCCACGGGGACAGGGCATGCCCAAGTCTCAGTCCCCTCCCCATCCTGCCAGGCAAACACAGACACAGAGAGAGACCAACTCCAGACAGGTGAGGGAGCTGCCGTGCAGGTGACACGAGGGTGGCCTGAGCGCTGGCCTTCCCCGGGAAGCCAGCTCAGCGGTCCTGAATGGCAGACAGGCGCAGGGCTGAGGACAGGACCACGTGGTGGGCACAGATGCTGTGGCCCTGGCCAGGGCTACGGCCCACGGGGCGGGCAGCGAGGGCAGGCCCGAAGCTGGGTTTAACGTGGGCAGGCTTTGAGGGGAGCCAGGCTAGGGCAGCAGGACCCGAGCCCGTCCTGTCCCCTGAGCCCTGGCAAGGGAGAGGCAAGGATTTCGGGGCCAGTTGGAAACGTTCATAGGGACCCCCAGTCATCCTGGAGTGGAGGGCTCTGGGGACAGTGACATGGCTGGCGGGGAGCCAGGCTGACGAGGAGATGCCCGTCCACGCCTGCCCATTCTCCCACCGGCCTCCACCTCCCCCGGAGCTGCAAAGAGACCGCCTGGGAAAGCCACCCCCGCACGCTGGCCGTGCCCAGCTCGGTTATGTAACGGGCTCAGCTGATGCAACCGGGAGGGGGCCTCTCTCTCCCGCCTCCTGCTATCTCCCCACGTCCCCTGTCCCCTCAGCAGCGCAGTCCCCAGACTGGGAAGGCCAGCCCAGCACACGGTCACAGACTGACCGGCCAGCAGCACAGACCATGGATGCACAGGAGGCCACGGGAGGTTCTAGAAGGAAGCCTGGGATCTCCCATGGGCTGCGCCCCACCCTGCCTGGGAAGGAGGTAGGGGCACCTCTAGCCCTAACCCACGCCCAGGACAGGGCTCGGAGGAGAAGTCCTCAGGCCCTCTGCCCTTGGACAGACCCCTCCTCCACTCCCAGAAGACCTCACGGCCCAGGGCCATCTGTCTGGTTAAATCCCTCCTCCAGGGCCCTTCCAGAGCTGGCACACGACCACGGGGACCCCACCCTGCCCACCCCCATCTTCCTCCCCCGCACGGCTTCTGGTGGCCCTGAGGACGCCCAGGGCTGACCTCCTGTGACGCTGCTCCCCGACACCCCCATGATTCCCACTCAGCCCTGCCCCCCTCCTCCCTCTTCTGCAACCAGCCCTGAGCTTCTTCTAAAACCAGACCTGGAGAGTCACAGCCAAGCAATCCTTCCCAGTGCCCATCGGCCCCTCCCGGAGCCCAGCCCTGTGCCTCCTCAGGGTACCCAGCCACCAGTAAGGCGGGAGCCCCCCCGCCCTGGGGGAGGGTCCTGAGGGGAAGCGGCCTCAAGACTCCTTGTCTGCCAGCTCCCTGCTGCCCCCCAGCCCTTCCAGCCAGGCGGCCGTGCCCTCACGCACCAGCCCTGCCCCTCCAGGGCCCGGGGCTCCATCGACCCCCAGAGGGGCTATAATTAGGACCCATTAGCCCTGATCTGTCTCCCAGGTCTGGGGCAGGGCCGGGGGAGACTGCTTCAGAGATGAGACGGGGGACAAGGGGGGGGACGGCAAAGAGAGGCACCTGCACCCCCTGCTGCTTTCCCCCAGCCCCTCACCAGGGGCTGCACACACTCTGGCTTAGCCCTGCGGGACCCCCAGGCTGCTCCGCAGGCTGCAGCCCGGGCGGGGGGCGTGGACCCTTCTTAGCGAAACACCTTATAGCAGTGGAAGGACCTACCACCTGCACCAAGCTCGAAGCAGGTAGCATATGTTCGTTTATATGAATTCATCTACTCCACACAGCAACTCTGGGAGACGGTACTGTTATCACCCCCGTGTGCAGACAAGGAAACAGGCTCCGAGGATCTCATCGCTTGCCCACTTGAGTCTCACAGCCGGCAGGTGGCAGAGCCAGGATGGAGCCCCGGCAGGTGGCTCCCACCCCCAGGTGTGGTCCCCGCGCCTGCCCCTCCCTCCAGGTATAGGACCCTCCCAGAATTCAGACCTTCCCCACGTTTATTTCACAAGCATTTAAACAGCATAGCCCATGTGCCAGGCTCAGGCACGCCCAGGGGACACTGAGGTGACTCAGGCCGGCCCCTGGTCTGAAAGATCACCTGTGGTCCCTCAGGGTGGGAGGGTCAGGGCTAGTCCACCGCAAGTCCCCATGCTCTGCCCACCCCCTGCCCCTGTCCTCTGGGGACAGGGAACTTAGCAAACACAAGGTGATCAGAGCGAAAGAAAAACGTATGACTGTGGAAGGAAGAGGTAGGTCGTCTGATTCGGGGTGGCTGACGGATGTGGGGAGGTGCAGCCAGGAGCCGGATCAAGAGCTCCGTCACCCGAGTCCGGAAAGGTAAGCAAATCTGTCAGCGATGGGGACCCAGCTCGACGTCCACCATCCTCTCTGAAGCCTGTGGAGAGGGTCTCCTTCCATTCCCCCAAGCAGGAAACAAGACCACCTGGTGGCCAGGAGGAGGGACAGGGAGCTCAGGCTTCGAACCACCACCCCTTCCTGGCAGGGTGGCCCCCAATCCCTTCTCCACTGAGCCCACTTCCTCATTCTTGAAATGGGCCGAGTACTGGGAATTCCCCGGCAGTCCAGTGGTCAGGACTCCGTGTTTTCACTGCTGAGGGCGCAGGTTCAATCCCTGGTCGGGCAACTAAGATCCTGCAGGCTGAGCGATGCAGCCAAAATTAAATAAATAAAAATGTAAAGATAAATAGGCTGAGGACTGCCTTTCTCACGGGGTGATGAATTAGAAACTGTGAGATGCAGTTTAAGTGCCTGGCAGTGGCAGGCGGGGCCCAGGGCCTCAGGAGGGCTAGGATGGCCGGGGCTGAAGGAGTGGATGGCGGGGGGAGGGGTGGGCTCTCGTTTGGCCACTGCTGGGCCAGGGGTTCTCAGGGCCACCCTAGGGCTGGCCAAGGAGGGGTCACCAAGACTAAGGTTCCCATCAGTCCTTGGAGTGCCCCCCACACCACAGGTCTCTACTGACATTGCTGGGGGGGGGATTAATAATTCATTTATGACATTTAACAAAACCCAGACACTACCTCACTGGCATCTCATCAAACAAAACGTCAGTCCTGAGCACCACGGGCGGGCGGGCAGGCAGGCAGGTGGGGGCGGAGGACAGGGGAAGTTTTTACCCTAAGGGAGTGGGGCCTGGATAGAGTGAGGATGGAGGAGGCTGGGGAAAAGGAGGAAAGAGAGGCCAGGAGGGAGGGGACGGGGACAACAGAGGGAAAGAGAGGGACAGACAGACAGAGAGAAGGAAGGACTCGGGGAAGACAGCCTGACAGACTTGGAGACAGACGAAGGGATAGACATGGGGAAAGAGTAAGTGAGAATAAGAACAGGAAGGAAATAAGGACAGAGCCAAAGAGACAAGGCAGGAAGTCTCAAAAGTTTCACCTGCAAAACCCCCAGAAAGTCAGACACCGTGTACTGTGTTCAATACTCGCTCAGAGAAGACATGCAAGAAATCTATGCTGGGTGGGTGAGTGGATGGATGGATAGACAACTGGATGATGGATGGATGGACAGAGAGATGAATGGACCGATGGATGGATGGACTGGACGGATAAATAAATGGATGGATGGAGACTGGTTAAGATGGATGGATGGAAGGAAGAAAGGAAAGAAGGGATGGAGGGATGGAGGAAGGAAGGAAAGGTGGACTGGACAGATAAAAACGGATGGGTGGATGGATGGATGGAAGGAAGGATGGATGGACAGATAAATAAATGGATGGGTGGATGGATGGATGATGGGTCAATGGATGGATGGATGGAAGGAAGGACTGGACAGATTAAATAAATGGATGGGTGGGTGGGAGGATGGATGGATGCATGATGAATGGGTAGGATGGCTGGCCAGTGTATGGTGGGTGTACTGGTTGGTTTTGTGGTTGGATGGGTAGATGTTCTGGTGGGAGGGTGGATACGTGGGTGGATGGATTAACAAGTGGGTGGGTGACTGAATGAACTGATGAAATGATAAATCACTTTAGAATGCGGTGACTACCCCACAGGCCAAGCCACTGGGCAAAGGCTGCTACAACCGCTTTACCTCCCTCCTCTCGGCAAACAGTATTAAACATGACCAGGCTCCCCGGGGTGCCCCGAACCCACATCTCCCCAACGTGGGGGGAGCTAACTAAGAAGGCACAGACCTTCAAGAACCGTGGCTCTCCCTCCCTCCTGGTCCCTGGGCCCACAGAAGCCTAGATGGGCTAGGGGGACCTGGGCCAGTCCAGTGCCAGAGTGGTCACACTGTCTGGCCTGGAGAGAAGATGGGCTCAGCAGCTCTAGGAAACCCACCCCTCTGTGTGGGACTGAGGAAGGGCTGGGCCTACAAGGCAGGGAAAGGGCCTGGGATGCTGAGGCCCTCTCCTCCCTCCCTCGCTCCAGCCCCTCTGGCCCAGGCTCCCAGCCCCCCAGCTTACTGGATGAGGGTGCACGTCTCAGAAGCATTTCCTTGGGGAAGGCAGGCCAACCGCTCCCCTTGGACGGTGGTAACTACAAGCCACACTTCGCTGGGCCCCTATTACGTGCCGGGCACTGTGACCTACTTGTTCCACGTGCACTGCCCCATCAGTCCTCATAATAAGCCCTCTATGAGGTTGCTGACGCCGCAGCCCATTCCACAAGTGGGGACACTGAGGCAGAGGGACTGGGTAGCTTGCCCGAGGTCAGCCACAAACAAGCAGCAGAGGCGGAGCCACCTGACTCTTGAGCCCTCTCTTGGACTAGCCCTCTGAACGCCCAGGGGAATCTGGCAGCTGGGCACCTCCCCCACCCCCGCAAGCAGGCTCAACCACCCGCCTCAATGCCAGAGAGCTGCCCGACCAAAGCCCGGGCGGCAACGTGAACGCTGCTGAGGGGGGTGGCGGACGGGCAGAGTGAAGACAGTAGGCCTGACAAGGACTGAGTCCGCTGCGGCAGACTGAAAACTTAGTGTGACAGCTCCCAGCACACCGGCTCCCCCATCCACAAACGGCCACCTGGGGGACCCGCCGGCCCTACAGCCCTGTGGGTCACGGCCACGAGCTCAGGCTGACGGCTGCAGAGAGGCCGCAGTGGAGGGTAGGGGGCCAGGCGGCCAGTGCTTCAGGAGAGACACGAGGCCTAGGCCGAGGCTGTCATCACGTCCAAAGGCCAGGGTGACCCAGGGACCCCCCAGCCCTCAGACACTGAGACCACAACCCTCTCTCTAGCACCCACAGTGCTAGGTGCCGGGCACAGTGGGTGGTCACGGGAGTCACACCCAAGGCGGGAGCCCACGGACACAAGTCAGCTGATGATAATATTCCAGGGAAGCACTGCGAAGAAAATAAAGCATTAAAATGGGCCTGAGAACGACAGGGGTGGGGCTACGCTGGAGCCAGGAGCTGAGACCTAACCGGCAGGAGGAGGCAGTTGTGAGCCGAGGAAAGCGTGGGTCTGGCAGGGGTCACGGCCAACGTTCAGGGCAGGATGGAGCCTGGGGGCTTCCAGAAGCATCAGGGAGGCCAGAGTGTGAACAAGGAGGTCGGGGTGGAGATGAGGGTGGAATAGAAAAGGGACTTTGCAATCAGTCCAAGCCGTGGGGGTCCGGGTTTGCTTTGCGTTTTCAAAGGTGACCCTGGCTGCTGAGCGGAGCGTGGTCGGAGAGAACTGGTTAGGAGGCTCTAGAGGGGACCAGCCGGAGGGGACCAGCGGAGGGGACAGTGGTTTGGACCAGGGACACAGAGAGGAGCTGGCAGCTCGGGGAGGCTCAGGACGTGCTCTGGAGGTGGGAGCCCCTGGCCTTGCTGAAGGACAGGCTGCAGTCTCTGCTCTGCGGGACTTTGGAGGCCTTCCTAGAGGCCCTGGGGCCAAGCCCACCCCCCCACGCCCTGCCCTGGAGTGACAGGTGCAAGCCGGAGGGAGGAAAGGTGGTGGGCAGGCGACTCGGACCCAGGCCCAAGTGGAGTGAGCTGGGTGCCCGCCAGTCTGGGGACACCTTCCCTGGCCTCCTCGCCTCCCCTCCTCTCCAAGCCCTGACACAACCAGGGAGAGCCAGAACGCATGGGAAAGGGGGACAGGGGACCCCATCAGGGGGTTGGTGAAGTCCCAGAAATAAGTCTGTTCACGAACGTTCAGCTGTCCACTGGCCCCATCAGTGCCACAAAGGGCCACGCCCCGAGTACCACTCACTGAGGAAGCCAGTGACCAGCTTTACCAAGGAGCCAGCTTCCTAAGTAGAAAACAGCCATGGGTTTCAGTGCCTGTGCTAGGCCTCTGTGTTCCCTTCCGGGAAATGGGCCTAATTCCCTGGACCCCAGCACGTAGCAGTCAACTATTGTCCAAGCAACTCCACCCATGTGTGGCCACCTCACCCCCACTCCCCTCACCCCAGCAGGTCTTCGCAAACTTGGCTGCACTGTCTGAAAAGCAGGGTGAGGCCCCAGTCACCCTGTTAAAGCAAGCAAACAAGTGAGCAGGGGAGGAGACCCCCCAGTGGGCATGGCCGCCTGGTGGGAAGCCCCTCAGTACGAGAGGCAGAGCAGAGAGGAGCTGCCGCCCCTGGGTCCTCCCCTTCTCACCTCCTGCACACAGGAGTTAAGGTGCCAATCTGTGGAATATGCTCCCCCCTGGGGCCAGACAGCCCACTCCAGGGCCAGGGAGGGCTCCGGCACCGCCCACAAGTCCCCCAGGAGCCCAGGAGGGGCCATGACTCGGTGCGGGGAAGCTGCGATGTGACAGAGTCCCCCAGAAGGGAAGGAGGAAGGCTGCTTGACAGGGTGAGGCCCTGCCCAGCTGTGCCAGGAGGGGAAACGTCCCAAACAAACGGTGAGCAGTTGAGTAAAGAATGATCCCGCAAGGCTACCCCTGACGCACAAGCCCTCTTTCTACTGAATTCTGGAGAGGGGTGGCAAGGGCAGGGGCGGTGGCCCTGCGAGTCGGGCCCGGAGCCAAAGCAGGGTGGGCTGGGAACGCCACTAGCCGGGCGACCGCGGGCTGGAGGCGCCGGCCGGCGCTAGGGCGCGCCAGGAAGACGCCGGCGGCCCGGGCAAAGTGCTTGGGAGCGGCAGTCACGGCTCCCGGCGGCCGGGTAAGGGGAGCGGGAGTCCGAGCCCGCGCGCCTCACCCCGGAGCTTTCGTGGGCCCGGAGGGAAGCCGCCCCAGCCAGGGCGCTCGCCCTCTCCTCTAGCACGTCCCGTCCTCCGCCCGCTCCGGGCCCCACCCAGCCCACCCTGGGGCCGAGACCGGCCGGGTCCGGGTATCTGGTCCCTCCTGCCCCCGCCCGTCCCCGCGAGGCCAGGGGTGCGCGGCGCGGGGCGAGAGTGCCGAGTGCGCGGCACCAGCAGCCGAGCGAGATTCCCGCCCCCTTCAAGGGCACGCGGGCTGACCCCCGCGGCGCCGCGCCCCCTCCCCGCTTCGGGCGCCCGGCGCAGGCCCCCGGCGGTCCTCCGCCCGCGCCGCGGCCAGGGTGGCCCCTATCGTACCCGCCCTTGGCGGCCCGCGCGCCGCTCCCCGCCGCTCGCCCAGCCCCGCGCCCTTGGCCGCGCGGCGCCAGCAAGGCGGGAACGCAGCCCGGCGCCCCTTCCCGCGCGCCGCCAGCGCCGCCCGCGAGGTCCGGCCCCGGGGCCCCGCCGGTCGCCTCGTCCCCCGCCGCCCGCCCCGGGCGCAGCCGGCGCCCCGCTCACCTGACATCTCGTCCTCGTTCTCCATCTCGTCCGCGAACAGCCGCGGCAGCTCCTCCTCGGTGCCCAGCGGGCCCCGCATGCCCGGCGCGGGGGGGAGGGGAGGTGGGCGCCCCCCCTCCCGCCGGGCGCGGTGCCAGCCTTAACCCGTGCGCTGCCGGACGGGCGCGCGCGGCGGGCGAGGCGGCCTCGGCGAGAAGATGGCGGCCGCCTGCCCCCCCACCCCCCCAAACCTCCACTCCCCCGTCTCGACCCTCTTCCTTTCGGCCGCCTTCGCCCCGCTCCCCGCAAAGCCCGGGTTGCTCCGCCCACCGCGCCCCGCAGCCTGAGTCCCGCAGCCGGCCGAGGTGGTGGCGGCAGCGCCGGCGGCAGGCAGCAAGAAGGGGGGGGGGGCGGGGGGGGGGCGGCAGACATGCCCGGATTGTGACGTCCAGTCTGGTTGCTGTGGCAACCCCATCCCATCGTTCCGGCAGCGCGACTAGTTAACAGCAGAGAACAAGTTGGGGGGACTAGTCCTGAGACTCTGGGTGCGGGGTGGGGACAGGGCGCTCCGGCAGGGGGAGCCGTCGAGGCGACCACGCGCCCGGGGACCCGACGGCCGAGCTGGGAGCTGGGACTCGGGTGGGCCGGGCCCGTTGGGAGGCGGGGAAACGCCGGCCCGCGTACCCCGGCAGGGCCCAATGCCGCTGCCGCCCCCGCCCGGGAAGGGTCCCCAAGGGCGCGGAGGCGGGGTCCCCGGGGCAGCGGGCAGCGAGCTCCAGTACTCCGCTCACACGCGCCGAGACCCTGGTCGCCCCGCACCGGCCGCAACACGCTTCTAATCCCCTTTCCAAAGAGGATTCGAAGAAAAATGTGTTCCGCACTTGGGGAAGGGCCGCTCTGGAGACAGTGGGTCTGATTCCTCCAGAAAAATCTGTACAGGCTGGCTCCTCCCTCACCCCATCGCGCCCCGCTCCCACCGCACACGTGCCCACTTCCAAAACGCGCCTCCAGGCGGGGTCCGCTTTAAACACATCCGGACCCCCGGGGGTGATGCGGGCTCTGCGTTCTTTGTGCCCAAAACTCCGCGCGGAGGGGGAAGGAACCGCGCCGCCAGCCCTCGGTTGTTAAAGGTGAAGATGGAGGCCGAAGCCCACGGGAGCAAGACTAGAATTTTAAACACGCGCCACCAGCATCGGCTGCAGCAAGTCTTAAAGCTACTCTACGAACGCAAAAGTTTCAGGGGCGGGCTTTCTACCCCTAGAAGAGCCAGGAAAGGGCGGGCGCTCTCACCTCACTGCCTGGGGCCAGACACGTTTGGGGGAAGCCACTGGAGACCCAGTCATGCCAAGGACCCTCAAGATCTACCTGACTTGGGAAGCCCAAAGCAGCCGGGAGGAGGTTTCCTCTCTGGCACCCACCCCTCTGGTATTGGCTGAGCACCCGCTCCATCCAGGTGGGCATTCAACCTGTTTCACCAGTACCCGAGCCACTGGCATCACCAGGAGGGCTCTTCCTTCCTGGGGACTTTGAGGAACCAGGAGAGTTGTGGGTGCTTGGCAAGGGCCCCTAGTGCAAGACCTCTTGGGGAGGTGGCCACAACCCACTCCACAGTAAGTCCAAGCTGTGACCTGAAGGTGATGGATGGCATGGGGCGGGGGAAGCTGGGAAAATATGCAGCACGTTTTTCCTCCCCTTCCGACCTAGTGAATTACCAGCAAGCCCCAAACCACAGCTCCTCTGCAGTCACGTTCGGGAGAGAACAGTCCAGCCTCCCAGAAAAAGCGCAGGGCACTGGGAATCCCATCTCCTGGATCCCTTTTAAACCACATTAGGAGAGATGTTGAATCTGCCCCGAGCAGGTGGCCTGCAAGGGCCAAGGGAAGGGCAACAGGGAAGCGGACTAAGAAAGCAAGGGATCCTCCTGGCCTGAAGCTGTATTTCACCTCCTGGGCATGTAGCTGAGGGAACCTCAACCACTGAGGCTTTAGCAGGCCTGCATTTTGCCTGGCAAGGCTGCCTTCCTCTTTCCAGACCTCCTGTCTTCCCGAATGTTAACCAGGAAAAGACCCTAAGCGCCACCAAACTGCCCACCCCAGTCCCCAGCCCTGCCCCCAACCCCTCCCACATGGTGGAATGAGTTCAGGACACTTCCACAGGTCCCCTGTCCCACTTCAGAGAAACTGTGACCTACAGCATTTCCCATCACCAGAGAGCCCACCACACACGCACCATTAACCTTGGCTCCAGTTCCCAAGGTGAGGTTAAGTCAGACATCATTCAATGAAGAACAGTTCCAACTGCTTAATTTGGCAAATTAGAGTCGAGATGTTCATCACTCATAATCCTCTCCCCGTCCTTGTTCTTGCGATGGCTGCAGCTAGGTAACAATACTTAATGACCAAAACCAAAGCAAAGCAGAAACTGGAAGGGCAGAAACAAATGGATTTTTGCCTAGCAATCTCTAGTAGTATTTAAAGGAGAGCGTTGATTACTGTTAAACTATTAAATATACATTTTAATAACAATGGACCAAAAATGACTGCTGTTAAAAACAAGCCCCAGGGCTTCCCTGGTGGCGCAGTGGTTGGGAGTCCGCCTGCCGATGCAGGGGACACGGGTTCGTGCCCCGGTCGGGGAGGATCCCACATGCCGCGGACCGGCTGGGCCTGTGAGCCATGGTCGCTGAGCCTGCGCTCTGCAATGGGAGCGGCCACAACAGTGAGAGGCCCACGTACCGCAAAAGAAAAAAAAATAATCTGCCTGCCAATGCTGGGGACACAGGTTCAAGCCCCAGTCCGGGAAGATCCCACATGCCGTGGAGCAACTAAGCCCGTACGCCACAACGACTGAGCCTGTGCTCTAGAGCCCGCGAGCCACAACTACTGAGCCCGCGTGCCACAACTACTGAAGCCCGCGCGCCTAGAGGCCGTGCTCTGCAACAATAGAAGCCACCGCAATGAGAAGCCCCCGCACCGCAACGAAGAGTAGCTCCCGTTCGACGCCACTAGAGAAAGCCCGCACGCAGCGACAAAGACCCAACACGGCCAAAAATAAATAAATAAAATCAAAATATTTTAGAACAGACCTATAGATTGTCAAACTTAGGGAAGTCAGTCAGCCAAATTTCATATATCGCTTATATGTGGAATCTAAAAAAATGGTACAAATGAACTTTACAAAACAGAAATAAAGTCACAGATGTAGAACACAAACTTATGGTTACCAAGAGGGAAGGGGAGGAGATAAATTGGGAGACCAGGATTGACACACCACTACATATAAAATAGATAATAAGAACTTACTGTATAGCACAGGGAACTCTACTCAATACTCTGTAATGACCTATACGGGAAAAGAATCTAAAAAAGTGGATATACGATAGGTATAACTAAATCACTTTGCTGTACAGCAGAAACTAACACAACATTGTAAATAAACTATACTCCAATAAAAATTCATTTAAAAAATCAAAACTATTTTTAAAAATATATTGGCTCTGTCCAAGGTTACCAAGCAGAGGCCTGTCCCCTTGGTACTGCCAGATCTGTAGTTGTCTCTTGTCAGGGACCCACTTCCTAGGGATGTGCCCCCCTCACAGGAAGGGGGGCCCGCACAGGGCCCTGCTTACAGCCTTGTGAAGTTTGGGGGTAAGTCAGCAGAAGGGCCAGGCAGCAAGAGGAAGGAGAGCAAGCTTCCAAGCTCCCCTGAGCGTGTCAGTGATGGACCAGGGGACCATTATCACCATACTGGGGTCCTGCTCACCTTCCAAGAAACCAAGAGACCCCTAAAAAGGCTGAGGCCTAAATACCCCAAAACAGTCTGTAATTTTGACCAATTGTCTTAAAATATATTTGATGTGATCCAACTCTCCCACTTTCCCCCATCTGTGACACCAACGTTTCCGAACACCTCTGTGCGAGGCACCACTTACCAGCCAGCACTGGTCTATTTCACCACGTGGCTCGTCCCAAAATGCTAGGAGGATGACACTACTCAGAAAAGCACACCTTCACCACGGAAAAAGCCACAGAAAGGGGTAGCGGGGGCTTTTGAAAGGAAAGCAACAAAATTAAACCTCAGATGAGAGATAGTGTTCACCCAGCTAAGGGTGAAGCCGTGCTGGATTTGGAGTCAGCTGAGAGCAAGGCTGCACCAAGTTCCTATTTCACTACCTTTATGCACTTAAATCTCAGCTTGAAACGCTCCAAGACCCAGTCTCTTCCTGTGCCTTGATCAGGCAGGTGAAATGGGTCTGAACTGCGGCTCGGCACAGCTGGGATAATGGGTGCCGTGTGATTCAAGTTCACGTCACGTATTCATCAGAAAGTCATGTGTTTGCCAAGTTATTCTCCGGCTCTGGGTCTGAAGAAATTCTACATGGAGAGTTCGGTTATAAGTCAACTCCAGAACCTGAGGCACCACGGCATAACTAGGGTGAAGAAAGTGGGAATAAAAGACACATGTTCTTCTCAAACTTAATGAAGTCCAAGGTCATTGTTGGTACAGCAATTCATCAGTGAGGACAAACAACCAATTTATTGTCGCTAAACAGATTAACATGCCAATCCTTTAAAAAAAAAAAAAGCCTTGTACAATAATAGTAGCCATGCGTTAGCCACTTTAATATAAAATGTGATCAAAAGTCAAAATACAAGAGTTCAAAAGGCATAGAAAAACCAAAAAGTTTCAATTTTATTACAAGTTTTAGATTCTGGGAATAGTTTTTTAAAAAAAAACTTATATGCTAATTTCAGCCTAGGGCTAATTTTTTTACAACCAAACTAAGAATTACTACAAGGGAACATCAATGCAACAAACAAGTAAAATTTGCAAACCCAAGTCACAAACTTGCTAACAAAGTTAATAATCATGGTAATGGACAGCACCAAAGAGCAACTGATGCCTCAGTTAAATTTGAAAGAAACAATGCCTTCTCTAGGGCAGAGAAACATGCAAACAATTCTGCTTCAAGAAATTTGCATAGAAATAGAAAATGCTAGAGCCTTTACCACAAATGAAATTACAAAGCCTCAACATGTTAAATTCAACCCAAGGAGCACCAAATGTTAAATTGGAGCCAAGGTATGACTCAAAACATTTAATTTCCAGCTATGCAACTAGCAAGATCACAAGAATTTCAGGTGTGGAAAGGCACCCTAGGCAAGCTCTTGAAAGACATTAATCTGATACAACGTAACCTTAAAACAATGCAGACATTCCTGTAAAATTTAAATTTTAGAGGGCACCATAAGGCATCAGGATCTCTTCTCAAAGTCACTCTTGATATTGTCAGCAACAATCACATCTTTATGATCTCATTGACCTTTCACAGATCTCTAGCCTGTACACGTACAGCAGAACCCCCAATATCGTGGGAAGCCCTTTCAGTTTGGCCCTGCTTAACGTGTTTGTAGAATGACTTTTAAGCCCAGCCTTGGCCTAAATGGTGTGAAAGGGACTACTCCCTGGGCATCTCAAGACTTCTCTTCAGCCTGAGCTGTCTCCCAGGCCCCTCTCTTCCACACCTGCCCCCGGGGTAAGACTCCAGAACTCTGGGATTCTGAGCCTGACCCCAGGCAACCTCACCGACACCCACCTTTGGAAGCTCCACTATTCCTCATCTCCAGCTCCCCCTGGTGGGGTTCAAAGTGACAGTTTGGTGCAAGGACTTGTAGAAACAATGCTTATTTACCAATTCGTATTTTGTAGACCTTTCCTTAATTGAACACCTGTGACTTTTACAGTCGCTCTCCAGACCCTTTCCAGAGGTGTAGTAGAATATGCGAAGCAAAAGGACGTTTTATTTCTACAGGAAGAAAAAGGATTAACATACATAGTAATAACTGTCCATCAAGAGTAATTTGTAATCAGAAAATGAAGACAAATGCCCCAGAAGCCTGCATTTTACCGACACTGCCACTTTCCCAAAAAAAGAACCTCAGAAACAAGTCACTGGATCTGCTTTCAGTGAATCAGGAGTTCCCACATTTGTATTCCTCAGTCTTTGAGAAAAGTACCAGATGAAACTGACCCACCCCTTTTTGTGTAAAATAGTAACTAACTGAACTCACATCTCCACGCCCTCATCCACCTGTTCAATGACAAACAGTAGTCAGTTCCCTTGAAGGAGACTTACACATTTTGGTATTTCTACCAAAAGAATTGAAATTTTCAAGCAGAAAAAAAGTTTAATTACAAGTAAGTGAGTGGCAGCCCAAGTGAAGCCCTTTTACTATGATTTCCAATTTTCTGTTCAATCCACACTGCAGAGATACAAGGAAAGCCACCATTTTGTTTCCTAAATTTTATTTAAGAATTCATACAAAATACTCCAGATAACTGAGTTTCAATCCTCATCTTCCTCCTCTTCTTCATCTTGATTAATCTGGAAGTAACGTAATTCGTAACTTTCTTTGCTGTTAGCAACTACGCGTAACCAATCACGGAGATTATTCTTCTTCAAATATTTTTTGGTGAGATATTTCAAATACCTGCAGAGAAAGAACACTTCAGAACTGCACCAGATACAAGGCCTTCTTAAATTCTGAAACACTGTAACTTTTATGAAACCCCTGCATTCAAAGTCATAACAATTCAAGGTGTTTTCCCATGGTTCAAAAATGGCAAAGACAGGCAAATATCAAAGCTAGCCAATGCTCTAACGAGAATAAACATCAGTCACATTTCATCTAACCTGGACATAAAAATGAGAACAGATTAAGATGGGACTGCTGTCCATGAAGCAATAGCCCTCACCTATAAAATGGTTTTTAGCGACCACTAGGGAAAGAGATCAAGGTAGTAATTTGGCAATTAAGCACACAATCTAAGTACCTTTTATTGAGAAACCGCTGGATTTCCAATGAGCTCCAAGTACTTCACCTCACTGACTGAAACCTGCCATTGAGGTTGCTGGGTTACTGGGACCGGGGCTGAGGGCCGTGTCACTCACACTCACACACACACGCTCACTCCTGCTGCGTGATGCTCATCTCCCAATGCCCCCGCCCCGGCAAACGTCCTGACCACGACTCTGCAGTGAGAGCACTTGGCCTCTCTAGTCCATCCACCCAGCGGCTGCCTTGGCCTGAGCGAGCTCAGCAGCCAACCCTGCACAGCGCTGTCAGCAAACTCTGTTCACCTAAAGGCAGCGATGCCTCTTGTGCTCAAAAGAAAGCCTGCAATCCTGTTTCATCTCTCAGCTGTCTGCTTATGAGGCCCTGAGGTTTATCTATTCTGGCATCTTCCCAAAGCCATAAAGAGGAATAGAGCGCCCAGCAAACCCACCACTGGGCAAATTAACCTTTCCAGACCTCAGATTCACCCTGTGTAAAACAGGACTCGAGATACTTAGCATCTCTTCAGACTGGTACAAGGACTAAATGAGATGCACAGGCAAACTGTGGCACTTTAGCCAGGACCCAAATATTAACAAACCAACAAACTCAACACCTCCAAGAAATGAACACTGTTCAACTGTCTTACTTACGCCAACAAAGCAATCTTCACAAAGATGTGAAGATCTCAGTTCAATTCTACCCACTTTTCCCTACATAAAAATAAATCAGTTTGTTAGTTTCATCTAAAAAGTATTCTTTTTTTTCCATTTACTATTTCTACTACATTGTATTCAGGTGACGTGGTTAATTCAAAAGTTTAGGTGGTTTGAGTGTTTTCCTAATAGAATGTTGGGGGAAGCTAGGTTAAAAGCGCTTCCCTGAGAGCTCTGCAGAAGCCCAGTGGGGTGGGTGTTAAGCACACCCTGGAGGCCCTCCAGTTGCCCCATCTCTCACTCTATCAAACTGCCTTCTGCACAAATGAAATAACACAGTCAGGCAGAACAGGAGTAGTTCACTTAGCTTTAAAGTCATCTCTTGGCTGTTTCAGTTAAAAATGGAAGCAAAGGGGACTTCCCTGGCGGTCCAGTGGTTAGGACTCAGCGCTTTCCCTGCCGAAGGTGCTGGTTCAACCACTGGCCGGGGAACTAAGATCCCGCAAGCCGCACAGCACGGCCAGTAAATATTGATTAATTAATTAAACCCTATTCTTTAAATAAATAAATAAAAATAAAAGCAAAGGCTTAACTATAACCAACTTGTCCTAACACTTCAAACTTCCTACTGTTTGATTCAGTTTGATTAAACGCTCCTAAGAATTATACGCCAGGTTCTGGGCTAGGAGCTAGGTATAAACACGTCCGATTCCGTAGTGACTTGTAACGTGTTTTTAACCTCATTCTCAAAACAAAAGACATAAACATATAGCAGGGCAAGTGAACTGCTGTCTCCAACTTAAAAAAATTGGCCCACAGGAATTAACAGAGTGGCTTCAGTCTAAACTGAGATTTCAGATCCCTCATCTAATTACAGGAGCATTTGGAGCGGGGGGGAACCATAAACTTAAAAATGAAAGCTCTTCAACGTCATCTAGAGGCAAAGGAAGCAATATCTTCACTTTTAAGAACACAGTCTAAGCAAGTCCGAGCATCTTTACTGCTTGAAATACTTCAGCCTGTGAAAAACAAAACTGTAAAAATCTACTAAGAGTTGAATACTTTTAACTACCATAACATTCATCCATTCATCCACCACCCCCTACACTGGACACTGCTCCAGAGGTTAACCACAGAGCAGATTACTCAAGGTGGAGTAACATCCCTGGCCAAGGTGGGGGTGGGAATCTTAGTGCTAGGATGCAGGCAAGAAACGCTCATCTCTTTCCCATACCTTTTGGAAAAAGGCACCTCGGAAGTTACAGTGATCTTGCTTTTGCTTCTTTCGATTGTTACAACACCTCCTCCGAGATTCCCAGCTTTTCCATTCACTTTGATTCTTTCCTGAAGAAACTGCTCCTGTAGAAATCATCAAATTGACCAGTTCACCCATCTCATTTTCTTTATACTCCTAACTCTAAGCATATATACTTCATTAAATGTTCAATCTTAAAAAAAAAGAAAATCTTTGGCCAAAGATCTGAAATCTAGGAACAGCAATTAGAAGATGGTATTCAACTGTTTACATATGTAACTGAAAACATCCCAGCATGAACATACATGACTACTTCCACACACATGCTCAGTGTGCCTCTACGCCATGCAAGGCTCTGACTCCTGGGTCTCGGGAGAGAGTAGTCAGGAAACCCAGGCCCAAACTTACAAGATACAGGCAACCGAAGTGACAAGCAACTTCTGGACCTAAGACATATAAAGCATTGTCCTCTGTGTGATAGGAGAAAATAGGTCTTCGATCCAGCAGAAGGAACAAAAACATACAGTGGCCAAAACAATTACAGATCTGCTGAGGGGCCACGTGCACCATCACCGAACAGCAGAAGGGACAGTGGCCTAGGAGCCCAGAGATGAACTCTGGGCAAATCCCCATGGAAGCTTGGGCTGGTCATTCACTTCCATGGGTTTCAGGAGTCTCTGACCAAAAAGGAGGACTCTTTTTTGGTTTTCTTGCTATTGCAATGCTACGAAGTCCCTTCAGCTCCCACTCCTACAGTCCTCTATTTAAAAACTCCAATACACAATATGTTAACTGGCGACAGGTTGGTGGGGGGGGGGGTGATTAGGTCAGAAATCCTGACCTTTGCATCTCAGACTCATAAATGACTCGTGTTTTCTATCCTCAGGAGGCGTCTAGAAGGAAGACAGTCACATACACAGATGAGTACAGAGGGAGGAAGGGAGAAGGGAACATCCCAGACACAAACTGGAAGAAGCCACAAGTTACGAGGGAAAAGAGGCCACGGAGAAAAGCAAGAAGTCATTGGCTGGAGAAGGAACTAAGGAGTCAAGTGAAGGACTTCTTGCAGGACAGGCCAGGACACAAAAGGCATCTACCAGAGGGTAGTGAACTACAGGTTACCCGAATTCCACACTTTGTAAGTAGTGGCTGTAAGCCAAACCTTTAATTTTTTTATTTGAAAATTATTCTTGTTGTAATGTTTATCTTGCAGTAGTTAACCTTCTGGAGACTAAAGAGAAAATGTCAATTAGGGTTCTGCACAATATTCCTGAATTCCCCCAAGCTTGGCTATCGGAGAGGAAAACAGTAAAATGCCACAACCAAGTTGCAGAGTCAAAAAGGTGACAGTGAGGTTAATTTTTCTAGACTTATGTGAAATAGAGGAATATTGGGGAATGGGGCCAACATGAGGGTAAAAAATCTGTAATGAGCAAGGCCTAAAAAAAACCAAGCTCCAATTACAAATCAGCAAACAGGATATTCTCACAGAAACACTGAAGCTCTGGTGCTTAATAAAAGAGAAAACTCAAGGAGATGCTGCCATCTGTCCAAGGCCCCAGAGCCAAGCATCAGGCCCAGGTCACAGGCACCCCCTTGGCCCTGAGGGTCAGGGCCCACAGCTTACACTTAAAACACACTCAAGTGCAAAGGTTTGCCTGTTTCCTAGTAAATTTTAAGTAAAATCATTTTTGGAAACTGAAGAAGACGACGATGAGGTAGTTCTCTGGCACTGATGTGCCAGAGCGCATCTCCTTTACTCCTCACAACTGCTACACAGGAAAGCAAGGGTGAGAAGCAGAACTAGACAAAGCTCCAGGGTCAAACAGTAGAGCCAGAAGAGCAGAGTAGCCGGGGCCAGCCAGCAAGCACGCTCCCGGAGGTCTTCTCAGCAACAACTCAAAGGGTTCACTACTGCCCAGGGTGACATCAAGGGTGTAACTTACAAAATTGGCCGCATCCATGATTCCATCTTCTACAGGATGGGTACAGTCAAGAGTAAACTTCAGGACCTGCTTCTTTTTTTTGCCCCCCTTCACCACAAGCTTTTTCTAAGAAAAGTATACAAATGATAACAGAGATGAAGGCATAACCAGTCCAAAAAAAAAAAAAAAAAACTCAACAAAAGCAAAACTACTAGAATCGTAAAAGTACACGCAAATACAAAAACCATGAAACTGTGTTCCCCTGCAAAGGCGCCACGAGTGGACGCCGGATCACACTCAAGATGCTGCTCTACAAACCTGGGGTCATGCCCTCTTGAAGGGGAAATCATGCTAGCACTCCTGACCCATGTACACTTTCCAGCCTCGCCAGTTTCTATGAGCATGAAGGTCTGTTAGCTTATGAACTACAATAAAATGAACGTTTCCTCTGATTTGCCCTAAAATTTCCAAAATAAAGTTAAAGGAATACTCATTTGTTTTCTTCCAGGATTAAGACAGAGGCATGCACATGCCTTGCGGACCTAAAACAACTTTAATCTGCAACAAATTCGTGTCCTCACTTTCCAGACTCGGGTCCTGATCCAGTTTAGCCGTTTTCCCTTCGTCCTGTCTCATCTACCTTCTCAGGACAGCGACCAGAACTACACATCCTAGCAGCCCGTCTAACCCCAGCTGGGACAAGGATAAAACTAAAACTTGGGTTCTAATTATAACATTAATGGCGACAATTCCTGGCCTTTTGACTGATTTCATCTAGCACTTTCAAAGCACTAGTTTAACTGCAAGGTGCCAGCTTCTTCACTCTCAGAAAAAACCTCCTATGATTCTTCTCCGTCTACAAGTGTAACACCGTTAAGAAAAGCATTTGGACAACCTACTTACCCGCAGGTGCACTTGAAAAAGCCTTTCAGAATCTAAATAGACTTTTCCAAGAATCCGTCTTACCTCTCTTCATGTCTCAAAAAACTCCACCTAAAACCTGTATTAACTGGGTCAATTGTTCAAACATTCAGCTTTCAACAAGTCACTTTCCCCCCCCCCAACACGTCTTCCTAGTAACAATCAAAGGGGCTGCTTCAAAAATCTAGCCCCAGAAATATACAATCAGCAAATAAAAGACCTGCCGGCAATGCTCTCCGTACCTCCCACCGTGGTTTCAAGCCAAAAGCATACACACGCCCAGAAGCCTTACAAGCCCACCCAGGCAGAAAAACGGAGAGGAGCCGAAAATGTTCCCAAGGGCGTCCCAGCAAAGGAGGAGGGTAGGAAAACTTCCTCCCAGATCTGCAGCCGGAGTGACGCGAGGGCGCCGCGCGAGGGCCCAGTCCCAGCCTGGCTGAGAGCGAATGGAACCGGGCCCTCCCCCGACCCCTAAAAGCGGCTGTAGAGCTGCACCCTGAAGACTGAACTTCCTCCGCAGACGCGAAAGGCTCTTCTAACCCGGGCCTCCCTCTGAAAACAAGCCGGCCACGCCACCTTCCGTGGACCTTTCCACTGGTCACCGAGGGCGCCGGGTCCCCTCCTTCCCCGCCTTCCGCCCAGGTAACCAGGCCCAGGCCTCGGCTGCCTCACGCCGGCCGGGCTCCAAGGGCCGCTGACCGACCCAGGCTGCAGTCTCAGGCTCCCAGCTCCCCGCTGGCCGCGCAGGCAAGGGGCCCAAGCCCAAGCCGCGGCCTCCGAGAGTCCCGGGTCTGCCCCTCACGCCTCGGGCCGCGGCCTCCTCCGCCCACAATGTGCGGGGCCCGGCGGCCGCCCCAGCCTGCTCCGGCCGACCTGCTAGCCCGGCCCCGGCAGGATGCTGCAGAGAGCCGTGCACCGCGAGCCAGGCAGGGACCGGGCCGGCGAGGCCCACGTGCCTCTCCCCAGAGCCGAGGCCTCACACGGAGCCATACTAACCACTGGCGCCATCGCCGCAGCGGAGGCAGAAAAGGAGTTGGGTGAACTACGCAGACGCAAAGAGTCCGCAGCGCGCAGAGCACGCAGGGCTCAGGCCGTACTAATCGCTCTGCCACGCCCCACGGTCGCCACCATCTCGCCCTGTACTGTACGCTCGGGGAGCGATTTCTTTTGCCTGAATGCAAAACCTGTCCTCTCACCCGTCCGGAGGATTGCAGGGGGAGGGAGGCAGGGTGGCCTGTCCCACTGCGACGGATCGGAGCGGGGAGCCATACTAGACTACCCCAAGGAGAAATAAAGGGGTTCGCTCTACTTTTGCAAGTCTTACAAAGAAAAAAAAAAATTAAGGAAATTCAATAAACCATAAATTACCAGCTACTGGGATGGGAGTCGAACTCACTAACCTGGAGAGGTGAGGCCTAATTTGGGGTCCTAATGCCCGAGAGCCCTTGGCTTCTTCCTACCTAAAGCGCCCAGCCTGGAAGCTGGTGCCGGGGGTGGGGGGATGGGGGGATGTCTCCCTGCGCTAGCCCTCTTTGCTGCGGTCAGGTACACTCTCCACCACCTCAAGTTCAAGCCGCCCACACTCCGATCATCACCTCCTAGCTTTCCAGTTCATCCCTTCTAGCTTCCCAATTCCAAACATTCTTCTGCCGGCGCTCCCCAAACTGGCATACAGACAGGAATCACCTGGGAATCCCTTAAAAATGCAGATTCCAATTCCGTGGGTTTCAGTGGCCTGAGATTCTGCATTACTCAAAGCTCCCAGGAGATGCTGGTGCTGCCCGTCCGCGGACCAAAGTTGAAGGGCAAAGGTCTTCATGCCCAGACCTACAGTCCATGGACTGGACCACTTTCACCCACTCTCCCCTCGTCGTGTCCTGACCAGTTACAATCACTCACTTGCACACACCCTCCAGTCCCTGTGTGCCCTGTACTCTCCTAGCAGAAGCCCAATCCTGGCTCACAGTGGTGGGGGAGGAAACTCCCCATGCTGTCTGGTCTAGGTTTATTTACCCTCAGGCCTACTCTGCCAGATGACCAAGTTCCAAACCCACCCTGCTGTTCTTCTTTTTTTTTTTTATAAATGTATTTATTTCATTTATTTATATTTGGCTGCGTTGGGTCTTTGTTGCTGTGCACGGGCTTTCTCTAGTTGCGGCGAGCGGGGGCTACTCTTTGTTGTGGTACACAGGCTTCTCATTGCGATGGCTTCTCTTGTTGCAGAGTACGGGCTCTAGGCACACGGGCTTCAGTAGTTGTGGCACGCGGGCTCAGTAGTTGTGGCTCGCAGGCTCTGGAGCTCAGGCTCAGTAATTGTGGAACACGGGCTTATTTGCTCCGCGGCATGTGGGATCTTCCTGGACCAGGGCTCGAACCCGTGTCCCCTGTATTGGCAGGAGGATTCCCCACCACTGCACCACCAGGGAAGCCTCCACCCTGCTGTTCTTGACTGCAAACCACGTTTCTGCTTTACCACCTGCAACCTGGTCAGGTTCTTTCAACGGGGGCTTAGAGGGGAGACTGCAGGCTGGAGAAAGAAGAGACTTCTCCCTGTTTGCTTCCTGCTTGTTCCTGTTCTGTTGGTGTCACCTACTGCTGCTTCTTCATCCTGGTAGCAACAGTTGGAACATTCCAGAAACAGCAGTTGAATACAGTTTGCAGTTATTCCAACGCTTGTAGAACCAGCCTCATTTTCTTCTCCCCAGAAACCCCAGCCCCAGCTGAGCAGCACCCCTTTCTCATGTATCAGCTTCCTGGGCCCTGTTCTTTAAGTGTCTCCATTTTAATAAGACCACCTTAGGAGTGGTAGCCACTTCCTGAAGTTGCTACTGTTCTTTTTTTTTTTTTTAATATTTATTTATTTTGGCTGCGCCAGGTCTTAGTTGTGGCACACGGACTCATAGTTGCGGCATGCGGTCTTCTTAGTTGCAGCACGTGGACTTCTTAATTGCGGCATGCATGTGGGATCTACTTCCCCAATCAGGGATTGAACCCAGGCCCTCTGCATTGGGAGCATGGAGTCAAGTCTTGATACCTAGTTAACAATCCTTAGTGTTCTTCCTCCCGAGTGACATCTCTCCTAACAATCTTCTAAGTGATTGTTTTCACACCTCTGGTCAGAATGCCACCTCCTCGCCCCAAAGCCTCCCTCTCAGCTGATGACTTCCATTGCTCTTTTTTTGAAAACATAGAAGCAATCCAAAGAGAGTTTCCAGACACACCTGCCTCCACATCTACCCATCCAGCAACAGCTTTACCCAGCTCTGCCTTTCCTCCTGTTACTGCAGAAGAAGCATCCTTGCCCCCATCTGAGGTCAACCCAACACTAGGGCATTCATCTGGCATACTTCCGCCTACTTGAGGATGTCACTCCAGCAGTCCTTGCCCCCCACCCCATGAAATCATCAATGTATCCTTTCTTTTGGATTTTTTTCCATCAGCACTCAACCATTCTTTAACATCTCCCATCTTGGGACTTACTTGGTAGCGCAGTGGTTAAGAATCCGCCTGCCAATTCAGGGGACACAGGTTCAATCCCTGGTCTGGGAAGATCCCACATGCTGTGGAGCAACTAAGCCCGTGCGCCACAACTACTGAGCCTGCGTGCTGCAACTACTGAAGCCCACACCCCTAGAGCCCGTGCTCCGCAACAAGAGAAGCCACCGCAATGGGAAGCCCGCGCACCGCAACGAAGAGTAGCCCCCACTCGCCGCAACTAGAGAAAGCCCGCGCAAGCAACGATGACTCAACGCAGCCAAAAATTTAAAAATAAAATAAAACAAAGATAAAATCCCCCATCTTAAAACAGAAAAAGCAATCTCTCAACCCCCAACATTCCCGGTTACTTACCACCCCTTTTGTCTCCTCTCTACTGTGGACTGAATGTTGGTGTCCCCCCCATATTCATAGCTGAAACCTTAGTCTCCAAAATGATGGTATTTGGAGGTGAGTCCTTTGGGAAGTAATTAGATTTATTAGCGATCGTGAGGGTGGGGCTCCATGATGGGACTGGTGCCTTTCTAAGGGAAAGAAGACACATGAGATCTCTCCTGCCACGTGAGCCACAGGGAGGAAGCAGCCGACAACAAGCCAGGAAGAAGGCCCTCCCCGGGAGCCAGAGCTGTTTGCACCTGCTCTTAGGCTTCCAGCCTCCAGAACTGTGAGAAATTTCTGGTGTTTAAGCCGCCCAGCCTGTGACATTTTTGTTACAGCAGCCTGAACTAAGACAATCGCTTTAACCAAATTTCTTGGAAGTTTCCTCTGTGTGCTGTCTGCAGTTTCTCTCCTCCCATTTCCTCTTGAACCCACTCTGGGGAGGCTTTTGCACCCCGCCTCCCCAGCCACTAGCACAACTCTCATCAAGGTCACTGGTGATGTCCCCCTGCTAAGCACTGGGGGCGGGTCCTGGTCCTCCTATTCCTGCTTCTGTAGCATCTGACACCACAGGTCACTCCCTCCTCCTTGCTGACCCTTCTTCCCTGGGCCCCCAGAACCTCAGGCTCTCCTCCCACCTCACCGGCTGCTTCTTCTCCGTGCCCTTGCTTCTCCCTCCTCCTCCGTGGACTTGAAGAGCCACAGGGCACAGAGCTCCTCTCATCTTCATCTGCACTTGACCTTTGGCATGCCCCAGACTCATATCCTTAAATACAGCTCCCCAGGTCTGTGTGTGCAGCCTCCATCCTGAACTCGTGACTTCTCTAGACCAGAGGGTCAAGGTGACCACCCTCACCCCCATGAAACCACTCTCACCTCTCCACCCTTACCCCCACTCTCCATTCCCAGCCTCACCCCCCAGCCTGTGTCCCTTCATCTCCACCCACTTTGGTCTTCCTTTCCTTCCTCTAAATTTATTCCAACTTCTGGGACCTTGTACTTGCTGTTGCCTCCACTTTTTTTTTTCTAAGTCTTTATTAAATTTGTTACAATATTGCTTCTGTTTTATGTTTTTTTTGTTTTTTTAGCCTGGAGGCATGTGGGATCTTAGCTTCCCGACCAGGGATCGAACCCTCAGCCCCTGCATTGGAAGGTGAAGTCTTAACCACTGGACCGCCAGGGAATTCCCGCCTCGGCTTTGGACTCTTCCTGGCTTTTCTTGTGTCTGATTTTTTCTCATCCTCCAGGGGCTCTGCCCAGGGTTATCTAGTGTGTCCTTAGCTCCACCCACTCCCAGCTGCCCTCCATCACATCATCCTGATTCTTTCCTTCAGAGCATTTAAGACAGTCTGTCATTATTGTACTTGTTTATTTGTGCACTTGGTTAACCTTGCCTGGTGGGTTAGGTACCCTTCTTGTGTATGGTGCACGGCAGATGCTCAGTAAATACTACTCAAAAGTAACATTGTCAGGATTAGATGACATAATACAAGTAAAAGAGCTTTGAATAGTATCTTGACCCACAAACATTGACCACTGTTTTTATGACTTAGAGCACAAATGGAACCAGGGCTAGGGAGGGCCCTTAAAAAATAGGTAGTTCCTGCCTAGAATTCACTTCCTTTCTTCCCCCGGCAAACTTCTACTCACCCTTCAAAACCCAGCTGGAGGGGGCTTCCCAGCTGGAGGGGGCTTCCCTGGCGGCGCAGTGGTTAAGAATCCACCTGCCAGTGCAGGGGATACGGGTTCGGTCCCTGGTCCGGGAAGATCCCACATGCTGTGGAGCAACTAAGCCCGTGAGCCACAACTATTGAGCCTGCGCTCTACAGCCGGCGTGCCACAACTACTGAAGCCCGCACGCCTAGAGCCCGTGCTCCGCAACAAGAGAAGCCACCGCAGTGAGAAGCCCGCGCACCGCAACGAAGAGAAGCCCCCGCTCGCCGCAACTAGAGAAAGCCCGCATGCAGCAACGAAGACCCAATGCAGCCAAAAATAAATAAATAAATGTTTTTTTTTAAATCAGCTGGAATATTATCTCCTAGTTTTTTCTAGTTAATAAGATTGTTTTTTATAACTTTTTAAAAAAATTTATCTATTTTACTTTTGGCTGCGTTGGGTCTTTGTTGCTGCATGCGGGCTTTCTCTAGTTGCGACGAGCGGGGGCTACTCTTCGTTGTGGTGCGCGGGCTTCTCATTGCGGTGGCTTCTCTTGTTGCGGAGCATGGGCCCTAGGGCTCGTGGGCTTCAGTAGCTGTGGTTCGCGGGCTCAGTAGTTGTGGCTCCAGGCTCGGTAGTTGTGGCTCGCGGTCCCTAGAGTGCAGGCTCAGTAGTTGTGCCCCACGGGCTTTGTTGCTCTGCGGCATGTGGGATCTTCCTGGACCAGGGATCGAGCCCGTGTGCCCTGCATTGGCAGACGGATTCTTAACCACTGTGGCAGCAGGGAAGTCCCTGATTAGTAAGATTTTATTGAGCACCTTCTATGGGTCAGGCAGTGGGCCTGACTCTGATTTCAAGATGGACTGCTACAGGGGCCGCTTTCCCGGAGCTCAGGGTGACATGTGCAGAGAAGGCGGGCATGCTGGAGAAAATGACACTGGGTGAAACAATCACTTGCCAGGCTAAGAAGGGCAGAGGGGGCCCAGCTGGAAAGGCTCAGAGCTTCCTCTATCACGCTCCCACCCAAACCTACCTTGGGAACTCGCTGATGATGGGCGTGGGGCCTTAATTATTTTGGAAGCTTAGGGTGTGCGTTTCACTTCACTGAAGTCTTACCTCATCACCGGGCGGCTGCCCTGTTCTACCCCAGCTCTGAGGCTCTGAGAGGTCAGAAACTTGGCCGAGAGACCCAACCTGCCAAAGGCAGCCCTGGGCTTCCAAGCCCTCTCACGAGCTCTCGCCAGAACTGGAGTGTCTGTGGGAGGGAGGGGCGGCTGCTGCTCTCGGGCGCCCTCGACTGCCCGTCGAGGAAATAGGGCCGCGCGGACCCACTCCTGTCCCGGCCCAAATCCGACCGCACAGAGCCGGCCTAGCCAGCGGGGCCGTATCCCCCTGAGGAGCTCTGCGCGGCGCTCCCACGTCTCCGGGCTCCGGGCTCTGTCACCGCGGGCGGGGTCCAGTCCGAACCTCGAACCCTTGCCCGGCGGGGTCCTTTCCAGACGCGCGTTGCCGCCTCTCCTCCTCCGGGCGAGGGGAGCAGTGGCCGCGGCCATGGCCGTAACCGGAGCCCTGGGTCACAGCGGCGGCGAGCGCCGAGATCCGTCCAGGTTTTCGGCTCGAGGCAGCCGGCGCCAGCCTCGGGAAGGTGGACGGGGGCACCGCGCGCGAGGCTGGGGGCGCCTGGCGCGGAAGGGGTGTCGGCTGCGGGTCACCCAGAGGACACCGGGAGGGGAATTCCTGGGGTGGGGGGGGAGGGGAGGGGGGAGGCCCGGGGAGACTGGGCGTTGGGTAGGAGGCACCGACTGACCTTCCAGGGCTGCCGTGGAGAGGCGGGGAGGGCGGCGGCACAGGGTCTGGCCCCTCCGCGCGCCTCCTGCCCGTTCTCCCCGCGCCCGGCGCTCCAGCCCCCAGCCCCGGACCCTCGCTGCTTCCCGCTCCACGACCGCTGGACGCCGCGCGTGGTCCAGCGGGCCAGGTAGGAGGGAGGAGGCGCCGGGGCAGAGGGGCCGCGGGCGCCTCCCCGCCCTCTTGCGCTGTGCCCGAAGATGTCGGGAGCTATCTTTGCGCCCCTGGAGGGCCCGGGCGCCCTGGACGCGGCGAGCGGCCCCCCGCTCGTGTGCCCGCTGTGCCGCGCGCAGTACGAGCACCCCTGCCTGCTGGACTGCTTCCACGACTTCTGCGCCGGCTGCCTGCGCGGCCGCACCGCCGACGGCCGCCTCGCCTGCCCGCTGTGCCAGTGAGTGCCTCGAGCCCCTTAAGACGGGAGACTGGCCCCGCTGGGCTGGGACCTAGGTGCTGGGAGGGCAAGGTTCTGACTCCCTGTGGAGACGGCTGGGAGAGGCTGCCCGCAGCCTGCACCTCTCTGCCAGAGAACATGAAGGCTCCAGCCCATTTTACAGATGGGGTAACTGAGACCTGGGGTTATGGCCCAAGGCCTCCCACAGAAAGTCAGGGGGCGAGGGTGGGCTAGAGGGCGCGTGCTGTCGGATTCAATGCTGCTGGAGTAGGGGATCTCAGCTCAGAGTTTGGACACTCCCAGTAACTCACTTGGGGGTCCTGAAGTCTTCAGTCAACACAAGCAGGTTATGTTGGCTCAAGTTACCCGGGGTGGCCCTAAATTTGCCCAATGCCATGAGAGGGGGTTGAGGGGAGCCTTCTGCCTTTGACACCCTGAGTCGCCAGCCCCATCCCAAGGTTCCCCTAGGACTGGAAAGGGACGGGGTCACAGAGCACTGGCTGAGGTATTTACAGACATCAGACCTGCAGGCATCCCACCTCCCGCCGCCCTATTTTTAGCTCCAGACTGGAATGTCTGGAGTAGGAAGGGGGTAGGGAGCCTTCGGGAAGGGGCCTCCGGATCTTGGCTGGAGCTTCTCCGCAGACACCAGACGGTGGTGAAGGGCCCCAGCGGGCTGCCTCCGGTGGATCGGCTGTTGCAGTTCCTGGTGGACAGCTCAGGGGATGGTATGGACGTGGTGCGCTGTGCCAACTGCGACCAGGAGTGCGGCAAGCAGGCAGGGGCGCCTGGGGGTGGGGTGGGGAGCGGAGGGTGCCAGGTTGCACTGTCCTGACGCTTGCAGTGTGTGCCATGTCATCAGAGGATCACCCATCAGGGCATTCTCCAACGCCTCTCTAAGGCACCCTGTATCCAGAATGTGGGCCCCATTTTACTGGTGTGGAGACTGAGGTCCAAAACAACTGCCTTGGGCCAACACCAAGATAGTTGCAGGGGTTAAGGCTATTTCGATTTGGGGAGAGCTTACTGGTGCCCAACTCAGAACACAGTTGTGAATTGGAACAGGAAGGGCATGCCAGGGTACAGGCCTAGGCCAGCCCTCTGGGGTCCGCTGCTACCTGGGTAGCTGTGGGCAGCTATCAACAGCCCAAGGGGAAGTGAGGACATTGTGCCGTTGGGGAGGGGCGATCCTGAAAGACCAGGGAGCAGAGGACAGGCTTCAGGCTGGACTGTGAAGGGCACGCGAGACTCTCTCTGGCCTGTGGAGGCTGGACCAGGTATTCCAAATCCCAGGAGGATGTCCCTGCAGGAGCAAAAGGTCTGGGAGGGCGGGCAAGTTCTAGAATATGTGCTACGCAGAAGTACAGACATAACCAGCAGGAGGTGAGGGGCTGGAGGTCAGGAGAGCGTGGGGAGGAAATGGCCTTGAGGGCCAACGTAGGAAGTTGGGGGTCTGTGCTTTCATAGCCACTGCTGGGGTCAGTGCCCTCGACTCTCAGCCCTGGGGAAGGGCACCTGCAGGTCTTCACTCCTTTTCGCCTCCCAACCAAGTTCCCACTCCAGATGGCCGGCGTAGGCATCCATGTGGCTACTAGTGAGGGCGCCAAGGCGGGGCTTCACACACACACAGGTGTACACATACGTTTTTGTTATAGGTGAAATGTTTTGCAAAGGCAGTGCCTGCCCTCCCCACAACCCCATGTAACCCCCTCCGCAAGACCGTCCTGGGTAACTGCTCCTTACTGGACCTACTTACCTATTTTCTGAGCCTCAATATTCTCGTCTGTAAACTGGGTACATGAGAGCGCTGCGCGTTGGGGTTACGTGAAAGGGCTGCATGTGACCGCGCGCCTGCCCCAGGCCGGGGCCAAGACGCACAGCCACGACGTGCGGAGGCTGCAGTTCCCTCGCGGGCTGTGATGGGATCAGGCTCCCAGTTCACGGGCGGGTTGAGCCCGAGCTCTGTCCGCAGGACGCAGAGACCACGTACTTCTGCAACACGTGCGGGCAGCCGCTGTGCGCGCGCTGCCGCGATGAGACGCACCGGGCACGCATGTTCGCGCGCCACGACATCGTGGCCTTGGGCCAGCGCAGCCGCGACGTGCTCCAGAAGTGCAGTGAGTGCGGCGTGCCGGATGGGGACCAGCGCTGGGCGGGGATGGGGGCGGGCACCGGCCGGAGCCCTCACCGCCGCACTCCCTCCCTCCGCCGCAGCGCTGCACGCCGAGCCCTACATCATGTTCTCCACCGACAAGAAGTCGCTGCTGTGCATCCGCTGCTTCCGGGACATGCAGGGGTGGGTAGAGGGCGCGGGAGGTGAGGGGGCTGGAGGGTGGCCCGGAGCAGGGCTCATCCGCGGGCTCCCCGTAGGGAGAGCCGGGCTCACTGCGTGGACCTCGAGTCGGCGTACGTGCAAGGCTGCGAGCGGCTGCAGCAGGCGATGCTGGTGAGCGCGGGGTGCCCGGCGCGCCGGGGCGGGGGTGGAGAACGCGCGCCCACAAGGCTGAGGCCGCCCTGTCCCCAGGCGGTGAAGGCCCTGCAGACCGCCACAGGGGAGGCCATCGCACTGCTGCAGGCGATGGTGGACGAGGTGCGACGCAGCGCGGCGGATGAGGAGGCTGCCATCCACGCCCTCTTCGGCAGCATGCAGGTGAGGGGTAGGGGGGACTAGACAGCCACAGGCTGAGCATCCTTACCAGCCATGGCCGGTGCCCGGGACACAGGGCAGGCCCCTCCCCCCGGGGGCCCGTGTGGAGTTTCCAGTGTAGCAGGGCAGCAAGCCTTGAGCTGCTTTCAGAAGTTACTTAATCAATCGTAGCTGCCAGGAGAGTTCTAGAGGTGGAGCACGGGCCTGCCCCAGGCTGGCGCTGGTGGTGAGAGGGCGTCAGGGAAGACTCCCCCAGGAGGTGACATTTAAGGTGAGGGCACCAGGGCTCTCGGGCAGTGAGATGCAAGAAGGAGGTGGCCCGGGCAGCAGCGCTGGTGGGCTGGAGAGAGCCAGCCTAAGCAGCTGTGTGGCTGGGGCCCAGGGGACTGGGAGAGCACTGGGAGGTGGCAGGGCCGAGTTTGCCCAGCCAGTAGCAGACCTTCCCTCCCAGGACAAACTGGCAGAGAGGAAAGCGCTGCTGCTGCAGGCTGTGCAGAGGTGAGTGGTGGCGGGCTCTCCATCCCCTGCCCCTTGACCTCCAGACACCTATCTCATAGCCTGGGCAGGCGCCGGCCCACCCTGGAGAGCAAGACATCCAGGTGTCTACGGGTGAGGAGGAAAGCTCAGGGCTCAGGGAAGGGGTGTCGAGGAAGGATGCACAAAGCTGGTGGGGAGATGGAACCACCCAGCTCTGAGCCCGCCCTCAAAGTGGGGGTGGGCAGCCCTCCCCTTGGAGATGAGGCTGCCTGCTCCTCCCCCAGCCAGTATGAAGAAAAGGACAAGGCCTTCAAGGAGCAGCTCTCCCATTTGGCTACTCTGCTGCCCACCCTCCAGGTAAGGGGAGCTGGGGGCGCAGGGCCAGGCACCCAGCCCAGGCACTGAGCAGTGTCCCTCTCACAGGTCCACCTGGCCATCTGCTCTTCCTTTCTCAGCTTGGCCAACAAGGCTGAGTTCCTGGACCTGGGCTATGTGAGTGCCCACAGCTTCTGTGTCTCCCCCCCTCCCCACCAGGAACCCACCCTGCACACCAGAGCCCCCCACCTCAGGGCTGGGCAGCCTGTTACCTGGAGGCTGGACCAGGGGGTCTTTGGGTAGCCCCCTCTTCCACACCATCATCTACAAAACATTTAGGGGCTGGCTGAACCCCTTTTAATAGGACAGCAGGGAATTCCCTGGCGGTCCAGCGGTTAGGACTCCACCCCGTTCAATCCCTGGTGGTCGGGGAGCTAAGATCCCGCAAGCCACGCAAAGCGCGGCCAAAAACTAAATAAAAAAATAAGAGGACAGCAAAGCCTAGAAGGGAGCATAAGCCTCTCCCCCAAAGTGCATTGTGTCTACTGGAGTCCAGACCCCCCAGTCTTTCCTGTGGATTTGGGGGCAGGGGTGGTGTGGAAGGATTGGATGGCAGGTGAAATCCTAAAGACGGACGCGTCCTCCGGTCCTCCCGCCTCCCTGTCACCCCCACGCCCCCACCCACCTGAGCGCAGGAGCTGGTGGAGAGGCTGCAGGGCATCGTCACGCGGCCACATCGCCTACGGCCCGCACAGAGCAGCAAGGTGGGCGGGGCCGCGGGGTGGGCCGGGCCGGGGGCGGAGGCCCGCGGAGTTTGGAGCTGCCTCCCGAGTTCGTCCGTCCCCCCAGATCGCCAGCGACCACCGCGCCGAGTTCGCGCGCTGCCTGGAGCCGCTGCTGCTGCTGGGACCGCGCCGGGCGGCGGGTGCCGGGGGCGGTACCAGCACGTGAGCCGCAGGGGCGCCGGGACAGGGAAGGGGATGCGGGCACAAGGTCCCCGTTGGGGTGGGGGCCGCCCTTCCCAGCTCGCCGAGCTCCCCGCGCCGCGTCTGGGCTCCAAAGATGTCCACGCGGGAGGGAGAGTCCGCCCAGCCTGGAAACAGCCGTCGGGGCCGCCCTGGATCGGAAGCGCGTAGCTGACCTGGAGTGGATCCAGGCCAGGGGTGGACAGAGGGACTCAGGGGCTCCCCCAACCGCCGCCGCTGCACCCGGACTGGGGTGCCTAAGCCCTGAAAGGAAGGGGTAGCTTAGGGTGGGGCCTGGGTCTCCAGAAGCCGCAGGGCGTCTGACTTCCGCGGGGGGCGGGGCCCAGTCTAGAGAGCTGGAGACCCCGGGGGAGTTAGGAGAAATGCCTAAGCTGGATGTGTCTGCTGAGAGCTCCAGGGCCCCAGGCAAGGGATACTGGGCGTCAAGCCAAATTTGCAAGGTCGAGTGTGTGTGAGTGAACGTACTGTCTGAGGGTATCCTGGTGGACTCTTCTGCACATTGGCATCACCCTCAGGATTTAAAAAAAACACCCTGCTGATGTCATTGGTCTTGGGTGTACACAGCCTTGCATCAGGTGTTTTCAGAGCTCCCGCGTGGTTGTGGTGTGCAGCCTGGGGTGAGAGGGTTGAGAAGGCTGAGAACGCGCTGGGAGGCTGGGGGAAGGGAAGACCCTCCGGAACCCCCACGTCTACATCCACACTAGTTCTCTCCCCAGGCTAGCAGGGGGCTCGGGCCCCAACGTGCTGATGGGGCCCAGCTGCCCCTCCCCCGTGGGAAAGATGTTGGGGTCACCGGTCCAAAAGCCCACGCTGCACCGGTCCATCAGCACCAAGGTGCTGCTGGCGGAGGGCGACGATTCACCCTTCACGGAACACTGCCGCCACTTTGAGAACTCCTACCGGGTGAGGGGGCCAGGGACCTGCCCGCGGGGAAAGGCCCCACCCCTTCTCGCCAAGGTGCAGTGGCCAAATCTAGTCCTGGCCACCTGGCCTGCAAGCCGTCCCTCCACTGAGGCCCCCGCAGTGCACCCAGCCTGCAGGAAACACAGGCACTCACGCGGTCTCTCCCCCCAGCGCCTGCAGGCAGAGATGCAGAACCTGAAGGACCAGGTACAGGAGCTGCACCGGGACCTCACCAAGCACCACTCGCTCATCAAGGCCGAGATCATGGGTGACATCCTGCACAAGTCCCTGCAGGTGGACACACAGATCGCCTTGGAGTATGCTTCCGTGGAGGGCATGAGAGCAGTCTTCCAGGAGGTAGCCCTTCCCGAGGAACCTCCCTCCCCTGCGGCCCCACCTGTCAGCATGTACCTGAGCTACCCCAGGACAGGAAGGGGGAGGAGGACCTTGGCCTGGTGCCCCAGGAGGCCCTCGTGTGGCAGGCTCTGGAACCTGGGCCTTTGCTGCCTGGAACCATGGGAACTGGCTGGGAGTGCCCTATGGCTCTGAGTAGCTGGAGGACAGAAATGCTGTCAAGGGAAATTCCAGCTCACGGCCACGTGCAACATCCAACTTACTTTCTCTTTCAGATTTGGGAGGAATCCTACCAGCGCGTGGCTAACGAGCAGGAGATCTATGAAGGTCCCGGGCAGCTGGGCGCACCCCTGTCCTGGAGCTAATCCACATGCTTTCAGGGGCAGGAAGCCAGTTACCCACTAACCAGATACGAACCCCCGTGCTCTTCCCCCTAGCTCTTGACTTTGCCTCACAGCTGCTAACTGGCCCCCAAATGATCTATCTGAGATCAGGATTCAGTAAGTAGGATGCCTTCACAAGTCTTACCTCACTCTTTAATTAGAGGTAATCACTGAAATAGTTGGGTTATTTAGATGGTTCAAGGCTGGAGAGTAAGAATTTGAAGCCAACAAGACCTAACGCTCTGGCCTGGGCCCCCACAGCCCAGCTCCATGACCTTCTCCAGCTGAAGCAGGAGAATGCCTACCTGACCACCATCACCAAGCAGATCACGCCCTACGTCCGCTCCATTGCCAAGGTGAAGGAGCGGCTAGAGCCCAGGTGAGAGCAGGGAGTGCTGCGGGGGAACCAAGACACTTCAGAATGTGCGTAGGAAAGGTGCCACACCTCTGGGAGAGCCCCTTTCCGGGAAGTCAGTGGGCCAGGTCATGAAGGTTTAATCAGGGCATCTGGGAGGACCAGGTGCTGGACATCTGCCAAAACACAGAATGAGCAGCCTGCTCTGAGTTTCTGCTTCTAGGCAGACAACTGCCCATCTCTTTACACCTTGGGGGTGTAATGAGGGTCCTCAGCTGATCCAGACAGCAGGACGCAGAGCAAAGAGAACTTCCCCAGTACACGGTTAAGACGAGTCTAGATAGGAACCTGGACCAGGCTCTCAGCACCACACTTGAGCACTGGAGGTGTTAACAGTGGCAGAGGTCCTCAATGTGCCCGCCTCGCAAGTCTGAGCCCCAGGGTGGTTGCCCTGTAGGGCTGGCACACAGTGGCCAACCTAGCCTCTCCCTCCACCACCCTCCAGGGGGCTCCATTTGCCTCACTCCAAAGTGAGATCTCCTGATTCCCACATGACACGTGTCCTCTTTCATGGTTTGGTGAAGCCCATCCCCCAAGCAGCTCCTTGAGAAAGGGTACAGAGAAGGGACGTGTTTTGAACAGCGTAAGGCTGCAATATCTTTATTCTGCCTTTGCACTTGACTGATAGTTTTGCTGGGTACTGAATTCTAGATGGAAATTCTAAATTGGAAATGACTCTCCTTCGAAGGCATCACTCTATTGTCTTCCAACTTCCAAGGCTATCTTTGAGAAGTTTGAAGGCATTCTGATTCCTAATCCTTGTAATGTGACCCACTTATTCTCCTTATTTATTTTAATATTTATTCATTTATTTATTTCGGCTGTGCCGGGTCTTAGTTGCGGCACGTGGGATCTTTAGCTGCGGCATGCGGGATCTTTAGTTGGGGCATACTGACTTCTTAGTTGCGGTGTGTGAACTCTTAGTTGCAGCACGCATGCGGGATCTAGTTCCCCAACCAGGGATCGAACCTGGGCCCCCTGCATTGGGAGCACAGCGTCTTACCCACCGGACCACTGGGTAAGTCCCCACTTATTCTCTCTTCAGAAGCTTGTGGCATCTTCTCTGCTCCCAGCGTTCTGAAATTTCACGTTGGTGAGGGTCTAGTCCCGTCCATTGGGTAGCGGTGGGTCCTTTCAATCTGGAAATTCATGTCCTTGTTTGGGCATATTTCTTCTTGAACTGGTTAGTTGATTTTCTGCACTTTTTCTCTTTCTGGAATTCTTATTGGCTATTGGCCTTCCGGGGCTGGCCCTCTGATATACCATCTCTTTTCAGTCTTGTTTTCCACCTCTTCATCTTTTTGCTACACTTTCTGGGAGATTTCCTCTCTTATCTTCTGACTCTTCTATTTAGTTCTTCTTTTTTTTTTTGCGGTACGCGGGCCTCTCACTGCTGTGGCCTCTCCCGTTGCGGAGCACAAGCTCCGGACGCGCAGGCTCAGCGGCCGTGGCTCACGGGCCCAGCCGCTCCGTGGCATGTGGGATCTTCCCGGACCGGGGCACGATGTGGCATGTGGGATCTTCCCGGACCCGCGTCCCCTGCATCGGCAGGCGGACTCTCAACCACTGCGCCACCAGGGAAGCCCTAGTTCTTCATTTTTGAAGAAAATTTCCAAGAGCTCTTTTAAATGTTTTAAATTGTTTTTCATTTCCAAAGAGGTGTTTTTGGTACCCTGACTGCTCTTGTTACACAGCATTCTGTTGCTGCAAGGACAGAATATCTTACCCCTTTGGGGGCCGATACATGTTTTTTTGCTTTTGTTTTTTTAAGTTTCCTTCTCTCTGAAGTCTGTTTCCTCCAAGTTACGTTTTGTTTATTTAGGTTTCTGCCTTCCCTGTTAAAGGCTTTTCTCAGCTGTCAGGAAATCTTCAATTACCGGTTCATGTTAGGAGTTGGGGTGGAGGAGAGCAGGCTGGAAGCTCTGAGCACATGGGCGGTGCTTCGGTGTAAGGGATCTGGGTGGGCAGCGTTTTCTGTTTTGCTTTATCTTACTCTTGATGCCCCAATGTCGGTTTTAGATCTTTGCCCAGTTTCCTTGCTGGAATGTCACCGTATGGAGTATCCGTACACATAGCTGACTTTCTGCCTTTCAGTAGTTCTCACGGTGTGTCGCACCCTCCCAGAGACCAACCCTTCAGTATTGGGGGTGGGGGCAGCGGTTCGGAGGTAGGGATCCTGCCCTTCGTCGTCCTATTTCAGTCCCACCCTCCTTGCAGAGGCATTGGGGCTACCCGTTCCTGGGCCCCCTGAGGATTCTGTGGTGGGAACTGGTCGGGCCTCCGTCGCTCAGGTCTGCTGAATGAGTGACCATTGTCTACGTGCTCTCCAGTTCCAAAATTTTGCTGTTATCCTTTCCTGCTGTCAACCTGGAGAGGTTTCTCCCCCCTCATTGTTTTGGTCCCTTTACTAGTTTTAATGAGTTTGGGGAAGAAGGAAAAATTAGAGTGTGTGTGTGTGTGTGTGTGTGTGTGTGTGTGCGCGCGCGCAATTGCTGTATTAATCCAGAACTACCAAGCCACCTTTAAAATGACTATTTTAACGTCACACTGAGAGGTTGCACTCATCATGCCTTCTGCACAATTTGGATCAAATCCCTGTCCAGCCAGGACTAGTTACAGTGTCCTCCTAAGCTGACATTTACTAAGCAGTTTACTCCAGATACTGTGTGATTCCATTTATAAAACCTCAAAACCAGGCAGAACTAAGCTCTGGTGTTAGCAGGTAAGATTGGGATTATCCTGGGGGGCCTCTGGGTGGAGGTGACATCCTGGTGCCGCCTACCCAGCCTGTTCACGCTGTGTGCGCGTTCTAAGCCGTGCTCTTACCATTGGCGTCCTTTCCCTTCTGCGTGCTCTGCTTCGGTGAGCAGCTGGCTTCAAGTAGGGTGCTCCTGCCTGCCTGCAAGGGGCAACACCCCGGCAGAGTCACATCTCTGGGGGGAAGTGGCATCCGTGCTTGGTGTCAGCACATGGAAAGCTCGGGCAGGAGCCCAGCTCCTGGAGGTTTGGGGCAAGCAGGGAGGCTGCCTCTACCCTTCTTCACGGCACCGCTTTCCAGGTATCTGGAGCTGCCCTCTGCTTCCTCCCCTCCCACTGCTGGCAGCTCACACCAACCCCACCCACCAAATCTGCTCCTGTTCCATCAGCAACCTGTGGGCTACATCCCTTGGCCTCGAAGCAGCACTCGTGAGCCTGAACTGTCTGTCACCTTCATCACACTCTTCTTTTGCTTCTAAGACGCCCCACACTCCGGTGTGGTTTTCCTCCTGCCCCTCCAGCTGTTCCTCCTTCTTTCATTTTTTTTAAAGGGAAAGAGAACCTTTTTTAAATTTTTATTTATTTTATCTTTATTTATTTGGTTGCACCAGGTCTTAGTTGCGGCTCGCGAGCTGCTTAGTTGTGGCATACGAACTCTTAGTTGCAGCATGCATGTGGGATCTGGTTCCCTGACCAGGGATCGAACCCGGGCCCCCTGCTTTGGGAGCGCAGAGTCGTAACCACTGGGCCACCAGGGAAGTCCCCCAGCGGTTCCTTCTTAGTCTCTTTGGCTTTGGGCTCTGCCCCCTTGGCTCAAGGCCCCAATGTCAGCTTTCCCCAGGGCTCAGTCCCAGGCATTCTTCTTATCCTACGCCCTCTCCTTACGGGGCTTCACCCAGTCTCCTGGCTTTAAAACCCCATGGTATTGCAGATGACCCCCAATCCCCCTCCCCAGCACGGATCTGCCCAAGCTCTAGACTCATCTCCAAGTGCCCCTTCCTGGGAGAGTCTCCTCTTGGTGGTCTCAGGGCACCTCAAACCCCACAATGGCCCCGAGCTTGGTTTCCTCCCCGCCGAACATGCTACTCCTGTTTCATCTCAGTGAAGGCATCACAGTCCCCCAGGTGCTCAAGTAAAAAGCCCAGGAGACTTGGATTCCTTTCTTTCCCTCATCCCTTATTGCCAACCCATCCTCAAGTCCTGTTGACTCAACCCTCTTGGTCCGCCTGCTTTGTCTCGACTGTGACCCTCGATCCAAGCCGCCGTTGCCAAGCCCCGCACCCTGGCCCCTCCAGCATGCCACAGTCAGTGGTCTTTCTAAAGCCTATCGTGCTGGGGCCTGAAAGTCCTTCTGGGACCCTCTCTGCCCACCTCTGCCCACGTCGGCCCCTCCCCACACCCCAGGCACAGTGGCCTTTCAGTCCCGCAAAGAAGCTAGACTGGCTGCCACTTCCCTGCCTCTGCCTGGAATGTTCTTGCTTCTTCTTGTTCCATGGACCTCATCACCCAGGTCTCGTCAGCAGGGAGGCCTTCGCAAACCACCCTAGTGAAAGCAGGTCTCCCTCACTGTCACTCCCCACCATCCGTCCCGCTGGGCCTCCTTCCCAACCTTGGCGCGTCTCCCCCCGCAGAACGGGTCTCCCACGAGAGCAGGGCCCAGCCTCTCTCGTCCACTGCCGTGGCCCTGGCCCTCGGTAAATATTTGAGGCCCAAAGTGTTTGCTCAAGTTCGGCGTCTGTGCAGTGAGCCTAAGCACACGCTGGCTGGCTCTGCTGCATCCGCATTCCTGGGAACTGCTTTCTCTCCCGCAGGTTTCAGGCCCCTGTGGATGAACCGTCAGACCATCTCCAAAACACGCATGACGATGGCGTGAACGGCGAGGCCCAGGCCAGGTAAAGTGAGTCTTTCCAACCTGAGCGGGCAAACGATGTAATCTCAGAGACAAATACAGGCGACAAAGACCGACCTCCGGTTTTCTTTTGGTCCCAACTTGCCACTGACCAGCTAGCTCTGCGGCCTCAGCTGGGCCTCAGTGTGTAAGATACAGGGTCAGGGGGGTTCTTAAACTGGGCGGTGCCTTCAGACAGATGACCTCGTAGATGACAGATGTGACCTTGATAGACGTGACGTGAGGTTTATAACTAGGGACAGCCGTGGTGGCCGCCCGCCCAACCCACACCTCTGAGAGCGCAGGCTCCTACGCCACTGCGACTCGAGAAAGAGATCGAGGGTTAGTTCTTCCTGTGAGAGAGCACGGCTGCTCACTGGAGCCACAGTGTTTGCCAAAATGCCTGCCAGAGGGAGAGGAGAATGTGCGTAACAGATGTGTCACTATCACAGGCTGATCTTTTCGTAGTTCTCTGGAGCTGTAGGAAGTCAGAGCTAAAAGGGCCTGGGGGCAGGGAGAGGTCTGCTGCGTCTAGCGCCACCACGGGGTTGGTGACAGAGCAGAAAGCAGCCCTGCCCTCCCAGGCACCATGCTTCGGGGGGGGGGGTCAATTCAAAGAGCAGGGTCACCACAGCCACTGAAATGGTCTGCACTGCCAATGTTTTGGCAACCAGAAGTCATCAGAAGTGAATAAGAATCCTTTAGGAGGGGCTTCCCTGGTGGCGCAGTGGTTAAGAATCTGCCTGCCAATGCAGGGGACACGGGTTCGAGCCCTGGTCCGGGAAGATCCCCCATGCCACCGAGCAACTAAGCCCATGCGCCACAACTACTGAGCCTGCGCTCTAGAGCCCGCGAGCCACAACTCCTGAAGATCCCCCATGCCACCGAGCAACTAAGCCCATGCGCCACAACTACTGAGCCTGCGCTCTAGAGCCCGCGAGCCACAACTCCTGAAGCCCGCTACGCCAAGAGCCCGTGCTCTGCAACAAGAGAAGCCACCGCAAGGAGAAGCCCACGCACCACAATGAAGAGCAGCCCCCGCTCACCACAACTGGAGAAAGCCAACGAGGACCCAATGCAGCCAAAAAGAAATAAATAAATAAATTTATTTTTTTTAAAAAAATCCTTTAGGAGATGATGTAGTTAAGGTTCTATCACCCGCTGGTGCCTTCCCGGAAGGCTGGCCGTTCTGAAAGCCTCTGCCTGGGTGGATTTTAGCGCTGGGACACAGTGAGACAGGGGAGCAGAGAGGAGCTCACATTAAGTGTTTCTTTAGGAACGATCCAGGGAGTGTCTCGGAGAGGAGAGAGAAGACCTCAGAGCCGAGAAACAGCCGGACCCTGAGCAGCCTCGCAGAAGAGCCTCCACTGAGAAATAAAGATGCTCACAGACCCAAACCGAAAAACGGGGGTGACGTCCCCACATGGAGAGAGTGCCCAGCTTAGCGTGGGACTGCCCCCGGAGGTCGGGCGTCTTACAACGTGCACATCAACGCTGGGATATTTAAGAAAAGGCGGTTCCCATCATGCTTTTCTGTTTAATGTGTCATAATCACGCATCAGCAGAAAAACCCAGACACTCTCTGCCAGGTCCCAATTTCAGGTTCTTTGGCTTGAGCCAGACTTCGTGTTGCCCCGAATCTTGGTCCTCATCAAGGTGACTCGGGACGGCATCCCAGTCGGCGTGGAAAACGTTACCTGAGTGAACGTCCAGCCGGAAGCCCCTCACTGCCCCTGCACCTCCCTGGTGTCTGTGTGCTTGTCCCGTGAGCGCCCGCTGTGGTGGGGTGTGCACCCGTCTGAATTTCGGGTGATGAGACCCGCCCACTGTGCAGCACCTGCCCTACCACAGAGGAATCCGGCTCTGCCTGACGCACAGCCCCACTGTTCTCCGGGCGCCGCTGGAAAGTTCCCCCCCGCTAATCTGAGCGCTGACTCAGCATAGGGGAGAAAACCCTTTGCTCCAGCTTTTCTCACTGTAGGGCCAGGGCTGAGCGCATAAAGCAACGCGATAGCACCTGGTGGCCTGCGTGGCAGGAGATAGCCTCCGTCACGACTTCCCCACCGCTGTCCCCGCCTGTCACTCTCCTGTGTTCACCTTCTATAGATATTAAAGCACGATTCACCAGCAACTTCGCTCTACTGGTTTTCCACTCCTACCCAGTACCCATTTTATCAAGCGGAACTTAAACAAAATGCTTAAGAAAGAAAATTAACCTGCATGACCTAAAGTGTAAAGTTTCAGAGGCAAAACGATGCCCAAAGAATCATGCTTTAAGCAAACATCAGCTTGATTCAGTGGTTCAAACGGCGAGTGGCTTCTACGTGCCAGGTGGGCCTGCAGGTCAATACGCTGACGCATCCGCCACGTCCGTACCCAACACCTCCACACCTGCTCTGTCAGACGTTCCCGTCCCAGAGCATCACAAACGTCCACGGTAGCCTGGGGGGCTGGAGGAACTTGTCATTACAAACTGGTTAGAGGTAGGACTTCAGAACAGAATCGAGGAGGCAAAACACATCTGGTTTTACGCTGTAGGCCTTGGACATTTCTTAGCCAGAAGCAAAAAGACCTTAAGAGTTTCTGGGGGCTTCCCTGGTGGTCCAGTGGTCAAGACTCTGCACTCCCAATGCAGGGGGCCCGGGTTCGATCCCTGGTCAAAGATCTAGATCCCAAATGCCGCAACTAAAAGATCCTGCATGCTGCAACTAAGACCCGGCACAGCCAAATATATAAATAAATAAATATTTAAAAAAAAAAAAAGTTTCTGAATCCCACACGATCATACTATTGTTCATAGTGAAATCAAGTACAGTTTTATTTAAGCATTGGAAATAATTTCTGTGAAAGAAAATCCAATATTTAAATAAACATTTCTGCATGTAAAAAGAAGAGTAATTACCCCATTAGGTTACTCTCCTAGCCTAAGCTACAGGACAGTCCTGCAGGGGCAAGCGCTTGGGACCGAGCCCAGGACAGGGCGTCAGGCCCCCACAGTGGGGCACAGACAGCAAGCCTCTCGCACCATGCCAGACAGGCTGGGGTCGCCTGGCCTCACCAAGTCACTGCAGAAGCAAAACACAGAGGGAGGGCACAACTATCTAAGGCAGTAAGAAAGTGCAGAGAAGGGACAGTGGTTCACTGTTCCTGTCACAGAGGGGCTGTGACCAAACGGAGCTGCAGTCGAGACCCTACGGAACCTCACGTGTCAACACAACCGGTGGGTTTAGCGATGTTCCCCCATCATGTTAATCACCCAGAGTGCTAAATAAGTGGAAGGGATTGATAAAGTTCACTTTGTAGGTTTATGCAGCAGTTTATGACAATGAAGGGCCGGCGGGGTGCGCTGCCTCCTGCCCTCTGCCAGGCTCACCTACAACCTCGTTTCAGTAAACCGCCGGTCTCGGCCCCAGCCTGCAAACCCTCGTGAAGTGTTTCATTTTGCACTGCTTCAAAATAGCTTTGTTCTGTGCAGTGCCTATTTTCCACTTCAGAGTCTCCGCTTTGAAACCTGCAATGGAAAAAGAAATCTCCTGACGGTTTCTTAATTTGAGGGGACCGGTGATGTGGCCTTTACCCAAAATAAGCTTTCGGGAATACCCAAAAAGCCTGTACCCCATTAACCTGATTCTCTTCCTTGTGCGCTGTCACTGCTGAACTTATAAAGGTAAAAATAACCTGAAGATCTCAGTGCTAGATGAAAGTCAATCACTTGCCAAATCCTGCCCCTAAGTAGTTCATCTCTGATCCCCAAGTAATTGCGGACTTCCGCCCTGGGTTACAAATCAGGGTGGGAACTTGCTTGTGGAACTGCTCTTTCAAGCAGAGCAGAATGTCACGTCCAGCCCAGGTGGTGTGACAGCAGCATCTCCCTGCCGACACCAGGGCCTGCCTCCTGAGCTCCAGGCCTGGCAGGCCGGCGGAGGAAGGACAGACCGTCAGAGGCCAACACCTCCGGCCTTACTGTCCACAAAGCCAGGGTCGTCACTAGCTCCTCTCCATCTGCTGAAGAGACAACTTCACGACCCCCAGTGGTAATGAAAGCTGGGTCCTAACCTGCTAGATGCAGCAAGAAAGGACTTTCCCTCAAAGAGCTGGGGGTGGCCGCCAAAACCCCAGCTACACCCTCCTCAGTTTTGCAATCCTATGAAGGGGAGTGTATTTCACTAGGAGTGGTCTGCAGAACAAGTTTAGCACTGATTCAAGTCCTCAAACACAGTAAGTGCATGTTGATGTCCCGCCGGGCAGTGTTCCCGCCAGAAGAATCTGCCGTGAGACCCTGGCTGCTGCCTGGGCTGTCTGCCTGCGAGACCTCAGGAGGCCGAGGCTGGACTCTGTCCGGTCCTCAAACCAGCAAATGTCACACCTGTCAGCGATGAACCTGTAAACCTCTTTGGTATATATAATGATGAAAAACACTAATTAGGCCATGAAATCTAGAAATAAGTTAATATTTCGAGTTGGTAGAATGCTTTTTTGAACACACATTCCCGGTATCTGGTACAGTGAGTCAAATGTCCATTTTTGTGTAATTCATGCAATACTGGTTTCGTTTATGTCATCTCTGTCACCAAAGTAGTAAAAACGTTTGACATTGTTCTTCTAAGTCTTCACAAGACCCCTGCGAGGTAGGTGGTATTGACCCCATCCTACAGATGGGGAGGTCTAGGCACGGAAAGGTTTAGTGGCTCCTTGAAAACCGCGTGGCGTCGCGTGGCATCGCGTGGCGTGGCAGCACTCCAGCCAGGGGCCGATGCCACCTGACTCACGCTCTGTGGGTGCCACTGCAGGACTGCATGGAAGGAATTCACACCGAGAGCAAGTTGCTCTCTGGTCCAGAATTCAACAAGGGTCGCAAAGCTTGTATGTTTGACTCGTAAAGCCAATCTTCCCGAACTTGAACAACAAAAGCACTGACTAAATCTCAGCTGCGATTATTTGCCCTATTTTTTTTGAGTTGGCTTGCTGGAATTTCATAGTTGTTTATGCTCAAACCCCTTTGGAAAAGACAGTTTGAAATGGCATTAGGGACGATGGAATTTTGAGAACAGAACATAGAAATCAATGGTTAACAGATTTAAGTCAAAACACAAAAATATAAGCTATGATAGAATAAGAAAAAACCCCAAGTAAACGGAGAGCAGTATTTCTCAACGTTTAACAATGCCTTGCACAGAGCAGGTGTCCAGGAAGCATTTTTTTTGGATAAAGGAGAAATGACACACCTTTGACATGCCTGTCACTGGTAACAGCCCCCTTTTGGGAGGAGCCAGGACCCAGGAAAGCCACAGGGGCCCACAGTGTCCCTGGCCCGGGGAGCCCTGGTAACACAGAGCAGCAGCTGAGTCATCTGGAGGTGTCTGTGCTGCCTTTCTGCCAAGTGAAAGGTGGGGCTCACACGCCAAGCGAGTCCCCTGAGTTCGTACTGCTGTTTTTGAAAACAGGTAAGTAAACAGGATGAGATATATGAAGAGCCAAAGTGCCTTATAAGGAAGTGTCTTTAAAATTGTAGAGATGCTCATGCACTTAAGGACAGAAACAGGGAGGTTAAAGCTGTGCTGTTTGTGTGTTTCGGTCAAAGTAAGGATTCTGAATGGGTTTCTAACACTAGCAAGTACTGGTGCCCACGTACCCCTTCCTGCTGCAGGAGCCTCACTCAGCATCAGGAGTGAGCCCACCTCTCCCCAAGGGTCTGGGTTACAACTTAACAGCCCTGGCCTCATGGGGGATGGAGTGTGGCCGAGGCTCTGCCCAGGCGCGTCGGGGGTCACTGCCAAGGACTGCGGTTATTTGCTTCTTGTCCACCTTTAATCTATGTCCTACCTTGATGCAGCCCGGGAACAGGCTGCTCCGGGCAGCGGGGAGGTGGGAGTGGGGGTGGGAGTGGGGTCCTTTGGTCCTAAGGCCTTCTGACCATTTGATCTTGAGTGATATTCCAGAAGAGTCACTGGTGACACACAAAATGATTTAAGAAAGTCCGTTCTGCAGCGTGGCCGACAGGAAGCAGTTCCGTCCCACGCTGCCTAGAGTGGGGGGGCCCCAGCCTGGCCTGGGCCGCCCGGGCCTATCATAGCTCCACCTTGACCCCCTTTATGAAAGGCAGGCCCGTGGGCACCCGCTTCTTATACTCCAGGTACTCGTCTCCAAAAAAGTGAATCAGCGAGATCTCCTCCTCCTCTGTCCGGTCGCGGAAGAAGCGCCACACTGTCAGAGCGTAGCTCACGCCGCAGATGGGGTTACACAGCACCACCTGGCGAAGGGACACAGGGTTAGTGCACTGGGGTCAGTGTGACCCGAAACCCTGAACTTTAGCGGCATGTGCTGCTCTCCAATGACCGCAGAGGACTTCCTGCCAAGGGCCCAAGAAACTCTTGAAACATCACTAGGGTCTTTGAGACCCTGAGCCAGGGCGCCATTAACGGAAACCACACCATCACTTTCACAGCAGGGCTAAACACCCATCACTGTAGCTTTCGTTCGTACGCTTTTCTGTTGTTCCTCTTACCTGAGAGATACCTAAAAACTGAAAGGAAAGAGCAACCTCCTGGATTTCGACCCCCAGGCAGGGGTGCTGGCAACTCCTGCCTCCACCCCCATACGTGAATTCCCATTCCAAGCACCACTGCCTTCCCGCGTGGCTCCCAGCCTGCCCCCTTCCTAGCACGCTCCCTCCCACCCCACAGCTGCCTGGCCCCCTGCCTCTGGCCCCCGCAACCTTCCTGCGTAGGTGCCGTCGATACACTGCTATCAGCTGAGCCCCCAAAACCACTTCTTCCATCAGATCACTCCCCTGTTCAGAAAGCACGAAGGCCTCAACCACGCCTCCTTAGCCCGGCTTTCGCAGCCCAGGAAAGCAGTTCCTCGGCCCGCTTCTTCTGTGTAGCTCAGGGAGCCCACTGATCCACCCCTGCCCACTCCGACGGACCCCCCGGCCCCCGCCCGGGACGTACGTCTTCCCCACATGGGTGACCTCACTTCTTCTCACCACGGTTTACTGAGCACCTACTGTGTTCCCAGCACATGCCAAGCCCTTTACCACCAGCCAGTAAGCCATTCGACGCCCAGAGCAAGCCTCTTGAGTAGCGCTGCCGCCCCTGCTTAACCCGCAAGGAAACGGAGGCCCATCAGTTGATGTTAGAGCCGGACCGGCCCCACCCGCCCGCCAGGGACCCCAGAGCCTGTGCCGCCACCACCAGCAGACCCTAGAGCGGGGTTTCCCAGTCTCAAGCCACAACCCGTCATGGAGCCAGGAGCTCAATCCTGTGCATCCGAAACGGCGTTACAAACGCTAACAAGATAGGAAACACAGTGTTTTGTACACAGTCAGGGTGAGCGTTGCTCAGGAAAGATCTGTGCAGTTGTTACACACACTTGTGTGCTGGGTCACGATGTAGAAGGATCTATAGGCAAAGAAGTATGAAAAGCTGTCCAGCCCTAGAGCACTTAGGTTTACTAGTTATAGCACTTACGGCAAATTACATGATTCCACTACAGTCAACCCGTTCCCGGGGAATGTGATTGTTAATGCGGCAGTCTTAAGTTTCAGGGTTGCAAGTTTTCACACAAATGCTGTGCAGTAACCTACTACACCACTGGGGGTCACCAGAGTGCCCCCCATACCATGCACTGCAATGGGATGCCTGGGGGACCGGACTGGATGTTCCCAAAGAGGTGATGAGTTTTCTAAGCTCTATCCACATTCTCTGTCCAAGTCCTTCTAGGACTAAGAAAACAGATTCAAGAGACAATGCTCAAGAAACAAGGCTCGGTCTGCAGTCTGAGACAGAGCAAACCTCCATCGCTCATGTTAAACCTGACATATGACCCTGGGCTCATCCACAGCAGCCTCTAATGAAAATCAGCTGAGCTGCCCGTTGCGTGGCAGAGGGCTCTCCCCAAAGCCCCATGTCTGTCCTCATCCCACTGGGATGCTCCAGGTCTAAGTTAAAGAGGCAGAAAAGGGGTACGACAGAGGGGGTAACGGCACCTAGGATCGCCGGAAGTTTACAAGCTTAGGACACCCAGATTTTAAGTACATAGCAAAAAGCACTAAAGACTAAATCGGTTCTTTTGACTTTTATTTAACTATCCCTTGAAACATGGCAGGGAACACGTGTACCTATTTAAAAAGGACCAACAGGGAATTCCCGGGTGGTCCAGTGGTTAAGACTCCATGCTTCCACTGCAGGGGATCAGTCCCTGCTAAGGGAACTAAGATCCCACCAGCTGCACGGCGTGGCCAATAAATAAATAAATAAGTAAACGCAACACTTAAAAAAAAAAAAACCACAATGGCAAACAAATTAAAAAGACCAACTTCGTGAATACAGTGAAATCTACTGAATTATACACTTTGAAATGGTGAATTTTATGATATTTAAATTATATGTCGATTTAAAACATATTTTTAAACACTTTAAAGGAGATCAGTATCGTATCTGATACCATACCTGGGTTCCGATACTCCAGTAAAACCACCCAACGTAAGAAGGATGCCGGAACCAAGCGTATACTCCGCTTGTCACCAGAGTGTGGGTGTCTGACTTTTCATTCTGCACCACGTGGTTGAAATTGGAACCAGCTGTAAACATCGCCGCTTTCCGCAGACACTCTCCAAAGACCACCATCAGCAGCCCCGTGGCGCTGAGCCAGGTGATCTGCTTCAGTTCTGCAGGAGAGGGATGGTGACAACCGGGGAGTGAAGACCCTGGACTGCTGAGTTCCCCTCTGCATGCTTAAAATTAACCTATGTTTCGAAAGACAGGAACACTAGAACATATGCTAGTGGGCAATCGGCATCTGTCATCACATTAAAATTTAATTATACACAAAACACATTCTCCTAAGTTGTGCTGTTCACCCATTCACGTTAAACCGCCAACAGCCCAGTTAGAGCGTCACGGCAAAGAGGTGACAGGCTCCCATCCGCACACACCCCCGCCACACGCTCCCATCCTTCCTCTGGGGACAAAGACAGCTAAGTGAAGCCGAGAAGGGCCCAGCGTCTCCCGCCTTGGCCCTTTACTGAACCTTAGGAACTACATACATTTCATTTAACTTGCTGTGGAAAGTTCAGTGTCAGAGTAGGTTCCAGATGCAGTAGTTTTTGCTAATAAAATTTTTACATGAAACTTCTCAAGTCACAGAAAATGAACAGATCCGAATCTTCTGACTGTAAACCTGGTATTACAGCTATCAGAGGTTGGGACTTCACGTTAAATGGTACATACTACGTCCTTCAACGCTTAAAGCGTAAGGTCAACATATCATCCATTCAAACTCCAGAAGCGGAATTCACAAGTGGAGCTTGTCCTTTATAAAGAGCTTAGTGAGGATAGAGGTCTGGGGAAGATCACTCGGGGAGATTAGACCTGAGAGGTGAACCCACGTCACTGTCCTGAGGCCCACGTGGAAGCCACCCACCTCCCCTGCAGAGGGGAAAGCAGGGCACACTGACCTGGCCAGAAGATATTTTCAAGTGTGAACTCTATCCAAGAGGAAAGAGCTGCTACTGTATACTCCACACTGTGATTCAGGAGAAAGGAATCCAGGGACAGACTCTTGGGATTATTGACTGCCGTGACTAAGTACTCAGAATAGTGGAACAATGACAGGGAGCACATATACCTATTTAAAAACAAAAAGAACGAGAGGTAAGTTGGGGCAAGGGAATCAAGTTAGCCTTTAAGTCCAAGTACAGATTTGGTCTGAACTGTCCCTGAATTCTATGATGAGGGCCTGCTGTCACCTGTCTGAGAGTGGACATCAGGCACCCACATGTAGCAATATTCCCTGAGGTTTGCAGAAAGTGGGGTTGTAAAGGGACTATGTTTTTGAATGTCACAGGAGGGAAAAAAAGAAAAAAAACCAAAAAACAAAAAACATAGGTTAGGAAGGCACTATGGGCCTTCAGCCTTTTTTAAAATGACACTACACACAGTAAAACATGGAAGAAGTATCAAAATAAAGTAGTGATGTATGTCGAATACAAAAATTCAAAAAACTGAAATAATTCCAGCAAAGAAGGATTAGATGGCTCAGAGTATTGATAGTAGGAGATAAAGCTTTTTACCTTGAAGCCACTGGTTCATATCCAGGTCAGGGACTAGAAGGCTCAAGGGACTGAAATCATAGTGTAGGGAAAAATCCTACACTGGCCGTGGGGGAGGCACTAGATGTGACCTAATAGAAATTAGAGACGGAAAAGGTCTGTGAAGACGAGCCAGAGCCTTGCCCCTTCCTGTCACTGAGGACCAGTACCCTCTTCTGGGAGGGGCTGGTCACATTACTGAAGGTGCAGCAGATGAGAGCACCTATGGGAAGGGTGCCAGGGAGACCTGTTTCCACCTGCGACAGAAGCAACCAACGGGCACAAGTTCTCAAGGTTCAAGATGCGGGAATCTAGGAAGCTAGAGGCCTCATTCCCGTAGAGCCCTCACTAGCCTTCAGCCAGCCAAGGATGAGGGAATATCACTACTGACCCTCTGATCCGCCCACCCCCACCTCAAAACTGTCATTCCCAAAGCACTTCTTACCAGCCAAAGTGATTCCAAGAAGACTGGCTAAAACTGAGTAGCACTCCGCAGCCAAACACAAAGCCGAGGAAACAGGCTCGGACGGCTATCTGAAACGGACCCAAAAGAGGACCAGTCACCTGGTTGTTCGCAGAGCATACATCGTACTTCCTGGGATAAGCAGGCCACCCGCAAGTCCATGGAGCCCATTTGCTCAGAGGTTAACAGGGTGAAGCACGGCTGCCTGGGTTCAAATCCCAAGCCCACCCCTCTATGGCGCTGTGGCCTTAGGCAAGTTACTTAATCTCTCTGGACCTCGGTTTCCCCATCTGCACAATGGGGATGACAAGAGTACCTACCTCTGAGGACTGCTGTGAAGATTACCCATGTAAAGCACTTAAGACGAAGTGCTTCGTAAGTAAGCTTTAGCTACCATTCCTATTATGATTGTTATTGTCACTCAGGGCTGTGGGAAAACTGCGTTAAACCTAGCTTATTGGCTGGATTCTCCCAAGTCCATGCAGCGAATCTGGTCGGGGCAGCCGGGACTCTGCGCCCAGCCCCCTCCACGTAACTGCGGGGGCCTCTGACCTCAGACTTGACAGCAGGTAGTTCTCCACACCTTAAATTACATAAAAGAACTCGTGGGCCCGCTCACTCCCCACCCCACGTGCATCTGCCGCAGCTGCTGAACGGCACCAACCGCAACTTCCCACCCACTCCGCCGGGTGGAGGGGGACCGCGACCCACGCCCCCCGGGACTGGCAGGGAGGGGGCCCTCCTGCCACCTGAACTCGCAGCTGCTAGAAGACGCGGCCGGGGGAGGCAACCACTCTCGCGGGCCGCGCTCTCGGCAGACCCGGACCTCGACCCCGGGGGGACGGTGCCCACGCGCCGCGCCCAGCCCGCCCGGCCCCCGGTCCCCGCCCCGGCCCTCGGCCCGGCCCGGCCCGCACCTGGTAGCGCGGCGGCCGGTAGAGCAGCAGCAGCAGCGCGTTGAGTCCAGCCACGTAGAGCGCCAGCCCGGTGCGGCCCTGCAGGCCGGCGCGCGTGAGCAGTGGCAGCGCGAGCACCGAGGCGCCCAGCAGGAAGGTGGCGAGGCTGAGGCGCGCCTCGGAGCCCGGCGGAGCCCGCGCCGCGCAGCCCGCCATGGCGCAGGGCGGCGGACCAGCGGGCGGCGGCCCCAACTGTAGCCTGGGGAAACCCGCCCGCTGCGCCTGCGCACTGCGCTGCCGACGCCGGCCGGGAAGGGCAGCCGCCGAGACCTGCGCACCGCCGTCGAGCTCTCGCGATAACGCCGCGCCGCGCGGCGGGGGCCCGAATTTGACAGGAGCGCCCCGCCCCGCCCCGCCGTCCCCCCGGGACCCCCTGACCCAGGCACAGCTGCGGCTGGCGGGCGGGGCCGCGGGCAGTCTGGGTCCTGGGCCAAGAATTTGCGGGCGGCGTCTGCCAGGAGTCGGCCCCAAACTCCAGAATGTCCCCATCCAGAGAAATCACGTGAAATCTAAAGCACCCAGCCCCCGCCCCCGCCGCTCACGGGCCCCGCGCGATCCCCGGCGAAACCGACAGTCCTGGGCATGCGGGCGCGAGCCGGCGATCTGCCTCCACCCCACCGCGCCCCGGGGGGGTCCGCGCGCAGAGACCACCCGCCTTTGGCAGGGTCTCCGAGCGCCCGCTGGGCGCCCAGGCTGCGGGGACACTACCCTTGGGGCATGCACGCAGCGGGGTGACCGCCCACTTCAGTTCGTGTCGAGGGAGAATGTTAGCCGACGGTGGAAATCCTCAAGACATTACGTTTTTTATAATGCAGCATGCCAAACTTTGCAGTGTGATCCTGACTTCACTTGGGAAAAAGAGAAGCATATGTGTGAGCCCGGGAAAAATGTTTGGAATAGAAGCCAAAATTACTTCACAACGATAATCTTCAGGTGGTAGGGACTCTGGGAGACTTTTACTGTCTTTTTTTATATGTTTTTGTATTTTCCATATGGTCCACAATCAATCTATATTACTTAGGAATTTTTCCTTACTTTACCGTCGCGGCATTTTGGAACTTCCTGGACAGAGGATCCAGCCCGTGCCCCCTGCAGTGGAAGGGCTTAGTCTTAACCACTGGAGCGCTGGGGAAGTCCTGTTCCTTAATTTTTTAAAAGGTAAATGCCTCCACTTCCGGGCGCTCACAAAGGCCTGATGGAGGAAAAAGGCAAGTAAGCAAATGACTAGAATAAACAATGGTGGGATGGGGGTGGGTCAGGAGCCTAGTAGGGATAGAGAGGGAATGGGAGGGACCCCAGGGAGAGGCCCGTGGGTGGGAGCGTTAGGAGTGTGCCCGGAAGAGTCGGTACTGGCAGCCCGCCTGAGACTGGAAATGAGAGCAAGGACATCTACAGAAGGGAGGGGACCGAGTTTTGCAGACACAGAGGCAGGAGGAAGCAAGCCTGAAGCGGGATAGGGGACAGGCCCTGGGGGAGGCTGGAACCCAGAGTAGTGGGTCAGAGAGCCATAAGGGCAGGTGGGCTGTGAGCTGCCGTCAGCCCAGTCTGCCTCTGAGTCCCTGGCCACTCTACCTTCCTGTGTCCTTGCAGGACCAGGCAGGAGGCCTGGTGTCTGGAAAGCTGGGTTCAGGGAAGGGTGGAGAGCCTACCTCAGCAGCGTTGTGAGCTCGGGCAAAGCAGCTCTGTGAGCCTCAACTTCCTATAAAATAGGGATCCTGATTTCACGGGTCTCACACCAGTGTTCTGTAAACCCAGTATCATGTTTAAAATGTGCTCAGGGGGCTTCCCTGGTGGCGCAGTGGTTGAGAGTCCGCCTGCCGATGCAGGGGACACGGGTTCGTGCCCCGGTCCGGGAGGATCCCACATGCCGCGGAGCGGCTGGGCACGTGAGCCATGGCCGCTGAGCCTGCGCGTCCGGAGCCTGTGCTCTGCAACGGGAGAGGCCACAACGGTGAGAGGCTCGCGTACCGCAAAAAAAAAAAAAAAAAAAAAAAAAAATGTGCTCAGAAGACATTTGCTAAACTCGGTAGATGGGAACTGAAAGGAGATTTAATGTTTTAAAATCCAACGTCACCCAGCTGCAGCACCATGTGGGAAGGAAGCCTGGACTGTTACTGGGGACTGAGAGCCAGGGTCCTGCCACTGTCCCCTGTTTCTACTGTCTCCCCCCACTCAGGACCTCTCCTGCATCTCCAGGACACCTCAGGGCCACTAGAGGGTGCTCACTGCACCTTCACTCCCGGGAGTGAGTCTGGTCCTGGGGCAGAGGGCTGCTCCCAGGAAGCTCCTTTTCTGGCCCTTAGTATCTGCTCTCCACGCTGACTTATGGCAGGGGCAGTCCCTGTTCTGGGGGGCACAGAGTAACATGTAATGCAGATTGGAAGGCTTGAGCAACTCTTCTCTGCCCATCAGTTCCTTTTAGACCATACCTCTCCATCAGTCCCAACTTGGAGAAGGGAGAAAGAAGGGGGAGGCAGTCCCCTTCCAGGTAGGGCCAGACCAGCGGGAAGGGGAATTTTTAGAAGTCACTAGAGTTGCTGAATCTGTCAGGGCCTGGGGGTTCACAGAGGAGTGATGGAAGGGAAAGGCAAGTAAACGAATGTATGTACACACTGGCATAGACCCAGAGCAACAAAGTCACACAGAGAGACACACAGGCACACAGAAAAACAGTAATTCACAGAGATATAGACAGAAACACAGAGACCTGCTTTCCCACCAGAGAGGAAAGCAATCTGATCAAACATGTCCACTCTGCACCCAGCTCTCCCGTGTCACTCCATTTTGTCCTCCCCTAGGCTAGAGGAACAGCACACCTACAGTAATATAAGAAAATAAAGAGAAACCAGTCAGCCTGGAGATGCCTTGCTTTCCATTTTTTCCCCTCTAAATAAGCATTTGAATGTGTTTGGTTCTAGGAGCTGTGAGGCAAGCACAAAGGGAACCCTTTCTCATGCAGGAAGTTCCCTCTCTAGGGCCTCCCCTCCCCGCCCCCCAATCCAGCCATCCACCCACCAGCTGAGGTGGCTTTCCATCCTGGGCCCAAGTGGGGATCCCTCTTGTTTTAAAAAGCCGTCAGAACCATGTTGACTTTTCCAAGTTAAGCTGCAGGCTGAGGTGAAATTAGGCTCCCTTTTCTCAAACAGGGTTGCTTTACGGAGAAAGAGGAAATGCAGGAAGGGGGAATGCTGCAGAGCAAGCAGGAGAAGGGGCAAGGATGGGTGTTAGCCAAGCAGCTCCACCCACACCAGCTTCCCAGGATGAAGGGCTGGCTCCTGTCCAAGCCTGACACCAAGTAGGAAACAGCTCTGGAACTCTGCCTCTCCCTCCTCCCTGATGGTGGGTGACCTCCTGGGACTCCTTGTCACTCACAGGCCTCTGCCCCATCCACTTCCCACGTGGAGGCCAGGAGGGGCCTGTCCAGTGTGGCTGCAGCTTGCTCTGATCCTCCGAAAGCTGTTTTTTCTTCCCCTCCTCTGGCCATTCCCCACTCCAGGCATGAAAGCACCCCCCACCCCCCACCCCCGTCTGGTAAATGACTCTCGTAATTTATGAGCAGATCAGCCCAACGTGCATAAGTCATATGCGCACAAAGGGGCCGGGTAAATATTTAAAGATTAGAGCCAGCTGGGGAGAAGCACAAAAGGCTGGGACAGTGAGGGTCTCCCAGAATTCACTCTCTCTGAGCTGGGCCAGCCCGGTTCAGTGTTGATGCCCTCACCGGAGTCCCAGCCTTTGTCCCCTGGAGGGCCCTTGGCTGCCGGGCTATTCGGAGTCCTAACCCAGCCAAAGAGAGTTAAACAATCGCAGCCTCTCCAACCCCATCTGGAGACAATCGGCTGAGTCATTTCTCGGCTTTTGCCGTGTCCCAATAGTTAATTACACGGAGCAATCGCTTCATTCCATTTAGAAGTGCATCCTGGAGGCGGAGGCACATTTCTCCCTCCAGTCACTGCACAGGCAGTGGCCTCCGCAGCACCTAACAGCTCGGGTAGCTTTAAATGCCTGGGTGCTGCAGGAAGGCAGGGGTTCCCATCCAGGACCTGCATCGTTCTGTAATGTTCTTTCTTTTACCAAAGTCAAGAAAACCAAATGGAGGAAGAGAGGGCAAAAGGCACAGGTCACTGTGGGCCTGAGGAAGCCACGCGCTTTGAGTAGCCCTGGAAGCCCCCAGAGCTCTCCTGAGTTATAGAAGGAATTTTTCCTGAATGAGCAGAGGGCAGCCTGTGTCCCCCCAGCGCTCTGCCTGGACCTGTGCTCCTTTCCAAGCCCCCTGGGAACCCCAGAGGCTAAAGATGGAAAGGGAGTCGGTGGCCTACATCCCGGCTTGCGTAAGCCGGGTTTCTAAGTTGGTCCATGCCCTTGCCGGCTGCCCGAGAGCGCTTGGTCCTGCTTGCCCTCAGAGAGGACGAGGTGAACCCGCAGCCGCTCCCCCTACGTCGGAAAACGCCTCCCCAGCCTCTGCACGCGCCCTCGGAGCCCAGCCTGCCTAGGGTGTGTAGGATGCCCAGACGCAAAACTTGCAAACAGACCTGGGGGTCCCTAGCCTAGGTCTCCGAGCAGGATCTCGGTGGAGACTCCGGTCTTTTCCAATGATCTTGCCAAATGCAAAAATCTGCCTTTAACTTACTGGGGGTATCGGCTGCCCAGAAGACTAACCCGAATTGGGGGTAAAGGGTGGCGAGGGTGGCGAGGAAACTGTCTCTGAAGGTGGGTAAAAGGTAAGATGGAATTTGCACAGAGATCCCTTTCAGCCTTGAGTCCCGCGCGACCCTCGGCCAGCTGGAGGCGACGAACGCGCCAAGGTGGCTGTTTGTGGTGAGGGAGCCGAGCGAGGACCCGGGCCAGCCCGGAAGGTGGGGGAGAGGATCGGCCTAGGTGGGGAGACACCAGCTGAGGACCTGCCAGAGGGGGAGGGGCGCAGCGGGCAGTGCCGGGGTGGGGGTCGGGGGCAGCGGAGGCGGAGGCCCATTAAGCCGGCAGGGGCGGAGCTTGACGGCCCGAATTCCTCCCGGGCCGCCCGGGCCGACCTTGCCTGCCGCAGCCAAAGCAGAACATTGCGAATTAGCGCATTTTGCGGTCAATTTTCCACTGCTTAAGAAACACTAAGCCACCCACGTGAGCGGCCCCACCCAGAGCGGCCGGGATCTCGGGACACGGGCTCGAGAGGGGTGGTGGCCCTAGGAGCTGCGGGGGCCAGGGTGCAGGCGGGGGCGTCTCGCGGGCCCCTTTATTGCGGCCCGAACTCTGGAGAGGGGGCGGGCCCGGCGCCCCCGCTGTGGGCCGCGAGAGCTGCGCCGAGGGCCATTGGTTTGCTAATAACGCCGGAGTTGAAAGGCGCGGGCGGCGGTTTATGGGGAGGGATCATAATTAGAGGACAAATTGCCCGGCTGCCCGCGCGGCTCGAGAGCTGGACGGGGATGAGGGGGACCGCCCGAGCGAGGCGCGCGCCCAGCCTCCCTGCAGATGTGCAGCAGCTGGAAGCCCGCGCGCGGCAGGGCGCCCGGAGTTTGGTCCCGAGGGGTCGGGCGGGGGCGCGGCTTTGTGGGGCCGGCACAATGCCCTTAACACTCGGCTGCCCCCTTTGTGCCCGGCCTCGCCGCCCGCCCGCCCGCCCCGCGGCGCCTTTGTACCGCGCCGCCACCGCCCCAAGCCGGAGCGAACCCGCGGAAGCCACTCGGGGCTGGCCGGCCCCGGCGCTTCAAAGCCGCCCGGCGCGTGCCAGCGCCCGCAGTCCCGCCGCGGCCCCGCCACCCGCCCTGGGCCGGGCCCGGCCCGGATCTGACCGGCGGGCCCTGCGGCCGGGGCGAAAGAACACTTTGGAGCCGCTGTCTCCGACGCTTCCGCCTGAAAGGAGGGCGGGGAGCGATTCTCCACGCTGCTTGGCGCCTGGGAACGCCACTGCCGGGCAGGGGGCCCATCAATACCCCGAGCGGGGGTGGATGGGTAAGAGGATGGAGCTGGGGCCCACCAAGGACCCAGCAACTTCCCCTCCCCCCCCACTGGGACCCCCGCAAGGGCCAGTTTGTTCAGTCTTCGGCAGCAGGGCTCCACTGCCGAACTTTTGGGTCCTTGCGACTTCCACAGCGCCCTCACAAGCGGCGCTAGGGGCCGCATGTTCACTGAGGCCAAGGGAACTCAGTAAAGGGAGCTGTGTAGGTTTGAACCCAGGGACTCCCGCAGACGTCAGTTTTCCCGTCCCTCCCAGCTCCTGGAGCCCAGCCTCCTGAAGCCCAAGCAGGGACTGCACCGGAGTCCTGTTATAGGGCCTAGCGGGTCGGGGGGCAGGTGTCTCCTCCTCTGAGCTCCTTGGGTCTTCAGCCACAGCCTGAATAGTGAACAGGGGTTGACATCCCGGACCTCCAAACGTGCAGAACGGTGCTCTCCGCAGATGCTCAGTGGTCTTCACCACCACCTCCCATTTGTTGGGACCCAGACAAGGCCAACGGGCAGGGGTGGGGGGAATAAACTCTTAGGCCTTCCCTGTGAGGGAAAGGTCCTCAGAGCCTGAGTTTTCCAGTCTGCAAACTCAGGACTGGGGGTGGGGGAGGCCTTTCTGACTGCCCTGGCCCGAGGCTGCCTGCAGCTTGCCCTCCAGTTTGAAGAGTGTGGGTTGGGTCCTAACAGGGCCGGAGGGCCCCTGAGCCCAGACTGTACCCCGACGCAGGACGGCTCCCAGTCCCGAGGCCCCAAGGAGGAGGCTGGCTGTGGCCCCGCGGGCGGGCTGCATGCTTTAATGGGACACATGTTGCTGCTTGGCCCCCGCGGGCCTGCTCTGCACCTGGCTTTGAGTGGCCACAGGCAGAAAATTGCTGCATTGTCCCGACATTAGGGCGAGTAATGTGGCATCGCCGGCGCGGCCCGAGCGTGAAGCCGGCAGAAAGGCCTCGCTGGCGGCTGCTCCCTGCCTCCGCGTCTTCATCAGGCCCGAGGAGGCCCGGTGCTCAGTCATAGTCATTAGTGGGTCTTGCAGCCATCTGGGCCCATGGACCTCTCCCAGTGGGCTTGGTGGTGAGGCCCAGAACTTAGGGAGACTGGGACGGGAGGGGATGGGCATGGGAAGGAATTCCAGACTCAGGCAGTGGTGAGGGTGAGAGGGAGAAAGGAAAGACTGAGAGGACCTCCCTGGTGGCACAGTGGTTAAGAATCCGCCTGCCAGTGCAGGGGATACGGGTTTGGTCCCTGGTCCGGGAAGATCCCACATGCAACTAGGAGCAACTAGGCCCGTGAGCCACAACTACTGAGCCTGTGTGCCGCAACTACTGAAGCCCGCGCGCCTAGAGCCCGTGCTCCCCAACAAGAGAAGCCACCGCAATGAAAAGCCCGTGCACCGCAACGAAGAGTAGCCCCCGCTCACCGCAACTAGAGAGAGCCCGTGCGCAGCAACGAAGACCCAACGCAGACAAAAAAAAAAAAAAAGGAAAGACTGAGAAAGGGTAAAGGTGGTCCCTCAGGAGGGAGGAGGGGTCCTGGAGGTGAGGCCTGGACTAAGGGAAGAGAAGAGGCAGAGGGAGGTGGCAAACTTCCCAGTTTGTCCCTCTCTCATCCCCTCCCCCTGGGGGTTCCACAAGTCCAGGACCGCCTCATTGACATGTAAACGAGGTGCCCCTATAAAGGCGGTGCCGCCTCCAGTGGTCTCCGCTACGACAACATGGGCACTGAGTCCGAGACCCAGGGCAGCTCTGGCGGCCCCGCCGGCAACTTCCGCAAGGTCTGGGGTCCTGAGGGCTGCGGGGGTGAGGGGTGAGGCAGAGCGCGAGAGGGCCAAGGCCCTGCCCTCTAACTGCTGCTCACCCACAGATCTCCAAGCCGCTGATGGAGAAGAAGCGACGGGCGCGCATTAATGTGTCGCTGGAGCAGCTCAGATCGTTGCTAGAGAAACACTACTCGCACCAGGTGAGAAAGGGGACTCGTTGGAGGTAAGGGATGATACGGTCCCCAGCCTCATCCGCTCCAGCCCAGGCTGCGGTGCTAAGAGCCCTTTCCACGGATCCCCAGATCCGGAAACGCAAGTTGGAGAAGGCAGACATACTGGAGCTGAGCGTCAAGTACATGAAAAGCCTTCAGAACTCGGTGCAAGGTAGCGGGATGGCTTGGGGAGTCGGGCGAAGAGGCGGGGGAACTTGTGGGGTCAGAGCCACGGAGTCTACAAGGCCAGATAAAGGAGGGATGGACGGAGAAGAACTGCTCAGGGCAGTGGGCAGCTGAGTGACAAGGGGGCCCCATATTGCTGTGAGTGGGCAGGCAGCAAAAGCCCGGCTGGCTGTGGAGTTGTAATCCGGGTGGGCGAAGGTCTGGACCCGGGAAGGGGGGAGCGGGTTCGGGCTGACTCCCCTCCCTTCTCTTCCCTCCCTCCACACTTCTCCCCTCCCTTGCTCTCTCCTCTCTCTCTCTTTCCTTTCCTCCTCCTCTCCCCTCCTTTCCGCATTTCTCTCATCCGCTCCCCTCCCCCCAGGGCTCTGGCCGGTCCCCAGCGGAGCCGAGTACCCGTCGGGCTTCCGCGGCTGTCTACCGGGCGTTAGCCACCTTCTGCGGCGCGAAGAGGAGGGCGGCGACGGTCTGCGCTGCCCCCTGGCGCACGAGCGCGCGGGTGGCAGCACCATGGACAGCGCCAGTTCCGGCCCCGAGGCGCCCGCGCGGCGCGGCCCCGGCGCCCCCCCAGTTTGGGTCCCTGCTCCGGCCGCCGCCGGCTCGCGGTCCCCGCCACCCCGGCTCCTCTTCTCTGGAGGTCTCCCCGGTCAGTCCACCGGCATCCCCGCGCCGCAGTCGGCGTCTCGCCGCTTCGCCGAGAGCCCGGGGCCGGGGCTGCGCTTGTGGCGGCCCTGGTGAGGATCAGGTACGGCCTCGGACTCACAGAGGCCCTCGTCTGGCCTGGGGACGCAGAGACTGTTTTGGACGGCCGGAACTCCGGTCATCGGTTCTGGTCCCGGGACGGGGTGGCCGGAAGGGTGCCGCGTCTCTTCGAACTCGGGGAAATACACGAAGCTACGATTGGACCGGGTTCTGCGCGTCTAGGCATAACCCACCCCCCACCCCAGCCCTACCCACTTAGGCCGGACCCGCTTTCTCCTCCTCCCACCTTCCAGTGGGGCTGGGAGTGGGTGTCCCGGGCTGCGCCCCTTTCCCAGGGCCCCTGGCGGGCAGCTCGTTCCCGCCCCGCGGCCGCGCCGCGGTGGGAAGGTCGCCGGCCGCAGCAGCACAGAGCGGACCCCTCGCAGCGAGGAGAATCGCTGCCCCGCCCCTGCCCATTCAGCCGGCCAGGGACGCCCGGTTCCCACCGGCACAAAGCGCGCCAGGCCCCGCCCCCCCAGCAAGGGGCCCCCATCCCATCCCCATCCTGGACCCACTCGGCTTCCAGGGATCCCCACCCCCTCCGCACGCGGCGCGGCCCACCCGCTGGCGCACGCTCCTAAGTCTGCCCTCTCGGAAGCCCCCTCCTTTAGCGACCCTGCCCAGCGCCCGCTCAGCGCTGTGGCCCCGCCCGGTAAGATGCTCCACCTACCGCCCCGGCCACCCGACGCTTGGCTCCGCACGGCTTCTGGTAGGGACCCCGCGCACTGTCGCACCAACTTGGGGGCTGCTAGGGCACACCTCGGCTCCTCTCAAGGGAGAGTTCACTTCTCCCCACTTGGAAAAGACCCCGGCCCCGCAGAGCCCCCGACTCCGGACCTCTGGGGCCTCCAGGGAGCCCACCACCCTTGACAACCCTGGGAGTGCTGTGCGACGGTTTACTCGTCTGAAAATGAGGTCATTGCTGTGCCCGGACTCGAACCCGGGGCTCCCGGCGGGGAAGCCTGGGGGTGGAGGACAGGGACCCTGCCCTGAGCCCAGGAAGAGATCCTAGCACCTCCTCCCACCAGCTTGAAATTCAAAATAAGAACAGTGCGAACTTCTGAAATGGGTATAAAGAGGCCATGAAGGTTCTAATTTCTCCCGTGATGCCTACTTAGGTGAATCTTTTTGAACTACCAACATCAACTTTGTATAAAACGTTTCTCATTTTGGGCTGCCTCTGCCTTGCCGTGTGCTAAACCCATCCTGGTCAGACCGCGGCGAGAGGGCGACCTAGCTCCCCTACCGCACCACCCAGCGGGCTCTCCGGTGCTGGGGCGGGGCTCCTGCAGTGGTGGTCCCGGGGCGGCCTCTCGGCTCTCAACTTCCCGACACTTATCCTTCTGCAGGCCACCAGGCTCCTGCCGGCCACCAGGTGGCGATCTTACATCGCGGACCCAGGGCACGTCCTCCGAATTCCAACCCAGGCTGGTGGGCGGGTCAACCGGCACAATGGGTCCCCCTCCCCTAGGCACGGCTCCAACTGCTCTGCCTTTCTCGCCCTCCAGAATCAGCCTCACTGGGATTAGTGGTCCCTGAAGCCAAACCTGGGCAGGGGCTGCCATCTGCACTCATAGGTCATCTCCGCCCTTTATTAGGGCTTTGGAACCCACCAGGCCGCTCCATCCTGCTGCTGCCCCAGGTCTGACTCACTCGCTGGGTCGGGCCGCTGGATTTGCCTAGAGAAAGGGGCAAGTCCAACCCAAAGGAAGGGTGCACTAGCGGAGGAATTCAGGACCCAGAGGGAGAGACGTTTAGGGGCAGCTGGCCAGCGGCGCTGTTAGGTTCTAAGTGTTTCCATGAAATCGGCCTCGGATTGCCTGGTGCAAATCATAGGAAGTTTTTATTCGATTCTGTACAGAAGATAAATGCTCAGTTGTCCAAAAAAACCACAAACGGATCCCTGGCTCTGGGTTGGGTGGTGGTATGAAGACAGAGCCCCCTCCACAGTGAACCCAGGGCCAAGCTGCTCTTCAGGGCAGCAAACAGGCCTGGAGGCAAGACAAAGTGAGAGAGGGAGCCCCACGCTCCGGGGGCCTCTGCTTGGGGTCCTCCCTCCTCTTTAATAATTTTGTAAAAACCAGGACTGGAGGGACTTCAGGGGACCACGCCTCCCTGCAAGTATTGCCGTTGGATATGAAATACACAGATTGGATATGAAAACCCAAGGTGACCAATCGGCCGGCGGGGGTGGGGAACGGTGGCTAACTGGCTGCCTCTGCCCCCACATCACGTTGGTCCTTGAAGGCACAGCAGCGTTGGCGAGGCAGGCCTCCCATGGCTGAGGCTGGACCGGAGGCCCCTGCCTTACTCACCTGTGGCCAGCTCCTCCCGCCAAGTTACCCCACAGCCAGAGACCGAAGGGGCCTCTGAGGGTGAGACAGAGCTGCGTAGTCCCCCCTGTTCTCCCGGCTCCCAGAGGCCTCTCTGGAGCTGGGACCCTGTCTGGAGGGTGAGGAGACAGGCTTGGCCACCTGAGGGGCAGAGGCAGTGCTGCAATTCCAGGGTGCAGAGTAGGAGGGGAGAGGGGGTAGACCAGCTCCTTGCGGGCCCTGGAACCCCCTCCAGATCTTCACATGGAGGGGCCACTGCAGGGAGGCAGGGGGTGGAATGAGACAGTCTTTGCATTCACCCCGGCCCCTCCAGCTCAAAGTCCACAGCTATTCCTGGGCTTCTCCTTAGCCTGAGTCGAGGGTCTTCCTCCACGCAAGACCCAGCAGGCCCTCCCAAGGGCCCATGGCCAAGCCCAGGCCCGCAAGAGGTCTGCCCAGCATGGAGAGCAAAAGAAGACCCCTGCCCCAGGGTGGAGGAAAACTCTTACCAGGGACCAGGCCTTGAACCCAGAAGCTGCGAGGCCTCTGAGGCAAGATCCCTTCCTGGCCAGACCTGCACAGGTTGGGGGTTGGCACCAGGAGAAGGAAGCCCGCTCCCCCTTTGCTTCAGTTTTCTCCACCACGTACCCACGACCTTCGTGGTGGGAGTCACAGAGGTGGCTGACGTGTTGTGCATAGGCAATGGAGGCACAGTGATGAGGGTGGGATGCTAACAGCGGCCAAGGCGGGTGTGTGCCAATGGTGATGGTGCGAGAGTGTTGTGCTTTAGCTTGGCTGGGGAGAGTTCTCAAGGGGGCCAGGGGCACTAAGTGTGGGAGGCCTCAGGCTTGGGGGCCACGCCAGGCCCCTGAAAACTGAGCCCCACAAGGGACCCATGGAGGGTCCTCCACTACTCTCTCCCTGTCCCCTCGGTGGCGGCCGGGGCACACAGACCAGGAGACTTGACCAGACAGTCCTGAGAGCTAACATGGTCACCTGCTCCTCACAGATGCGGAAACCAAGGCAGAACAAGTCAGCAGGGGGACCTGCTCAGAGAACTTGGTTTGGGCTCTGAAGACCCCTGTGCTTACAGACCCTCTGTACCCCACCCCCTGAGGTGTGACAGTTGCAGTGCAGAGTGGGAAGTGGCTGCAGTCTGCTGGCTCCTGCAGGGCTGGGCTTTGTTCCGTCCGGCGGTAGCCAGCTGCCCCGTCCGGAGCCCGCCTTTTCCCAAGCCCCAGCCTCACTCTGCCCAGAGGCTGGTCCGTGCCCAGTGTGGTCGTCCGGGGCGGGCGTTGCCCCTCCAGGCAATGGCCGCTTCCCGGGCGGCACACAGCCGCCGCCCCGTCAGGGCTAGCGCAAGTCCAGGCGCCGCCGGCGGCCTCAGCGTAGCCTGCCCCGAGCCTGGGCCGGGTTAGGATGGCATCTTTGGTGCTTTGGCCCCGTGGGTGGCCCGGCCCGCCTGGAGACTTGGGGAGGCGCCGGCGGGCCCTAAGACGCCGAACCCATCGAGTCCGAGTGCAGCGTGACGTAGCCCGACGACTCCGAGGGCGAGCTCAAGAAGCTGCTGATGCTGCCGCCGCCGCCGCCCGCCGCGCGCAGGCCCCCGGGTTCGCCCCACGACGCGCTCAGGCCGGTCCGCAGGGTCCTGGAATGCGCGTGTGCGGCCGGGCGCGGCCCGGGGCTCCGTTGCGCGCCGCCGCCGCCGCCAGGGGGCGCCGCGTCCCCGCCGGGCTGGGCGCCGTCGCGGGGCAGGGCGCGGACGGGGAAGGGCCCCAGCGAGGCGGGCTGGCGGCGCAGGGCCTGTGGCTCCCGCTCGAAGGCGGTCAGCGCGAAAGCGTCGGGCAGCAGCGAGGCCGAGGCGCAGCGGGCGCCGGGCCCGGCGCGGCGGCGCGGGCTGCCGGGGGGCGAGCCGGGGGCGAGGCGCGGGCCGTCGTCCAGGGCCGGGGGACGCAGCGACAGCAGGCTCTCGGCCGAGCGACGGCGCGGGCGGAAGGGGGGCGCGTCCTCCGCCAGCAGGCCGCCGCGGCGCCGGTCGGGCCCGCCAGGCAGCACCAGGGCGGCCAGGTCCTCGCCAGAGCCCCAGCGCGGTAGGAACGTGGGCAGCGGAACGGCGGCCCACACGTCCGCGTCATCGTGGGAGAAGCGTCGCGTGGGCGGGACCTGTCAGGACCAAGGGGTTAACCCGGGCTGCCCTCCTGGAAAAGGGGGGCCTAGCCTCCCCTCACCGGGCAGGGCCGCCTGAGGTCAGGGACCAGGCCTGGTCCAGGGCACCCTGGTTTAGAGCTGTGAGATTTGGGGCAAGTGACAATCTCTTCAAACCTCAGTGTTGTCATCTGTAGCTTGGGTCAGCTGGGGAGAAGTCCCTTTGAGTAGGGTGCTGAGCCCCAAGGAAACAACACAGGCACCAAATGGACCATCCTCCTAGAGCACCAGCGAACTTGGCCACAGGGGCTGGGGTGCCGCCCATGGGTCCACCTGCACAGGCTCTGTGACCTGGGGCCAGCCCGTCTTGGGAGGATGAAAGCCAGCCCCAGGAGCTGTGGCAGGCGTGAGATGAGCTCAGAGAGGAAAGGCCTTGGAGAGGCATATTTGCATCTCCAGCCCTGGCTGTCCCTACCTGCAGGTACTGCATCTTGTCCTCCTGCAAGGGCCGCAGAGGGTAGAACTGGGGCAGGTCCCCCTCCAGGGCAGAGAGCTCATACTTGGCCGTCCTGTCCAGGGCCACAAAGTCACCCCCATAGCTGTAGTCCAGGGAGCGGTCCAACACTAGGTCTGGGGGGATGCCACCTTCCAGGCTGGTTTCTGCAGGGCGGGGCAGAAGCTTAGGGCCGTGGAAACTTGGGGGCATCCAGGAATGGGTCCCAGGGACCCCCAGAGACACGCAGTGCTGGTGGGCTGGTTAACAGAAAAGGAGAAGGGCGGGCTCCTCTATTCAGATCCTGACTCTGCCACCTTTTAGTTGAGGGCCTGGGGAAGTCACAGACCCTGAGCCAGTTTCCTCCTCTATGGGGGTGAGAACTAAATAGACACAAGGAGCTGACACTGCCTGCCAGGTGGCAAGGGCTCAGCCCAGGGTCACATTATTGCTGCTGGCAGGGAGACAGGACCGGTCTACAGGAGCCCCGGGGCAGTTCGCCAGGACCCCTAAGGTTGGAAGCTCCAAGAAACACAATCAGGCTGCAGTCCACAGCCACTCTGTTAACAGAACGTCTGATCAACTGGAACCCTGGGGCGGCCAAGCCATACAGGGGAAGGCCCCGTGTGACACCAGGCTTGAGTCCTTGCGGGGTTTAAGAACCTTTGGGGTAGAACAAGGGGGCTCTGACAGCTGTTATCCCGCGGACCCCCAGTGACCTCACCCAGGCGCCACTCTCCCTGGGGGGCATGCTCAGACCGTCCTCACCGTCACCCGAGTCCTCGTCGTTGGCCATGAGGGCCATGCACTTCTCCCAGACAGCCTTGAGGTCAGCGCGGTAGCGGTCGCAGGCCCAGAGGAATACGGGCAGCAGCAGGGCCTGGGTCACTGAGCACCAGAGCACACACAGTGCCATCCAGGGCGCCGAGGCGTCAGCCCACAGGCTGCTGAAGCTCACCACCTGTGGGCACAGGGCTGGGCCTGGCACCCGGCAGGACCCCCATCACCCAGCTTCCCTTCCCGGCCTCAGTTCTCCCACCTGTGGGGCAGGTCTGACTGCCCACCTGCCGGAGGCGGGGGAGGGGGAGACAGAGGGGGAGGGGGAGACGGACAAAGCCCTGGGGTTTTGGGCAGGAAAGAGACAGAGTGTGAGGGGAGAAGTCCCTGCCCACCAACAGCCGCTGGTGTCAAGATGAACAGTCACAGCCCCATGTGTGCAGAGCCCTTCACAGTGCAGCAGGTAGCACTGGGCACGGCCTCCCTCATTTCACCCGTGACCGCCCAAGGAGGAGAAGGCGTGGATTACCAGCCCCTTTTTGAGAGCCAGGTCTCGAGTCTCCCAGTTCAGGGACCTTTCTACCATCCCCGCTGCTCCATGGCTAGTGGCCTCCTTGGCCCTGCCCCTACTCTGAGGGTCTAGACCTCAGACCCCAGAGGTCTAGAATCAAAGTAGTTTCTGGGGGTCAGAGGATCCAACCAGGTGGCCTTTGGGTCACCGCCTAGGGACGCCTCATTCCTCTGCTCCCAGGAGAGTTCATTCCCCCACTGAGTGACATAACTATTCCTCTTTCAGAGCAGAAGTGGGCATGATGCAGACATCATGTTGGTTCTTCCATGCGAGCTGTGTGACCCTCAGAAAGATGCTAAACCTCTCTGGGGCTCAGTTTCCTCATCTGTGAAATGGGCCAAGAACACCCCACAGGGTGAGGTAAAGATTCCAGACACCGTACCAGGCCGGCAGCATGGAGTGGGTTCCACAAACGGCCCTGAAGAGAAGCTGGGGGGCCCTTCCCCCACTGCTATTCCCGTCTGGCTCTGCAATTTCACACACACATCTTCCCTCTATCATCAAAGGACTGGGGACACCAGGCCCCACTGCACACAGGAGGACTCTACCTGGGGGGTACCTGGCCCACTGAGGGTGGGGCAGAAGGTCACCCCTGACTATGAGGCTGCCACACCACCTGTCACCTTCTGGAGCTTGGGTCCTGCGATGACTCCCTGCCCAGCTGCTAGGATGAAGCCTCTATCTGGTCCTTGCCCCTAGACCCTTCCCTGTCCAGCTCCATAGCCTTCAGGGGCAGGGCTGGAGCCCTATCAGTGGGAGGGCTTGTCTTTGAGTCCAGACGTCATTCTTGGGCTAGGCCTGGGGCATAGCCTCACAGACAGGACCCCAGGCAGCCTCGGGGGACCTTGGACCCTTGCTGGCAGGGTCTTCAGACCAGCCCTCACCTTGACCTTCCTCAGCTCCTGGGATCAAGTCCAACTCCCCAGCACATATTCAAGGCCTTCCCTGCCTCCCGATTCAGGATCAAAGCCAGTTCTGCCACACTAAATCCCTCCTCTGTCCAGCCTGGGACCTGGACCCACCAGAAAGCCTGTGGCGTGTCACCCCACCTTCCATACCCTCTGCATCAAATGGGTCTCACTCAGGTCAGGAAAGTCCCCTGCCGTGTGACAAAAGACCCTGGTCTCTGCAGCCACCTGACGTGGGTTCAGATCCCACCATGGATGCCCTGACTTTAGGCGGGTCATTTGACCTCTCTGAAGTTCAGTTTCCACCTTTGTAAAATGGGGATGATGATGATGCCTCCTGAAAAGATCGGGTGTGAGGATTCAACCACCTAACGCCTGGAGCACGCCCGGCCCCAGGGCTGTCCCAGAGCCCACGTCCCCCCGCCAGGCTCACCCACCAGCACAGGGAAGCCCATGAGGCAGTCGTATATGACGACGATGGTGGCCACCAGGCCGGTGATCTGCAGCGAGGTCCTGGCGGGCTCGGAGCCGTCGATGGAGGAGCGGCGCTTGCCCTGTGCGTCCTCCACCACGATGGTGGGCACGGTGAAGGCGTGGCGGTCGGCCCGGCGCCCCACCTGCACCGCCAGCGTCTGGAAGAGGGCGATGGCCGTGCAGACCACGCCCATGGCCACGCTGCCGCCCACCAGCAGCAGGAAGCAGACGCCGAAGCCCAGGCCAATCTCAGCCACGATGAAGTGGCAGCCGTGGGTGTAGAAGCGCTCGCTCGTGTCGTGCCAGCCGACGGCAGGCAGTGCCGACAGGATGAAGGACACCATCCAGATGCCCATGACCGTGTGCACCGCCTGCTTCTTGGCGTTGCTTAGCCTGGCATGGGGCGGGGGCAGGACAGGGGGACCTGGCGTCACTCAAAGGGTCTCTCCAGAGGCCCCTGGGGACCGGCAGAGGGTCCTCAACTGCCCCAGCCCCGCAGTCAGCACATCGTCACGTTTCCTTCTCACCGAGCCCTTCTGCACTGGACACTGTACGCACCCACGTACACCTACACGCGCTCGTCCCTGCAACCCCAGCACAGCATGGGTGCGGCACACCGCACAGGGACCCTGTCCCCACACCGAGGGTACCTGCGCGCTCAGGCACCCACGTCCCCCTCTCCAAGGACACCAGATGTTCAGGCGCACACGCCCAGGAACTCACCGGTAGTTGACGGGCCAGCGGACCATCCACATGCGGTGGTAGGAGAGGGAGGTGACGGAGAAGCAGGTGGCCAGGGTGAGGGTGTAGAAGGTGGAGACGAAGACCTTGCAGAGGCCCTCGTTCCATTCGTAGTCGGGGCGCTGGCGCCGCAGCTGCACCACAGCGTAGGTGGCGATGGGCACGGCCACGTTGAGCATGTGGGTGGCCGCGAGCATGCACAGCAGGAACTCCAGGGGCTTCCACTTCTTCTGCTTGGCCCCCACGCTGAGGATGCCCCACGCGTTGGCCAGCAGGGAGAGGCCTCCGCAGGCCAGCCAGCCCACCGCGCTGCCAGGCAGCCGCCGCTCATCACTCATGGTGCAGATGGGAGCTGGCCGGCGGCTGGGACATCCTCCTCAAGCCAGGCCTCAGCTCCGAGCAGCAGCCCTCACACGTGGCGGCCTGGGGACACCAGGGACCGTGAGCATCTGCAGTGGGTTTGGGGGGAGCCAAAGAGCTCTCAGGGACTCTCCCTTGGGCTCTGGCAGTGAAGCTCCTGGGGCTCTTGGGAGTGCGAGATAGAGGGGGTCCCCTCATGCTCCATTGCCTGTCTGGTCCTGGCTTGGGCTGGGCCGCTTCGCCCTCCTCTGCCCTCTATGGAACCTTCTGGCTCCCAGGGGGTGTATACAGGGGTGCTCAATAAGTGCACATCCCCTCACCTCCACCTACTCCTGGTCAAGGTGCGGCACCTAGGCTTCCTTCCAGGCCGCCTGCATCCTCAGGGAAGCCGCCAGGCCGGGCCCAGGTGGGCGCTGTGCCGCGTGTGTACCTGGTCCTGTCCCAGAACCAGCCCTCTCACCATCAAACTCCCCAAATCCTCACGCAGCCCACGCGAGGCACCCCCAGTGCATGCTGGGGGCCCTCACTTTCATTGGTCCCACTTCCTTTGGCCAATGAGGACATGCCTGGAGGATGAGTGCCCTGAACCTCCCCTGTAAGGAAAGGATGCTCTGGGGGCCACTCTCGTGCCCACCTTGGGAAAGGGCGGCCTGCTTTACCCAGGTCAGCCCCCAGCAGGCCTTCCGTGGCCGTGCACGCCTGGCAGGCCCTGGCACTACCCCGGGCTGGGGGGTACACTAAGCTCTAGTGTACTAGCCATGTGGCCCCAGCAAAGTCCCTGCACCCACGTCCTACTCTGAAACGGGGACGATGAGGCTTCCTCCAGGGGGAGGCTGGGGTGGACAGACGCCGCATCTCTAGCGCCTGGGGCGGGCCCGGCTGCTTGGGATGCCGCAGGCAGCATGGGACAGTAGCTGGTCCAGGGACCAGAACCTGCCCCCGAGGACAGCCTGTGGATAGGTAGGAACCAGGGACCTAGGACGCGGGGCAGGAGGCACGTGTTGGGGAGCCGCCCCATCCTGCCAGTGGGCCTGGTGGTGAGTCCCCCAGCTTCCCAGCTCGGTGCGTCCCTGCGCAGAGCACTGGCCGGTCCCTCTGACGTGAGGCACCCCACAGCAGGCCCCTCTGGCCACAGCCTGGAGCAGGTGGCGTGGGGGACAAGTGCAGTGCTCAGTGCAGGTCTACTATGTACACTGCCTACACTTGGGCCTTCTCACCCTCTAGCCTGTGTAATCTCATTGGCTGCAAATTTGTTGCCCCCAACACTTATGGGCACCACTGAACCAGACACAGCCACGTGATCCTTCAGGGACTGTCTCCAGCTTGGGGTGGACAGGCCATTGCAGGCCCCTGGCGCTCAGGACAGGGGAAGTGACACCTCCCAGCCTGCTGCCAGGCTCCCCTGCTTGTCTCGTGCAGGGTGTGGCCTGAGCCCCACGGACACCGAAGGATCTCTTGAGTCCTGATGGGTGTCATTCATCTCTGTGCCCCTGCAGTGGGCCTGTCCAGGCCCCTGACCCACAGGAGGAGTCTAATCTGGACCACACCAGTGCCCACTAAGGGCCTTTTAGCGGGGGCTGGGGGACTTCTGGGGCCAGGGAACTTCCTTCCCAAACATTAGGCTTCTGCTCGCAAAGCTGCCGCCCCTTCCCCACCCCAGACCCAGCGTGGGGGGTGAGGTGGCCCTGCTGAACCCTCCACCAGCCGTTCTGCTGTCCAGCAAGCCTCCTTGACTTCAGCATACAGAGGCCACTCGGTGTGGGGTGAAGAGCTGTTAGACTCCAGCTTTAGCTCCCCAGCCAGTCACGTGACTCAGCTGGGCCTCAGTTTTCTCATCTGTACGTAGACGTGATAGTCCCTATCTGCCTCGAGAAGTGTGTGGGTAGCCGGTAAGCTATGCCAGGGAAAGCGCTTAGAATGGAGCCAGGCACACAGTAAGTGCTCAATAAATGCTTGCCACGTAGATGTCTGTACCAAAGACCTCCCTGCTCACTGAGCTACGCTGTCTCTTCAAGACACTGAGCTCAGAGGTGTGCACGAGCCTTAGACCTGCAGGCAGACGCACAGTCACCCCAGCCAGAACCTGGGACAGCCCAGCTTGGAGGGTAATGAGGCTACACACAGCCAGGTGGGGTGTCTGGCAGCCCACCAGGGGTCCAGAGCGGGCAGAGGCTTACATTATCAAATAGAAAACCGGATTTGGCATGCACGTGGTGGGCTGCCATCTATTTCTACTTGCATCGCGCCGCCTTGGCCGTCAGATTGGGAGGTCTTCCCTCAGAAGCCCAAGCAGGCAGGCTGTCTGACTCTTGTGACCCTGCGCCTGGCCCAGCCCACACTGCCCACCTGTTGATTGCTGGTCCAGAGCGGTAGGGAAGGTGCCACAGGCTGCCACTGGTACAACCCTTCCTCGTGCCGGTTCTTCCCTGAGTCTAGCCGAGCAGTGTCTCACTGCAGGGAAAGGCCCTAGGTCTGTGTGGGCAGGAGAATGTGCCCTACAAGTAGAGGGAGGAGGCAATCCTCCTTCGAACAGGCACGCTCCCCTCAGTTCGCACCCCCAGTGATCTTGTCTGAAGGACTGCCATCGTTCCCATTTTACAGATGGTTAAGGGGAGGTAACCAAGCTCTTAGGTTCCCGAGCCAGGATCCAAACTCCACTCGCCTGACATCAAAATCCTGATGTCTGAAACATTAAAATGCTCAGAAACTTGGCATTTTTTTGTTCCTTGAGCTGAGGTTGTCTTTCTGGGCCTCCTGCCCCTGCAAGATGGGTCCTACTGTCCCCACAGTGCAGATGGGAACACTGAGGCTCAGAGCCCAGTGCAGCACAGGGAGGAAGTATGGAGGCTGGCTTTATGGACTCCTGAGCGTGGTGGTCCTGCGATGGGGGAGGAGTGTCACCGGGGTGGGGTGGAGAGCAAGGTCTCCAAATGCAGAGTGAGAGGGGGCTGGCTCTGCGGAAACAAGGAGACCCCCTTCTTCCAGGCTGGTGACGCCTTCTGTTCATTCTCAATCACAGGGAGCAGGGGACACTAGGGTCCAGGCCCCAACACTCCAGGGGTGTTACCGCCCCCTATTGGGAAGTTTCTCCCGCAGCCCACTCAGGCTCCGCAGCATTTCAGGACTGGGCTTCCCGCTCCACCTGGATCCCGGAGACGCTCCCTGCCACCCCCCGCGCCCCCCCAGGACACCGCAGTGCAGGCTGCAGGTGTGGCGGACCTGGGACCCACCGGACTCTCTCCGCAGGGTCTGCGGGCGGGGCTCCGGCGTGACGTCGCGGCCCCGGGCCAATGAGGCCCCACGGCCCCCGGGCTCTGTTGCGCAACAAAGAGAACCCAGAACTTGAAAGGATTCCCGGGCTCAGGCTGCCGCCCCCAGGCTGCTCTCCGCCGGCGCTGCTACCCATCAGTCCCGCAGGGCCCCGCTCGGCCGCCGCCCAGGGCGGAGCTCTCGACGAGTAGCCTCCACATCTCCGCCACGCCCGCCCTCCACCCTCGCGGTCTCCGCTCCTCTGTCCTCCGATCCCCCGCCCGGCCAGGCGCGCGGTCCTGCCCCAGCGGGGCCCCCAGCTCTGCCCAGCCCCGAGGGCGCGTCCGAGCGTCGGCCGCGAGCCGAACGCTGACGGGACTGCGGTCCCGGACGCCTCCCGAGTTACGCTGGGCAGGGGTGGGCCCAGGACCCCCAGAGCGGCCATCCCCGCCCCCTGAAAGCAAGCCCCCCGAGGCGGCGCTGCCAGGCTCAGAAGAAGGGGCGGACCCCGGGGAAGTTACCCCGAAGGTCCCCAAGTTGGGGGGAGGGGTGCGCAGCCTTAAGCGGAGCCCGCGGCCATCGGACAGACCCCGTGACCGACCAACCACGGACAGCCCCTCCCTGCCCAAAGTCCTCCCGCCGGGGGTCCCCTGCCCTGTCGCCCCCGGGCTAGGGCGGCGGCGCTCACCCTGCATTCGGGCGCCCGGGGCTCCAGCTCGCTGCTCCCGCCTCCGGCTCCGGCTGCGGCTCCCGCGCCCCCGAGCCGAGCGCGGCCCGCCGGGGACCGCGTGGGTGGCCGGCGGCGGAGCGGCCAGCGGGCCGGGGCATCCTGGCGGCGGCCGCCCGTGGCCTGCGCGTTCCGCTCGGCTCGGCTCGGCCCCTCGGCCCCTCCCTCCCTCCGTCCCTCTCTCTCTCTCTCCCTCCCTCCCTCTCTCCCCCCTTCGCGCCGCCGCCGCCGCCGCGCTCCGATCCCGCCGCTCGGCTGGCTGCGCCCGGGCGGCCGGGGGCGGGGGGCGGAGCAGGGCGCCGGCCTCCGAGGGCGTCTCCACACCGCCTCTCGGACCGCCCAGCCCCTCCCCTCGGAGACGCGGCTCGCCGCGTGTGTCTGTGTGTCTGCCGCGCGTTTGTCTCGTACCCGCGGGGGCGCGCCCTCCGCATCCGCGCCTCCCGGCCGAAGACCCCTAGGGAGGGCGGCGCCTCTCGCGACGCCTGGATCAAGCTTGGGCCTGTCGCTGCCGACTCGGGTCTGTCCATACTCCCGACGCTGGCTGCGAGCCTCCTGGGGAAGACCTAGGCCAGGGGGGCCCGGGACAGGAATGGACAGTGGGGACTTAGGGCCGGCGGTGGGGGGCTCAGTGAGGCCTTCCTGAAGGAAGTCACATCTAAGGTGAACTATAGGGGCGGGGCGTAAGAAGGACTTGGGGGCCCTGAGGACTGGTGGCCTCTAGAAATTGGGGAGTCGTTTATGGGGGGGAGCCAGGGCAGGAAGAGGTGAGGTTGGGTCAGCTAAGGATTCAGACTTACCCTCGGGCCTTTGGGGGGGCGGGGGTTCCACCGCGGGAACCAAGTGAATGGACCACTGGGCTGCCTGCTGGGTGGTTGTCCCTCCCCCCATGGGCTCCGAAGTGTTCTCTGTGAAGCTGAGACCACGACCAGGCAGCTGGGAGAGGCCAGGACCTGCGACCTGACACCCCTGGCCCTCTCTCTTCCCTCCCTCAGGAGCTTGCCCTCCACTTAGCACTCCTAGCAGGGCACAGGCTGTCGTCACCTCTAGGCTAGGTGGGGAAACCCATTAGTCCCCTTGATGGGGTTCTCTGGAGACCCAAGTCACAAGAGAGAGTGGCCTCTGGCATCCCATCCAGTCAGAGGATCCTGCCTGCCTCTTCTAGAAAGCCAGGGACCACACACACCCCGGACGAAAGGCCTCTGGAGTCACTCTGGGCTGCCCCGCAGGGCACTGTCCTGCCCCACAACCGGGAGCACCCACGAGTGCCCAGCCCTGTGTCTGGAGGAAGGCGGGCATCTGCTCGGGACTGGACTCAACAAAATGCAGCCAGTGCTGCCTGGCTTCTGTGCCCACCTACACCATCTCCTCCACACCCCCGAAACAGCTGGGGAGTTAGAAGCAGCTTTTAGGGGGCCCAGAGTGAGTCTTGGGATCAGGTGTTTTTTTTTTTTTTTTTGACCGCGCTGCACGGCACGTGGGATCTTAGTTCCCCGACCAGGGATCAAACCCGCACCCACTGCATTGGAAGCGTGGAGTCTTAACCACTAGACTGCCAGGGAAGTCCCCAGGATCAGTCTCAGACAAAAGTCAAAGTGTTTGTATAGCAAAGGTTCCACAATGAAGCAGAGCTGGAGAATGGCGAGTCCTGGGCCATGCGCTCCCTGTGTGTGGCTTCTGGGTGGTCAGGGCCCCTGATGAGCTCTCCGTGGACAGGCCAGCTCCCTGCCCATGTGACCCTGGTTGTAAATAGGGCATCAGCAGTAGGAGGCTGACACAGGGTAGCTGGTAGTCAAGTGTGGCATTTCTAAGGCAAACAGGCAATCCAGCCATCCAGAGCATGGGCCAGGCCGCTGCCCAGCTGGCAGAAGGCAGCCTGCCCCGCGCCTGTGGCCCCAAGCGCACCCCCACGAGCGAGCCCAGCTCACCATGGCCGCCTGTACTAGTGCCCCTGCCCCTGGCTTAGCTGGCTCTGGGGGCAGGTGGGAGATTAGCTTCCGATGGCCACCGTGGGGAGCCCCAGGGCCCAGGCACTTTGGGGCCGGCTCGCCTCCGCACCACTCCCTGCCCAGGGCACCGCCTATAGCCTTCAGGAAGTTGGCACAGGGTGTGGGTGGAGCTGGGGAGGCTGAGGCAGCCTCCAGGGGGCCGGGGGGCAGGGTGGGGCTGCCGTGGCCTCCTGTGGTCTGTTCCCCCCCACTGCTCCCAGGCAGGAAATAACCCCGTCAGCCAGGACCGGGGCCCGAGACGGATTCCGGAGGTCCTGGCAGGCGTTTCTGCACATCTGGAGCCACGTTCTCTCTGTCGGGGCCCGAGGGAGCCCTGCGTGAGGCCGTAGTTGTTGGTGGCCAGTCTCATCCCCAGGCTTCGGGGACCAGCCTGGGTCAGGAGCGTTCCCCTAGGCGATGGTGACTGCCAGTGCTTGGTGCAGGGGCCCTTCTCAGCTGGGGCTGGGGCTGGGGGGCTGGGGGGCTGGAGTGGCCTTGGCCGCGTATCTGCCCTGAGGCTGCTGGACCAGGTGCACACACACAGCCTCACACTTCACATGTGCACACACACGTGTGCAGAGACAGGGATGCCGACACACGTGCACACGCGTGCACACACACACACACACACACACGCACACACACTGCCCCTCGGACCCCCACCCCACGAACCTTCCCAATAACGCCCCTGCCCGAGTGGCTGGGGGTTCCCACATCGGGCACAGGGGCCCTGGCACCAGCTGGGGAGGCTCCCTCCAGCAGGATCCCTGCCTCTTGCTCCGAGGTGTCTCAGCTGCCTCCAGGGAGCAGAGGCCAGGCCCAGGGCAGGCCTGCCCCATGCTGAGCTGTGGTCTGGTCTGGCTGAGCCCGCCTCTTTCTGCCCAGCTCCTTGCCTGAGTCCTCACAAAAGCACCCCAGCCCCCATGGACAGGAAGGCCAGTGGGACACTGGTTGGGGCCTCAGAGCCAGGACACGGAACCAGGGCCCAGGAGGGGGTTGAAGGGTGGGAAGGGAGGAAGGGGTGCTCTCTCTCTGTCCAGCAAGCTGTCGGGCAAACACAAGTGGGCGCCGCTGTGCCCAAGGTTCTGGGGTACGTGCAGGTACAGGCACCGGGGGGGTGGCCCTGAGGAAGGGGGGGACCCGTGGGAGCCCACAGCCCCCAACACCCCGGGGAGAGCAGCCGCCCAGGACAAGCAACCACCCAGACCAAGGTCCAGCCAAACAGCAGCTTTATTAGCGATGCTGGGCTTTCCATACCGTACAGCGCGCGCCCCAGCATCCCCCAGGGCTTCCAGGGAACGCCCTGGGGCGTCGGGACAATACTGCGGAGCACTTACACGGGGATGATATAAATAAAGCTTTGGTGTATAGGTTTCCAGGAGAGGTGAACACAGGTTAACACTGCGAGACGAATACTTCACACAACACCAGCTGTCAACGTGAACTGGGGTTTTGGCCAAGGGGTAACTTCTAAATGATGAGACGCTGGGGGCTGCTCCAGGCCCCAGCGGTAGGAGGGGGCGTCTAGGGCTGAGGCTCCGCTTGACCCTGTCGTTTTGCCTTCATCTGCAGGTACCGCCCTTTGCCTTCCTCAAAGCGCTTCTTCTCGTCCTCAGTCTCGGGCTGCGGACCACACACAGAGAAGCAGGCAGGTTAGAGAACCTGTGACTGCAGCGGAGCCTGGGCCCTGCCCCGCCCCGGCCCTCCCCGAGGGCACAGAGAAGCCGGCCCAGGCCCCATCTTCCTGACAGCCCACAGCGAGCATCCCTCCCCGTGTCACCTTCCACAGTAGGCCAAATCCTGAGCCCAGCGCCATTTTGGTAATGAACTTCAGCTGAAAATGCAGTTGATGATGAAACGCGGGAGGGGAGGCCTAAAGCAGAGCCGAGCCAGGGCAAGGAAGAGGGGGATCCCCCACGTTTGCGCCACTCCCAGGGAGCGCCAGCTGCTGTCCGTCTCTGCCCCAAAGGGAAGTGGGGCCAAGCACCGTGCTGGCTGGGTGACCTTGAGAAGGCCACTTTACCAGGAGTGAGCGACCACACTGTGGGCAGCGAGTCCTGGCCAGCACAGACGCCTAGGAAGTGGCACCTGGTGTCCTCTTCACCTCTTCTCTGCTGCTTCCTTCCTCTGAGCAACCTAAGAAGCCAGGTCCCCGAGTGACCAGGGGACTTGGCCAAGGGCTGGGTCTTGCCCAGGGCAGTCCCGGCTTGTGCCTGCCGACCCAGCAGGATGGCGAACGGTGCCCCCTCTCACTCTTGAGAGTGGCCTGGCCTGGCTGCTAAGTGGTGTGGCCCTGGCCAGAGAGATCCACTGCGGCAGCATCAGGGGGTCACTTCCCAAGGCCCCATCTCCCGCCCCCCAGGGCCAGCGATTCGGGCTTAAAGAGCTGTGCGAATTCCTCTGGGACGACACTGCCTTGCGACACTTTGAAGGTGTCTGAAAGCCAAAGAAATGGGGCAGTTGCCCTTCATCCACAATGACACCAAGCCCTAGCAGCTATTTTTGGCCCAAGGGTTTTACAGACAAATGGTATATTGGCAAAAGAGAGAACGATCAGCCTGAGGATGGAATGTCAGGTCATACCGAATACTTCCTCCCCTTCAGCCTTCTCAGCAATTGTTCTCTAAATGTCACCAGGTGTAAACTGTCAAACCTTGCGGCTCAGAGCCAGTAGAAAGTTCGGGTATCTGAAGCACCAGGATCGTGGTCCTTATAGTGGTTCCGGTTCCTGTCTGAAGAGTCTCGGGGCAAACATGGAAAATGGTGGCTTTTCCAAGACACTTTATTGGAGGCCTGCTCTGGTTTCACCTCTGGCTGACTTTTTAAAAATAAAATTTGAGGCTACTCAATTTGACTTGAAACAGCACAGGGAGATAAACTGTTCTATCTCAGTTTCAGCAGGCAGTTCTAAGCGGGCAAGACCCCCGAGTCCTCCAGCCCCTGCTGCCCAAGGTACCCCACGAACACAAGTCCACATCCTGCTGGGCCCAGCCCAAGGTTTCTGCACACATCCAGGCAGAATGTGCTAGCTCGGGGCCTCTCAAATGTTCACGTACGCACGAATCACTTGAGGATCTTGTAAATGTGGATTCTGACCTGGTGGGTCTGGGGGTCAGAGGCTGAGACCTGTTTCTTTTTCATACATTTATTTATTTATTTTTGGCTGCATTGGGTCTTCGTTGCGCGCAGGCTTTCTCTAGTTGCGGCGAGCGGGGGCTTCTCTTTGTTGCGGTGCGCAGGCTTCTCATCGCGTTGGCTTCTCGTTGCGGAGCATGGGCTCTAGGCACGCGGGCTTCAGCAGTTGTGGCACATGGGCTCAGTAGTTGTGGCTTGCAGGCTCTAGAGCGCAGCCTCCGTAGTTGTGGCGCACGGGCTTAGTTGCTCTGCGGCATGTGGGATCTTCCCGGACCAGGGCTCGAACCTGTGTCCCCTGCACTGGCAGGCGGATTCTTAATCACTGCGCCACCAGGGAAGTCCTGAGACCCGTTTCTAACACGGGTCCAGGTGATGCGATGCTGCTGCCCGCAGAGCACTTTGGGTAGCAGGACCCTGGCTCCTCCCCATCTCCATCCCTGTTCCAAACGGGGGACAGCCAAAGCGGCCAAGAATGCAAGGTCAAGGCCACCAGGCTAGAACAGTGCGGGCTTTTTCCTCCCCCTCCCCTATATGGAATTTGCTTGGCATGGCTGAGGAGACCTGTGGCTCCCATCCACCTGCAGCCCGAAGGCACAGCCCTTCCTTAGTGGGAGGAGGGGTGTAGCCGGGCTTCCTGCCTGCCTCGCAGACGACCCCATCAGTGCCTATGGGGTCCCAGAGCTGGGAACCGGGGAGTCGGGGCCCGGTGGGGCTGGCTGAGAGGAGAGCTGGAGGAGGGCAGTGGGGGGTCTGGACCACGTCCCAAGCTTCCTGCCAGCTCTAGAAACCCGCCCCTCTCTGCTGGGGCTCTGGGGCAGGCCCTCCTTCTAGCTGGTGGAGTTGCCATCTCGGGGGCAGGGGAAAGAAGGCAAGGGCTTATTTGAAAGAAAACGATTTCTCAGAAGCAAGAGAGTGTGAGCTTGGCCTGGGTAAGGCAGCAGGACCAAGAGGGGGCGGCTACCAGGCCCTCTGCAGAGCCCCCTGGAGCCACGGCCTGCCTCGCGAGACGGGCTTCCTGTTTCTCCAGCCCATCAGTGGTCTTGGAAACCAGCAGATGTGGGATTCGGGTGAGAACTGGGTTCCTAAGTGCCAAGGTCATCAGCCAGGTGCTCCTGGGGCTCCAGGGAGCAGGGAGGGGACCCAGGGAGGGTGGCAAACGGCCCCGTGGAGCTGCTGGCGTGAGCTCAGGAGCTGGCGTCCCATCTGTCAGGCAAGGATGGCCCACGTGAGGCCAGGGCCTGGGTGGGGGGTGCTGGCACTGGGACTGAGGAAGGGCTGCTGGGCCCGGGAGATGCCCGGGGAGCAGCCCACCCTCTGTGGGCACCTAGCCATTGACCCCTTGGGGCCGCCCACACTGCGCACTTGGGTTCTTTCCCTCAAGGACGCACACCACCGTTCAGTTTGCGTTGACACCACTGCCTGCAAACTTGCAGCAGGAGTGCGGGCTCTGTGGCCTCCTGCATCCCGGGTCTCTGTCTCCCAGCTCCAAAAGGGAGATGAAGCCTTCTTGATGATTTGTGGCCAAACGGGTCTGGAAACCTGAACGCTGATTAGCCTCTCCCAGCTAAGGATGCACACAGGTCAAAATCTTGGAGTCAAATAAACCTGTTTAATGGTGTTTAATCAGGGCTGTCCCGCAATGACTTAGCCAGGGACCCCTTTTCCTAAGGAACCTTACTCCCACCTTGGGGGTGGCCGAATGGGGAGCACGGCCCACCCTCTCCTGAGGTCAGCTTGTGGCACGCCCTCGGAGCTGGCCGACAGCCCCGGGAGAAAGAAGCCGGGCACAAAGGCCCACCTCACGTGTGACCCCAGTTACACAAACGTCCAGAACAGGCAACTCGACAGAGAACACAGATTAGTGGTGGCCAGGGGTTGGGGGAGGGATGAAGACTGGCGGTGTGCTGTGTCTTTTGGTTTTTCTTTTAAAGAAATGCAAGCATTTCTTTCTTGCTTTTTCTTTTTAAATAATTTATTTGTGTATTCATTTTTGGCCACGTTGGGTCTTCATTGCTGCGTGCGGGCTTTCTCTAGTTGTGGCGAGGGGGGGGCCACTCCTCGTTGCGGCGCGTGGGCTTCTCATTGCAGCAGCTTCTCTTGTTGTGGAGTATGGGCTCTAGGAGTGCAGCCTTCAGTAGTTGTGGCTTGTGGGGTTCAGCAGTTGTGGCTCACGGGCTCTAGAGCGCAGGCTCAGTATTTGTGGCGCACGGGCCTAGTTGCTCCGCGTCATGTGGGATCTTCCCAGACCAGGGCTCGGACCCGTGTCCCCTACATTGGCAGGCGGATTCTTAACCACTGCGCCACCAGGGAAGTCCCTCCTTTTTTTAAAAAAATAATCAATTAATTAGTGGCTGCATTGGGTCTTGCTGCTGTGCGCGGGCTTTCTCTAGCTGTGGCGAGCGGGGCTACTCTTTGTTGAGGTGCGCAGACTTCGCATTGCGCTGGCTTCTCTTGTTGCGGAGCACAGGCTCTAGGCACGTGGGCCTCAGTAGTTACAGCTCTTGAGGCTTAGTTGCTCTGCGGCATGTGGGATCTTCCCGGACCAGGGCTCGAACCCGTGTCCCCTGCATTGGCAGGCGGATTCTTAACCACTGCGCCACCAGGGAAGCCCAGATTGTACATTTTAAGCAGGGGAACTGTACGGCGTGTAATTATATCTGAAAAGCACCCCAGAGGTACAAGTGCCATCCTAGTTTACAGAAAGTCAAAGGGAAGGTTCAGCGGGGCGGTGCCCCACCCAAATCCGGGCACATGAGGGAGGGGCACCGGCGCCGGGGTGATGCGCACTGAATTAAACCATGCACTTGTCCTGCCGCGGCGCCCGGGCCTGGATGCGTGCACTCCCCGCGAGCACACAGACCACCCCCTGCGGGACCCTGCCCTGGGGAGCTGACCCGCTAGCTGACCACACACGGGAAAAGAGCAAGCCGACGCAGTACTAGGAACGTGACAATGGCAGGGACCAAAGACAAAGGAGAGCAGAGCGAGGTGGTCTCGAGGGCCAGGTCCTGGGGAGGGTTCCTGGGAAGGCGTGCGGGCACCACCCAGCCCACGAGAGTCTGTGTAACAACCCAGGAGGGGTCCAGAGCTGTCACCCTCCCCTCCCACCAATGAGGACGCGGGGCAGAGGCTGAGGCTGAGCCAGCGACAGCCGCTAAGTGGCAGAGCCTCGGTTTGAGCTGCTGCTGCCCTCCAGACCAGCCTGTGCTGACGGGCTCTCGGGGCGGGCCTGTCGGTGGGCAGCAGGGCACGCAGTGGCCCTCCCGTGTCACCCTGGCGACCCTCCAGAATGAGCCTGGAGCCCCCTGGGCCTGCAGCGGCCCAGCCCCCCTGGCTCTTCTCCATCCGGGAGGGGACAAGCCGGGGCAGGGGTGCGTTCCTGTCCCAGCCTTGGAGCCAGGCGCCTCCCCGAGGAGCTGCCTGGGCACTAGAGGCGAAGAGCAGACGGGCGCTGCGCCTTCCCCTTCTGCCAGGTCCTGTGAATGCCAGCGGGCCACATGCAGCTGCCCGAGCGTCCTCCGCATCTCCACACACACGAACAAAAATGCCGGCCCTTCCATCACATTTGGGGCCACGACCCCCATGCTCTCCACACACTCACGAGGAATGCCCTCTCTAGGTCATAAGCTCTGGGAGTGAGGGGTGAATGTCTGGGGGTAGCAGAGCATCTAGAAGCCAGGGGAGGACCACGCTGGGTCCTCATCAGGGCCGGTTCTGGGGCAGCGGGCAGGGTGTCCACTTCCGGGTCGTGCCCACACAGAGTGGGCGCCTCGTCTGCTTCCCCTTGTCCCACCAGGCCCCGATGTGCAGCTGTGACGAGCCCAGCCCTCTACGGGGTCCCCCTAGATGACTGCAGCTACTCGCCCCCTCAGCAGCCAACGGGCCACCACGCGTCCAGAACGGGTGCACCAAAGGCTATGAATTCTCCTCTCAAACATGACCTGAGGAGGGGCCGAGGCCAAGGTTTAGGTACAAGACAGGGTACATTCTAGTCTCTGCTCAGTGGAGGGAGGGGCCCGCGCCCAGCCCCGGGCCTCGGAGCTGCTGCCCTGAGTCTCTGACGTTCAGTATTCTGCAGCTAACTCATCAGCCAGGAGCTGCCCTCGGACAGACCTCACGCCGCCTGATGATGGAGGTACAGGCAGCTGGCCAGCTGGAGAGCGTGGCCAAGCCATTTGCCAGGCCTGGGGGGGAAGGAGCCAGACGAGGGCTCATCCCTCTTCTCGCCTCTGGGGACGGCGGCCTGGGCTGCACGTTCCAGGCTCTGAGGATTCGGTGCTGCTACCCCGAATGCTGACAGCCCCCCTCACTGGCCTGCCCTGGAAGGTGCCCAGCGAGGGCACACGTTTAAGAAGACAGGCCCTGGCCGCCACCCTAGGGGGAAACAGCCAGAGGTGAGCAGAGCAGCCTCACTGCTCTCTGTGGAGGTGGGCGCCCTGCCCTGCTGGCCGGTGGACACTCAGCCTCCCCAGGGCCACGAGCTCTGATAAACAGCTCTCCTGGCCAAGTGACTAAGAGGGTCCACCACTTCCCTGCTGGGCACGGAGCTGACAGAACGAGACAGATGGCTCCCGGCACGCGGCCCCGCCCACGGCCCCGCGCCGCCTCCTCACCTCCTCGCAGCCCTCTCCCTCCATCCGGCAAAGTAAATAAATACATAAGTTGTTGGCTGTTGCTGTTTTTAATGGGGGCTGGAGGTGACGGGGAGAAGGGCAGAAGGACAGAGCTCCTCCATGGGAAATCACATTTTCCCTCAAGTGCCTGAAGCTGCTGGCAGGGAGGAGGGCTCACGACCCCCCCAGGTGGCCCCCTGTGGGTATGAAAAAGGAGAGGGGACAGCAAAGGGGCCCACAGGCCGCTCAAGGCGTGGTGACCCCTGTTTACCTGCCTGGTGGAAGGGACAGCGGAGGGGTGGTGAGGATGGGGTCCCCCTGTGGGGGTCACAGGGACCTGCTGTGTGGCCTCAAGAGACGCTGCCCGCCTCCCCAGGGCCAGGTCCTCCCACCTGTAAAATGGGGCTCTCAAGGAGGTGACGTGGCAAAGGGTTTCCTGCAGTGCCAGTGCGGGCTGCTCTCCGCGCATGGCAGTCACACCGCGCGTGTGCGCGCGCACGTGCACGCTCGTGAACTACTGTCATCACGAATGGCCTTAGAGACCAACTGCGCTCCTGTCTGCCGACCCATAGCCACTGCGCTGGGAGGAGGGCGAATGGCCCTGGGGGTCACCTTAAGGCAGCTGGGCCTTTGGAACGTCACACAGCCCCAGGGACGTGGGGGTGAGGGGAGGGTCCCAGGGCTGGCCCCTCTGTGCTCCGGGCACCCCGCTGGCTCTGGGCCCCCGGGCCTCCGATGTGCATCTTCTCCCCCTCTCCCCCTCTCCTCCCACCGCGCTTCCTGCCAACGCTGTCTTCCGGGCTCCCGTCAGTGCAAACCAAATGTTTTCCATTTTGCATTTTCTGTGCTTCCAGAACACACATTTGGAACTTGGCAGGGAGGGTGAGTGACTAAGTTCCACCCTCAGTAAAATCAAGAGCTTGTCCTTTTTGTAATTAACGAACGTCTGGTGCGAAGAGGGTTCCCAGTGGTGATATAACAACTTCCTGTGAGCCTGAGGGACGGCAGACCTTCTTAATTAGGAAGCCATGCGGCACAGCCTCTCCGGTCTTCATAACAGGAGACGAGAGGGATTGTGGGACAATCATGAAGGCAATTAAGACATCCTCCAACTACTGGGGCCCTTCGGTGTGGCATGGCGAGGGGCTCTATGCATGGTGGTGTCCAGGAGTCCCCAGCCCCGCAGGCAGCTGTGTCCCCCAAGTGCAGCTCCACCTGCAGACCCCGACCCCAGGGGTGCTGGGCTGGGCACCCGGGAAGCCGCCGTCCGGGGGTTTAGCTCCCAGTGGCCGCAGGCTGGGTCTCACCGCCACCGCCGCCAGCACACGCAGCCCCAAGCCTCCAATGATGGGACCGCCATGGGGAGTTGTAGACACCCTTGCCAGGGGCTCCCCTCACCCCACAGCACCAGCTCAGCCCCTGAAATCACTGCCCTCGTGTGCGGTCACGAAATTCCCCTGCGGAAGGGCCAAGAGGAGGCTACGGAAGAGGCAGGGAGCTCGGGCGCTGCCTGGGAAAGGGCAGCGATGGGTACCAGTCTCCGCTGGGAGAGGGGACACAGGCCCTGCTCACAGCACTGGCCCCCGTACCAGCTCTGTGGACACGGCTGTCCCCACCAGACGACAGCTATAATGTCCTCACCGCCTTTTTCTGAGCCCTTCCGACGGGCTGGGCCCCGGCCAGGGGCAGCGTCCTCACTGCAAGCCTCTGGCCCTGAGTGTGCTCACTCGTGTCGGCGTCTTCCCTGCCGTCTGTCTGAGGCCAGCACAGGGCCTGAGACACGGCGGGGCCCAGAAGGCGTCTGCTGAGTGAACGAGCAAACCAACGGAGACTGCAGCGAGAAGGCCACATCAGTGTGACGTGTGTTAGAGAGTCTGCTCGATGGACACGTTCAGGCAACCTCCGTCCCCAAGCAGCTCCAGAAGGCTCAGAGCACCCAGGGGCTCAGCAGGGGCCTGCGCTGGTGACAGAGGCACAAGGTGGGGCGTCCGGCACACCTAGGGGTGGACAACCCCCTCCCGCCCCCGATGAAGCATCTTCTCTCCTGCTGGCAGGGCCGGCATGCCGTTCTCTCATTCTGTGTCTGCACGTGAGCGGGGAGATCCTTCTGTGTGCTTCCTCCCACTGCGGGGTTCCGGGGTCTGTTTCTTCCTTGCATCTTTGAGCACGGGGTTCAGAAGTGTCCCTGTCCCTGGCAGGCCTTTGCCAGGGGACTCCACGCCACCTCACAGAGAAAGCACGAGGCTGCCAAGAAGCCACGGTTCTCACATGGTGGGGCGGCCCTGTGGTCCACCCCAGGATACACCAGGCATGAGCTCACCCTCCTGAAAGACCCTCTCAGGTCCTGCGGCCGTGGCCCTTGCCTGGGCCCAATGACCTTCACAGTCCTCTCCCCAGCTTCGAAGTCACCTTCCGGGGGGCCACAGTGAATCAAGGCTGTCCCGACTCTAGCTGGGATTCTCCTCTTTCCGCTGCACCCTCTGCCCACAGGCCTCTCTTCCTGCAGCCGTGTTTCCGGCACCATCTGGGGTCAGGCCTAACAGTGCCCCTGAGAGCCGGCCTCGGGCCTTCACCTTCTATAGCAATCACAACAGCTGGGGTCACCTGGATTTGGAGACACAGCACTGAAGCAACAAGAAGCTGATGTTCCAGAGGTAGAACCTACCAAGGTTTTAACGAGAAAAAGCGTGTCATCGGTGCACTGGGCCCTCTTCTGGAGAGCTGACTGTTGAACTTGAGTTGAGCGTTCTCCAGAGCCCTACTGTCCACAAAGAGGCCGGCCCAGAGCCGTCAGGGCCACGGCATCTTCAGGAGACGTGAAGACTGGACGGGTTAAGAAGGCCAGAGGAAGAGTCTGGGCTCATGGCAGAGCAGAGGTGAGAGCCAGGCGGCGGGGGCCGCACCCTCTCATCCACACCCCCTGTGGTACCCACACCCCTGGTTCCAGGGGCAGGTGGGACTCACAGGCCACTACAAGTTCCCAAATGCCACCCATTCAGGGGACAGGAGCAGCTTCAAGATTCTGGCATTTCCCCGTGACAAGGCAGACTCCCTGCTAAGCATCCAAAGCCAAGGGGGAGAGAGAGGACATGGGGTCAAGAAGCTTCACGCATATTCTAGTCCCCGACTCGCTCCCGTGGACGGGCAGCAAGGGCACAGCCTCCGGCACTGACGCGGCTCCCCGGACCCTTCCTGGAACAGACGAGTCAGTCCTGCTGTGCTCCAGTCTGAGTTTCCTAAATCAGGGAGCAAGTAGAAGTCATTCCAGCACACCGAATGTCTGGGACAGAGGTGTCTCCCCAAGCCGTAGGGCCACCTGGGGCCCCCAGCCCAGAACAAGCCCCACGTGAGGGCCCTCTTCCCTTCTCTGGGGGTGGGATGTATGTTCCTTTCACCGTATCAGGCTGTAGAGAGCAGGCCTGGCCATGGTTGCAGGGAGGTGATGGCTGCCCCTTCACTCCAGGCTCGGGTCCTAGGATCGAGGAGCTGCCCACTGCCGGAAGCCTTGGCCCCGTGCTTCCTCTTCGGTGCAAAGCAGCGAGGAGCTCTCTGGTTAGATCACGGAGATGGTGCCGAGACCACAGAGGACCTGCCGGCCTGGGGTGGCTCCAGTGGGGAAACGGAGGCTCAGAGACCAGAAGGGGCTGCCGTGGCCAAGGGGCTCAGGGTCTGCTCCAGGTCGACTCCACGTCAGGGCCGGCCGCTGGACTCTGGGCGAGTCCCTGCCCATCACTGTCACTGTGGCCTGTCTGTGGGCTCGGACAACCCACCCTGACACCCACCAGGGAGGCGGGTCGGCATCTCGTGAACGCTCAGCTGCCTCCCCTGGGACCATCGCTGCTGTGGGCACCGGGGGCATCCACCCTGCCGGCTCCCAGTAGACAGAGAATGGCCTCGGCGGGCACCTGGCCCCAGGGAGTGGGCGCTCAGGAAACCTGGTGGCGCCTGACCCTCGAGGGTTCCCTGAGGTCCGGGTGTGATGCACAGGGGAAGCACTCACAGCTGGGAAAGTGCAGAAGCACACGTTTTGCCGTGTTCTTGGCGGAGCTCCACCGGCTGCGAGAGGGAAGGCCGGCTGCCTCCCCGATCTCCTCACTGCCGCCGCTTTCATCCCGACTTGTCACTTCAGTGGCTGACGACAGAGGCCCCAGGGTCCAGGCCCCTGTCCTCTGCACGCCAGCTGTCCGTGTGGACTGGGAGGCGAGGGTCTACAAGCAGCTGCCAAGACCCCCGCGCCGCAGGCCGCTCTGTGGTTTGGGTTTTCTGGGAGCCAAGCAAACCGGCTTCGGAAAGACCCTGCTCCGCTGCCTCCATGTGCCGTGGCCATGCCGCCCAGCTCGCTGGGGAAAGCATTCCTATTCCAAATGACCCACAGAAGCAGCTGTGAACGTGCTCTCTCAAAACCCACATTGCCTGCGTGCTTGCGATGGAGCCCAGCCTTCTCCCTTGTCGAGGGCGCGACCTCTCCCGCACGCGAGTCTCCTGGGGCCTCGGGGGCTGCAGCGCCCACATGTGAACCAGAGAGAACGGAGGCCGGCCTTGCGCCCAGGACGGGCTTGCTCTGGCTTCAACACAGTCTGTCCATCGGGTTCTCACGCTTCTGGAGACTGAAAAGGCTTCCCACACCCGGGCTGGAAAGTCGCCCATGGGAGGTGCTGGGAGGTGCTGGGGCCAATCTGGGGCCGGGTCCCAGCGAGCCACCTCGGGGCGTTCCCCCACGTCCCTCCGTACCACCTCTCCAGAGCTGGAAGGTGGTGTGGGTCTGTCTGCCACCCCCGAGGTCAGAGGGCACAGCCACAGGGAGGCGTTTAGAAGGAGGCAGAGCCTGGGCCTGGCTGGTTCCACGTCCCGCGCTTGCCTCCTCTAATAAGCAGCCTGGCAGTGCCGGCAGCTGCCGGGCGGGCGCGGTGCAGTAGGCCCTCCCCAGCATAAAATATTCATCAAGAAGAACTCCGACAGCCACGCTGCCTTCCGTGTCAGCCGGGCCCTGGGGATGGGAGCTAAAAATAGACAGGAGGATAAGTGCTGACAGCAGGGGTGGGGAGGGCTGAGCCCCGACGCGGGCACACGTGGGCTGAGAGGCAGACAACTGTGGTGTCGGTGGTTCCCAAGTGAGCGCCCCAGAGGCTGGGCTGGAGGCTAGGGAGTCTGCCCCACCCCCTTTGAGCACGGGGTGGGGGGCTATTTTTATCCACATCGGTGGGCCCCAGGACACCCCAGTGAAGAATCAAAGGCCATCTTTAATTAGCAACAATAGCCTGGATCGACATGCAGCCGGCCAGTGGGAAGATGTGGCCACTGACAACCACCGGCCCCTCAGACCTGGGAATTCGGTTACCCTCCCTTCCCCTTCATTCAAGCAGGTGACTTTCCCCTAACCCCCTACAGCCCCTCCTGCACCGACCCCCCGACCCCCAGGTCCCTATGTTTCTGGAAAGGGCACAGACAGCCCCCAGGGTTCACAGACCAGCCCGGCACCATGAGAGTGTCCCAGCTCTGGGAAGGTCATGGGCTCCTCCACAAAGGGCTCTCCATGCAGACTGGAGCCCGGGGCCAGAGGCTCTCCTCCCTGAGCCCGGACTGCTGCCCCTCCACCCTGGCTGCGGCACTGGTCTCCCCAGCGGCCTGAGCTCTGGGGTGCGGGCAGGGCAGAGGGGGTAGCCATAGAGCGCTCCAATCAGGCCCGAGGCAGCTCCTGGGCTCCCGGGCGGGCGCACACTACAGCCGGCTACGGCCAGAATGCAGACCTTGCCGGGACACCCTGTCCACCTGCATGTACTCTGTGGGAGCCTTTTCAAAATGAAGACAGTCCCGACTCCTTGGCTATCCTTGGTCTCAGGGCCATTTGGGGTGTCCCGCAGGCCCCACTCTCCCTCAGCTGACGGTAGAGGAAAGGGCTCGGACAGCCAGAAGGCTGTCCTGGGCCGGGCCTGCCCTCTAGCAGCTGGGGGGCCTCGGGTGTGTCCCTACCCCTCCTCTCCCGCTACAAGAGGCCAGCTCGGCCCCCAGCCCTCTCAGTTCCTTTTGCTCTCTCTCCCACCAACTCCAGGCCGGTTTCCAGGCAACGGCAAAGAGTCTCTGGGTGATGGGGTGGGCGTGGGGAGTAAGGCTTTATCCAGAGAGGGGAGGGAAGGTCATCAAAGGAGGAAATATCTGAGAAACGGTGGAAGGAGCTGCTGTCGCGACCATCTGAGGGAAGGTGTCCAGGCAGAGGAACAGCAAGTGCAAAGGCCCTGAGGCGGGACTGAGTTTGGGATTTGAGGAACAGAGGTGGCCGGCCTGGCTGGACCCCATGCCCAGGGCAGCGAGGAGCCGCTGAGCTGCTGAGCAGTTCAGGCGGGAGAGGCAGCCAACGCAATTCTGTTCTGAAAAACTTGCCGGGATGCAGCACAGAGTCAGGGTGAGGGCAGCAGGAATGGGGGAGGGCATACAGCTTGGGGCTGAGCGGGAGGGAGGGGCCAGCCCGGTTCCCAGGCTCACCGGGAGGGAATCCACCAGGAGGAGTGGGAGTTTTGGGGGGAGGCGGCTGGGAGACAACGGTTCAGTTCGGAATGTTATGTTTGAAATGCCTGCTGAGACCCTGTGGAGAGAGGCAGCCCATATGGGAGAGTAAAGCAAGGAGGCCCGGGGCCTGGTCCCAACCACCCAAGGAGGGCAGGGTGCAGGTTGGGATCTGTCAGAGCCCCGCGTTTCGGGGCCATGGGGTGGCCATCTGCACACTCAGCAGAGGCCCCCTCAAGGAGGCGCCAGGGAGAGGAGTGTTCTTGGATCTGGCCACCCTGCTGGAGCCTGGAGGCTGGGCAGGCGGCGGGGACAGAGGTCAAGGGCTCGCCTGTGTGGGGCGGGACTTCAGCATCCAGGAGGGAGATGTCCCCCAGGGGCCCTGTGGCAATATGGAGAGAGATGGAACAAGGGTCTGGGAGAGAAGCGGGGCGAGCCTGCATCTGGGGGCCAAGAGGAGCAGGCAAGGTTCCCAGAGGAAGGGGTCTGAGACCCAGGGACACGTGGTTGCGAAGGCCAAGGCAGGAGGAGGTCAGGCCGTGGACAGAGGTCGGGGGGACGCGCGTGCGTCAGCCAAGGGGCTGAGGCGGCTGGAAGCCACCCTGCTGAGCCATCAGGATGGAGGGCGGGATGGCACCCCGGTCCTCGTGGCCCAGGGCCCCTCCTGGGGGGGGCAGTGGTGGAAGGTGGGGAAGAGGAGGGACGCAAGGCCGGGGGCTACAGCGCTGGGGACTCGGGAGGGAGAGGCCGAGGCTGCCGGACCCTCCACTCCTCCCCAGCAGCCTGGGGTGGTACGTGGGGAGGTGACGGTGCAGAGCCTGCCTAAGGACGGTGCCCACCCTGGCTCCCCTTTCCTTCCTTCCACACGGTGGAGCCCCCCATCCTTTAAGGCCAGGTTCACCAACCCTGCCCTGTGCAGCCTCCCCCCACGCCCCCCACCCGACTCACTGGAGCCCCAGCGTGGGGACCCAATGCCAGCGAAGAGCGAGTGGGGGGTGGCCCGCAGAGGACGGAGGAGGGACAGGAGAGGGCCCAGCGGGCAGCTGAGGCTCCTCTGGCCACGGCAGGGGCCTTGACGAGGCCAGACGGCTCCCCCATCAAACCTAGGCGCTGCCCCTGTGGGCCTGCGAGGCCCCAGAGAGGAGCGGGGCTGGGGGTTAGCATCTCCGGCTGGGGGGTTAGCATCTCCGTGGCGGCAGCCCAGGCGAGCGAGCAGGGGCCTCGCGCCCGCCTGGATGAGGAAGTGGTCCGAAGCGCAGTATGTTTATCCTTACGGAGGCTTCCAGTACGTGCTCTTTGCCAGGAGGCACAGGAGCTGCATGGGAGCAGATGCTGCAGGGGCCCTGGGAGGCTGGCGGGGGGCCTGAGTCGCCTGCCAGTCGCTTCCACACAAGCGTCAGGTGCTCGAGACCCTAACCCCCGGCCCCTCCCCAGGCTTCTCGGCTCCGCACCCGCACCTCAACCACCACCCAGGGTTCTGGCTTCCTCCTGGCCCCCTAGTGACAGACTGGCTCAAGACAAACCAGGAGCAGCCTGAACGGAGGCTTTCCTCTGCACCCAGGCTCCCGCGGACCGGCTGTGTGACCTTCCCCAAGTGCCTCAGCCTTGCTGGGCTGACGGTGGCCGAGAGAAGCAGGCAGAGGACTCAGAACCGGCGGGCACAGGGCCGCCCTCCAGGCGGGGGCACTTACCCCGACCGGCACAGCTAAGGAATGTGTGAGGCTCATATAGCTGTCATCAGCCTCAAGGGGAATCTGGAGGCATCGTTCATTCATTCACTCGTTCATTCCTGCATCCAACACACAGTCGCCCAGTCGTGCCTCTGAGCTGGGCCTCCTCGCCACCCTGCCCTCCCCGCGCCCCGCCTTGACGCTGGCCGCCTCAGGCTCCCCGACTCCCAGGCTCCCCGACAGCTGGCACGCACCAAGGTGTTGGGATTACAGCTCCCACGACCGCCCAGCACGGCCCCCTGCCCCACTGGCCTTCCTGGGGGCTCCTGCCCACTCCCCAGGCACCACTTCACGTCCACCCCAGGTGGAGGCCACCGGCCCAGCGCGCTCCCCCGGCTCCCCCGAGCGTCCACGCCGCCTGTCTCTCCTCCTGGGACTGGCTTCAGGCCTTGCACACAGCAGGATTCATGCATTTTCCCAACCGCACCCACTAAGTGCCAAGACTGTTCCAGCCCCAGTGAGCCACTAGGAGCACATGTGTTCCAGTTCGTGAAGCTCAGTCCAGTGGGGGAGGGACAACCGGCAAATGAGCAGCTCCCACAAGCCGGGGCGCTGGTGCTTTGGAGAAAGGCAGGGCAGGGACGAGGCCAGACCGTGGATGCGGGCCTGGCGTGCGGCGGGTGTGAGCCCCGGAAGTCTCCGGGGATTGTGGCCTTGAGCGCTGCGGGCCCGTGGGCGCCAAGAGCTGAGGAGGGGGCCGGGGGCGAGACGGAGGGAAACCCTTACAAGTTCAGTGAATACAACCTTCTCTTTTCCAAATTAAGAAAATGCTAGTGACTCACCTGTGCCCCCCCACCGCCCCCGCCCCCGCAGCTCCAATAGCAGCCTCTTGGGTTGTGGAGCCCAGGACGGCAGCCAAGCAAACCCTGCTGGTGGCTGAGACCTGCCAGGATCCACGCCTGGGCCAGAGCCCCCAGCTCTGCTCCTGGTGGCGGCCGCCAACCTGCCACTGCTCTCTGCACACCCAGGGCAGAACCTGGCTGGGGAGCCAGGGCTGGGAAAGGCCACGAGGCCCAGACGCCCAGCCCCGAGGTGCAGGGCTCTAGCTTGGCCCCATGATGCAGGACACGCAGGCCAGGGCCTCCTCGAGAGCCCACCCTGGGAGGGTCCTCACCCCCACTCTAGCACTCGTACAAGGTGCCAGGACCAGCAAGGCGGCATGCTTATCCCACGGCAAGGAGCTCGTAAGGGGCGCCTCTCACCTTGTCTGCCCAGTCCCTCCCCCACAGTCCGCGGGGACGGGGCCTCACGTTTGATCCGCCCCACAGCCAAGGTCGCTGGCCCCTCAGGAGCTGAGCGGACCCAGCTGCCCAGAATGGATTCATGTAGCTCGGTTTCTCCTGGGAGCCCAGCAAGCGCCGAGGGGGCTGGCCCAGCAGCGGGGGCAGCTGCCCCCAGGGACACACGGGCCGGAGGGGCCACTCACCACGAGCTGGGGCACAGGCAGAGACTTGCCCTCCTGGCTCAGGGACACATAGGTGAAGAAGGCACTGGCGGCCCGGTAGCGCTTCTGGGAATTGTCCACCACGGGGTCGGAATCCACCAAGACCTCGATCTCCATGGACTTATTGCTGGTGAAGGTCACGCGCCCAGAGATGGTGATGACACAGCCTGCGGAGCACAGACAGCGGGTTAGGGAAGCCTCGACCCAGGGCGGCCAGGCGGCCGGATCGGGCTGGGCAGGGAGGGTGCAGAAATCAGCAGTACCGAGGATGCTGGAAGACACTTGGTTAGACAGCACAGAGCATCCTGCTAACTGCCAGGACATCACAACGACAGCACATCGGGGCCCCCTGAGTGTTCACCTTTCTAGTTAGTGAGGGGGCGTTTCCTTCACTTACGGAAACATTTAGAGCCGAAGGGATCTTGGTGGCCACCCAAGCGTGGGTCTCTATTCCCCGGGAGAGGCAGCGGCTGCTGGAAGGATGCTTCCAGTGAGTCCCGCCCCTCAGGGCCAGCCCCCACCTGCTTTCAGATCCCTCCGCAGGTTAAGGACACATCTGCACTGCCCATGCTTTGGCCTTACTTGTGCCTCTGGAGCCACACAGCTGCCCCACCAAGTTGCTCTGAGCCCCGCTAAGGAACCTTCCTCCACCCTCCCCGGCCCCACCCCCCACCCCCCAGCTCCCTGGCTCCAGCGTTCCCGATGCCGGTCAGAGGGCAGCGTCACATGCACCGTCAGGCCAAGCTGCCACGCTGACCGTGGTCCTAAGACCCCTGGAGCCACTGTCTGCACTTCAGCCCACGTCCTCCTACCCTCTGTGCAGGTGGGACTGCGTCTGTCCCGTCAGGCTCCCCTCCCGGTCAGTGTCGCCCACTGGACCAGCACTCTCCTCTGAGCTGCGGATCTGCCCTCCGACAACACCCCCGCGGCCCTGCCCATGGTCAGAGTCCCCAGGTGCTCCCCACCTTCCACACCAGTAGTTTCCCTTGTAGACAGTCACACGTTCCTGTAACACTGTCCTGGGGGTCCCGCTCTCCCTCCACCCTGCCCCAACCTCTCTGCACTCCCCATGCCCCTAAGTCCTGAACATCTACCCTAGAGCATCCCTTCTGCCCCCGCCCTCCTGGTCACGGGCTCCCAACTACCACTGGCCTTGGCCTCCCTTCCCTCGACTTCATCTCATGGAGCCCAGCTTTTCTCGTATAAACAGAAACAAGTTGCCTCACGGGGTAACCATGGGGCTGGCATGAATCGAGCCAGGTGCCGAGGCTCCTGCCTGGTGGCAGGAGGCATGCAGTGCGGTCATTACCGCCAGCAGTGCTGTTTTGGACCCTGACGCAGCACTAATCCTTTCCACTGACGTGGTCAGGACCACCATCCCAAATGCAGCCTGGTTCTGGGCTGGGCTCAAGGAAATCCCTGGCCAGGCCTGACCGGCGCTGACTGCAGGGACCTTTTAACACCCTGGGAACCCCAATGTCCCAGCTCCATGGAGACGGGCCCCCACAGAAGATGTTTAGAGACCAGGAAGACAGACAAGTTGGGGCAGCGGGTGGCTGTTAGGGTGGTGAGCGCGTGGGCAGGCAGAAGCGGGCGCGGTTATCCGTGGCATGCAAAGCGCCTGGGCCCACCCTGGGAACAGCCCCCACACGGCCCACACGGGCCGCTTCCAGGGGAGCAGGAAGGGGAGGTGGGCATCCCCGAGGGTCTCCAGGCGTCCCTGCCTGTCCCCATCATGCCAGCCCCAGTGCCAGCCAGCACCCTCTCACCCACGACCAGACAGAAGACTTGGGGCCCATAAGCCGAGAGGCAGGGAGGGACAAGACCCCCCCTCAAGAGGAAACCCGCCAGAACTCCCTGGCCAAGGGGCAGGGATGCGGGGGCAGTGAATTCGGGGCATTGCAACACTGACCGTTTGTTCAAAGAACAAATGGAGGGCTTCCCTGGTGGCGCAGTGGTTGAGAGTCCGCCTGCTGATGCAGGGGACACGGGTTCGTGCCCCGGTCCAGGAGGATCCCACATGCCGCGGAGCGGCTGGGCCCGTGAGCCATGGCCTCTGAGCCTGCGCGTCTGGAGCCTGTGCTCCGCAACGGGAGAGGCCACAACAGTGAGAGGCAGGCATACCGCCAAAAAAAAAATAAAAAAGAACAGATGGAAACACACTCTTGCTTTGTCTCCTGTGCAAGCCCCCCCACCAACCACGTGGCTAATCACGTCTCATTTCGGGTAGAAATCCGAAGAAACTTCTAATCAAAAGTGGTTTCAAACAACAAAGAAGTTGATTATGAGCATTAGACACAACAGGACGCCATCTTGAGTGTCACTCATGGTAGGAGACACAGTGATTGCTTCCTTTTTAAATTTTTAAATTTTTTTGGCTGCGTTGGGTCTTCATTGCTGCGCGCGGGCTTTCTCTTGTTGCGGCGAGCGGGGGCTTCTCTTTTTGCGGAGCGTGGGCTCTAGGCGCGCAGGCTTCAGTAGTTGTGGCACGTGGGCTCAGCAGTTGTGGCACACAGGCTTAGCTGCCCCACAGCAGGTGGGATCTTCCCAGACCAGGGATCGAACCTCTGTCCCCTGCATTGGCAGGTGGTTTCTGAACCACTGGACCACGAGGGAAGTCCCTGATCACTTCTTAAAAGTCGGGAAAACTTCAATTATAGCCAGAACACCAGCCTCTTCACCTCTCAGAGATGGTGACATCTTTATTCTCACAGCCCACAGGCTTTATTTACCACTGGCTGGCCACCACGGAAAGGTGCTTGAAAGTTGGAAGGCGGACTAGGTCATTGAGGGCCTGGGGCCTAATCTGAAACTGACAAGGAGAGACCCCCGTGCTGCTGAGGGCCTCCCCTTCCCTGACCCTCGGCTCAGAAAGTGCACTCTGGGGTCTGTGGTCATTCGCTGGGGATGGGGTGGTCAGAAGCACCTCAGGGCAGCTCCAGCCACATCCACGGTTCGTCAGCTCCCAGATGCTGGGAAGGCTCCCACCACCCACTGCAACATCACTAGGCTCCCCCAACATCCAAGAGTGTAGAGTGGCCAGTCCACAGTGGTGGAGGGTCCCCAGCAATGGGTCCCAGCTTTGTGGGAACAGTCTCCACCCCACAGACCCCACGCCGCCCCTGCCCCATTGCCCAGCCCGGTCCACCCTCTCACGGCAGCTCGGGCGCCCCCCGTCGCTCTCTTTCTAGAACAGAGCTCCTCTCCTTCAGGGTATCCAACCCATCTGATGGCCTGTCTGATGTTTGCCTCCCTCCCAGCCAGGGAGCCCCACGAGAGCGGGCGCCCCATCACGCCTGAACCAACACGTAGCCCTGTGTGGACAGCGGGCCACTGCAGACTCCAGCCGGACGGGGACACTTCTGTAGACACTTCGCCTCAACTAGCATCGTGGCCGCCCTCAGCCCGAGCAGCCCAGCAAGGCCGGGCTCTTTCCACCCTCCCCCAGGCACAGAGGTCAGAGCCGGGACACTGGGGCCCATCTGAGCAGGGGGCGACCCCAGCCCGAGTCTAGCTTGGTTGCTGCTCCCTTTGTCTCAGAAACTGCCAGAGCGGGCACCACCTGCCACGTGCTCGAGGGCGCTCCGAGGGGCGGTGGTGAGATGCGTTCCGCCCTGACTGTGTGCTCCGAAGTGCAGCGACGCTGCCTGGGGACTTTCCACTAGGTCACACATCCACATCCGCCCACAGGATGACTAGTTTATTTAAGAGTGGGGTGACTGGGGCTTCCCTGGTGGTGCAGTGGTTAAGAATCTGCCTGCCAATGCAGGGGACACGGGTTCAAGCCCTGGTCTGGGAAGATCCCGCATGCCACGGAGCCACTAAGCCCGTGAGCCACAGCTACTGAGCCTGCGCTCTAGAGCCCGCGAGCCACAACTACTGAGCCCACATGCCACAACTACTGAAGCCCGCATGCCTAGAGCCCGTGCTCTGCAACAAGAAACCACCGCAAGGAGGAGCCCCGCGCGCTGCAATGAAGAGTAGCCCCCGCTTACTGCAACTAGAGAAAGCCCGCATGCAGCAACAAAGACCCATCGCAGCCAAAAATAAATAAATACATAAATTTATATATATATATAAAAAAGTGGGGTGACCTGCTCAAGGGGAGAAACAGCATCTCCTGGTGGCACTGGGTGCCATGTGCCACCTTGGACAGGGGTGAGGTGTTGGGGCCTCCGGATCCAGGGAAGAAGGCCAGGAAGGGACCACCCAGTTCTCCTCTGAGCCTCTGAAGCAGGGACAGATTAGCCCTGACACAACCAGACAGTCCCCATGAGTGTCTCCACGACAGGCAGGCTCTCTGAGCCCGGAGCAGCCCCCCGGGGCCCCCAGTTCCCTCAGGCTACTGTGCCCTGGGGAGGAGCCTTGGGGTCCTCGAGCTCTGGGGTCCAACAGGCCTGGGTTTGAACATGGGCAGGGGGCAAGCCAGGAAGCTGCTGTGCCTCGGTTTCCTCATCTGCAAATGGGTGCAAGAGTGGCCGTCTCTCGGGGGAGGTCACTCCCGCATATTAGGTTGTCTGGACAGAAGCCCAGGACAGTCATTTCTGGTGGGGTCTGAGTGCCCTTCTGCAACAGCCCTCCAGGGAAAGGCGTCTCAAACCCAAAGGGAGAGTTTGCCCGCAGAACTCCCTGTTGTGTCTTCAGGGGGTGAAAAGAATCGTTCCAGGGCTTCCATGGTGGCCCAGTAGTTAAGAATCCACCTGCCAAGGCAGAGGACACGGGTCTGAGCCCTGGTCCGGGAAGATCCCACATGCCGCAGAGCAACTAAGCCCATGCACCACAACTACTGAGCCTGCGCTCTAGAGCCCGCGTGCCACAACTACTGAGCCCGTGTGCCACAACTACTGAAGCCAACACGCCTAGAGCCTGTGCTCTGCAACAGGAGAAGCCACCGCAACGAGAAGAAGCCCACGCACCGCAACGAAGAGTAGCCCCCACTGGCTGCAACTAGAGAAGGCCTGCGCGCAGCAATGAAGACCCAATGCAGCCAAAAGTAAATAAATTAAACAAATAAATAAATAACGAGCTTATGGTTTCTTTGTCAATATAAGCCTAATAAATTAAAAGTGGAAATATTAAAAAGAAAAAAAGAATCGTTCCAACAAGGTAATAATAAGCAGCGACATTTAAAACAAAGCCCTCCCTTCCTTTCTCTGTTTCTGCAGCAGGCACAGGTACACTGGGCAAGAAGCTGCTTTTAACGCTGCCTAAACGAATAACATGGGCAACTGTCTCCGCGAGGGAGTTCCAGCTCTTCAGCTGGTGAAGAACACGGCAACGAACCCCTGCCCCTCTTCCCTGGGTCCCCAGGACATTAGCAGTTGTGCGGATCCGACACTGAGGTGCGACCACCTCCGTGGCGGCCCACAGGGGAAGAAGGCCTGGGTCACAGCTCAGCATCCCCAGCACGTGAGCCTGCCTGCGAGGCGGGTACTCAGCTGCGCTCAGGGGGACGCCAGCTCCAGCGCAAACGCTCTACGAGGGGCAGGGACGAGCCTGCTGCCTCCAGGCTCACCCCTAATCCCCGACCCTCACAGGTGCCATGTCCTCGGCTGGGAGGCTTGGGACAGAGGGAGAAGCACTTCTTTCCATGCTGCCTTGAAACCCCAAGAGCTCAGGGGCCCCTCGTTCTTCCGAGTTTTCTGCCAGCGTCCTGTCCACAGGGCTCACAGGGTAAGACACAGGGCAGGGAAAAGGCAGAGCGCAGAAGTGGACTGGAGCCCTACCTGCCTCTCCGTGTCAGCTGGAATTTACTGTGGCAGGTGGAACGGGGGCCCCCAAAGAT